>NW_027140794.1:1272629-2545259 GCF_036365525.1 Heterodontus francisci
ACACACTTACACCAAGTAACAAAGACACACACTGATACCCAGTAACACAGACACACACTTACACCACGTCACAAAGACATACACTGACACCCAGTAACAAAGACATACACTGACACCCAGTAACACAGACACACACTTACACCAAGTAACAAAGACATACACTGACACCAACTAACACAGTCACACACTGACTCCCAGTAACAAAGACAGACACTGACACCAAGTCACAAAGACATACACTGATACCAAGTGACAAAGACATATACTGATACCCAGCAACACAGACACACACTGACACCAAGTAACACAGACATACACTTACACCAAGTAACAAAGACACACACTTACACGAAGTAACACAGACATACACTGACACCAAGTAGCAAAGACATACACTGACACCAAGTAACAAAGACATACACTTACACCAAGTAGCAAAGACAGACAATTACACCAAGTAACAAAGACATACACTTACACCAAGTAACAACGACACACACTGATACCCAGTAACACAGACACACACTTGCACCACGTAACAAAGACATACACTGACACCCAGTAACAAAGACATACACGGACACCAAGAAACAAAGACACACACTTACACCAAGTAACACAGACACACACTGACACCCAGTAACACAGACATACACTGATACCCAGTAACACAGACACACACTTGAACCAAGCAACACAGACATACACTTACACCAAGCAACAAAGACATACACTGATACCCAGGAACACAGACACACACTGACACCTAATAACACAGACACACACTTACACCAAGTAACAAAGACATACAATTACACCACGGAACACAGACATACACTGACACCAAGTAACAAAGACATACAATTACACAAAGTAACACAGACACACACTTACACCAAGTCACACAGACACACACGGACACCAAGTAACAAACACACACACTCCGGGGGGGGGGGGGGCACATTGGCGCATTGGGTCGCACCGCAGCCTCACAGCTCCAGGGACCCGGGTTCTATACTGGGGACTGCCTGTGCGGAGTTTGCAAGTTCTCCCTGTGTCTGCGTGGGTTTCCTCCGCGTGCTCCGGTTTCCTCCCACATGCCAAAGACGTGCAGGTTGATATGATAATTGGCCATCATAAATTGCCCCTAGTATAGGTAGGTGGTCGGGAAATATATAGGGATAGGTGGGGATGTGATAGGAATACGGGATTAGTGCAGGATTAGGATAAATGGGTGGTTGATGGTCGGCACAGACTCGGTGGGCAGAAGGGCCTGTTTAAGTGCTGTATCTCTAAACTAAACTAAATACTGACACCTAGTGTCACTGACACCCAGGAACACAAACAAACAAACACTGACTCCAAGTCACTCAGAGAAACACTGATACACTGACACCAAGTAACACAGACACACACTGACACCCAGTAACAAAGACATACACTGATACCAAGTCACAAAGACATACACTGATACCCAGTAACACAAACAAACACACACTGACACCCAGGAGCACAGAGAAACACTGATACACAGTAACAATGACATACACTGACACCAAGTAACACAGACACACACTGACACCCAGTAAAGAGACATACACTGACACCAAGTCACAAAGACATACTCTGATACCAAGTCACAAAGACATACCTTGATACCCAGTAACACAGACACACATTGACACCAAGTAACAATGACATACACTGACACCAAGTAACAAAGACATACACTGACACCAAGTAAAAAGACAGACAATTACACCAAGTAACAAAGACATACACTTACACCAAGTATTTTGACATACACTGACACCAAGTAACAAAGACATACACTGATACCCAGTAACGGAGACACACACTTACACCAAGTAACAAAGAAACACTGACACCAAGTCACAAAGACACACACTGACACCCAGTAACAAAGACATGCACTGACACCAAGTAACAAAGACACACACTTACACCAAGTAACACATACATACACTGACACCAAGTAACACAGACAGACAATTACACCAAGTAACAAAGACATACACTTACACCAAGGATTTTGACAGACACTGACACCAAGTAACAAAGACATACACTGATACCCAGTAACATAGACACACACTGACACCAAGTAACAAAGACATACACAGACACCAAGTCACAAAGACACACACTGACACCCAGTAACACAAACAAACACACACTGACACCTAGTAACGAAGAGAAACACTGATACATAGTAACAAAGACATACACTGATAACAAGTCACAAAGACATACACTGATACCCAGTAACACAGACACACACTGACACCAAGTAACAAAGACATACACTGATACCAAGTCACAAAGACATACACTGATACCCAGTAACACAGACACACACTGACACCCAGTAACAAAGACATGCACTGATACCAAGTCACAAAGACATACACTGATACCCAGTAACACAGACATACACTTACACCAAGTAACAAAGACACACACTTACACCAAGTAACACAGACATACACTGACACCAAGTAGCAAAGACATACACTGACACCAAGTAACAAAGACATACACTTACACCAAGTAGCAAAGACAGACAATTACACCAAGTAACAAAGACATACACTTTCACCAAGTAACAAAGACACACACTTCCACCAAGTAACAAAGACACACACTGATACCCAGTAACACAGACACACACTTACACCACGTCACAAAGACATACACTGACACCCAGTAACAAAGACATACACTGACACCCAGTAACACAGACACAGACGGACACCAAGTAACAAAGACACACACTTTCACCAAGTAACAAAGACAGACACTGATACCCAGAAACACAGACACACACTTACACCAAGCAACACAGACATACACTGACACCAAGCAACAAAGACATACACTGATACCCAGGAACACAGACACACACTTACACCAAGTAACACAGACACACACTTACACCAAGTAACAAAGACATACACTTACACCACGGAACACAGACATACACTGACACCAAGTAACAAAGACATACAATTACACCAAGTAACAAAGACAAACACTTACACCAAGTAACACAGACATACACTGGCACCAAGTAACAAAGACATACAATTACACAAAGTAACACAGACACACACTTACACCAAGTCACACAGACACACAAGGACACCAAGTAACAAAGACACAAACTTACACCAAGTAACACAGACACACACTGACACCCAGTAACACAGACATACACTGATACCCAGTAACACAGACACACACTTGCACCAAGTAACAAAGACACACACTTGCACCAAGTAACAAAGACACACACTGACACCCAGTAACACAGACACACACTTAAACCACGCAACACAGACATACACTGACACCAAGCAACAAAGACATACACTGATACCCAGGAACACAGGCACACACTTACACCACGGAACACAGACATACACTGACACCAAGTAACAAAGACATACAATTACACCAAGTAACAAAGACACACACTTACACCAAGTAACACAGGCATACACTGACACCAAGTAACAAAGACATACAATTACACAAAGTAACACTGACACACACTTACACCAAGTCACACAGACACACATGGACACCAAGTAACAAAGACACTCACTTACTCCAAGTACCACAGACACACACTGACACCCAGTAACGCAGACACACACTTACACCAAGCAACATAGACATACACTGACACCAAGTAACAAAGACATACACTTACACCAAGTAACACAGACATACACTGACACCAAGTAACAAAGACATACAATTACACCAAGTAACAAAGACACACACTTACACCAAGTAACACAGACATACACTGACACCAAGTAACAAAGACATACAATTACACCAAGTAACACAGACACACACTTACACGAAGTCACACAGACACACACGGACACCAAATAACTAAGACACACACTTACACCAAGTAACAAAGACACACACTGTCACCCAGTAACACAGACACACACTTACACCAAGTAACACAGACATACACTGACACCAAGTAACAAAGACATACACTGATACCCAGTAACACAGACACACACTTACACCAAGTAACACAGACATATACTGACACCAAGTAACAAAGACATACACTGATACACAGGAACACAGACACACACTTACACCAAGTAACACAGACACACACTTGCACCAAGTAACAAAGACATACACTAACACCAAGTAACACAGACATACACTGACACCAAGTAACAAAGACATACAATTACGCCAAGTAACAAAGACATACACTGACATCCAGTAACGCAGACACACACGGACACCAAGTAACAAAGACACAGTCTTACACCAAGTAACACAGACACACACTGACACCTTGTAACACAATCAAACACAATGACACCAGGTAACAAAGACATACTCTGACACCAAGTAACAAAGACAGACAATTACACCAAGTAACAAAGACATAAACTTACACCAAGTATTTTGAGATACACTGACACCAAGTAACAAAGACATACACTGATACCCAGCAACATAGACACACAGACACCACGTAACAAAGACATACACTGACACCAAGTCACAAAGACACACACTGACACCCAGTAACACAAACAAACACACAATGACACCCAGTAACACAGAGAAACACTGATACACAGTAACAAAGTCATACACTGACACCAAGTAACACAGACACACACTGACACCCAGTAAAAAAGACATACACTTACACCAATTCACAAAGACATACACTGACACCAAGTCAAAAAGACATACACTGATGCCAAGTAACACAGACACACACTGACACCAAGTAACAAAGACATACACTGACACCAAGTAACAAAGACATACACTTACACCAAGTAACAAAGACACACACTTACACCAAATAACACAGACATACATTGACACCAAGTAACAAAGACAGACAATTACACCAAGTAACAACTAACACCAACTATTTCGACATACACTGACACCAGGTAACAAAGACATACACTGATACCCAGTAACATAGACATACACTTACACCAAGTAACAAAGTTATACACTGACACCAAGTCAGAATGACACACACTGACACGCAGTAACACAGACACACACTTACACCAATTAACAAAGACACACACTGATACCCAGTAACACAGACACACACTTACACCAAGTAACAAAGACATACACTGACACCAAGTCACAAAGACACACACTGACACCCAGTAACAAAGACATACTCTGACACCAGGTCACAAATACATACTCTGATACCAAGTAACAAAGACATACAATTACACCAAGTTACAAAGACACACACTTACACCAAGAAACACAGACATACACTGACACCAAGTAACAAAGACATACACTGTTACCCAGTAACACAGACACACACTTACAGCAAGTAACAAAGACATACACTGATACCAAGTAACACAGACACACACTTACACCACGTAACACAGACACACACTTCCACCAAGTAACAAAGACATACACTGACACTCAGTAACACCGACACACACTTACACAAAGTACAAAGACATACACTGACACCCAGTAACAACGACATGCACTGACACCAAGTCACAAAGACATACACTGATACCCAGTAACACAGACACACACTTACACCAAGTAACAAAAACATACAATCACACCAAGTAACAAAGACACACACTAACACCAAGTAACACAGACATCCACTGACACCATGTAACAAAGACATGCACTTATACCCAGTAACACAGACATACACTGACACCAAGCAACAAAGACATACACTGACACCAAGAAACAAAGACATACACTTACACCAAGTAACACAGACACACACTGACACCCAGTACCACAAAAAGACACACACTGACACCCAGTAACATAGAGAAACACTGACACACAGTAACAAAGACATACACAGACAGACAATGACACCAAGTAACAAAGACTAACAGAGACACACACTGACAACAAGTCACAAAGACATACACTGACACCCAGTAACAAAGACATACACTGACTCCAAGTCACAAAGACATACACTGATACCCAGTAACACAGACACACATTTCCACAAAGTAACAAAGACAAACACTGACACCAAGTAACAAAGACGTACACTAACACAAAGTAACACAGACATACACTGACACCAAGTAACAAAGACATACACTTACACCAAGTAACAAAGATACACACTTACACCAAGCAACACAGACATACACTGACACCAAGTAACAAAGACATACACTGACACCCAGTAACAAAGACATACACTGATACCCAGTAACACAGATATACACTGTCACCAAGTAACAAAGACATACACTGACACCAAGTAACAAAGACATAAACTGACACCCGGTAACAAAAACATACACTGACACAAAGTCACAAAGACATACAGTGACACCCAGTAACAAAGACATACACTGACACCAAGTCACAAAGACATACACTGATACCCAGTAACACAGACACACACTTACACCAAGTAACAAAGACATACACTGATACCAAGTAACACAGACACACACTTACACCAAATAACAAAGACACACACTTACACCAAGTAACACAGACATACACTGACACCAAGTAACAAATACATGCACTGTTACCCAGTAACACAGACACACACTTACACCAAGTAACAAAGACATACACTGATACCAAGTAAAACAGACACACACTTACACCAAGTAACACAAACACTCACTTACACCAAGTAACAAAGACACACACTCCCACCAAGTAACAAAGACATACAATTACACCAAGTAACAAAGACACACATTTACACCAAGTAACACAGACACACACTTACACCAAGTAACAAAGACATACACTGACACCAAGTAGCAAAGACATACACTTACACCAAGTAACTCAGAGATACACTGACACGAAGTAACAAAGACATACAATTACACCAAGTAACAAAGACACACAATTACACCAAGTAACACAGACATACACTGTCACCATGTAGCAAAGACATTCACCGATACCCAGTAAAACAGACACACACTTACACCAAGTAACAAAGATATACACTGACACCAAGTAACACAGACACACACTGACACCAAGTAACAAAGACATACACTGACAGCAAGCAACAAAGACATACACTGACACCAAGTAAAAAGACAGACAAATAAACCAAGTAACAAAGACATACACTTCCACCAAGTATTTTGACATGCACTGACACCAAGTAACAAAGACATACAATGATACCCAGTAACGCAGACACACACGTACACCAAGTAACAAAGACATACACTGACACCAAGTCACAAAGACACACACTGACACCCAGTAACAAAGACATACATTGACACCAAGTCACAAAGACATACACTGACACCCAGTAACACAGACACACACTTACACCAAGTAACACAGACATACACTGAAACCCAGTAACACAGACACACACTTACACCAATTAACAAAGACATACACTGACACCCAGTAACGCAGAAATACACGGACAACAAGTAACACAGACACACACTTACACCAAGTAACACAGACATACACTGTTACCCAGTAACACAGACACACACTTACACCAAGTAACAAAGACATACACTGATAGCAAGTAAAACAGACACACACTTACACCAAGTAACACAAACACTCACTTACACCAAGTAACAAAGACATACACTCACACCAAGTAACAAAGACATACAATTACACCAAGTAACAAAGACACACATTTACACCAAGTAACACAGACACACACTTACACCAAGTAACAAAGACATACACTTACACCAAGTAACTCAGAGATACACTGACACGAAGTAACAAAGACATACAATTACACCAAGTAACAAAGACACACAATTACACCAAGTAACACAGACATACACTGTCACCATGTAGCAAAGACATTCACCGATACCCAGTAAAACAGACACACACTTACACCAAGTAACAAAGATATACACTGACACCAAGTAACACAGACACACACTGACACCAAGTAACAAAGACATACACTGACAGCAAGCAACAAAGACATACACTGACACCAAGTAAAAAGAGAGACAAATAAACCAAGTAACAAAGACATACACTTCCACCAAGTATTTTGACATGCACTGACACCAAGTAACAAAGACATACAATGATACCCAGTAACGCAGACACACACTTACACCAAGTAACAAAGACATACACTGACACCAAGTCACAAAGACACACACTGACACCCAGTAACAAAGACATACACTGACACCAAGTCACAAAGACATACACTGATACCCAGTAACACAGACACACACTTACACCAAGTAACACAGACATACACTGAAACCCAGTAACACAGACACACACTTACACCAATTAACAAAGACATACACTGACACCCAGTAACGCAGAAATACACGGACACCAAGTAACAAAGACACAGACTTACACCAAGTAACACAGACACACACTGAAACCCAGTAACACAAACAAACACACTGACACCAGGTAACATAGACATACACTGACACCAAGTAACAAAGACATACACTGATACCCAGTAAAACAGACATACACTTACACCAAGTAACAAAGACACACACTTACACCAAGTAACAAAGACATACACTGACACCCAGTAACACAGACACACACGGACACCAAGTAACAAAGACACACACTGATACCCAGGAAAACAGACACACACTTACACCTAGTAACACAGACACACACTTACACCAAGTAACAAAGACAGACAATTACACCACGGAACACAGACATACACTGACACCAAGTAACAAAGACATACAATTGCACCAAGTAACAATGACCCACACTTACACCAAGTAACACAGACATACACTGACACCAAGTAACAAAGACATACAATTACACAAAGTAACACAGACACACACTTACACCAAGTCACACAGACACACACGGACACCAAGTAACAAAGACACACACTGCGGGGGGGGGGGGGCACATTGGCGCATTGGTTCGCACGGCAGCCTCACAGCTCCAGGGACCCGGGTTCTATTCTGGGGACTGCCTGTGCGGAGTTTGCAAGTTCTCCCTGTGTCTGCGTGGGTTTCCTCCGCGTGCTCCGGTTTCCTCCCACATGCCAAAGACGTGCAGGTTGATATGATAATTGGCCATCATAAATTGCCCCTAGTATAGGTAGGTGGTCGGGAAATATATAGGGATAGGTGGGGATGTGATAGGAATACGGGATTAGTGCAGGATTAGTATAAATGGGTGGTTGATGGTCGGCACAGACTCGGTGGGCAGAAGGGCCTGTTTAAGTGCTGTATCTCTAAACTAAACTAAATACTGACACCTAGTGTCACTGACACCCAGGAACACAAACAAACAAACACTGACACCAAGTCACTCAGAGAAACACTGATACACTGACACCAAGTAACACAGACACACACTGACACCCAGTAACAAAGACATACACTGATACCAAGTCACAAAGACATACACTGATACACAGTAACACAAACAAACACACACTGACAGCCAGGAGCACAGAGAAACACTGACACACAGTAAGAATGACATACACTGACACCAAGTAACACAGACACACACTGACACCCAGTAAAAAAGACATACACTGACACCAAGTCACAAAGACATACTCTGATACCAAGTCACAAAGACATACACTGACACCAAGTCACAAAGACATACACTGATACCCAGTAACACAGACAAACACTTACACCAAGTAACACAGACATACACTGAAACCCAGTAACACAGACACACACTTACACCAATTAACACAGACACACACTGAAACCCAGTAACACAAACAAACACACTGACACCAGGTAACATAGACATACACTGACACCAAGTAACACAGACACACACTTACACCAAGTAACAAAGACATACACTGATACCCAGAAACACAGACATACACTTACACCCAGTATCAAAGACATACACTGACACCCAGTAACACAGACACACACGGACACCAAGTAACAAAGACACACACTTACACCAAGTAACACAGAGATACACTGACACCAAGTAACAAAGACATACAATTACACCAAGTAACAAAGACACACAATTACACCAAGTAACATAAACATACACTGTCACCATGTAGCAAAGACATTCACCGATACCCAGTAAAACAGACACACACTTACACCAAGTAACAAAGATATGCACTGACACCAAGTAACACAGACACACACTGACACCAAGTAACAAAGACATACACTGACAGCAAGCAACAAAGACATACACTGACACCAAGTAAAAATACAGACAAATAAACCAAGTAACAAAGACATACACTTCCACCAAGTATTTTGACATACACTGACAACAAGTAACAAAGACATACAATGATACCCAGTAACGCAGACACACACTTACACCAAGTAACAAAGACATACACTGACACCAAGTCACAAAGACACACACTGACACCGAGAAACAAAGACATACACTGACACCAAGTCACAAAGACATACACTGATACCCAGTAACACAGACACACACTTACACCAAGTAACACAGACATACACTGAAACCCAGTAACACAGACACACACTTACACCAATTAACAAAGACATACACTGACACCCAGTAACGCAGACACACACGGACACCAAGGAACAAAGACACAGACTTACACCAAGTAACACAGACACACACTGAAACCCAGTAACACAAACAAACACACTGACAACAGGTAACATAGACATACACTGACACCAAGTAACACAGACACACACTTACACCAAGTAACAAAGACATACACTGATACCCAGTAACACAGGCATACACTTACACCAAGTAACAAAGACACACACTTACACCAAGTAACACAGACATACACTGACACCAAGTAGCAAAGACATACACAGACACCAAGTAACAAAGACATACACTTACACCAAGTAGCAAAGACAGACAATTACACCAAGTAACAAAGACATACACTTACACCAAGTAACAAAGACACACACTGATAACCAGTAACACAGACACACACTTACACCACGTAACAAAGACATACACTGACACCCAGTAACAAAGACATACACTGACACCCAGTAACACAGACACACACGGACACCAAGTAACAAAGACACACACTTACACCAAGTAACACAGACACACACTGACACCCAGGAACACAGACATACACTGATACCCAGTAACACAGACACACACTTGCACCAAGTAACAAAGACAGACACTGATACCCAGTAACACAGACACACACTTACACCAAGCAACACAGACATACACTGACACCAAGCAACAAAGACATACACTGATACCCAGGAAAACAGAAACACACTTACAACTAGTAACACAGACACACACTTACACCAAGTAACAAAGACATACACTTACACCACGGAACACAGACATACACTGACACCAATTAACAAAGACATACAATTGCACCAAGTAACAATGACCCACACTTACACCAAGTAACACAGACATACACTGACACCAAGTAACAAAGACATACAATTACACAAAGTAACACAGACACACACTTACACCAAGTCACACAGACACACACGGACACCAAGTAACAAAGACACACACTGCGGGGGGGGCACATTGGCGCATTGGTTCGCACCGCAGCCTCACATCTCCAGGGACCCGGGTTCTATTCTGGGGACTGCCTGTGCGGAGTTTGCAAGTTCTCCCTGTGTCTGCGTGGGTTTCCTCCGCGTGCTCCGGTTTCCTCCCACATGCCAAAGACGTGCAGGTTGATATGATAATTGGCCATCATAAATTGCCCCTAGTATAGGTAGGTGGTCGGGAAATATATAGAGATAGGTGGGGATGTGATAGGAATACGGGATTAGTGCAGGATTAGTATAAATGGGTGGTTGATGGTCGGCACAGACTCGGTGGGCAGAAGGGCCTGTTTAAGTGCTGTATCTCTAAACTAAACTAAATACTGACACCTAGTGTCACTGACACCCAGGAACACAAACAAACAAACACTGACACCAAGTCACTCAGAGAAACACTGATACACTGACACCAAGTAACACAGACACACACTGACACCCAGTAACAAAGACATACACTGATACCAAGTCACAAAGACATACACTGATACACAGTAACACACACAAACACACACTGACACCCAGGAGCACAGAGAAAAACTGATACACAGTAACACAGACACACACTGACACCCAGTAAAAAAGACATACACTGACACCAAGTCACAAAGACATACTCTGATACCAAGTCACAAAGACATACCTTGATACCCAGTAACACAGACACACATTGACACCAAGTAACAATGACATACACTGACACCATGTAACAAAGACATACACTGACACCAAGTAAAAAGACAGACAATTACACCAAGTAACAAAGACATACACTTACACCAAGTATTTTGACATACACTGACACCAAGTAACAAAGACATACACTGATACCCAGTAACGCAGACACACATTTACACCAAGTAACAAAGAAACACTGACACCTAGTCACAAAGACACACACTGAAACCCAGTAACAAAGACATACACTGACACCAAGTAACAAAGACACACACTTACACCAAGTAACACAGACAAACACTGACACCAAGTAACAAAGACAGACAATTACACCAAGTAACAAAGACATACACTTACACCAAGGATTTTGACAGACACTGACACCAAGTAACAAAGACATACACTGATACCCAGTAACATAGACACACACTGACACCAAGTAACAAAGACATACACTGACACCAAGTCACAAAGACACACACTGATACCCAGTAACACAAACAAACACACACTGACACCTAGTAACAAAGAGAAACGCTGATACACAGTAACAAAGACATACACTGATAACAAGTCACAAAGACATACACTGATACCCAGTAACACAGACACACACTGACAACAAGTAACAAAGACATACACTGATACCAAGTCACAAAGACATACACTGATACCCAGTAACACAGACACACACTGACAACCAGTAACAAAGACATACACTGATACCAAGTCACAAAGACATACACTGATACCCAGTAACACAGACATACACTTACACCAAGTAACAAAGACAAACACTTACACCAAGTAACACAGACATACACTGACACCATGTAGCAAAGACATACACTGACACCAAGTAACAAAGACATACACTTACACCAAGTAGCAAAGACAGACAATGACACCAAGTAACAAAGACATACACTTTCACCAAGTATCAACGACACACACTTACACCAAGTAACAAAGACACACACTGATACCCAGTAACACAGACACACACTTACACCACGTAACAAAGACATACACTGACACCCAGTAACAAAGACATACACTGACACCCAGTAACACAGACACAGACGGACACCAAGTAACAAAGACACACACTTACACCAAGTAACACAGACACACACTTACACCAAGTAACACAGACACACACTGACACCCAGTAACACAGAAATACACTGATACCCAGTAACACAGACATACACTGACACCAAGCACAAAGACATACACTGATACCCAGGAACACAGACACACACTTACACCAAGTAACACAGACACACACTGACACCCAGTAACACAGACATACACTGATACCCAGTAACACAGACACACACTTGCACCAAGTAACAAAGACACACACTGACACCCAGTAACACAGACACACACTTACACCAAGTAACATAGACACACACTGACACCAAGCAACAAAGACATACACTGATACCCAGGAACACAGACACACACTTACACCAAGTAACACAGACACACACTTACACCAAGTAACAAAGACATACTCTTACACCACGGAACACAGACATACACTGACACCAAGTAACAAAGACATATAATTACACCAAGAAACAAAGACAAACACTTACACCAAGTAACACAGACAGACACTGACACCAAGTAACAAAGACATACAATTACACAAAGTAACACAGACACACACTTACACCAAGTCACACAGACACACACGGACACCAAGTAACAAAGACACACACTTACACCAAGTAACACAGACACACACTGACACCCAGTAACGCAGACACACAATTACACCAAGTAACACAGACATACACTGACACCAAGTAACAAAGACATACACTGATACCCAGTAACACAGACACACACTTACACCAAGTAACAAAGACAGACACTGATACCCAGTAACACAGACACACACTTACACCAAGCAACATAGACATACACTGACACCAAGTAACAAAGACATACACTTACACCAAGTAACACAGACATACACTGACACCAAGTAGCAAAGACATACAATTACACCAAGTAACAAAGACACACACTTACACCAAGTAACACAGACATACACTGACACCAAGTAACAAAGACATACAATTACACCAAGTAACACAGACACACACTTACACGAAGTCACAAAGACACACACGGACACCAAATAACAAAGACACACACTTGCACCAAGTAACACAGACACACACTGTCACCCAGTAACACAGACACACACTTACACCAAGTAACACAGACATACACTGACACCAAGTAACAAAGACATACACTGATACCCAGTAACACAGACACACACTTACACCAAGTAACACAGATATATACTGACACCAAGTAACAAAGACATACACTAACACCAAGTAACACAGACATACACTGACACCAAGTAACAAAGACATACAATTACACCAAGTAACAAAGACATACACTTACACCAAGTCACACAGACACACACGGACACCAAGTAACAAAGACACACACTTACACCAAGTAACACAGACACACACTGACACCCAGTAACGCAGACACACAATTACACCAAGTAACACAGACATACACTGACACCAAGTAACAGAGACATACACTGATACCCAGTAACACAGACACACACTTACACCAAGTAACAAAGACAGACACTGATACCCAGTAACACAGACACACACTTACACCAAGCAACATAGACATACACTGACACCAAGTAACAAAGACATACACTTACACCAAGTAACACAGACATACACTGACACCAAGTAACAAAGACATACAATTACACCAAGTAACAAAGACACACACTTACACCAAGTAACACAGACATACACTGACACCAAGTAACAAAGACATACAATTACACCAAGTAACACAGACACACACTTACACGAAGTCACACAGACACACACGGACACCAAATAACAAAGACACACACTTGCACCAAGTAACACAGACACACACTGTAACCCAGTAACACAGACACACACTTACACCAAGGAACACAGACACACACTTACACCAAGTAACACAGACATACACTGACACCAAGTAACAAAGACATACACTGATACCCAGTAACACAGACACACACTTACACCAAGTAACACAGACATATACTGACACCAAGTAACAAAGACATAAACTAACACCTAGGCCGGACTGGAACCAATGTCCTTGGAGGTGCTTTTGCTAACGCTGTTGGGGAGGGTTTAAGCTCAGGTGGCAGGGGGGTGGGAACCAATTGAGGTCAGTTGACAGTAAGGAGGTAGTAACAAAAGCCTGTAAGGAACTAGATAATGAAGTCAGTGTGACTAAGGGGAAGAGCAGGCAGGGAGCAGGTGATGAATATAAAGGGACTGGTGGTCTGAGGTGCATTTGTTTTAATGCAAGAAGTGTAGTTGGTAAGGCAGATGAACTTAGGGCTTGGATTGGTACCTGGGAGTATGATGTTATTGCTATTACTGAGACTTGGTTGAGGGAAGGGCATGATTGGCAACTAAATATCCCAGGATATCGATGCTTCAGGCGGGATAGAGAGGGAGGTAAAAGGGGTGGAGGAGTTGCATTACTGGTCAAAGAGGATATCACAGCTGTGCTGAAGGAGGGCACTATGGAGGACTCGAGCAGTGAGGCAATATGGACAGAACTCAGAAATAGGAAGGGTGCGGTAACAATGTTGGGGCTGTACTACAGGCCTCCCAACAGCGAGCGTGAGATAGAGGTACAAATATGTAAGCAGATTATGGAAAGATGTAGGAGCAACAGGGTGGTGGTGATAGGAGATTTTAATTTTCCCAACATTGACTGGGATTCGCTTAGTGTTAGAGGTCCAGATGGAGCAGAATTTGTAAGGAGCATCCAGGAGGGTTTTCTAGAGCAGTATGTAAATAGTCCAACTCGGGAAGGGGCCATACTGGACCTGGTGTTGGGGAATGAGCCCGGCCAGGTTGTTGAAGTTTCAGTAGGGGACTACTTTGGGAATAGTGATCACAATTCCGTAAGCTTTAAAATACTCATGGACAAAGACGAGAGTGGTCCTAAAGGAAGAGTGCTAAATTGGGGGAAGGCCAACTATACCAAAATTCGGCAGGAGCTGGGAAATGTAGATTGGGAGCAGCTGTTTGAAGGTAAATCCACATGTGATATGTGGGAGGCTTTTAAAGAGAGGTTGATTAGCGTGCAGGAGAGACATGTTCCTGTGAAAATGAGGGATAGAAATGGCAAGATTAGGGAACCATGGATGACAGGTGAAATTGTGAGACTAGCTAAGAGGAAAAAGGAAGCATACAAAAGGTCTAGGCGGCTGATGAAAGACGAAGCTTTGAAAGAATATCGGGAATGTAGGACCAATCTGAAACGAGGAATTAAGAGGGCTAAAAGGGGTCATGAAATATCTTTAGCAAACAGGGTTAAGGAAAATCCCAAAGCCTTTTATTCATATATAAGGAGAAAGAGGGTAACTAGAGAAAGGATTGGCCCACTAAAGGACAAAGGAGGAATGTTATGCTTGGACTCAGAGAAAATGGGTGAGATTCTAAACGAGTACTTTGCATCGGTATTCACCGAGGAGAGGGACATGACGGATGTTGAGGTTAGGAACAGATGTTTGATTACTCTAGGTCAAGTCGGCATAAGGAGGGAGGAAGTGTTGGGTATTCTAAAGGGCATTAAGGTGGACAAGTCCCCAGGTCCGGATGGGATCTATCCCAGGTTACTGAGGGAAGCGAGAGAGGAAATAGCTGGGGCCTTAACAGATATATTTGCAGCATCCTTAAACACGGGTGAGGTCCCGGAGGACTGGAGAATTGCTAATGTTGTCCCCTTGTTTAAGAAGGGTAGCAGGGATAATCCAGGTAATTATAGACCGGTGAGCCTGACGTCAGTGGTAGGGAAGCTGCTGGAGAAGATACTGAGGGATAGGATCTATTCCCATTTGGAAGAAAATGGGCTCATCAGTGATAGGCAACATGGTTTTGTGCAGGGAAGGTCATGTCTTACCAACTTAAAAGAATTCTTTGAGGAAGTGACAAAGTTGATTGATGAGGGAAGGGCTGTCGATGTCATATACATGGACTTCAGTAAGGCGTTTGATAAGGTTCCCCATGGCAGGCTGATGGAGAAAGTGAAGGCGCTTGGGGTCCAAGGTGTACTAGCTCGATGGATAAAGAACTGGCTGGGCAACAGGAG
This sequence comes from Heterodontus francisci, assembly GCF_036365525.1. Taxonomy (NCBI): domain Eukaryota; kingdom Metazoa; phylum Chordata; class Chondrichthyes; order Heterodontiformes; family Heterodontidae; genus Heterodontus; species Heterodontus francisci. Next base: position 1,290,107 of record NW_027140794.1, read on the forward strand.
ACAGAGAGTAGCAGTAGAAGGGAGTTTCTCAAAATGGAGACGTGTGACCAGTGGTGTTCCACAGGGATCCGTGCTGGGACCACTGTTGTTTGTGATATACATTAATGATTTGGAGGAAAGTATAGGTGGACTGATTAGCAAATTTGCAGACGACACTAAGATTGGTGGAGTAGCAGATAGTGAAGGGGACTGTCAGAGAATACAGCAGAATATAGATAGATTGGAGAGTTGGGCAGAGAAATGGCAGATGGAGTTCAATCAGGGCAAATGCGAGGTGATGCATTTTGGAAGATCCAATTCAAGAGTGAACTATACAGTAAATGGAAAAGTCCTGGGGAAAATTGATGTCCAGAGAGATTTGGGTGTTCAGGTCCACTGTTCCCTGAAGGTGGCAACGCAGGTAAATAGAGTGGTCAAGAAGGCATACGGCATGCTTTCCTTCATCGGACGGGACATTGAGTACAAGAGTTGGCAGGTCATGTTACAGTTGTATAGGACTTTGGTTCGGCCACATTTGGAATACTGCGTACAGTTCTGGTCGCCACATTATCAAAAGAATGTGGTTGCTTTGGAGAGGGTGCAGAGGAGGTTCACAAGGATGTTGCCTGGTATGGAGGGCGCTAGCTATGAAGAGAGGTTGAGCAGATTAGGATTATTTTCATTAGAAAGACGGAGGTTGAGGGGGGACCTGATTGAGGTGTACAAAATCATGAGAGGTATAGACAGGGTGGATAGCAAGAGGCTTTTTCCCAGAGTGGGGGTTTCAATTACTGGAGGACACGAGTTCAAAGTGAAAGGGGAAAAGTTTAGGGGGGATATGCGTGGAAAGTTCTTTACGCAGAGGGTGGTGGGCACCTGGAACGCATTGCCAGCGGAGGTGGTAGATGCGGGCACGATGGATTCTTTTAAGATGTATCTAGACAGATACATGAATGGGCAGGAAGAAATGAGATACAGAACCTTAGAAAATAGGATACATGTTTAGAGAGAGGATCTGGATCGGCGCAGGCTTGGAGGGCCGAAGGGCCTGTTCCTGTGCTGTAATTATCTTTGTTTTAACACAGACATACACTGACACCAAGTAACAAAGACATACAATTACACCAAGTAACAAAGACATACACTGACACCCAGTAACGCAGACACACACGGACACCAAGTAACAAAGACACAGACTTACACCAAGTGACACAGACACACACTGACACCTTGTAACACAATCAAACACAATGACACCAGGTAACAAACACATACTCTGACACCAAGTAACAAAGACAGACAATTACACCAAGTAACAAAGACATAAACTTACACCAAGTATTTTGAGATACACTGACATCAAGTAACAAAGACATACACTGATACCCAGCAACATAGACACACAGACACCAAGTAACAAAGACATACACTGACACCAAGTCACAAAGACACACACTGACACCCAGTAACACAAACAAACACACAATGACACCCAGTAACACAGAGAAACACTGATACACAGTAACAAAGTCATACACTGACACCACGTAACACAGACACACACTGACACCCAGTAAAAAAGACATACACTTACACCAATTCACAAAGACATACACTGACACCAAGTCAAAAAGACATACACTGATGCCCAGTAACACAGACACACACTGACACAAAGTAACAAAGACATTCACTGACACCAAGTAACAAAGACATACACTTACACCAAGTAACAAAGACACACACTTACACCAAGTAACACAGACATACATTGACACCAAGTAACAAAGACAGACAATTACACCAAGTAACAAAGACATACACTGATACCCAGTAACATAGACATACACTTACACCAAGTAACAAAGTTATACACTGACACCAAGTCAGAAAGACACACACTGACACCCAGTAACAAAGACATACACTGACACCAAGTCACAAAGACATACACTGATACCCAGTAACACAGACACACACTTACACCAATTAACAAAGACACACACTGATACCCAGTAACACAGACACACACTTACACCAAGTAACAAAGACATACACTGACACCAAGTCACAAAGACACACACTGACACCCAGTAACAAAGACATACACTGACACCAAGTCACAAATACATACTCTGATACCAAGTAACAAAGACATACAATTACACCAAGTTACAAAGACACACACTTGCACCAAGAAACACAGACATACACTGACACCAAGTAACAAAGACATACACTGACAGCAAGTAACAAAGACATCCACTGTTACCCAGTAACACAGACACACACTTACACCAAGTAACAAAGACATACACTGATACCAAGTAACACAGACACACACTTACACCACGTAACACAGACACACACTTCCACCAAGTAACTAAGACATACACTGACACCCAGTAACACCGACACACACATACACCAAGTAACAAAGACATACACTGACACCCAGTAACAACGACATGCACTGACACCAAGTCACAAAGACATACACTGATACCCAGTAACACAGACACACACTTACACCAAGTAACAAAGACATACAATCACACCAAGTAACAAAGACACACACTAACACCAAGTAACACAGACATCCACTGACACCATGTAACAAAGACATGCACTGATACCCAGTAACACAGACATACACTGACACCAAGCAACAAAGACATACACTGACACCAAGAAACAAAGACATACACTGATACCCAGTAACACATACACACACTTACACCAAGTAACAAAGACATACACTGACACCCAGTAACAAAGACATACAATGACACCAAGTCACAAAGACATACACTGATACCCAGTAACACAGACACACACTTACACCAAGTAACAAAGACAAACACTGACACCAAGTAACAAAGACATCCACTGACACAAAGAAACAAAGACGTACACTTACACCAAGTAACACAGACACACACTGACACGCAGTACCACAAAAAGACACACACTGACACCCAGTAACATAGAGAAACACTGACACACAGTAACAAAGACATACACAGACAGACAATGACACCAAGTAACAAAGACTAACAGAGACACACACTGACACCAAGTCACAAAGACATACACTGACACCCAGTAACAAAGACATACACTGACTCCAAGTCACAAAGACATACACTGATACCCAGTAACACAGACACACACTTCCACAAAGTAAAAAAGACAAACCCTGACACCAAGTAACAAAGACATACACTTACACAAAGTAACACAGACATACACTGACACCAAGCAACACAGACATACACTGACACCAAGTAACAAAGCCATACACTGACACCCAGTAACACAGACACACACATACACCAAGTAACAACGACATACACTGACACCAAGTAACAAAGACATACACTGATACCCAGTAACACAGACACACTCTTACACCAAGTAACAAAGACACACACTTACACCAAGTAACACAGATATACACTGACACCAAGTAACAAAGACATACACTGACACCAAGTAACAAAAACATACACTGACACAAAGTCACAAAGACATACAGTGACACCCAGTAACAAAGACATACACTGACACCAAGTCACAAAGACATACACTGACACCAAGTAACAAAGACATACACTGATACCCAGTAACACAGACACACACTTACACCAAGCAACAAAGACATCCACTGACACCAAGTAACAAAGACGTGCACTTACACCAAGTAACTCAGACAGACACTGACACCAAGTAACAAAGACATGCACTGTTACCCAGTAACACAGACACACACTTACACCAAGTAACAAAGACATACACTGATACCAAGTAACACAGACACACACTTACACCAAATAACAAAGACACACACTTACACCAAGTAACACAGACATACACTGACACCAAGTAACAAAGACATGCACTGTTACCCAGTAACACAGACACACACTTACACCAAGTAACAAAGACATACACTGATACCAAGTAACACAGACACACACTTACACCAAGTAACACAATCACTCACTTACACCAAGTAACAAAGACATACACTGACACCAAGTAACAAAGACATACAATTACACCAAGTAACAAAGACACACAGTTACACCAAGTAACACAGACACACACTTACACCAAGTAACAAAGACATACACTGACACCAAGTAGCAAAGACATACACTTACACCAAGTAACTCAGACATCCACTGACACCAAGTAACAAAGACATACAATTACACCAAGTAACAAAGACACACAATTACACCAAGTAACACAGACATACACTGTCACCATGTAGCAAAGACATTCACCGATACCCAGTAAAACAGACACACACTTACACCAAGTAACAAAGATATACACTGACACCAAGTAACACAGACACACACTGACACCAAGTAACACAGACACACACTTACACCAAGTAACAAAGACATACACTGACACCAAGTCACAAAGACACACACTGACACCCAGTAACAAAGACATACACTGACACCAAGTCACAAATACATACTCTGATACCAAGTAACAAAGACATACAATTACACCAAGTTACAAAGACACACACTTACACCAAGAAACACAGACATACACTGACACCAAGTAACAAAGACATCCACTGTTACCCAGTAACACAGACACACACTTACACCAAGTAACAAAGACATACACTGATACCAAGTAACACAGACACACACTTACACCACGTAACACAGACACACACTTCCACCAAGTAACTAAGACATACACTGACACCCAGTAACACCGACACACACATACACCAAGTAACAAAGACATACACTGACACCCAGTAACAACGACATGCACTGACACCAACTCACAAAGACATACACTGATACCCAGTAACACAGACACACACTTACACCAAGTAACAAAGACATACAATCACACCAAGTAACAAAGACACACACTAACACCAAGTAACACAGACATCCACTGACACCATGTAACAAAGACATGCACTGATACCCAGTAACACAGACATACACTGACACCAAGCAACAAAGACATACACTGACACCAAGAAACAAAGACATACACTGATACCCAGTAACACATACACACACTTACACCAAGTAACAAAGACATACACTGACACCCAGTAACAAAGACATACAATGACACCAAGTCACAAAGACATACACTGATACCCAGTAACACAGACACACACTTACACCAAGTAACAAAGACAAACACTGACACCAAGTAACAAAGACATCCACTGACACAAAGAAACAAAGACGTACACTTACACCAAGTAACACAGACACACACTGACACGCAGTACCACAAAAAGACACACACTGACACCCAGTAACATAGAGAAAAACTGACACACAGTAACAAAGACATACACAGACAGACAATGACACCAAGTAACAAAGACTAACAGAGACACACACTGACACCAAGTCACAAAGACATACACTGACACCCAGTAACAAAGACATACACTGACTCCAAGTCACAAAGACATACACTGATACCCAGTAACACAGACACACACTTCCACAAAGTAACAAAGACAAACCCTGACACCAAGTAACAAAGACATACACTTACACAAAGTAACACAGACATACACTGACACCAAGCAACACAGACATACACTGACACCAAGTAACAAAGACATACACTGACACCCAGTAACACAGACACACACATACACCAAGTAACAACGACATACACTGACACCAAGTAACAAAGACATACACTGATACCCAGTAACACAGACACACTCTTACACCAAGTAACAAAGACACACACTTACACCAAGTAACACAGATATACACTGACACCAAGTAACAAAGACATACACTGACACCAAGTAACAAAAACATACACTGACACAAAGTCACAAAGACATACAGTGACACCCAGTAACAAAGACATACACTGACACCAAGTCACAAAGACATACACTGACACCAAGTAACAAAGACATACACTGATACCCAGTAACACAGACACACACTTACACCAAGCAACAAAGACATCCACTGACACCAAGTAACAAAGACGTGCACTTACACCAAGTAACTCAGACAGACACTGACACCAAGTAACAAAGACATGCACTGTTACCCAGTAACACAGACACACACTTACACCAAGTAACAAAGACATACACTGATACCAAGTAACACAGACACACACTTACACCAAATAACAAAGACACACACTTACACCAAGTAACACAGACATACACTGACACCAAGTAACAAAGACATGCACTGTTACCCAGTAACACAGACACACACTTACACCAAGTAACAAAGACATACACTGATACCAAGTAACACAGACACACACTTACACCAAGTAACACAATCACTCACTTACACCAAGTAACAAAGACATACACTGACACCAAGTAACAAAGACATACAATTACACCAAGTAACAAAGACACACAGTTACACCAAGTAACACAGACACACACTTACACCAAGTAACAAAGACATACACTGACACCAAGTAGCAAAGACATACACTTACACCAAGTAACTCAGACATCCACTGACACCAAGTAACAAAGACATACAATTACACCAAGTAACAAAGACACACAATTACACCAAGTAACACAGACATACACTGTCACCATGTAGCAAAGACATTCACCGATACCCAGTAAAACAGACACACACTTACACCAAGTAACAAAGATATACACTGACACCAAGTAACACAGACACACACTGACAGCAAGTAACAAAGACATACACTGACAGCAAGTAACAAAGACATACACTGACACCAAGTAAAAAGACAGACAATTACACCAAGTAACAAAGACATACACTTACACCAAGTCACAAAGACACACACTGACACCCAGTAACAAAGACATACACAGACACCAAGTCACAAAGACATTTACTGATACCCAGAAACACAGACACACACTTACACCAAATAACACAGACATGCACTGACACCCAGTAACACAGACACACACTTACACCAAGTAACAAAGACATACACTGACACCCAGTAACAAAGACATACACTGACACCCAGTAACGCAGACACACACGGACACCAAGTAACAAAGACACAGACTTACACCAAGTAACACAGACACACACTGACACCCAGTAACACAAACAAACACACTGACACCAGGTAACACAGACATACACTGACACCAAGTTACAAAGACACTCACTTACACCAAGTAACACAGACATACACTGACACCAAGTAACAAAGACAGACAATTACACCAAGTAACAAAGACATTCACTTACACTCAGTAACACAGACACACAATGACACCCAGTAACAAAGACATACACTGATACCAAGTCACAAAGACATACGCTGATACCCAGTAACACAAACAAACACTCACTGACACCCAGTAACACAGAGACACACTGACACCCAGTAAAAAAGACATACACTGACACCAAGTCACAAAGACATACACTGATGCCCAGTAACACAGAGACACACTGACACCAAGTTACAAAGACAGACAATTACACCAAGTAACCAAGACATACACTTACACCAAGTAACACAGACATACACTGACACCAAGTCACAAAGACATTCACTGATGCCCAGTAACACAGACACACACTGACACCAGGTAACACAGACACACACTGACACCAAGTAACAAAGACACACACTGACACCAAGTAACAAAGACAGACAATTACACCAAGTAACAAAGACATAAACTTACACCAAGTAACACAGACACACACTGACACCCAGTAACAATGACATACACTGATACCAAGTCACAAAGACATACACTGATACCCAGTAACACAAACAAACACACACTGACACCCGGTAACACAGAGACACACTGACAACCAGTAAAAAAGACATACACTGACACCAAGTCACAAAGACATACACTGATGCCCAGTAACACAGACACACACTGACACCAAGTAACAAAGGCAGACAATTACACCAAGTAACAAAGACATACACTTACACCAAGTAACAAAGACACACACTTACACCAAGTAACACAGACATACATTGACACCAAGTAACAAAGACATACACAGTTACCCAGTAACACAGACACACACTTACACCACGTAACACAGACACACACTTCCACCAAGTAACAAAGACATACACTGACACCCAGTAACACAGACACACACTTACACCAAGTAACATAGACATACACTGACACCCAGTAACAACGACATGCACTGATACCCAGTAACACAGACATACACTGACACCAAGTAACAAAGACATACACTGACACCAAGAGACAAAGACATACACTGATACCCAGTAACACATACACACACTTACACCAAGTAACAAAGACATACACTGACACCCAGTAACAAAGACATACACTGACACCAAGTCACAAAGACATACACTGATACCCAGTAACACAGACACACACTTACACCAAGTAACAAAGACAAACACTGACACCAAGTAACAAAGACATCCACTGACACAAAGAAACAAAGACGTACACTTACAGCAAGTAACACAGACACACACTGACACCCAGTAACACAAAAAGACACACACTGACACCCAGTAACACAGAGAAACACTGACACACAGTAACAATGACATACACTGACACCAAGTAACAAAGACAGACACTGTTACCCAGTAACACAGACACACACTTGCACCAAGTACAAAGACATACACTGATACCAAGTAACACAGACACACACTTACGCCAAGTAACACAGACACACACTTACACCAAGTAACAAAGACATACACTGACACCAAGTAGCAAAGACATACACTTACACCAAGTAACTCAGAGATACACTGACACCAAGTAACAAAGACATACAATTACACCAAGTAACAAAGACACACAATTACACCAAGTAACACAAACATACACTGTCACCATGTAGCAAAGACATTCACCGATACCCAGTAACACAGACACACACTGACACCAAGTAACAAAGATATACACTGACACAAAGTAACACAGACACACACTGACACCAAGTAACAAAGACATACACTGACAGCAAGCAACAAAGACATACACTGACACCAAGTACAAAGACAGACAAATACACCAAGTAACAAAGACATACACTTCCACCAAGTATTTTGACATACACTGACACCAAGTAACAAAGACCTACACTGATACCCAGTAACGCAGACACACACTTACACCAAGTAACAAAGACATACACTGACACCAAGTCACAAAGACACACACTGACACCCAGTAACAAAGACATACACTGACACCAAGTCACAAAGACATACACTGATACCCAGTAACACAGACACACACTTACACCAAGTAACAAAGACAAACACTGACACCAAGTAACAAAGACATCCACTGACACAAAGAAACAAAGACGTACACTTACAGCAAGTAACACAGACACACACTGACACCCAGTAACACAAAAAGACACACACTGACACCCAGTAACACAGAGAAACACTGACACACAGTAACAAAGACATACACAGACACACACTGACACCAAGTAACAAAGAATAACAGAGACACACACTGACACCAAGTCACAAAGACATACACTGACACCCAGTAACAAAGACATACACTGACTCCAAGTCACAAAGACATACACTGATACCAAGTAACACAGACACACACTTCCACAAAGTAACAAAGACAAACACTGACACCAAGTAACAAAGACATACACTTACACAAAGTAACACAGACATACACTGACACCAAGTAACAAAGACATACACTTACACCAAGTAACAAAGACACACACTTACACCAAGCAACACAGACATACACTGACACCAAGTAACAAAGACATACACTGACACCCAGTAACACGGACACACACATACACCAAGTAACAACGACATACACTGACACCAAGTAACAAAGACAGACACTAATACCCAGTAACAAAGTCACACTCTTACACCAAGTAACAAAGGCACACACTTAAACCAAGTAACACAGAAAAACACTGACACCAAGTAACAAAGACATACACTGACACAAAGTCACAAAGACATACAGTGACACCCAGTAACAAAGACATACACTGACACCAAGTCACAAAGACATACACTGACACCAAGTAACAAAGACATACACTGATACCCAGTAACACAGACACACACTTACACCAAGCAACAAAGACAGCCACTGACACCAAGTAACAAAGACGTGCACTTACACCAAGTAACACAGACATACACTGACACCAAGTAACAAAGACATGCACTGTTACCCAGTAACACAGACACACACTTACACCAAGTAACAAAGACATACACTGATACCAAGTAACACAGACACACACTTACACCAAGTAACACAAACACTCACTTACACCAAGTAACAAAGACATACACTGACACCAAGTAACAAAGACAGACACTGTTACCCAGTAACACAGACACACACTTGCACCAAGTACAAAGACATACACTGATACCAAGTAACACAGACACACACTTACGCCAAGTAACACAGACACACACTTACACCCAGTAACAAAGACATACACTGACACCAAGTAGCAAAGACATACACTTACACCAAGTAACTCAGAGATACACTGACACCAAGTAACAAAGACATACAATTACACCAAGTAACAAAGACACACAATTACACCAAGTAACACAAACATACACTGTCACCATGTAGCAAAGACATTCACCGATACCCAGTAACACAGACACACACTGACACCAAGTAACAAAGATATACACTGACACAAAGTAACACAGACACACACTGACACCAAGTAACAAAGACATACACTGACAGCAAGCAACAAAGACATACACTGACACCAAGTACAAAGACAGACAAATACACCAAGTAACAAAGACATAAACTTCCAACAAGTATTTTGACATACACTGACACCAAGTAACAAAGACATACACTGATACCCAGTAACGCAGACACACACTTACACCAAGTAACAAAGACATACACTGACACCAAGTCACAAAGACACACACTGACACCCAGTAACAAAGACATACACTGACACCAAGTCACAAAGACATACACTGATACCCAGTAACACAGACACACACTTACACCAAGTAACAAAGACAAACACTGACACCAAGTAACAAAGACATCCACTGACACAAAGAAACAAAGACGTACACTTACAGCAAGTAACACAGACACACACTGACACCCAGTAACACAAAAAGACACACACTGACACCCAGTAACACAGAGAAACACTGACACACAGTAACAAAGACATACACAGACACACACTGACACCAAGTAACAAAGAATAACAGAGACACACACTGACACCAAGTCACAAAGACATACACTGACACCCAGTAACAAAGACATACACTGACTCCAAGTCACAAAGACATACACTGATACCCAGTAACACAGACACACACTTCCACAAAGTAACAAAGACAAACACTGACACCAAGTAACAAAGACATACACTTACACAAAGTAACACAGACATACACTGACACCAAGTAACAAAGACATACACTTACACCAAGTAACAAAGACACACACTTACACCAAGCAACACAGACATACACTGACACAAAGTAACAAAGACATACACTGACACCCAGTAACACGGACACACACATACACCAAGTAACAACGACATACACTGACACCAAGTAACAAAGACAGACACTGATACCCAGTAACAAAGACACACTCTTACACCAAGTAACAAAGGCACACACTTAAACCAAGTAACACAGATATACACTGACACCAAGTAACAAAGACATACACTGACACAAAGTCACAAAGACATACAGTGACACCCAGTAACAAAGACATACACTGACACCAAGTCACAAAGACATACACTGACACCAAGTAACAAAGACATACACTGAAACCCAGTAACACAGACACACACTTACACCAAGCAACAAAGACATCCACTGACACCAAGTAACAAAGACGTGCACTTACACCAAGTAACACAGACATACACTGACACCAAGTAACAAAGACATGCACTGTTACCCAGTAACACAGACACACACTTACACCAAGTAACAAAGACATACACTGACACCAAGTAACACAGACACACACTTACACCAAGTAACACAAACACTCACTTACACCAAGTAACAAAGACATACACTGACACCAAGTAACAAAGACAGACAATTACACCAAGTAACATAGACACACATTTACACCAAGTAACACAGACATACACTGACACCAAGTAACAAAGACAGACACTGTTACCCAGTAACACAGACACACACTTGCACCAAGTACAAAGACATACACTGATACCAAGTAACACAGACACACACTTACGCCAAGTAACACAGACACACACTTACACCAAGTAACAAAGACATACACTGACACCAAGTAGCAAAGACATACACTTACACCAAGTAACTCAGAGATACACTGACACCAAGTAACAAAGACATACAATTACACCAAGTAACAAAGACACACAATTACACCAAGTAACACAGACATACACTGTCACCATGTAGCAAAGACATTCACCGATACCCAGTAACACAGACACACACTGACACCAAGTAACAAAGATATACACTGACACAAAGTAACACAGACACACCCTGACACCAAGTAACAAAGACATACACTGACAGCAAGCAACAAAGACATACACTGACACCAAGTACAAAGACAGACAAATACACCAAGTAACAAAGACATACACTTCCACCAAGTATTTTGACATACACTGACACCAAGTAACAAAGACATACACTGATACCCAGTAACGCAGACTCACACTTACACCAAGTAACAAAGACATACACTGACACCAAGTCACAAAGACACACACTGACACCCAGTAACAAAGACATACACTGACACCAAGTCACAAAGACATACACTGATACCCAGTAACGCAGACACACACGGACACCAAGTAACAAAGACACAGACTTACACCAAGTAACACAGACACACACTGAAACCCAGTAACACAAACAAACACACTGACACCAGGTAACATTGACATACAATGACACCAAGTCACAAAGACACATACTGACACCCAGTAACAAAGACATACACTGACACCAAGTCACAAAGACATACACTGATACCCAGTAACACAGACACACACATACACCAAGTAACAAAGACATACACTGATACCCAGTAACACAGACACACACTTTCACCAAGTAACAAAGACATACACTGACACCAAGTCACAAAGACACACACTGACACCCAGTAACAAAGACATACACTGACACCAAGTCACAAATACATACACTGACACCAAGTAACAAAGACATACACTTACACCACGTAACACAGACATACACTGACACCAAGTAACAAAGACACACACTTACACCAAGTAACACAGACAGACACTGACACCATGTAACAAAGACATGCACTGATACCCAGTAACACAGACATACACAGACACCAAGAAACAAAGACATACACTGATACCCATTAACACAGACACACACTTACACCAAGTAACAAAGACAAACACTGACACCAAGTAACGAAGACATCCACTGACTCCAAGAAACAAAGACATACAATTACACTAAGTAACACAGACACACACTGACACCCAGTAACATAGAGACACACTGACACACAGTGACAAAAACATACACAGACAGACACTGACACCCAGTAACAAAGACTAACAGAGACACACACTGACACCAAGTCACAAAGACATACACTGATACCCAGTAACACAGACACACACTTACACCAAGTAACAAAGACATACACTGACACTCAGTAACAAAGACATGCTCTGACACCAAGTCACAAAGACATACACTGATACCCAGTAACACAGACACACACTTACACCAAGTAACAAAGACATACAATCACACCAAGTAACAAAGACACACACTTACACCAAGTAACACAGACATACACTGACACCATGTGACAAAGACATGCACTGATACCCAGTAACACATACATACACTGACACCAAGTAGCAAAGACATACACTGCCACCGAGAAACAAAGACATACACTGATACCCAGTAACACAGACACACACTTACACCAAGTAACAAAGACATACACTGACACCCAGTAACAAAGACATACACTGACACCAAGTCACAAATACATACTCTTATACCCAGTAACACAGACACACACTTACACCAAGTAACAAAGACAAACACTGACACCAAGTAACAAAGACATCCACTGACACCAAGAAACAGAGACGTACACTTACACCAAGTAACACAGACACACAGTGACACCCAGTAACACAAACAAACACACACTGACACCCAGTAACATAGAGAAACACTGACACACAGTAACAAAGACATAAACAGACAGACACTGACACCAAGTCACAGAGACATACACTGACACCCAGTAACAAAGACATACACTTACACCAAGTAACAAAGACATACACTGACACCAAGTCACAAAGACATACACTGTTACCCAGTAACACAGACACACACTTACACCAAGAAACAAAGACATACACTTTTACCAAGTAACACAGACACACACTTACAACAAGTAACAAAGACATACACTGAAACCAAGTAACACAGACACACACTTACACCAAGTAACACAGACACACACTTACACCAAGCAACAAAGACTAACACTGACACCAAGTAGCAAAGACATAGACTTACACCAAGTAACACAGAGATACATTGACACCAAGTAACAAAGACATACAATTACACCAAGTAACAAAGACACACAATTACACCAAGTAACACAGACATACACTGTAACCATGTAGCAAAGACATTCACCGATACCCAGTAACACAGACACACACTTACGCCAAGTAACAAAGATATACACTGACACCAAGTAACACAGACACACACTGACACCAAGTAACAAAGACATACACTGACACCAAGTTAAAAGACAGACACTGATACCCAGTAACACAGGCACACACTTACACAAAGTAACACAGACATACACTGACACCCAGTAACAAAGACATACACTAACACAAAGTATTTTGACATACACTGACACCAAGTAACATAGACATACACTGATACCCAGTAACGCAGACACACACTTACACCAAGTAACAAAGACATACACTGACACCAAGTCACAAAGACACACACTGACACCCAGTAACAAAGACATACACTGACACCAAGTCACAAAGACATACATTGATACCCAGTAACACAGACACACACTTAAACAAAGTAACACAGACATACACTGACACCCAGTAACACAGACACACACTTACACCAAGTAACAAAGACATACACTGACACCCAGAAACAAAGACATACACTGACACCCAGTAACGCAGACACACACGGACACCAAGTAACAAATACACAGACTTACACCAAGTAACACAGACACACACTGAAACCCAGTAACACAAACAAACACACTGACACCAGGTAACATAGACATACACTGACACCAAGTAACAAAGACACACACTTACACCAAGTAACACAGACATACACTGACACCAAGTAACAAAGACAGACAATTACACCAAGTAACAAAGACATACACTTGCACCACGTATTTTGACATACAATGACACCAAGTAACAAAGACATACACTGATACCCAGTAACATAGACACACAGACACCAAGTAACAAAGACATACACTGACACCAAGTCACAAAGACACACACTGACACCCAGTAACACAAACAAACACACACTGACACCAAGTAAAACAGAGAAACACTGATACACAGTAACAAATACATACACTGACACCAAGTAACACAGACACACACTGACACCCAGTAAAAAAGACATACACTTACTCCAAGTCACAAAGACATACACTGACACCAAGTCAAAAAGACATACACTGATGCCCAGTAACACAGACACACACTGACACCAAGTAACAAGGACATACACTGACACCAAGTAACAAAGACATACACTTACACCAAGTAACAATGACACACACTTACACCAAGTAACACAGACATACACCGACACCAAGTAACAAAGGCAGACAATTACACCAAGTAACAAAGACATACACTGACACCAACTATTTTGACATACACTGACATCAAGTAACAAAGACATACACTGATACCCAGTAACATAGACATACACTTACACCAAGTAACAAAGACATACACTGACACCAAGTCACAAAGACACACACTGACACCCAGTAACAAAGACATACACTGACATCAAGTCACAAAGAAATACACTAATACCCAGTAACACAGACACACACATACACCAAGTAACAAAGACATACACTGATACCCAGTAACACAGACACACACTTACACCAAGTAAGAAAGACATACACTGATACCAAGTCACAAAGACACACACTTACACCAAGTAACACAGACATACACTGACACCAAGTAACAAAGACATACACTGTTACCCAGTAACACAGACACACACTTACACCAAGTAACAAAGACATACACTGATACCAAGTAACACAGACACACACTTACAACAAGTAACACAGACAGACACTTACACCAAGTAACAAAGACAAACACTGACACCAAGTAACAAAGACATCCACTGACACCAAGAAACAGAGACGTACACTTACACCAAGTAACACAGACACACACTGACACCCAGTAAAACAAACAAACACACACTGACACCCAGTAACATAGAGAAACACAGACACACAGTAACAAAGACATAAACAGACAGACACTGACACCAAGTAACAAAGACTAACAGAGAAACACACTGACACCAAGTCACAAAGACATACACTGACACCCAGTAACAAAGACATACACTGACTCCAAGTCACAAAGACATACACTGATACCCAGTAACACAGACACACACTTCCACAAAGTAACAAAGACAAACACTGACACCAAGTAACAAAGACATACACTGACACCCACTAACACAGACACACACATTCACCAAGTAACAAAGACATACACTGGCACCAAGTCACAAAGTCAGACACTGACAAACGGTAACAAAGACAAACACTGACACCAAGTAACGAATACAGACACTGACACCAAGTAACGAAGACAGACACTGACACCCAGTAACAAAGACAGACACTGACAACAAGTCACAAAGACATACACTGACACCAAATATCAAAGACATACACTTACACCAAGTAACACAGACATACAATGACACCAAGTAACAAAGACATACAATTACACCAAGTAACAAAGACACACACTTACACACAGTAACAAAGACAGACACTGACAACAAGTCACAAAGACATACACTGACACCAAGTAACAAAGACATACACTTACACCAAGTAACAAAGACATACACTGACACCAAGTCACAAAGACATACACTTACACCAAGTAACAAAGACAT
Organism: Heterodontus francisci; assembly: GCF_036365525.1. Classification (NCBI taxonomy): domain Eukaryota; kingdom Metazoa; phylum Chordata; class Chondrichthyes; order Heterodontiformes; family Heterodontidae; genus Heterodontus; species Heterodontus francisci. Next base: position 1,307,432 of record NW_027140794.1, read on the forward strand.
ACACTGATACCAAGTAACAAAGACATATAATTACACCAAGTAACAAAGACACACACTTACACCAAGTAACACAGACATACACTGACACCAAGTAACAAAGACATACACTGTTACCCAGTAACACAGACACACACTTACACGAAGTAACAAAGACATACACTGATACCAAGTAACACAGACACACACTTACACCAAGTAACACAGACACACACTTCCACCAAGTAACAAAGACATACACTGACACCAAGTAACAAAGACACACACTTACACCAAGTAACACAGACATACACTGACACCATGTAACAAAGACATGCACTGATACCCAGTAACACAGACATACACAGACACCAAGAAACAAAGACATACACTGATACCCAGTAACACAGACACACACTTACACCAAGTAACAAAGACAAACACTGACACCAAGTAACGAAGACATCCACTGACTCCAAGAAACAAAGACATACAATTACACTAAGTAACACAGACACACACTGACACCCAGTAACACAAACAGACACACACTGACACCCAGTAACATAGACACACTCAGACACACTGTAACAAAAACATACACAGACAGACACTGACACCCAGTAACAAAGACTAACAGAGACACACACTGACACCAAGTCACAAAGACATACACTGATACCCAGTAACACAGACACACACTTACACCAAGTAACAAAGGCATACACTGACACTCAGTAACAAAGACATGCTCTGACACCAAGTCACAAAGACATACACTGATACCCAGTAACACAGACACACACATACACCAAGTAACAAAGACATACAATCACACCAAGTAACAAAGACACACAATTACACCAAGTAACACAGACATACACTGACACCATGTAACAAAGACATGCACTGATACCCAGTAACACAGACATACACTGACACCAAGTAGCTAAGACATACACTGCCACCAAGAAACAAAGACATGCACTGATACCCAGTAACACAGACACACACTTACACCAAGTAACAAAGACATACACTGACACCCAGTAACAAAGACATACACTGACACCAAGTCACAAAGACATACACTTATACCCAGTAACACAGACACACACTTACACCAAGTAACAAAGACAAACACTGACACCAAGTAACAAAGACATCCACTGACACCAAGAAACAGAGACGGACACTTACACCAAGTAACACAGACACACACTGACACCCAGTAACACAAACAAACACACACTGACACCCAGTAACATAGAGAAACACTGACACACAGTAACAAAGACATAAACAGACAGACACTGACACCAAGTCACAAAGACATACACTGACACCCAGTAACAAAGACATATAATGACTCCAAGTCACAAAGACATACACTGATACCCAGTAACACAGACACACACTTCCACAAAGCAACAAAGACAAACACTGACACCAAGTAACAAAGACAGACACTTACACCAAGTAACAAAGACATACACTGACACCAAGTCACAAAGACATACACTGTTACCCAGTAACACAGACACACACTTACACCAAGAAACAAAGACATACACTGTTTCCAAGTAGCACAGACACACACTTACACCAAGTAACAAAGACATACACTGAAACCAAGTAACACAGACACACACTTACACCAAGTAACACAGACACACACTTACACCAAGTAACAAAGACAAACAATGACACCAAGTAGCAATGATATACACTTACACCAAGTAACACAGAGATACATTGAAACCAAGTAACAAAGACATACAATTACACCAAGTAACAAAGACACACAATTACACCAAGTAACACAGACATACACTGTCACCATGTAGCAAAGACATTCACCGATACCCAGTAACACAGAAACACACTTACACCAAGTAACAAAGATATACACTGACACCAAGTAACACAGACACACACTGACACCAAGTAACAAAGACATACACTGACACAAAGTATTTTGACATACACTGACACCAAGTAACATAGACATACACTGATACCCAGTAACGCAGACACACACTTACACCAAGTAACAAAGACATACACTGACACCAAGTCACAAAGACACACACTGACACCCAGTAACAAAGACATACACTGACACCAAGTCAAAAAGACATACACTGATACCCAGTAACACAGACACACACTTACACAAAGTAACACAGACATACACTGTCACCCAGTAACACAGACACACACTTGCACCAAGTAACAAAGACATACACTGACACCCAGAAACAAAGACATACACTGACACCCAGTAACGCAGACACACACGGACACCAAGTAACAAAGACACAGACTTACACCAAGTAACACAGACACACACTGAAACCCAGTAACACAAACAAACACACTGACACCAGGTAACATAGACATACACTGACACCAAGTAACAAAGACACACACTTACACCAAGTAACACAGACATACTCTGACACCAAGTAACAAAGACAGACAATTACACCAAGTAACAAAGACATACACTTGCACCACGTATTTTGACATACACTGACACCAAGTAACAAAGACATACACTGATACCCAGTAACATAGACACACAGACACCAAGTAACAAAGACATACACTGACACCAAATCACAAAGACACACACTGACACCCAGTAACACAAACAAACACACACTGACACCCAGTAACACAGAGAAACACTGATACACAGTAACAAATACATACACTGACACCAAGTAACACAGACACACACTGACACCCAGTAAAAAAGACATACACTTACTCCAAGTCACAAAGACATACACTGACACCAAGTCAAAAAGACATACACTGATGCCCAGTAACACAGACACACACTGACACCAAGTAACAAGGACATACACTGACACCAAGTAACAAAGACATACACTTACACCAAGTAACAATGACACACACTTACACCAAGTAACATAGACATACACTGACACCAAGTAACAAAGGCAGACAATTACACCAAGTAACAAAGACATACACTGACACCAACTATTTTGACATACACTGACATCAAGTAACAAAGACGTACACTGACACCAAGTCACAAAGACACACACTGACACCCAGTAACAAAGACATACACTGACACCAAGTCACAAAGAAATACACTGATACCAAGTAACACAGACACACACATACACCAAGTAAGAAAGACATACACTGACACCAAGTCACAAAGACACACACTGACACCCAGTAACAAAGACATACACTGACACCAAGTCACAAAGAAATACACTGATACCAAGTAACACAGACACACACATACACCAAGTAAGAAAGACATACACTGACACCAAGTCACAAAGACACACACTGACACCCAGTAACAAAGACATACACTGACACCAAGTCACAAATACATACACTGATACCAAGTAACAAAGACATATAATTACACCAAGTAACAAAGACACACACTTACACCAAGTAACACAGACATACACTGACACCAAGTAACAAAGACATACACTGTTACCCAGTAACACAGACACACACTTACACCAAGTAACAAAGACATACACTGATACCAAGTAACACAGACACACACTTACAACAAGTAACACAGACACACACTTACACCAAGTAACAAAGACAAACACTGACACCAAGTAACAAAGACATCCACTGACACCAAGAAACAGAGACGTACACTTACACCAAGTAGCACAGACACACACTGACACCCAGTAAAACAAACAAACACACACTGACACCCAGTAACATAGAGAAACACTGACACACAGTAACAAAGACATAAACAGACAGACACTGACAACAAGTAACAAAGACATACACTGACTCCAAGTCACAAAGACATACACTGATACCCAGTAACACAGACACACACTTCCACAAAGTAACAAAGACAAACACTGACACCAAGTAACAAAGACAGACACTTACACCAAGTAACAAAGACACACACTTACACCAAGCAGCGCAGACATACACTGACACCAAGTAACAAAGACATACACTGACACCCACTAACACAGACACACACATTCACCAAGTAACAACGACAAACACTGACACCAAGTAACAAAGACATACACTGACACCAAGTCACAAAGACAGACACTGACAAACGGTAACAAAGACAAACACTAACACCAAGTAACGAAGACAGACACTGACACCCAGTAACAAAGACAGACACTGACAACAAGTCACAAAGACATACACTGACACCAAGTAACAAAGACATACACTTACACCAAGTAACACAGACATACACTGATACCCAGTAACACAGACACACACTTACATCAAGTAACAAAGACATACAATCACACCAAGTAACAAAGACACACACTTACACCAAGAAACAAAGACATGCACTGATACCCAGTAACACAGACACACACTTACACCAAGTAACAAAGACATACACTGACACCCAGGAACAAAGACATACACTGACACCAAGTCACAAAGACATACACTGATACCCAGTAACACAGACACACACTTACACCAAGTAACAAAGACAAACACTGACACCAAGTAACAAAGACATCCACTGACACCAAGAAACAGAGACGTACACTTACACCAAGTAACACAGACACACACTGACACCCAGTAACACAAACAAACACACACTGACACCCAGTAACATAGAGAAACACTGACACACAGTAACAAAGACATAAACAGACAGACACTGACACCAAGTAACAAAGACTATCAGAGACACACACTGACACCAAGTCACAAAGACATACACTGACACCCAGTAACAAAGACATACACTGACTCCAAGTCACAAAGACATGCACTGATACCCAGCAACACAGACACACACTTCCACAAAGTAACAAAGACAAACACTGACACCAGGTAACAAAGACAGACACTTACACCAAGTAACAAAGACACACACTTACACGAAGCAACACAGACATACACTGACACCAAGTAACAAAGACATACACTGACACCCAGTAACACAGACACACACATTCACCAAATAACAACGACATACACTGACACCAAGTAACAAAGACATACACTGACACCAAGTCACAAAGACAGACACTGACAAACGGTAACAAAGACAAACATTGACACCAAGTAACGAAGACAGACACTGACACCCAGTAACAAAGACAGACACTGACAACAAGTCACAAAGACATACACTGACACCAAGTAACAAAGGCATACACTTACACCAAGTAACACAGACATACAATGACACCAAGTAACAAAGACATACAATTACACCAAGTAACAAAGACACACACTTACACCAAGTAACACAGACATACACTGACACAAAGTCACAAAGACATACAGTGACACCCAGTAACAAAGAGATACACTGACACCAATTCACAAAGACATACACTGACACCAAGTAACCGAGACATACACTGATACCCAGTAACACAGACACACACTTACACCAAGCAACAAAGACATGCACTGACACCAAGTAACAAAGACACACACTTCCACCAAGTAACAACGACATACATTGACACCAAGTAACAAAGACATACACTGATACCCAGTGACACAGACACACACTTACACCAAGTAACAAAGACACACACTTACACGAAGCAACACAGACATACACTGACACCAAGTAACAAAGACATACACTGTCACCCAGTAACACAGACACACACATTCACCAAATAACAACGACATACACTGACACCAAGTAACAAAGACATACACTGACACCAAGTCACAAAGACAGACACTGACAAACGGTAACAAAGACAAACACTGACACCAAGTAACGAAGACAGACACTGACACCCAGTAACAAAGACAGACACTGACAACAAGTCACAAAGACATACACTGACAACAAGTAACAAAGGCATACACTTACACCAAGTAACACAGACATACAATTACACCAAGTAACAAAGGCACACACTTACACAAGTAACACAGACATACACTGACACCAAGTGACAAAGACATAAACTGACACCCAGTTACAAAGACATACACTGACACAAAGTCACAAAGACATACAGTGACACCCAGTAACAAAGACATACACTGACACCAATTCACAAAGACATACACTGACACCAAGTCACAAAGACATACACTGATACCCAGTAACACAGACACACACTTACACAAAGTAACACAGACATACACTGACACCCAGTAACACAGACACACACTTACACCAAGTAACAAAGACATACTCTGACACCCAGAAACAAAGACATACACTGACACCCAGTAACGCAGACACACACGGACACCAAGTAACAAAGACACAGACTTACACCAAGTAACACAGACACACACTGAAACCCAGTAACACAAACAAACACACTGACACCAGGTAACATAGACATACACTGACACCAAGTAACAAAGACACACACTTACACCAAGTAACACAGACATACTCTGACACCAAGTAACAAAGACAGACAATTACACCAAGTAACAAAAACATACACTTGCACCACTTATTTTGACATACACTGACACCAAGTAACAAAGACATACACTGATACCCAGTAACATAGACACACAGACACCAAGTAACAAAGACATACACTGAGACCAAGTCACAAAGACACACACTGACACCCAGTAACACAAACAAACACTCACTGACACCCAGTAACACAGAGAAACACTGATACACAGTAACAAATACATACACTGACACCAAGTAACACAGACACACACTGACACCCAGTAAAAAAGAAATACACTTACTCCAAGTCACAAAGACATACACTGACACCAAGTCAAAAAGACATACACTGATGCCCAGTAACACAGACACACACTGACACTAAGTAACAAATACATACACTGACACCAAGTAACAAAGACACACACTGACACCCAGTAACAAAGACATACACTGACACCAAGTCACAAAGAAATACACTGAAACCCAGTAACACAGACACACACATACACCAAGTAACAAAGACATACACTGATACCCAGTAACACAGACACACACTTACACCAAGTAACAAAGACATACACTGACACCAAGTCACAAAGACACACACTGACACCCAGTAACAAAGACATACACTGACACCAAGTCACAAATACATACACTGATACCAAGTAACAAAGACATATAATTACACCAAGTTACAAAGACACACACTTATACCAAGTAACACAGACATACACTGACACCAAGTAACAAAGACATACACTGTTACCCAGTAACACAGACACACACTTACACCAAGTAACAAAGACATACACTGATACCAAGTAACACAGACACACACTTACACCAAGTAACACAGACACACACTTACACCAAGTAACAAAGACAAACACTGACACCAAGTAACAAAGACAGACACTTACACCAAGTAACAAAGACACACACTTACACCAAGCAGCGCAGATATACACTGACACAAAGTAACAAAGACATACACTGACACCCACTAACACAGACACACACATTCACCAAGTAACAACGACAAACACTGACACCAAGTAACAAAGACACACGCTGACACCAAGTCACAAAGACATACACTGACAGCCAGTAACAAAGACATACACTGACTCCAAGTCACAAAGACATGCTCTGATACCCAGCAACACAGACACACACTTCCACAAAGTAACAAAGACAAACACTGACACCAAGTAACAAAGACAGACACTTACACCAAGTAACAAAGACACACACTTACACGAAGCAACACAGACATACACTGACACCAAGTAACAAAGACATACACTGACACCCAGTAACACAGACACACACATTCACCAAATAACAACGACATACACTGACACCAAGTAACAAAGACATACACTGACACCAAGTCACAAAGACAGACACTGACAAACGGTAACAAAGACAAACACTGACACCAAGTAACGAAGACAGACACTGACACCCAGTAACAAAGACAGACACTGACAACAAGTCACAAAGACATACACTGACAACAAGTAACAAAGGCATACACTTACAACAAGTAACACAGACATACAATGACACCAAGTAACAAAGACATACAATTACACCAAGTAACAAAGACACACACTTACACAAGTAACACAGACATACACTGACACCAAGTGACAAAGACATAAACTGACACCCAGTAACAAAGACATACACTGACACAAAGTCACAAAGACATACAGTGACACCCAGTAACACAGACAAACACTTACACCAAGCAACAAAGACATGCACTGACACCAAGTAACAAAGACATACACTTCACCAAGTAACACAGAGATGCACTGACACCAAGTAACACAGACACACACTGACACCCTTTAAAAAAGACATACACTTACACCAAGTAACAAAGACATACACTGACACCAAGTCAAAAGGACATACACTGATGCCCTGTAACACAGACACACACTGACACCAAGTAACAAAGACATACACTGACTCCAAGTAACAAAGACATACACTTACACCAAGTAACAAAGGCACACACTTACACCAAGTAACACAGACATACACTGACACAAGGTAATAAAGACAGACAATTACACCAAGTAACAAAGACATACACTTACACCAACTATTTTGACATACACTGACACCAAGTAACAAAGACATACACTGATACCCAGTAACATAGACATACACTTACACCAAGTAGCAAAGACATACACTGACACCAAGTCACAAAGACAGACACTGACAAACGGTAACAAAGACAAACATTGACACCAAGTAACGAAGACAGACACTGACACCCAGTAACAAAGACAGACACTGACAACAAGTCACAAAGACATACACTGACACCAAGTAACAAAGGCATACACTTACACCAAGTAACACAGACATACAATGACACCAAGTAACAAAGACATACAATTACACCAAGTAACAAAGACACACACTTACACCAAGTAACACAGACATACACTGACACCAAGTGACAAAGACATAAACTGACACCCAGTAACAAAGACATACACTGACACAAAGTCACAAAGACATACAGTGACACCCAGTAACAAAGACATACACTGACACCAATTCACAAAGACATACACTGACACCAAGTAACCGAGACATACAATGATACCCAGTAACACAGACACACACTTACACCAAGCAACAAAGACATGCACTGACACCAAGTAACAAAGACACACACTTACACCAAGTAACAACGACAGACACTGACACCAAGTAACAAAGACATACACTGACACCAAGTAACAAAGACATAAACTGACACCAAGTAACAAAGACATAAACTGACACCCAGTAACAAAGACATACACTGACACAAAGTCACAAAGACATACAGTGACACCCAGTAACAAAGAGATACACTGACACCAATTCACAAAGACATACACTGACACCAAGTAACCGAGACATACACTGATACCCAGTAACACAGACACACACTTACACCAAGCAACAAAGACATGCACTGACACCAAGTAACAAAGACACACACTTCCACCAAGTAACAACGACATACATTGACACCAAGTAACAAAGACATACACTGATACCCAGTGACACAGACACACACTTACACCAAGTAACAAAGACACACACTTACACGAAGCAACACAGACATACACTGACACCAAGTAACAAAGACATACACTGTCACCCAGTAACACAGACACACACATTCACCAAATAACAACGACATACACTGACACCAAGTAACAAAGACATACACTGACACCAAGTCACAAAGACAGACACTGACAAACGGTAACAAAGACAAACACTGACACCAAGTAACGAAGACAGACACTGACACCCAGTAACAAAGACAGACACTGACAACAAGTCACAAAGACATACACTGACAACAAGTAACAAAGGCATACACTTACACCAAGTAACACAGACATACAATTACACCAAGTAACAAAGGCACACACTTACACAAGTAACACAGACATACACTGACACCAAGTGACAAAGACATAAACTGACACCCAGTTACAAAGACATACACTGACACAAAGTCACAAAGACATACAGTGACACCCAGTAACAAAGACATACACTGACACCAATTCACAAAGACATACACTGACACCAAGTCACAAAGACATACACTGATACCCAGTAACACAGACACACACTTACACAAAGTAACACAGACATACACTGACACCCAGTAACACAGACACACACTTACACCAAGTAACAAAGACATACTCTGACACCCAGAAACAAAGACATACACTGACACCCAGTAACGCAGACACACACGGACACCAAGTAACAAAGACACAGACTTACACCAAGTAACACAGACACACACTGAAACCCAGTAACACAAACAAACACACTGACACCAGGTAACATAGACATACACTGACACCAAGTAACAAAGACACACACTTACACCAAGTAACACAGACATACTCTGACACCAAGTAACAAAGACAGACAATTACACCAAGTAACAAAAACATACACTTGCACCACTTATTTTGACATACACTGACACCAAGTAACAAAGACATACACTGATACCCAGTAACATAGACACACAGACACCAAGTAACAAAGACATACACTGAGACCAAGTCACAAAGACACACACTGACACCCAGTAACACAAACAAACACTCACTGACACCCAGTAACACAGAGAAACACTGATACACAGTAACAAATACATACACTGACACCAAGTAACACAGACACACACTGACACCCAGTAAAAAAGAAATACACTTACTCCAAGTCACAAAGACATACACTGACACCAAGTCAAAAAGACATACACTGATGCCCAGTAACACAGACACACACTGACACTAAGTAACAAATACATACACTGACACCAAGTAACAAAGACACACACTGACACCCAGTAACAAAGACATACACTGACACCAAGTCACAAAGAAATACACTGAAACCCAGTAACACAGACACACACATACACCAAGTAACAAAGACATACACTGATACCCAGTAACACAGACACACACTTACACCAAGTAACAAAGACATACACTGACACCAAGTCACAAAGACACACACTGACACCCAGTAACAAAGACATACACTGACACCAAGTCACAAATACATACACTGATACCAAGTAACAAAGACATATAATTACACCAAGTTACAAAGACACACACTTATACCAAGTAACACAGACATACACTGACACCAAGTAACAAAGACATACACTGTTACCCAGTAACACAGACACACACTTACACCAAGTAACAAAGACATACACTGATACCAAGTAACACAGACACACACTTACACCAAGTAACACAGACACACACTTACACCAAGTAACAAAGACAAACACTGACACCAAGTAACAAAGACAGACACTTACACCAAGTAACAAAGACACACACTTACACCAAGCAGCGCAGATATACACTGACACAAAGTAACAAAGACATACACTGACACCCACTAACACAGACACACACATTCACCAAGTAACAACGACAAACACTGACACCAAGTAACAAAGACACACGCTGACACCAAGTCACAAAGACATACACTGACAGCCAGTAACAAAGACATACACTGACTCCAAGTCACAAAGACATGCTCTGATACCCAGCAACACAGACACACACTTCCACAAAGTAACAAAGACAAACACTGACACCAAGTAACAAAGACAGACACTTACACCAAGTAACAAAGACACACACTTACACGAAGCAACACAGACATACACTGACACCAAGTAACAAAGACATACACTGACACCCAGTAACACAGACACACACATTCACCAAATAACAACGACATACACTGACACCAAGTAACAAAGACATACACTGACACCAAGTCACAAAGACAGACACTGACAAACGGTAACAAAGACAAACACTGACACCAAGTAACGAAGACAGACACTGACACCCAGTAACAAAGACAGACACTGACAACAAGTCACAAAGACATACACTGACAACAAGTAACAAAGGCATACACTTACAACAAGTAACACAGACATACAATGACACCAAGTAACAAAGACATACAATTACACCAAGTAACAAAGACACACACTTACACAAGTAACACAGACATACACTGACACCAAGTGACAAAGACATAAACTGACACCCAGTAACAAAGACATACACTGACACAAAGTCACAAAGACATACAGTGACACCCAGTAACACAGACAAACACTTACACCAAGCAACAAAGACATGCACTGACACCAAGTAACAAAGACATACACTTCACCAAGTAACACAGAGATGCACTGACACCAAGTAACACAGACACACACTGACACCCTTTAAAAAAGACATACACTTACACCAAGTAACAAAGACATACACTGACACCAAGTCAAAAGGACATACACTGATGCCCTGTAACACAGACACACACTGACACCAAGTAACAAAGACATACACTGACTCCAAGTAACAAAGACATACACTTACACCAAGTAACAAAGGCACACACTTACACCAAGTAACACAGACATACACTGACACAAGGTAATAAAGACAGACAATTACACCAAGTAACAAAGACATACACTTACACCAACTATTTTGACATACACTGACACCAAGTAACAAAGACATACACTGATACCCAGTAACATAGACATACACTTACACCAAGTAGCAAAGACATGCACTGACACCAAGTCACAAAGACACACACTGACACCCAGTAACAAAGACATACACTGACACCAAATCACAAAGACACACACTGATACCAAGTAACAAAGACATACAATTACACCAAGTAACAAAGACACACACTTACACCAAGTAACACAGGCATACTCTGACACCAAGTAACAAAGACATACACTGTTACCCAGTAACACAGACACACACTTACACCAAAAAACAAAGACTTACACTGATACCAAGTAACACAGACACACACTTACACCAAGTAACACAGACACACACTGCCACCAAGTAACAACGACACACACTGACACCAAGTAACAAAGACATACACTGACACCAAGTAACAAAGACATACACTTACAACAAGTAACAAAGACACACACTTACAACAAGTAACACGGACATACACTGACACCAGGTAATAAAGACAGACAATTACACCAAGTAACAAAGACATACACTTACACCAACTATTTTGACATACACTGACACCAAGTAACAAAGACATACACTGATACCCAGTAACATAGACATACACTTACACCAAGTAGCAAAGACATACACTGACACCAAGTCACAAAGACACACACTGACACACAGTAACAAAGACATACACTGACACCAAGTCACAAAGACAGACACTTACACCAAGTAACAAAGACACACACTTACACGAAGCAACACAGACATACACTGACACCAAGTAACAAAGACATACACTGACACCCAGTAACACAGACACACACATTCACCAAATAACAACGACATACACTGACACCAAGTAACAAAGACATACACTGACACCAAGTCACAAAGACAGACACTGACAAACGGTAACAAAGACAAACACTGACACCAAGTAACGAAGACAGACACTGACACCCAGTAACAAAGACAGACACTGACAACAAGTCACAAAGACATACACTGACACCAAGTAACAAAGGCATACACTTACACCAAGTAACAAAGACACACACTTACACAAGTAACACAGACATACACTGACACCAAGTGACAAAGACATAAACTGACACCCAGTAACAAAGACATACACTGACACAAAGTCACAAAGACATACAGTGACACCCAGTAACAAAGACATACACTGACACCAATTCACAAAGACATACACTGACACCAAGTAACCGAGACATACACTGATACCCAGTAACACAGACAAACACTTACACCAAGCAACAAAGACATGCACTGACACCAAGTAACAAAGACATACACTTCACCAAGTAACACAGAGATACACTGACACCAAGTAACACAGACACACACTGACACCCTTTAAAAAAGACATACACTTACACCAAGTAACAAAGACATACACTGACACCAAGTCAAAAGGACATACACTGATGCCCTGTAACACAGACACACACTGACACCAAGTAACAAAGACATACACTGACACCAAGTAACAAAGACATACACTTACACCAAGTAACAAAGGCACACACTTACACCAAGTAACACAGACATACACTGACACAAGGTAATAAAGACAGACAATTACACCAAGTAACAAAGACATACACTTACACCAACTATTTTGACATACACTGACACCAGGTAACAAAGACATACACTGATACCCAGTAACATAGACATACACTTACACCAAGTAGCTAAGACATACACTGACACCAAGTCACAAAGACACACACTGACACCCAGTAACAACGACATACACTGACACCAAATCACAAAGACACACACTGATACCAAGTAACAAAGACATACAATTACACCAAGTAACAAAGACACACACTTACACCAAGTAACACAGGCAAACACTGACACCAAGTAACAAAGACATACACTGTTACCCAGTAACACAGACACAGACTTACACCAAGAACCAAAGACATACACTGATACCAAGTAACACAGACACACACTTACACCAAGTAACACAGACACACACTGCCACCAAGTAACAACGACACACACTGACACCAAGTAACAAAGACATACACTGACACCAAGTAACAAAGACATACACTTACAACAAGTAACAAAGACACACACTTACAACAGGTAACACGGACATACACTGACACCAGGTAATAAAGACAGACAATTACACCAAGTAACAAAGACATACACTTACACCAACTATTTTGACATACACTGACACCAAGTAACAAAGACATACACTGATACCCAGTAACATAGACATACACTTACACCAAGTAGCAAAGACATGCACTGACACCAAGTCACAAAGACACACACTGACACCCAGTAACAAAGACATACACTGACACCAAGTCACAAAGACATACAATGATACCAAGTAACAAAGACATACAATTACACCAAGTAACACAGACATACACTGACACCATGTAACAAAGACATGCAATGATACCCAGTAACACAGACATACACTGACACCAAGTAGCAAAGACATACACTGACACCAAGTCACAGAGACACACACTGACACCCAGTAACAAAGACATACACTGACACCTAGTCACAAAGACATACACTGATACCAAGTAACAAAGACATACAATTACACCAAGTAACAAAGACACACACTTACACCAAGTAACACAGACATACACTGACACCAAGTAGCAAAGACATACACTGTTACCCAGTAACACAGACACACACTTACACCAAGAAACAAAGACATACACTGATACCAAGTAACACAGACACACACTTACACCAAGTAACACAGACATACACTGACACCAATAACAAAGACATACACTGTTACCCAGTAACACAGACACACACTTACACCAAGAAACAAAGACATACACTGATACCAAGTAACACAGACACACACTTACAGCAAGTAACACAGACACACACTGCCACCAAGTAACAACGACATACACTGACACCTAGTAACAAAGACATACACTGATACCCAGTAACACAGACACACTCTTACACCAAGTAACAAAGACAGACACTTACACCAAGTAACAAAGATATACATTGACACCAAGTAACAAAGTCATACACTGACACCAAGTAACAAAGACATAAACTGACACCCAGTAACAAAAACATACACTGACACAAAGTCACAAAGACATACAGTGACACCCAGTAACAAAGACATACACTGACACCAAGTCACAAAGACATATACTGACACCAAGTAACAAAGACAGACACTGATACCCAGTAACACAGACACACACTTACACAAACAACAAAGACATCCACTGACACAAAGTAACAAAGACATACACTTACACCAAGTAACACAGACATACACTGACACCAAGTAACAAAGACATACAATTACACCAAATAACAAAGACACACACTAACACCAAGTAACACAGACATACACAGAAACCAAGTAACAAAGACATGCACTGTTACCCAGTAACACAGACACACACTTACACCAAGAAACAAAGACACACACTGCCACCAAGAAACAAAGACATACACTCACACCAAGTAACAAAGACATGCACTGATACCCAGTAACACAGACATACACTGACACCAAGTAACAAAGACATACACTGATACACAGTAACGCAGACACACACTTACACCAAGAAACAAAGACATACACTTACACCAAGTAACACAGACACACACTGACACCCAGTAACACAAACAAACTCACACTGACACACAGTAACATAGAGAAACACTGACACACAGTAACAAAGACATACACAGACAGACACTGACACCAAGTAACAAAGACTAACAGAGACACACACTGACACCCAGTAACAAAGAGATACACTGACACCAAGTCACAAAGACATGCACTGATACCCAGTAACACAGACACACAATTACACCAAGTAACAAAGACATACACTGACACCCAGTAACAAAGACATGCACTGACACCAAGTCACAATGACATACACTGATACCCAGGAACACAGACACACACTAACACCAAGTAACAAAGACATACAATCACACCAAGTAACAAAGACACACACTTACACCAAGTAACACAGACATACGGTGACACCATGTAACAAAGATATGCACTGATACCCAGTAACACAGACATACACTGACACCAAGTAACAAAGACATACACTGTCCCCAAGAAACAAAGACATACACTGATACCCAGTAACACAGACACACACTTACACCAAGTAACAAAGACATACACTGACACCAAGTAACGAAGACAGACACTGACACCCAGTAACAAAGACAGACACTGACAACAAGTCACAAAGACACACACTGACACCAAATATCAAAGACATACACTTACACCATGTAACACAGACACACACTGACACCCAGTAACACAAACAAAAACACACTGACACCCAGTAACATAGAGAAACACTGACACACAGTAACAAAGACATACACAGACAGACACTGACACCAAGTAACAAAGACTAACAGACACTCACTGACACCAAGTCACAAGGACATACACTGACACCCAGTAACAAAGACATACACTGACACCAAGTCACAAAGACATACACTGAAACCCAGTAACACAGACACATACTTCCACAAAGTAACAAAGACCAACACTGAAAACAAGTAACAATGACATACACTTACACAAAGTAACATAGACATACACTGACACCAAGGAACAAAGACATACACTTACACCAAGTAACAAAGACACACACTTACACCAAGCAACACAGACATACACTGACACCAAGTAACAAAGACATACACTGATACCCAGTAACACAGACACACTCTTACACCAAGTAACAAAGACACACACTTACACCAAGTAACACAGAAATACACTGACACCAAGTAACAAAGACATACACTGACACCAAGTCACAAAGACATGCACTGATACCCAGTAACACAGACACACAATTACACCAAGTAACAAAGACATACACTGACACCCAGTAACAAAGACATGCACTGACACCAAGTCACAAAGACATACACTGATACCCAGGAACACAGACACACACTAACACCAAGTAACAAAGACATACAATCACACCAAGTAACAAAGACACACACTTACACCAAGTAACACAGACATACGGTGACACCATGTAACAAAGATATGCACTGATACCCAGTAACACAGACATACACTGACACCAAGTAACAAAGACATACACTGTCCCCAAGAAACAAAGACATACACTGATACCCAGTAACACAGACACACACTTACACCAAGTAACAAAGACATACACTGACACCAAGTAACGAAGACAGACACTGACACCCAGTAACAAAGACAGACACTGACAACAAGTCACAAAGACACACACTGACACCAAATATCAAAGACATACACTTACACCATGTAACACAGACACACACTGACACCCAGTAACACAAACAAAAACACACTGACACCCAGTAACATAGAGAAACACTGACACACAGTAACAAAGACATACACAGACAGACACTGACACCAAGTAACAAAGACTAACAGAGACACTCACTGACACCAAGTCACAAGGACATACACTGACACCCAGTAACAAAGACATACACTGACACCAAGTCACAAAGACATACACTGAAACCCAGTAACACAGACACATACTTCCACAAAGTAACAAAGACCAACACTGAAAACAAGTAACAATGACATACACTTACACAAAGTAACATAGACATACACTGACACCAAGGAACAAAGACATACACTTACACCAAGTAACAAAGACACACACTTACACCAAGCAACACAGACATACACTGACACCAAGTAACAAAGACATACACTGATACCCAGTAACACAGACACACTCTTACACCAAGTAACAAAGACACACACTTACACCAAGTAACACAGAAATACACTGACACCAAGTAACAAAGACATACAGTGACACCAAGTCACAAAGACATAAACTGACACCCAGTAACAAAGACATACACTGACACAAAGTCACAAAGACATACACTGTTACCCAGTAACACAGACACACACTTACACCAAGTAACAAAGACATACACTGATACAAAGTAACACAGACAGACCCTTACACCAAGTAACACAAACACTCACTTACACCATGTAACAAAGGCATACACTGACACCAGGTAACAAAGACATACAATTACACCAAGTCACAAAGACACACACTTACACCAAGTAACACAGACATGCACTGACACCAAGTCACAAAGTCATACACTGTTAACCAGTAACACAGACACACACTTACACCAAGTAACACAGACACACACTTACACCAAGTAACAAAGACATACACTGACACCAAGTAGCAAAGACATACACTTACACCAAGTAACACAGAGATACACTGACACCAAGTAACAAAGACACACACTTACACCAAGTAACACAGACAGACACTGACACCAAGCAACAAAGACATTCGCTGATACCCAGTAACACAGACAGACCCTTACACCAAGTAACAAAGATATACACTGATACCCAGTAACACAGACACACACTTACACCAAGTAACAAAGACATGCACTGACACCAGGTAACAAAGACATACACTGACACCAAGTCACAAAGACAGACACTGACACACGGTAACAGAGACAAACACTGACACCAAGTAACGAAGACAGACACTGACACCCAGTAACAAAGACAGACACTGACAACAAGTCACAAAGACATACACTGACACCAAATATCAAAGACATACACTTACACCAAGTAACACAGACATACAATGACACCAAGTAACAAAGACATACAATTACACCAAGTAACAAAGACACACACTTACACCAAGTAACACAGACAGACACTGACACCAAGTAACAAAGACATACACTGTTACCCAGTAACACATACACACACTTACACCAAGTAACAAAAACATACACTGATACCAAGTATCACAGACACACAACTACACCAAGTAACAATGACATACACTGACACCAAGTAACAAAGACATACACTGATACACAGTGACACAGACACACACTGACACCAAGTTACAAAGACATGCACTGACACCAAATAACAAAGACTTAAACTGACACCCAGTAACAAAGACATACACTGACACAAAGTCACAAAGACATACAGTGACACCCAGTAACAAAGCCATACACTGACACCAATTCACAAAGACATACACTGACACCAAGTAACAAAGACATACACTGACACCAAGTCACAAAGACATACACTGATACCAAGTAACAAAGACATACAATCACACCAAGTAACAAAGACACAAACTTACACCAAGTAACACAGACATACACTGACACCAAGTAACAAAGACATACAATGTTACCCAGTAACACAGACACACACTTACACCAAGAAACAAAGACATACACTGATACCAAGTAACACAGACACACACTTACACCAAGTAACACAGACACACACTGCCACCAAGTAACAAAGACATACACTCACACCAAGTAACAAAGACATACACTTACACCACGTAACACTGACATACACTGACAGCAAGTAACAAAGACATACAATTACACCAAGTAACAAAGACACACACTTACACCAAGTAACACAAACAAACACACACTGACACCCAGTAACAACGACATACACTGACACCAAATCACAAAGACACACACTGATACCAAGTAACAAAGACATACAATTACACCAAGTAACAAAGACACACACTTACACCAAGTAACACAGGCAAACACTGACACCAAGTAACAAAGACATACACTGTTACCCAGTAACACAGACACAGACTTACACCAAGAACCAAAGACATACACTGATACCAAGTAACACAGACACACACTTACACCAAGTAACACAGACACACACTGCCACCAAGTAACAACGACACACACTGACACCAAGTAACAAAGACATACACTGACACCAAGTAACAAAGACATACACTTACAACAAGTAACAAAGACACACACTTACAACAGGTAACACGGACATACACTGACACCAGGTAATAAAGACAGACAATTACACCAAGTAACAAAGACATACACTTACACCAACTATTTTGACATACACTGACACCAAGTAACAAAGACATACACTGATACCCAGTAACATAGACATACACTTACACCAAGTAGCAAAGACATGCACTGACACCAAGTCACAAAGACACACACTGACACCCAGTAACAAAGACATACACTGACACCAAGTCACAAAGACATACAATGATACCAAGTAACAAAGACATACAATTACACCAAGTAACACAGACATACACTGACACCATGTAACAAAGACATGCAATGATACCCAGTAACACAGACATACACTGACACCAAGTAGCAAAGACATACACTGACACCAAGTCACAGAGACACACACTGACACCCAGTAACAAAGACATACACTGACACCTAGTCACAAAGACATACACTGATACCAAGTAACAAAGACATACAATTACACCAAGTAACAAAGACACACACTTACACCAAGTAACACAGACATACACTGACACCAAGTAGCAAAGACATACACTGTTACCCAGTAACACAGACACACACTTACACCAAGAAACAAAGACATACACTGATACCAAGTAACACAGACACACACTTACACCAAGTAACACAGACATACACTGACACCAATAACAAAGACATACACTGTTACCCAGTAACACAGACACACACTTACACCAAGAAACAAAGACATACACTGATACCAAGTAACACAGACACACACTTACAGCAAGTAACACAGACACACACTGCCACCAAGTAACAACGACATACACTGACACCTAGTAACAAAGACATACACTGATACCCAGTAACACAGACACACTCTTACACCAAGTAACAAAGACAGACACTTACACCAAGTAACAAAGATATACATTGACACCAAGTAACAAAGTCATACACTGACACCAAGTAACAAAGACATAAACTGACACCCAGTAACAAAAACATACACTGACACAAAGTCACAAAGACATACAGTGACACCCAGTAACAAAGACATACACTGACACCAAGTCACAAAGACATATACTGACACCAAGTAACAAAGACAGACACTGATACCCAGTAACACAGACACACACTTACACAAACAACAAAGACATCCACTGACACAAAGTAACAAAGACATACACTTACACCAAGTAACACAGACATACACTGACACCAAGTAACAAAGACATACAATTACACCAAATAACAAAGACACACACTAACACCAAGTAACACAGACATACACAGAAACCAAGTAACAAAGACATGCACTGTTACCCAGTAACACAGACACACACTTACACCAAGAAACAAAGACACACACTGCCACCAAGAAACAAAGACATACACTCACACCAAGTAACAAAGACATGCACTGATACCCAGTAACACAGACATACACTGACACCAAGTAACAAAGACATACACTGATACCCAGTAACGCAGACACACACTTACACCAAGAAACAAAGACATACACTTACACCAAGTAACACAGACACACACTGACACCCAGTAACACAAACAAACTCACACTGACACACAGTAACATAGAGAAACACTGACACACAGTAACAAAGACATACACAGACAGACACTGACACCAAGTAACAAAGACTAACAGAGACACACACTGACACCCAGTAACAAAGAGATACACTGACACCAAGTCACAAAGACATGCACTGATACCCAGTAACACAGACACACAATTACACCAAGTAACAAAGACATACACTGACACCCAGTAACAAAGACATGCACTGACACCAAGTCACAATGACATACACTGATACCCAGGAACACAGACACACACTAACACCAAGTAACAAAGACATACAATCACACCAAGTAACAAAGACACACACTTACACCAAGTAACACAGACATACGGTGACACCATGTAACAAAGATATGCACTGATACCCAGTAACACAGACATACACTGACACCAAGTAACAAAGACATACACTGTCCCCAAGAAACAAAGACATACACTGATACCCAGTAACACAGACACACACTTACACCAAGTAACAAAGACATACACTGACACCAAGTAACGAAGACAGACACTGACACCCAGTAACAAAGACAGACACTGACAACAAGTCACAAAGACACACACTGACACCAAATATCAAAGACATACACTTACACCATGTAACACAGACACACACTGACACCCAGTAACACAAACAAAAACACACTGACACCCAGTAACATAGAGAAACACTGACACACAGTAACAAAGACATACACAGACAGACACTGACACCAAGTAACAAAGACTAACAGAGACACTCACTGACACCAAGTCACAAGGACATACACTGACACCCAGTAACAAAGACATACACTGACACCAAGTCACAAAGACATACACTGAAACCCAGTAACACAGACACATACTTCCACAAAGTAACAAAGACCAACACTGAAAACAAGTAACAATGACATACACTTACACAAAGTAACATAGACATACACTGACACCAAGGAACAAAGACATACACTTACACCAAGTAACAAAGACACACACTTACACCAAGCAACACAGACATACACTGACACCAAGTAACAAAGACATACACTGATACCCAGTAACACAGACACACTCTTACACCAAGTAACAAAGACACACACTTACACCAAGTAACACAGAAATACACTGACACCAAGTAACAAAGACATACACTGACACCAAGTCACAAAGACATGCACTGATACCCAGTAACACAGACACACAATTACACCAAGTAACAAAGACATACACTGACACCCAGTAACAAAGACATGCACTGACACCAAGTCACAAAGACATACACTGATACCCAGGAACACAGACACACACTAACACCAAGTAACAAAGACATACAATCACACCAAGTAACAAAGACACACACTTACACCAAGTAACACAGACATACGGTGACACCATGTAACAAAGATATGCACTGATACCCAGTAACACAGACATACACTGACACCAAGTAACAAAGACATACACTGTCCCCAAGAAACAAAGACATACACTGATACCCAGTAACACAGACACACACTTACACCAAGTAACAAAGACATACACTGACACCAAGTAACGAAGACAGACACTGACACCCAGTAACAAAGACAGACACTGACAACAAGTCACAAAGACACACACTGACACCAAATATCAAAGACATACACTTACACCATGTAACACAGACACACACTGACACCCAGTAACACAAACAAAAACACACTGACACCCAGTAACATAGAGAAACACTGACACACAGTAACAAAGACATACACAGACAGACACTGACACCAAGTAACAAAGACTAACAGAGACACTCACTGACACCAAGTCACAAGGACATACACTGACACCCAGTAACAAAGACATACACTGACACCAAGTCACAAAGACATACACTGAAACCCAGTAACACAGACACATACTTCCACAAAGTAACAAAGACCAACACTGAAAACAAGTAACAATGACATACACTTACACAAAGTAACATAGACATACACTGACACCAAGGAACAAAGACATACACTTACACCAAGTAACAAAGACACACACTTACACCAAGCAACACAGACATACACTGACACCAAGTAACAAAGACATACACTGATACCCAGTAACACAGACACACTCTTACACCAAGTAACAAAGACACACACTTACACCAAGTAACACAGAAATACACTGACACCAAGTAACAAAGACATACAGTGACACCAAGTCACAAAGACATAAACTGACACCCAGTAACAAAGACATACACTGACACAAAGTCACAAAGACATACACTGTTACCCAGTAACACAGACACACACTTACACCAAGTAACAAAGACATACACTGATACAAAGTAACACAGACAGACCCTTACACCAAGTAACACAAACACTCACTTACACCATGTAACAAAGGCATACACTGACACCAGGTAACAAAGACATACAATTACACCAAGTCACAAAGACACACACTTACACCAAGTAACACAGACATGCACTGACACCAAGTCACAAAGTCATACACTGTTAACCAGTAACACAGACACACACTTACACCAAGTAACACAGACACACACTTACACCAAGTAACAAAGACATACACTGACACCAAGTAGCAAAGACATACACTTACACCAAGTAACACAGAGATACACTGACACCAAGTAACAAAGACACACACTTACACCAAGTAACACAGACAGACACTGACACCAAGCAACAAAGACATTCGCTGATACCCAGTAACACAGACAGACCCTTACACCAAGTAACAAAGATATACACTGATACCCAGTAACACAGACACACACTTACACCAAGTAACAAAGACATGCACTGACACCAGGTAACAAAGACATACACTGACACCAAGTCACAAAGACAGACACTGACACACGGTAACAGAGACAAACACTGACACCAAGTAACGAAGACAGACACTGACACCCAGTAACAAAGACAGACACTGACAACAAGTCACAAAGACATACACTGACACCAAATATCAAAGACATACACTTACACCAAGTAACACAGACATACAATGACACCAAGTAACAAAGACATACAATTACACCAAGTAACAAAGACACACACTTACACCAAGTAACACAGACAGACACTGACACCAAGTAACAAAGACATACACTGTTACCCAGTAACACATACACACACTTACACCAAGTAACAAAAACATACACTGATACCAAGTATCACAGACACACAACTACACCAAGTAACAATGACATACACTGACACCAAGTAACAAAGACATACACTGATACACAGTGACACAGACACACACTGACACCAAGTTACAAAGACATGCACTGACACCAAATAACAAAGACTTAAACTGACACCCAGTAACAAAGACATACACTGACACAAAGTCACAAAGACATACAGTGACACCCAGTAACAAAGCCATACACTGACACCAATTCACAAAGACATACACTGACACCAAGTAACAAAGACATACACTGACACCAAGTCACAAAGACATACACTGATACCAAGTAACAAAGACATACAATCACACCAAGTAACAAAGACACAAACTTACACCAAGTAACACAGACATACACTGACACCAAGTAACAAAGACATACAATGTTACCCAGTAACACAGACACACACTTACACCAAGAAACAAAGACATACACTGATACCAAGTAACACAGACACACACTTACACCAAGTAACACAGACACACACTGCCACCAAGTAACAAAGACATACACTCACACCAAGTAACAAAGACATACACTTACACCACGTAACACTGACATACACTGACAGCAAGTAACAAAGACATACAATTACACCAAGTAACAAAGACACACACTTACACCAAGTAACACAAACAAACACACACTGACACCCAGTAACATAGAGAAACACTGACACACAGTAACAAAGACATGCACAGACATACACTGACACCCAGTAACAAAGACATACACGGACACCAAGTCACAAAGGCAGACTCTGATACCCAGTAACACAGACACACACTTACACCAAGTAACAAAGACATACACTGACACCCAGTAACAAAGACATGCTCTGACACCAAGTCACAAAGACATACACTGATACCCAGGAACACAGACACACACTTACACCAGGTAACAAAGACATACAATCACACCAAGTAACAAAGACACACACTTACACCAAGTAACACAGACATACATTGACACCATGTAACAAAGACATGCAAAGATACCCAGTAACACAGACATACACTGATACCCAGTAACACAGACACACACTTACACAAGCAATAATGATATCCACTGACACCAAGTAACAAAGACATACACTTACACCAAGTAACACAGACATACACTGACACCAAGTAACAAAGACATACAATTACACCAAATAACAAAGACACACACTAACACCAAGTAACACAGACATACACTGAAACCAAGTAACAAAGAAATGCACTGTTACCCAGTAACACAGACACACACTTACACAAGCAACAAAGACATCCACTGACACCAAGTAACAAAGACATACACTTACACCAAGTAACACAGACATACACTGACACCAAGTAACAAAGACATACAATTGCACCAAATAACAAAGACACACACTAACACCAAGTAACACAGACATACACTGAAACCAAGTAACAAAGACATGCACTGTTACCCAGTAACACAGACACACACTTACACCAAGAAACAAAGACATACACTGATACCAAGTAACACAGACACGCACTTACACCAAGTAACGCAGACTCACACTGCCACCAAGAAACAAAGACATACACTCACACCAAGTAACAAAGACATACACTTACACCACGTAACACAGACATACACTGACACCAAGTAACAAAGACATACAATTACACCAAGTAACAAAGACACACACTTACACCAAGTAACACAGACATACACTGACAGCATGTAACAAAGACATGCACTGATACCCAGTAACACAGACATACACTGACACCAAGTAACAAAGACATACACTGACACCAAGAAACAAAGACATACACTGATACCCAGTAACACAAACAAACACACACTGACACACAGTAACATAGAGAAACACTGACACACAGTAACAAAGACATACACAGACAGACACTGACAATAAGTAACAAAGACTAACAGAGACACACACTGACACCTAGTAACAAAGACATACACTGACACAAAGTCACAAAGACATACAGTGACACCCAGTAACAAAGCCATACACTGACAC
Source organism: Heterodontus francisci (assembly GCF_036365525.1). NCBI lineage: Eukaryota > Metazoa > Chordata > Chondrichthyes > Heterodontiformes > Heterodontidae > Heterodontus > Heterodontus francisci. Next base: position 1,334,729 of record NW_027140794.1, read on the forward strand.
CAATTCACAAAGACATACACTGACACCAAGTAACAAAGACATACACTGACACCAAGTCACAAAGACATACACTGATACCAAGTAACAAAGACATACAATCACACCAAGTAACAAAGACACAAACTTACACCAAGTAACACAGACATACACTGACACCAAGTAACAAAGACATACAATGTTACCCAGTAACACAGACACACACTTACACCAAGAAACAAAGACATACACTGATACCAAGTAACACAGACACACACTTACACCAAGTAACACAGACACACACTGCCACCAAGTAACAAAGACATAAACTCACACCAAGTAACAAAGACATACACTTACACCACGTAACACTGACATACACTGACAGCAAGTAACAAAGACATACAATTACACCAAGTAACAAAGACACACACTTACACCAAGTAAGACAAACAAACACACACTGACACCCAGTAACATAGAGAAACACTGACACACAGTAACAAAGACATGCACAGACATACACTGACACCCAGTAACAAAGACATACACGGACACCAAGTCACAAAGGCAGACTCTGATACCCAGTAACACAGACACACACTTACACCAAGTAACAAAGACATACACTGACACCCAGTAACAAAGACATGCTCTGACACCAAGTCACAAAGACATACACTGATACCCAGGAACACAGACACACACTTACACCAGGTAACAAAGACATACAATCACACCAAGTAACAAAGACACACACTTACACCAAGTAACACAGACATACAGTGACACCATGTAACAAAGACATGCAAAGATACCCAGTAACACAGACATACACTGATACCAAGTAACACAGACACACACTTACACAAGCAACAAAGACATCCACTGACACCAAGTAACAAAGACGTACACTGACACCAAGTAACACAGACATACACTGACACCAAGTAACAAAGACATACAATTACACCAAATAACAACGACACACACTAACACCAAGTAACACAGACATACACTGAAACCAAGTAACAAAGAAATGCACTGTTACCCAGTAACACAGACACACACTTACACAAGCAACAAAGACATCCACTGACACCAAGTAACAAAGACATACACTTACACCAAGTAACACAGACATACACTGACACCAAGTAACAAAGACATACAATTGCACCAAATAACAAAGACACACACTAACACCAAGTAACACAGACATACACTGAAACCAAGTAACAAAGACATGCACTGTTACCCAGTAACACAGACACACACTTACACCAAGAAACAAAGACATACACTGATACCAAGTAACACAGACACGCACTTACACCAAGTAACGCAGACTCACACTGCCACCAAGAAACAAAGACATACACTCACACCAAGTAACAAAGACATACACTTACACCACGTAACACAGACATACACTGACACCAAGTAACAAAGACATACAATTACACCAAGTAACAAAGACACACACTGACACCAAGTAACACAGACATACACTGACAGCATGTAACAAAGACATGCACTGATACCCAGTAACACAGACATACACTGACACCAAGTAACAAAGACATACACTGACACCAAGAAACAAAGACATACACTGATACCCAGTAACACAAACAAACACACACTGACACACAGTAACATAGAGAAACACTGACACACAGTAACAAAGACATACACAGACAGACACTGACACCAAGTAACAAAGACTAACAGAGACACACACTGACACCCAGTAACAAAGACATACACTGACACCAAGTAACAAAGACATACACTGTCACCAAGAAACAAAGACATACACTGATACCCAGTAACACAGACACACACTTACACCAAGTAACAAAGACATACACTGACACCCAGTAACAAAGACATACACTGACACCAAGTCACAAAGAATTACACTGATACCTAGTAACAAAGACATACAATTACACCAAATAACAAAGACACACACTATAACCAAGTAACACAGACGTACACTGAAACCAAGTAACAAAGACATGCACTGTTACCCAGTAACACAGACACACACTTACACAAGCAACAAAGACATCCACTGACACCAAGTAACAAAGACATACACTTACACCAAGTAACACAGACATACACTGACACCAAGTAACAAAGACATACAATTACACCAAATAACAAAGACACACACTAACACCAAGTAACACAGACATACACTGAAACCAAGTAACAAAGACATGCACTGTTACCCAGTAACACAGACACATACTTAGACCAAGAAACAAAGACATACACTGATACCAAGTAACACAGACACACACTTGCACCAAGTAACACAGACACACACTGCCACCAAGAAACAAAGACATACACTCACACCAAGTAACAAAGACATGCACTGATACCCAGTAACACAGACATACACTGACACCAAGTAACAAAGACAGACACTGACACCAAGAAACAAAGACATACACTGATACCCAGTAACACAGACACACACTTACAACAAGTAACATAAGACAAACACTGACACCAAGTAACAAAGACATCCACTGACACCCAGTAACACAAACAAACACACACTGACACACAGTAACATAGAGAAACACTGACACACAGTAACAAAGACATACACAGACAGACACTGACACCAAGTAACAAAGACTAACAGAGACACACACTGACACCCAGTAACAAAGACATACACTGACACCAAGTCACAAAGACATGCACTGATACCCAGTAACACAGACACACACTTACACCAAGTAACAAAGAAATACACTGACACCCAGTAACAAAGACACACACTGACACCAAGTCACAAAGACAGACACTGATACCCAGAAACACAGACACACACTAACACCAAGTAACAAAGACATACAATCACACCAAGTAACAAAGACACACTCTTACACCATGTAACACAGACATACAGTGACACCATGTAACAAAGACATGCACTGATACCCAGTAACACAGACATACACTGACACCAAGTAACAAAGACATACACTGTCACCAAGAAACAAAGACATACACTGATACCCAGTAACACAGACACACACTTACACCAAGTAACAAAGACATACACTGACACCCAGTAACAAAGACATACACTGACACCAAATCACAAAGACTTACACTGATACCCAGTAACACAGACACACACTTACACCAAGTAACAAAGACAAACACTGACACCAAGTAACAAAGACTTACACTGACACCAAGAAACAAAGACATACACATACACCATGTAACACAGACACACACTGACACCCAGTAACACAAACAAACACACACTGACACCCAGTAACATAGAGAAACACTGACACACAGTAACAAAGACATACACAGACAGACACTGACACCAAGTAACAAAGACTAACAGAGACACTCACTGACACCAAGTCACAAGGACATACACTGACACCCAGTAACAAAGACATACACTGACACCAAGTCACAAAGACATACACTGAAACCCAGTAACACAGACACATACTTCCACAAAGTAACAAAGACCAACACTGAAACCAAGTAACAATGACATACACTTACACAAAGTAACACAGACATACACTGACACCAAGGAACAAAGACATACACTTACACCAAGTAACAAAGACACACACTTACACCAAGCAACACAGACATACACTGACACCAAGTAACAAAGACATACACTGATACCCAGTAACACAGACATACTCTTACACCAAGTAACAAAGACACACACTTACACCAAGTAACACAGAAATACACTGACACCAAGTAACAAAGACATACAGTGACACCAAGTCACAAAGACATAAACTGACACCCAGTAACAAAGACATACACTGACACAAAGTCACAAAGACATACACTGTTACCCAGAAACACAGACACACACTTACACCAAGTAACAAAGACATACACTGGTACAAAGTAAACCAGACACACACTTACACCAAGTAATACAGTGACACCAAGTCACAAAGACATAAACTGACACCCAGTAACAAAGACATACACTGACACAAAGTCACAAAGACATACACTGTTACCCAGAAACACAGACACACACTTACACCAAGTAACAAAGACATACACTGGTACAAAGTAAACCAGACACACACTTACACCAAGTAACACAAACACTCACTTACTCCATGTAACAAAGACATGCACTGACACCAAGTAACAAAGACATACAATTACACCAAGTAACAAAGACACACACTTACACCAAGTAACACAGACATGCACTGACAATAAGTAACAAAGTCATACACTGTTAACCAGTAACACAGACACACACTTACACCAAGTAACACAGACACACACTTACACCAAGTAACAAAGACATACACTGACACCAAGTAGCAAAGACATACACTTACACCAAGTAACACAGAGATACACTGACACCAAGTAACAAAGACACACACTTACACCAAGTAACACAGACAGACACTGACACCAAGTAACAAAGACATTCGCTGATACCCAGTAACACAGACAGACCCTTACACCAAGTAACAAAGATATACACTGATACCCAGTAACGCAGACACACACTTACACCAAGTAACAAAGACATACACTGACACCAGGTAACAAAGACATACACTGACACCAAGTCACAAAGACAGACACTGACACACTGTAACAGAGACAAACACTGACACCAAGTAACGAAGACAGACCCTGACACCCAGTAACAAAGACAGACACTGACAACAAGTCACAAAGACATACACTGACACCAAATATCAAAGACATACACTTACACCAAGTAACACAGACATACAATGACACCAAGTAACAAAGACATACAATTACACCAAGTAACAAAGACACACACTTACACCAAGTAACACAGACAGACACTGACACCAAGTAACAAAGACATACACTGTTACCCAGTAACACATACACACACTTACACCAAGTAACAAAAACATACACTGATACCAAGTAACACAGACACACACCTACACCAAGTAACAACGACACACACTGACACCAAGTAACAAAGACATACACTGACACCAAATAACAAAGACTTAAACTGACACCCAGTAACAAAGACATACACTGACACAAAGTCACAAAGACATACAGTGACACCCAGTAACAAAGCCATGCACTGACACCAATTCACAAAGACATACACTGACACCAAGTAACAAAGACATACACTGACACCAAGTCACAAAGACATACACTGATACCAAGTAACAAAGACATACAATTACACCAAGTAACAAAGACACACACTTACACCAAGTAACAAAGACATACACTGACACCAAGTAACAAAGACATACACTGTTACCCAGTAACACAGACACACACTTACAACAAGAAACAAAGACATACACTGATACCAAGTAACACAGACACACACTTATACCAAGTAACACAGACACACACTGCCACCAAGTAACAAAGACATACACTCACACCAAGTAACAAAGACATACACTTTCACCACGTAACACTGACATACACTGACACCAAGTAACAAAGACATACAATTACACCAAGTTACAAAGACACACACTTACACCAAGTAACACAAACAAACACACACTGACACCCAGTAAAATCGAGAAACACTGACACACAGTAACAAAGACATACACAGACAGACACTGACACCAAGTAACAAAGACTAACAGAGACACACACTGACACCAAGTCACAAAGACATACACTGACACCCAGTAACAAAGACATACACTGACACCAAGTCACAAAGACAGACTCTGATACCCAGTAACACAGACACACACTTACACCAAGTAACAAAGACATACACTGACACCCAGTAACAAAGACATGCACTGACACCAAGTCACAAAGACATACACTGATACCCAGGAACACAGACACACACTTACACCAGGTAACAAAGACATACAATCACACCAAGTAACAAAGACACACACTGACACCAAGTAACACAGACATACAGTGTCACCATGTAACAAAGACATGCACTGATACCCAGTAACACAGACATACACTGTTACCCAGTAACACAGACACACACTTACACAAGCAACAAAGACATCCACTGACACCAAGTAACAAAGACATACACTTACACCAAGTAACACAGACATACACTGACACCAAGTAACAAAGACATACAATTACACCAAATAACAATGACACACACTAACACCAGGTAACACAGACATACACTGAAACCAAGTAACAAAGACATGCACTGTTACCCAGTAACACAGACAGACACTTACACCAAGAAACAAAGACATACACTGACACCAAGTAACACAGACACACACTTACACCAAGTAACACAGACACACACTGCCACCAAGAAACAAAGACATACACTCACACCAAGTAACAAAGACATACACTTACACCACGTAACACAGACATACACTGACACCAAGTAACAAAGACATACAATTACACCAAGTAACAAAGACACACACTTACACCAAGTAACACAGACATACACTGACAGCATGTAACAAAGACATGCACTGATACCCAGTAACACAGACATACACTGACACCAAGTAACAAAGACATACACTGACACCAAGAAACAAAGACATACACTGATACCTAGTAACACAAACAAACACACACTGACACACAGTAACATAGAGAAACACTGACACACAGTAACAAAGACATACACAGACAGACACTGACAACAAGTAACAAAGACTAACAGAGACACACACTGACAAACAGTAACAAAGACATACACTGACACCAAGTCACAAAGACATGCACTGATACCCAGTAACACAGACACACACTTACACCAAGTAACAAAGACATAAACTGACACCCAGTAACAAAGACATGCACTGACACCAAGTCACAAAGACATACACTGATACCCAGGAACACAGACCCACACTTACACCAAGTAACAAAGACATACAATCACACCAAGTAACAAAGACACACACTTACACCAAGTACACAGACATACAGTGACACCATGTAACAAAGACATGCACTGATACCCATTAACACAGACATACACTGACACCAAGTAACAAAGACATACACTGTCACCAAGAAACAAAGACATACACTGATAGCCAGTAACACAGACACACACTTACACCAAGTAACAAAGACATACACTGACACACAGTAACAAAGACATACACTGTCACCAAGTCACAAAGACTTACACTGATACCCAGTAACACAGACACACACTTACACCAAGTAACAAAGACAAACACTGACACCAAGTAACAAAGACTTCCACTGAAACCAAGAAACAAAGACATACACTTACACCATGTAACATAGACACACACTGAAACCCAGTAACACAAACAAACACACACTGACACCCAGTAACATAGAGAAACACTGACACACAGTAACAAAGACATACACAGACAGACACTGACACCAAGTGACAAAGACTAACAGAGACACTCACTGACACCAAGTCACAAGGACATACACTGACACCCAGTAACAAAGACATACACTGACACCAAGTCACAAAGACATACACTGAAACCCAGTAACACAGACACATACTTCCACAAAGTAACAAAGACCAACACTGAAACCAAGTAACAATGACATACACTTGCACAAAGTAACACAGACATACACTGACACCAAGGAACAAAGACATACACTTACACCAAGTAACAAAGACACACACTTAGACCAAGCAACACAGACATACACTGACACCAAGTAACAAAGACATACACTGATACCCAGTAACACAGACACACTCTTACACCAAGTAACAAAGACACACACTAACACCAAGTAACACAGAAATACACTGACACCAAGTAACAAAGACATACAGTGACACCAAGTCACAAAGACATAAACTGACACCCAGTAACAAAGACATACACTGACACAAAGTCACAAAGACATACACTGTTACCCAGTAACACAGACACACACTTACACCAAGTAACAAAGACATACACTGATACAAAGTAACACAGACACACACTTACACCAAGTAACACAAACACTCACTTACACCATGTAACAAAGACATACACTGACACCAAGTAACAAAGACATACAATTACACCAAGTAACAAAGACACACACTTACACCAAGTAACACAGACATGCACTGACACCAAGTAACAAAGTCATACACTGTTAACCAGTAACACAGACACACACTTACACCAAGTAACACAGACACACACTTACACCAAGTAACAAAGACATACACTGACACCAAGTAGCAAAGACATACACCTACACCAAGTAACACAGAGATACAATGACACCAAGTAACAAAGACACACACTTACACCAAGTAACAAAGACAGACACTGACACCAAGTAACAAAGACATTCGCTGATACCCAGTAACACAGACAGACCCTTACACCAAGTAACAAAGATATACACTGATACCCAGTAACACAGACACACACTTACACAAGTAACAAAGACATACACTGACACCAGGTAACAAAGACATACACTGACACCAAGTCACAAAGACAGACACTGACACACGGTAACAGAGACAAACACTGACACCAAGTAACGAAGACAGTCACTGACACCCAGTAACAAAGACAGACACTGCAACAAGTCACAAAGACATACACTGACACCAAATATCAAAGACATACACTTACAACAAGTAACACAGACATACAATGACACCAAGTAACAAAGACATACAATTACACCAAGTAACAAAGACAGACACTGACACCAAGTAACACAGACAGACACTGACACCAAGTAACAAAGACATGCACTGTTACCCAGTAACACATACACACACTTACACCAAATAACAAAAACATACACTGATACCAAGTAACACAGACACACACCTACACCAAGTAACAACGACATGCACTGACACCAAGTAACAAAGACATACACTGATACACAGTGACACAGACACACACTGACACCAAGTAACAAAGACATACACTGACACCAAATAACAAAGACTTAAACTGACACCCAGTAACAAAGACATACACTGAACAAAGTCACAAAGACATACAGTGACACCCAGTAACAAAGCCATGCACTGACACCAATTCACAAAGACATACACTGACAGCAAGTAACAAAGACATACACTGACACCAAGTCACAAAGACATACACTGATACCAAGTAACAAAGACATACAATTGCACCAAGTAACAAAGACACACACTTACACCAAGTAAGACAGACATACACTGACACCAAGTAACAATGACATATACTGTTACCCAGTAACACAGACACACACTTACACCAAGAAACAAAGACATACACTGATACCAAGTAACACAGACACACACTTACACCAAGTAACACAGACACACACTGCCACCAAGTAACAAATACATACACTCACCCCAAGTAACAACGACATACACTGACACCAAGTCACAAAGACATACACTGATACACAGACACACACTTACACCAAGTAACACAGACATACACTGACACCAAGTAACAAAGGCATACACTGATACCCAGTAACACAGACACACACTTACACCAAGTAACAATGACATACACTGACACAAAGTCACAAAGACACACATTGACTCCCAGTAACAAAGACGTACACTGACACCAGGTCACAAAGACATACACTGATACCCAGTAACACAGACACACACTTACACCAGGTTACACAGACATACACTGACACCAAGTAACAAAGACATGCACAGATACCCAGTAACACAGACACACACTTACACCAAGTAACAAAGGCAGACACTGATACCCAGAAACACAGACACACACTTACACCCAGTAACAAAGACATACACTGACACCATGTAACGCAGACACACACGGACACCAAGTAACAAAGATACAGACTTACACCAAGTAACACAGACACACACTGACACCCAGTAACACAGACACACACTTACACCAGGTAACACAGACATACACTGAGACCAAGTAACAAAGACATGCACTGATACCCAGTAACACAGGCAAACACTTAAACCAAGTAACACAGACATACAGTGACACCAAGTAACACAGATATAAACTGGCACCAAAGAACAAAGACATGCACTGACACCCAGTAACACAGACACACACGGACACCAAGTAACAAAGACACACACTTACACCAAGTAACACAGACACACACTTACACCAAGTAACAAAGTCAGACACTGATACCCAGTAACACAGACACACACTTACACCAAGTAACAAAGACATACACTTACACCAAGTAACACATACACACACTGACACCCAGTAACACAGTCACATACTGACACCAAGTAACACAGACATACACTGACACCAAAAACAAAGACATACACTGGTACCCAGTAACAAAGACACACACTTACACCAAGTAACACAGACATACACTGACACCAAGTAACAAAGACATACACTGATACCCAGGAACACAGACACACACTTACACCAAGTAACACAGACACACACTTACAACAAGTAACAAAGACATACACTGACAGCAAGTAACAAAGACATACAATTACACCAAGTAACAAAGACACACACTTACACCAAGTAACAAAGACAGACACTGACACCAAGTAACAAAGACATTCGCTGATACCCAGTAACACAGACAGACCCTTACACCAAGTAACAAAGATATACACTGATACCCAGTAACACAGACACACACTTACACAAGTAACAAAGACATACACTGACACCAGGTAACAAAGACATACACTGACACCAAGTCACAAAGACAGACACTGACACACGGTAACAGAGACAAACACTGACACCAAGTAACGAAGACAGTCACTGACACCCAGTAACAAAGACAGACACTGCAACAAGTCACAAAGACATACAGTGACACCAAATATCAAAGACATACACTTACAACAAGTAACACAGACATACAATGACACCAAGTAACAAAGACATACAATTACACCAAGTAACAAAGACAGACACTGACACCAAGTAACACAGACAGACACTGACACCAAGTAACAAAGACATGCACTGTTACCCAGTAACACATACACACACTTACACCAAATAACAAAAACATACACTGATACCAAGTAACACAGACACACACCTACACCAAGACACCAAGTAACAAAGACATACACTGATACACAGTGACACAGACACACACTGACACCAAGTAACAAAGACATACACTGACACCAAATAACAAAGACTTAAACTGACACCCAGTAACAAAGACATACACTGAACAAAGTCAACAAAGACATACAGTGACACCCAGTAACAAAGCCATGCACTGACCAGCCAAGATCAACAAAGACATACACTGACACCAAGTCACAAAGACATACACTGATACCAAGTAACAAAGACATACAATTGCACCAAGTAACAAAGACACACACTTACACCAAGTAAGACAGACATACACTGACACCAAGTAACAATGACATATACTGTTACCCAGTAACACAGACACACACTTACACCAAGAAACAAAGACATACACTGATACCAAGTAACACAGACACACTACACCAAGTAACACAGACACACACTGCCACCAAGTAATACATACACTCACCAACAGACACAAGACACACACAAGACATACACTGATACACAGACACACACTTACACCAAGTAACACAGACATACACTGACACCAAGTAACAAAGGCATACACTGATACCCAGTAACACAGACACACACTTACACCAAGTAACAATGACATACACTGACACAAAGTCACAAAGACACACATGACTCCAGTAACAAAGACGTACACTGACACCAGGTCACAAAGACATACACTGATACCCAGTAACACAGACACACACTGACACCAGGTTACACAGACATAACACTGACACCAAGTAACAATGACAGACACAGTACACAGTACACAGACACAACTACACCAAGTAACAAGGCAGACACTGATACCCAGAAACACAGACACACACTTACACCCAGTAACAAAGACATACACTGACACCATGTAACGCAGACACACACGGACACCAAGTAACAAAGATACAGATTACCAAGTCATACACAGACACACACTGACACACACCCAGTAACACAGACACACACTTACACCAGGTAACACAGACATACACTGAACCAAGTAACAGCACTGACAGTACACTGATACCCAGTAACACAGACAACACTTAAACAAGTAACACAGACATACGGCACCAAGAACAAAGACATGCACTGACACCCAGTAACACAGACACTACACGTGACACCAAGTAACAAAGACACACACTGACACAGTAACACAGACACACACTTACACCAAGTAACAAAGACAGACACTTACCCAGTAACAAAGACAGACACTTACACCAAGTAACACAGACACACTTACACCAAGTAACACATACACTACACCAGACACCCAGACATCACACTGACACCAAAGACATACTGTAGATACGGTAAGCAGGTAACAAGACATACACTGACCAAGTAACAAAGACACCTTACACTGATACCAGAACACAGACACACTTACCAAGTAACACAGACACACACTGATACCCAGTAACACAGACACACACTTACACAGTAACAAAGACTACAATTACACCAAGTAACAAGACATACACTTACACCAAGTTACAAAGACATACAATTCCAAGTACAAGTCTTACAAGTCATGCTGACACCAGTAAAACAGACACGACCAAGTAACAAAGACACACGACACCAGTAACAAGACAAACACTTACACAAGTAACACAGACACACACTTACACCAAGTAACACAGACATACACGACACCAAGTAACAAAGACATACAATGACAGTACACAGACAACAATTACACCAAGTAACACAGACAACAACACTTACACCAAGTAACAAAGACATACACTTACACCAGGTTACACAGACATACACAGTAACAAAGACATACACTGATACCCAGTAACACACTGACACCCAGTTAGAAACACAACACTGACACCCAGTAACACAGACACACACTGACCCCCAGCTGACACCAAGTCACAAAGACACGCACTGACACCCAGTAACAAAGACATACACTGAACACCACTGTCACAAGTCACAAGAAACCAAGTAGCAAAGACATGCACTGATACCCAGTAACACAGACACGCACTTACACCAAGTAACAAAGACATACACTGACACCAATTCACAGTTGTTTGACTGGGACACCAGTACACTGACACCAAGACACCAAGACAAAGACTTGGGGTTGGTTCTGTGTTCTCGGGGGTGGGGTGGGTGTGGGGGGGTTGGGGATCTGCGGGTAACACAGACACACACTTACAACAGGTAACACAGACATACACTGAGACCAAGTAACAAAGACATGCACTGATACCCAGGAACACAGGCAAACACTTACACCAAGTAACACAGACATACACTGACACCAAGTAACAAAGTCATGCACTGATGCCCAGTAACACAGACACAAACTTACACCAAGTAACACAGACACACACTTACACCAAGTAACAAAGACATACACTTACACCAAGCAACACAGACATACAATGACACCAAGTAACAAAGACATACAATTACACCAAGTAACAAAGACACACACTTACACCAGGTAACACAGATATAAACTTGCACCAATTAACAAAGACATGCACTGACACCCAGTAACACAGACACACACGGATACCAAGTAACACAGACACACACTTACACCAAGTAACAAAGTCAGACACTGATACGCAGTAACACAGAAACACACTTACACCAAGTAACAAAGACATACACTTACACCAAGTAACACATACACACACTGACACCCAGTAACACAGACACACACTGACACCAAGTAACACAGACATACACTGACACCAAAATCAAAGACATACACTGGTACCCAGTAACACAGACACACACTTACACCAAGTAACACAGACATGCACTGACACCAGGTAACAAAGACATACACTGATACCCAGGAACACAGACACACACTTACACCAAGTAACACAGACATACACTTACAACAAGTAACAAAGAGATACACTGACAGCAAGTAACAAAGACATACAATTACACCAAGTAACAAAGACACACACTTACACCAAGTAACACAGATATACAATGGCACCAAGTAACAAAGACATGCACTGACACCCAGTTAAACAGACACACACGGACACCAAGTAACAAAGACACACACTTACACCAAGTAACACAGACATACACAGACACCAAGTAACAAAGACATACACTGATACCCAGTAACACAGACACACACTGACACCCAGTTAGAAACACACACTGACCCCCAGTAACACAGACACACACTGACCCCCAGTAACACAGACATACACTGACAACAAGTCACAAAGACACGCACTGACACCCAGTAACAAAGACATACACTGACACCAAGTCACAAAGACATACACTGATACACAGACACAAACTTACACCACGTAACACAGACATACACTGACACCAAGTAGCAAAGACATGCACTGATACCCAGTAACACAGACACGCACTTACACCAAGTAACAAAGACATACACTGACACCAATTCACAAAGACACACACTGACTCCCAGTAACAAAGACATACACTGACACCAAGTCACAAAGACATACACTGATACCCAAGTAACACAGACACACACTTACACCAAGTAACACGGACAAACATTGACACCAAGTAACAAAGACATGCACAGATACCCAGTAACACAGACACACACTTACACCAAGTAACAAAGACACGCACTGACACCCAGTAACAAAGACATACACTGACACCAAGTCACAAAGACAAGCACTGATACACAGACACAAACTTACACCAAGTAACACGGACAAACATTGACACCAAATAACAAAGACATGCACAGATACCCAGTAACACAGACATACACTGACACCAAGTAGCAAAGACATACACTGATGCCCAGTAACAAAGACACACACTGACACCAAGTAACATAGACATACACTTACACCCAGTAACAAATACATACACATACACCAAGTCACAAAGACAAACACTGATACCCAGTAACACAGACACAGACTTACACCAAGTAACACAGACATACACTGACACCAAGTAACAAAGACATGCACTGATACCCAGTAACACAGACACACACTGACACCCAGTTAGAAACACACACTGACCCCCAGTAACACAGACCCACACTGACACCAAGTAACAAAGACATACAATGATACCCAGGAACACAGACACACACTTACACCAAGTAACACAGACACACACTGACACCAAGTAACAAAGACATAAACTTACACCAAGTAACACAGACATACACTGACACCAAGTAACAAAGACATACACTGATACCCAGTAACACAGACACACACTGACCCCCAGTAACACAGACATACACTGACACCTAGTCACAAAGACATACATTGACACCCAGTAACAAAGACATACATTGACACCCAGTAACAAAGACAGACACTGATACACAGACACACACTTACACCACGTAAGACAGACACACACTGACACCAAGTAACAAAGACATACACTGATACCCAGTATCACAGACACACACTTACATCAAGTAACAAAGACATAAACTGACACCAAGTCACAAAGACATACACTGACACCCAGTAACAAAGACATACACTGACACCAAGTCACAAAGACATACACTGATACCCAGGAACACAGACACACACTGACACCCAGTAACAAAGACATACACTGACACCAAGTCACAAAGACATACACTGATACCCAGTATCACAGACACACACTTACACCAAGTAACACAGACATACACTGACACCAAGTAACAAAGACATACACTGTTACCCAGTAACACAGACACACACTTACACCAAGTAACAAAGACAGACACTGATACCCAGTAACACAGACACACACTTCCACCAAGTTACAAAGACATACACTGACACCCAGTAACAAAGACATACACTGACACCCAGTAACACAGACACACACTTACACCAAGTAAGACAGACAGACACTGACACCAAGTAACAAAGACATACACTGATACACAGTAACACAGATACACACTTACACCAAGTTACACAGACATGCACTGCCACCAAGTAACAAAGACATACACTGATACCCAGGAACACAGACACACACTTACACCAAGTAAAACAGACACACACTTACACCAAGTAACACAGGCATACACTGACACCAAGTAACAAAGACATACAATTACACCAAGTAACAAAGACACACACTTACACCAAGTAACACAGATATACACTGGCACCAACTAACAAAGACATACACTGATACCCAGTAACACAGACACACACGGACACCAAGTAACAAAGACACACACATACACCAAGTAACACAGACACACACTGACACCAGGTAACACAGACAAAAACTTACACCAAGTAACAAAGACATACACTGATACCCAGTAACACAGACACACACTGACACCAAGTAACAAAGACATACACCGATACCCAGGAACACAGACACACACTTACACCAATTAACACAGACACACACTTATACCAAGTAACAAAGACATACACTTACACCAATTAACACAGACATACACTGACACAAAGTAACAAAGACACACACTTACACCAAGTAACAAAGACAGACACTGATCCCCAGTAATACAGACAAACACTTGCACCAAGTAACAAAGACATACACTGACACCCAGTAACACAAACAAACACACACTGACTCCCAGTAACGCAGATAAACACTAATAAACAGTAACAAAGACATACACTGACACCAAGTAACACAGACACACACTTACACCCAGTAACAAAGACATACACTGACACCAAATCACAAAGACCTACACTGATACCAAGTCACAAAGACATACACTGATATCCAAAATACAGACACACACTGACACCAATTAACAAAGACATACACTGACACCAAGTAACAAAGACATACACTTACACCAAGTCACAAAGACAGACAATTACACCAAGTAACAAAGACATACACTTCCACCAAGTAACACAGACACACACTGACACCAGGTAACACAGAAACAAACTTACACCAAGTAACACAGACATACACTGACACCAAGTAACAAAGACATACACTGATACCCAGTAACACAGACACACACTTACACCAAGTAACAAAGACATACACTGACACCAAGTAACAAAGACATACACCGATACCCAGGAACACAGACACACACTTACACCAATTAACACAGACACACACTTACACCAAGTAACAAAGACATACACTTACACCAATTAACACAGACATACACCGATACCCAGGAACACAGACACACACTTACACCAATTAACACAGACACACACTTACACCAAGTAACAAAGACATACACTTACACCAATTAACACAGACATACACTGACACAAAGTAACAAAGACACTCACTTACACCAAGTAACAAAGACAGACACTGATCCCCAGTAATACAGACACACACTTGCACCAAGGAACAAAGACATACACTGACACCAAGTCACAAAGACATACACTGATATCCAAAATACAGACACACACTGACACCAATTAACAAAGACATACACTGACACCAAGTAACAAAGACATACACTTACACCAAGTCACAAAGACAGACAATTACACCAAGTAACAAAGACATACACTTCCACCAAGTAACACAGACACACACTGACACCAGGTAACACAGAAACAAACTTACACCAAGTAACACAGACATACACTGACACCAAGTAACAAAGACATACACTGATACCCAGTAACACAGACACACACTTACACCAAGTAACAAAGACATACACTGACACCAAGTAACAAAGACATACACCGATACCCAGGAACACAGACACACACTTACACCAATTAACACAGACACACACTTACACCAAGTAACAAAGACATACACTTACACCAATTAACACAGACATACACCGATACCCAGGAACACAGACACACACTTACACCAATTAACACAGACACACACTTACACCAAGTAACAAAGACATACACTTACACCAATTAACACAGACATACACTGACACAAAGTAACAAAGACACTCACTTACACCAAGTAACAAAGACAGACACTGATCCCCAGTAATACAGACACACACTTGCACCAAGGAACAAAGACATACACTGACACCCAGTAACACAAACAAACACACACTGACACCCAGTAACACAGATAAACAATAATAAACAGTAACAAAGACATACACTGACACCAAGTAACACAGACACACACTTTCACCCAGTAACAAAGACATACACTGACACCAAATCACAAAGACCTACACTGATACCAGTCACAAAGACATACACTGATACCCAAAATACAGACACACACTGACACCAATTAACAAAGACATACACTGACACCAAGTAACAAAGACATACACTTACACCAAGTCACAAAGACAGACAATTACACCAAGTAACAAAGACATACACTTACACCAAGTATTTTGACATACACTGACACCAAGTAACAAAGACATACACTGATACCCAGTAACACAGACACACATTGACACCAAGTAACAAAGACATACACTGACACCAAGTCACAAAGACACACACTGGCACCCAGGAACAAAGACATAAACTGACACCAAGTCACAAAGACATACACTGATACCCAGTAACACAGACACACACTTACACCAAGTAACACAGACATACACTGAAACCCAGTAACAAAGACACACACTGACACCAAGTAACAAAGACATACACTGACACCAAGTCAAAAAGACATACACTGATACCAAGTCACAAAGACATACACTGATGCCCAGTAACACAGACACACACTGACACCAAGTAACAAAGACATACACTGACACCAAGTAACAAAGACACACACTTACACCAAGTAACACAGACATACACTGACACCAAGTAACAAAGAAAGACAATTGCACCAAATAACAAAGACATACACTTACACCAAGTATTTTGACATACACTGACACCAAGTCACAAAGACACACACTGACACCCAGTAACAAAGACATGCACTGACACCAATTCACAAAGACATACACTGATACCCAGTAACACAGACACACACTTACACCCAGTAACAAAGACACACACTGACACCAAGTCACAAAGACCTACACTGATACCAAGTCACAAAGACATACACTGATACCAAGTCACAAAGACATACTCTGATACCCAAAATACAGACACACACTTACACCAATTAACAAAGACATAAACTGACACCAAGTAACAAAGACATACACTTACACCAAGTCACAAAGACAGATAATTACACCAAGTAACAACGACATACACTTACACCAAGTATTTTGACATAAACTGACACCAAGTCACAAAGACACACACTGACACCCAGTAACAAAGACATGCCCTGACACCAATTCACAAAGACATACACTGATACCCAGTAACACAGACACACACTTACACCAAGTAACACAGACATACACTGACACCAATTAACAAAGACATGCACTGATACCCAGTAACACAGACACACACGTACACCAAGTAACAAAGACATACACTGACACCAAGTCACACAGACACACACTGATACCAAGTCAGAAAGACATACACTGACACCCAGTAACAAAGACACACACTGACACCAAGTAACAAAGACATACACTGACACCCAGTAACACAAACAAACACACACTGACAACCAGTAACACAGACAAACACTAATAAACAGTAACAAAGACATATACTGACACCAAGTAACACAGACACACACATACACCCAGTAACAAAGACATACACTGACACCATTTCACAAAGGCCTACACTGATACCAAGTCACAAAGACATACACTGATACCCAAAAAAACAGACACATACTGACACCAATTACAAAGACATACACTGACACCAAGTAACAAAGACATACACTTACACCAAGTAATAAAGACAGACAATTACACCAAGTAACAAAGACATACACATACACCAAGTATTTTGACATACACTGACACCAAGTAACAAAGACATACACTGATACCCAGTAACACAGACACACACTGACACCAAGTAACAAAGACGTACACTGACACCCAGTAACAAAGACATACACTGACACCCAGTAACACAGACATACACTGACACCAAGTAACAAAGACAGACAATTACACCAAGTAACAAAGACATACATTTACACCAAGTATTTTGACATACACTGGCACCAAGTAACAAAGACATACACTGATACCCAGTAACACAGACACACACTTACACCCAGTAACAAAGACATACACTGTCACCAAGTCACAAAGACATACAATGATACCCAGTAACACAGACACACACTTACAACAAGTAACACAGACATACACTGACACCCAGTAACACAGACACACACTTACACCAAGTAACAAAGACAGACACTGATACCCAGTAACACAGGCACACACTTACACCAAGTAGCACAGACATACACTGACACCAAGTAACAAAGACATACACTGACACCAAGTAACAAAGACACACACTTACACCAAGTAACACAGACATACACTGACACCAAGTAACAAAGACATACATTGACACCAAGTAACAAAGACACACACTGACACCCAGTAACACAGACACACACCGACACCAAGTAACAAAGACATATAGTTACCCAAGTATTTTGACATTCACTGACAACAAGTAACAAAGACATACACTGATACCCAGTAACACAGACACACAATTACACCAAGTAACAAAGACATACACAGACACCAAGTCACAAAGACACACACTGACACCCTGTAACAAAGACATACACTGACAGCAAGTCACAAAGACATACACTGATACCCAGTAACACAGACACACACTTACACCAAGTAACACAGACATACACTTACACCAAGTAACAAAGACATACACTGACACCGAGTAACAAAGACATGCACTGATATCCAGTAACACAGACACACACGGACACCAAGTAACAAAGACACACACGGACACCAAGTAACAGAGACACACACTTACACCAAGTAACACAGAAACACACTGGCACCCAGTAACACAGACACACACTTACACCAAGTAACAAAGACATACACTGACACCAAGTAACAAAGACATCCACTTCCACCAAGTAACAAAGACACACACTTGCACCAAGTAACACAGACATACACTGACACCAAGTAGCAAAGACATGCACTGATACCCAGTAACACAGACACGCACTTACACCAAGTAACAAAGACATACACTGACACCAAGTCACAAAGACACACACTGACACCCAGTAACAAAGACATACACTGACACCAAGTAACAAAGACATCCACTGATATCCAGTAACACAGACACACACGGACACAAAGTAACAAAGACACACACGGACACCAAGTAACAAAGACACACACTTACACCAAGTAACACAGACACACACTGACACCCAGTAACACAGACACACACTTACACCAAGTGACAAAGACATACACTGACACCAAGTAACAAAGACACACACTGACACCAAGTAACAAAGACATACACTGATACACAGTAACACAGATACACACTTACACCAAGTAACAAAGACATGCACTGACACCCAGTTAAACAGACACACACGGACACCAAGTAACAAAGACACACACTTACACCAAGTAACAAAGACATACACTGATACCCAGTAACACAGACACACACTTACACCAAGTAACACAGACATACACAGACACCAAGTAACAAAGACATACACTGATACCCAGTAACACAGACACACACTGACACCCAGTTAGAAACACACACTGACCCCCAGTAACACAGACACACACTGACCCCCAGTAACACAGACATACACTGACACCAAGTCACAAAGACACGCACTGACACCCAGTAACAAAGACATACACTGACACCAAGTCACAATGACATACACTGATACACAGACACAAACTTACACCAAGTAACAGAGACATACACTGACACCAAGTAGCAAAGACATGCACTGATACCCAGTAACACAGACACGCACTTACACCAAGTAACAAAGACATACACTGACACAAAGTAACAAAGACATACACTGACACCCAGTAACACAAACAAACACACACTGACAACCAGTAACACAGACAAACACTAATAAACAGTAACAAAGACATATACTGACACCAAGTAACACAGACACACACATACACCCAGTAACAAAGACATACACTGACACCATTTCACAAAGGCCTACACTGATACCAAGTCACAAAGACATACACTGATACCCAAAAAAACAGACACATACTGACACCAATTACAAAGACATACACTGACACCAAGTAACAAAGACATACACTTACACCAAGTAATAAAGACAGACAATTACACCAAGTAACAAAGACATACACATACACCAAGTATTTTGACATACACTGACACCAAGTAACAAAGACATACACTGATACCCAGTAACACAGACACACACTGACACCAAGTAACAAAGACGTACACTGACACCCAGTAACAAAGACATACACTGACACCCAGTAACACAGACATACACTGACACCAAGTAACAAAGACAGACAATTACACCAAGTAACAAAGACATACATTTACACCAAGTATTTTGACATACACTGGCACCAAGTAACAAAGACATACACTGATACCCAGTAACACAGACACACACTTACACCCAGTAACAAAGACATACACTGTCACCAGGTCACAAAGACATACAATGATACCCAGTAACACAGACACACACTTACAACAAGTAACACAGACATACACTGACACCCAGTAACACAGACACACACTTACACCAAGTAACAAAGACAGACACTGATACCCAGTAACACAGGCACACACTTACACCAAGTAGCACAGACATACACTGACACCAAGTAACAAAGACATACACTGACACCAAGTAACAAAGACACACACTTACACCAAGTAACACAGACATACACTGACACCAAGTAACAAAGACATACATTGACACCAAGTAACAAAGACACACACTGACACCCAGTAACACAGACACACACCGACACCAAGTAACAAAGACATATAGTTACCCAAGTATTTTGACATTCACTGACAACAAGTAACAAAGACATACACTGATACCCAGTAACACAGACACACAATTACACCAAGTAACAAAGACATACACAGACACCAAGTCACAAAGACACACACTGACACCCTGTAACAAAGACATACACTGACAGCAAGTCACAAAGACATACACTGATACCCAGTAACACAGACACACACTTACACCAAGTAACACAGACATACACTTACACCAAGTAACAAAGACATACACTGACACCGAGTAACAAAGACATGCACTGATATCCAGTAACACAGACACACACGGACACCAAGTAACAAAGACACACACGGACACCAAGTAACAGAGACACACACTTACACCAAGTAACACAGAAACACACTGACACCCAGTAACACAGACACACACTTACACCAAGTAACAAAGACATACACTGACACCAAGTAACAAAGACATCCACTTCCACCAAGTAACAAAGACACACACTTGCACCAAGTAACACAGACATACACTGACACCAAGTAGCAAAGACATGCACTGATACCCAGTAACACAGACACGCACTTACACCAAGTAACAAAGACATACACTGACACCAAGTCACAAAGACACACACTGACACCCAGTAACAAAGACATACACTGACACCAAGTAACAAAGACATCCACTGATATCCAGTAACACAGACACACACGGACACAAAGTAACAAAGACACACACGGACACCAAGTAACAAAGACACACACTTACACCAAGTAACACAGACACACACTGACACCCAGTAACACAGACACACACTTACACCAAGTGACAAAGACATACACTGACACCAAGTAACAAAGACACACACTGACACCAAGTAACAAAGACATACACTGATACACAGTAACACAGATACACACTTACACCAAGTAACAAAGACATGCACTGACACCCAGTTAAACAGACACACACGGACACCAAGTAACAAAGACACACACTTACACCAAGTAACAAAGACATACACTGATACCCAGTAACACAGACACACACTTACACCAAGTAACACAGACATACACAGACACCAAGTAACAAAGACATACACTGATACCCAGTAACACAGACACACACTGACACCCAGTTAGAAACACACACTGACCCCCAGTAACACAGACACACACTGACCCCCAGTAACACAGACATACACTGACACCAAGTCACAAAGACACGCACTGACACCCAGTAACAAAGACATACACTGACACCAAGTCACAAAGACATACACTGATACACAGACACAAACTTACACCAAGTAACAGAGACATACACTGACACCAAGTAGCAAAGACATGCACTGATACCCAGTAACACAGACACGCACTTACACCAAGTAACAAAGACATACACTGACACCAAGTCACAAAGACACACACTGACACCCAGTAACAAAGACATACACTGACACCAAGTAACAAAGACATCCACTGATATCCAGTAACACAGACACACACGGACACAAAGTAACAAAGACACACACGGACACCAAGTAACAAAGACACACACTTACACCAAGTAAGACAGACAGACACTGACACCAAGTAACAAAGACATACACTGATACACAGTAACACAGATACACACTTACACCAAGTAACAAAGACATGCACTGACACCCAGTTAAACAGACACACACTTACACCAAGTGACAAAGACATACACTGACACCAAGTCACAAAGACATACACTGATACAC
Organism: Heterodontus francisci; assembly: GCF_036365525.1. Classification (NCBI taxonomy): domain Eukaryota; kingdom Metazoa; phylum Chordata; class Chondrichthyes; order Heterodontiformes; family Heterodontidae; genus Heterodontus; species Heterodontus francisci. The sequence goes on from NW_027140794.1 coordinate 1,359,458, forward strand.
AGACACAAACTTACACCAAGTAACACAGACATACACTGACACCAAGTAGCAAAGACATGCACTGATACCCAGTAACACAGACACGCACTTACACCAAGTAACAAAGACATACACTGACACCAAGTCACAAAGACACACACTGACACCCAGTAACAAAGACATACACTGACACCAAGTAACAAAGACATCCACTGATATCCAGTAACACAGACACACACGGACACAAAGTAACAAAGACACACACGGACACCAAGTAACAAAGACACACACTTACACCAAGTACCACAGACACACACTGACACCCAGTAACACAGACACACACTTACACCAAGTGACAAAGACATACACTGACACCAAGTAACAAAGACACACACTGACACCAAGTAACAAAGACATACACTGATACACAGTAACACAGATACACACTTACACCAAGTAACAAAGACATGCACTGACACCCAGTTAAACAGACACACACGGACACCAAGTAACAAAGACACACACTTACACCAAGTAACACAGACATACACAGACACCAAGTAACAAAGACATACACTGATACCCAGTAACACAGACACACACTGACACCCAGTTAGAAACACACACTGACCCCCAGTAACACAGACACACACTGACCCCCAGTAACACAGACATACACTGACACCAAGTCACAAAGACACGCACTGACACCCAGTAACAAAGACATACACTGACACCAAGTCACAAAGACATACACTGATACACAGACACAAACTTACACCAAGTAACAGAGACATACACTGACACCAAGTAGCAAAGACATGCACTGATACCCAGTAACACAGACACGCACTTACACCAAGTAACAAAGACATACACTGACACCAAGTCACAAAGACACACACTGACACCCAGTAACAAAGACATACACTGACACCAAGTAACAAAGACATCCACTGATATCCAGTAACACAGACACACACGGACACAAAGTAACAAAGACACACACGGACACCAAGTAACAAAGACACACACTTACACCAAGTAAGACAGACAGACACTGACACCAAGTAACAAAGACATACACTGATACACAGTAACACAGATACACACTTACACCAAGTAACAAAGACATGCACTGACACCCAGTTAAACAGACACACACTTACACCAAGTGACAAAGACATACACTGACACCAAGTCACAAAGACATACACTGATACACAGACACAAACTTACACCAATTAACACAGACATACACTGACACCAAGTAGCAAAGACATGCACTGATACCCAGTAACACAGACACGCACTTACACCAAGTAACAAAGACATACACTGACACCAAGTCACAAAGACACACACTGACACCCAGTAACAAAGACATACACTGACACCAAGTAACAAAGACATCCACTGATATCCAGTAACACAGACACACACGGACACAAAGTAACAAAGACACACACGGACACCAAGTAACAAAGACACACACTTACACCAAGTAACACAGACACACACTGACACCCAGTAACACAGACACACACTTACACCAAGTGACAAAGACATACACTTACACCAAGTAAGACAGACAGACACTGACACCAAGTAACAAAGACATACACTGATACACAGTAACACAGATACACACTTACACCAAGTAACAAAGACATGCACTGACACCCAGTTAAACAGACACACACGGACACCAAGTGACAAAGACATACACTGACACCAAGTAACAAGGACACACACTGACACCAAGTAACAAAGACATACACTGATACACAGTAACACAGATACACACTTACACCAAGTAACAAAGACATGCACTGACACCCAGTTAAACAGACACACACGGACACCAAGTAACAAAGACACACACTTACACCAAGTAACAAAGACATACACTGATACCCAGTAACACAGACACACACTTACACCAAGTAACACAGACATACACAGACACCAAGTAACAAAGACATACACTGATACCCAGTAACACAGACACACACTGACACCCAGTTAGAAACACACACTGACCCCCAGTAACACAGACACACACTGACCCCCAGTAACACAGACATACACTGACACCAAGTCACAAAGACACGCACTGACACCCAGTAACAAAGACATACACTGACACCAAGTAACAAAGACAGACAATTACACCAAGTAGCAAAGACATACAGTTCCACCAATTACTTTGACATACACTGACACCATGTAACAAAGACATGCACTGATACCCAGGAACACAGACACACACTTACACCAAGTAACAAAGACATACACTGACACCAAGTCACAAAGACACACACTGACACCCAGTAAAAAAGACATACACTGACACCAAGTCGCAAAGACATACTCTGATACCCAGTAACACAGAAACACACTTACACCAAGTAACACAGATATACACTGACACCAAGTAACAAAGACATAGACTGATACCCAGTAACACAGACACACACTTACACCAAGTAACAAAGACATACACTGACACCAAGTCACAAAGACACACACTGGCACCCAGTAACAAAGACATACACTGACACCAAGTCACAAAGACATACACAGATACCCAGTAACACAGACACACACTTACACCAAGTAACACAGATATACACTGACACCAAGTAACAAAGACATACGCTGATACCCAGTAACACAGACACATACTTATACCAAGTAACAAAGACTTACACTGAAACCCATTAACACAGACACACTCGGTCACCGAGTAACAAAGACATACACTGATACCCAGTATCACAGACACACACTGACACCCAGTAACACAAACAAACACACTGACACCAAGTAACACAGACATACACTGACACCAAGTAAAACGACATACACTGATACCCAGTAACACAGGCACACACTGGGGTGTGGGCACATTGGCGCAGTGGTTCGCACCGCAGCCTCACAGCTGCAGGGACCCGGGTTCTATTCTGGGTACTGCCTGTGCGGAGTTTGCAAGTTCTCCCTGTGTCTGCGTGGGTTTCCTCTGGGTGCTCCGGTTTCCTCCCTCATGCCAAAGTCTTGCAGGTTGATAGGTTAATTGGCCATCATAAATTGCCCCTGGTATAGGTAGGTGGTAGGGAAATATATAGGGACAGGTGGGGATGTGATAGGAATACGGGATTAGTGTAGGATTAGTATAAATGGGTGGTTGATGGTCGGCACAGACTCGGTGGGCCGAAGGGCCTGTTAAGGTGCTGTATCTCGAAACTAAACTATATACTGACACCTAGTGTCACAGATTCACACTGACACCCAGTAACACAAACAATCACACACTGACACCCAGTAACACAGAGAAACACTGATAACCAGTAACAAATACATACACTGACACCAAGTAACACAGACACACACTGACACCCAGTAACAAAGACATACACTGAAACAAAGGCACAAAGACGTACACTGATACTAAGTCACAAAGAAATACACTGATACCCAGTAACGCAGACACACACTGACACCAAGTAACAAAGACATGCACTGACACCAAGTAACAAAGACACACATTTACACCAAGTAACAAAGACATACACTGACACCAAGTAACACAGACATACACTGACACCAAGTAACAAAGACATGCACTGATACCCAGTAACACAGACACACACTTACACCAAGTAACAAAGACATACACTGACACCAAGTAACAAAGACATACACCGATACCCAGGAACACAGACACACACTTACACCAATTAACACAGACACACACTTACACCAAGTAACAAAGACATACACTTACACCAATTAACACATACATACACTGACACAAAGTAACAAAGACACACACTTACACCAAGTAACAAAGACATACACTGACACCCAGTAACAAAAACAAACACACACTGACTCCCAGTAACACAGATAAACACTAATAAACAGTAACAAAGAGATACACTGACACCAAGTAACACAGACACACACTTACACCCAGTAACAAAGACATACACTGACACCTAATCACAAAGACCTACACTGATACCAAGTCACAAAGACATACACTGATACCCAAAATACAGACACACACTGACACCAATTAACAAAGACATACACTGACACCAAGTAACAAAGACATACACTTACACCAAGTCACAAAGACAGACAATTACACCAAGTAACAAAGACATACACTTACACCAAGTAACACAGACACACACTGACACCAGGTAACACAGACACAAACTTACACCAAGTAACACAGACATACACTGACACCAAGTAACAAAGACATACACTGATACCCAGTAACACAGACACACACTTACACCAAGTAACAAAGACATACACTGACACCAAGTAACAAAGACATACACCGATACCCAGGAACACAGACACACACTTACACCAATTAACACAGACACACACTTACACCAAGTAACAAAGACATACACTTACACCAATTAACACAGACATACACTGACACAAAGTAACAAAGACACACACTTACACCAAGTAACAAAGACAGACACTGATCCCCAGTAATACAGACACACACTTGCACCAAGGAACAAAGACATACACTGACACCCAGTAACACAAACAAACACACACTGACACCCAGTAACACAGATAAACACTAATAAACAGTAACAAAGACATACACTGACACCAAGTAACACAGACACACACTTACACCCAGTAACAAAGACATACACTGACACCAAATCAAAAGACCTACACTGATACCAGTCACAAAGACATACACTGATACCCAAAATACAGACACACACTGACACCAATTAACAAAGACATACACTGACACCAAGTAACAAAGACATACACTTACACCAAGTCACAAAGACAGACAATTACACCAAGTAACAAAGACATACACTTACACCAAGTATTTTGACATACACTGACACCAAGTAACAAAGACATACACTGATACCCAGTAACACAGACACACATTGACACCAAGTAACAAAGACATACACTGACACCAAGTCACAAAGACACACACTGACACCCAGCAACAAAGACATAAACTGACACCAAGTCACAAAGACATACACTGATACCCAGTAACACAGACACACACTTACACCAAGTAACACAGACATACACTGAAACCCAGTAACAAAGACACACACTTACACCAAGTAACAAAGACATACACTGACACCAAGTCAAAAAGACATACACTGATACCAAGTCACCAAGACATACACTGATGCCCAGTAACACAGACACACACTGACACCAAGTAACAAAGACATACACTGACACCAAGTAACAAAGACACACACTTACACCAAGTAACACAGACATACACTGACACCAAATAACAAAGAAAGACAATTGCACCAAATAACAAAGACATACACTTACACCAAGTATTTTTACATACACTGACACCAACTCACAAAGACACACACTGACACCCAGTAACAAAGACATGCACTGACACAAATTCACAAAGACATACACTGATACCCAGTAACACAGACACACACTTACACCCAGTAACAAAGACACACACTGACACCAAGTCACAAAGACCTACACTGATACCAAGTCACAAAGACATACACTGATACCCAAAATACAGACACACACTGACACCAATTAACAAAGACATAAACTGACACCAAGTAACAAAGACATACACTTACACCAAGTCACAAAGACAGATAATTACACCAAGTAACAACGACATACACTTACACCAAGTACTTTGACATACACTGACACCAAGTAGCAAAGACATACACTGAAACCCAGTAACACAGACACACACTGACACCAAGTAACAAAGACATACACTGACACCAAGTCACAAAGACACACACTGACACCCAGGAACAAAGACATTAACTGACACCAAGTCACAAAGACATACACTGATACCCAGTAACACAGACACACACATACACCAAGTAACACAGACATACACTGAAACCCAGTAACACAGACACACACGTACACCAAGTACCAAAGACATACACTGACACCAAGTCAAAAAGACATACACTGATACCAAGTCACAAAGACATACACTGATGCCCAGTAACACAGACACACACTGACACCAAGTAACAAAGACATACACTGACACCAAGTAACAAAGACACACACTTACACCAAGTAACACAGGCATACACTGAAACCAAGTAACAAAGAAAGACAAATACACCAAATAACAAAGACATACACTTACACCAAGTATTTTGACATACACTGACACCAAGTCACAAAGACACACACTGACACCCAGTAACAAAGACATGCCCTGACACCAATTCACAAAGACATACACTGATACCCAGTAACACAGACACACACTAACACCAAGTAACACAGACATACACTGACACCAAGTAACAAAGACATGCACTGATACCCAGTAACACAGACACACACGTACACAAAGTAACAAAGACATACACTGACACCAAGTCACACAGACACACACTGATACCAAGTCAGAAAGACATACACTGACACCCAGTAACAAAGACACACACTGACACCAAGTAACAAAGACATACACTGACACCCATGAACACAAACAAACACACACTGACAACCAGTAACACAGACAAACACTAAGAAACATTAACAAAGACATATACTGACACCAAGTAACACAGACACACACTTACACCCAGTAACAAAGACATACACTGACACCATTTCACAAAGGCCTACACTGATACCAAGTCACAAAGACATACACTGATACCCAAAAAACAGACACACACTGACACCAATTACAAAGACATACACTGACACCAAGTAACAAATACATACACTTACACCAAGGAACAAAGACAGACAATTACACCAAGTAACAAAGACATACACATACACCAAGTATTTTGACATACACTGACACCAAGTAACAAAGACATACACTGATACCCAGTAACACAGACACACACTGACACCAAGTAACAAAGACATACACTGACACCCAGTAACAAAGACATACACTGACACCCAGTAACACAGACATACACTTACACCAAGTAACAAAGACAGACAATTACACCAAGTAACAAAGACATACATTTACACCAAGTATTTTGACATACACTGGCACCAAGTAACAAAGACATACACTGATACCCAGTAACACAGACACACACTTACACCCAGTAACAAAGACATACACTGACACCAAGTCACAAAGACATACATTGACACCAAGTAACAAAGACACACACTGACACCCAGTAACACAGGCACACACTTACACCAAGTTGCACAGACATACACTGACACCAAGTAACAAAGACATTCACTGACACCAAGTAACAAAGACACACACTTACACCAAGTAACACAGACATACACTGACACCAAGTAACAAAGACATACATTGACACCAAGTAACAAAGACACACACTGACACCCAGTAACAAAGACATACACTGACACCCAGTAACACAGACACACACCGACACCAAGTAACAAAGACATACAGTTACCCAAGTATTTTGACATTCACTGACAACAAGTAACAAACACATACACTGATACCCAGTAACACAGACACACAATTACTCCAAGTAACAAAGACATACAAAGACACCAAGTCACAAAGACACACACTGACACCCTGTAACAAAGACATACACAGACAGCAAGTCACAAAGACATACACTGATACCCAGTAACACAGACACACACTTACACCAAGTAACACAGACATACACTTACACCAAGTAACAAAGACATACACTGACACCCAGTAACAAAGACATGCACTGATATCCAGTAACACAGACACACACGGACACCAAGTAACAAAGACACACACGGACACCAAGTAACAGAGACACACACTTACACCAAGTAACACAGAAACACACTGACACCCAGTAACACAGACACACACTTACACCAAGTAACAAAGACATACACTGACACCAAGTAACAAAGACATCCACTTCCACCAAGTAACAAAGACACACACTTGCACCAAGTAACACAGACATTCACTGACACCAAGTAACAAAGACATACACTGATACCCAGTAACACAGACACACACTTACACCAAGTAACAAAGACATACACTGACACCAAGTCACAAAGACACACACTGACACCCAGTAACAAAGACATACACTGACACCAAGTAACAAAGACATACACTTATACCCAGTAACACAGACACACACTTACACCAGGTAACAAAGACAGACACAGATACCCAGCAACACAGACACACACTTACACCAAGTAACAAAGACATACACTGACAACCAGTAACAAAGACATACACTGATATCCAGTAACACAGACACACACGGACACAAAGTAACAAAGACACACACGGACACCAAGTAACAAAGACACACACTTACACCAAGTAACACAGACACACACTGGCACCCAGTAACACAGACACACACTTACACCAAGTGACAAAGACATACACTGACACCAAGTAACAAAGACACACACTGACACCAAGTAACGAAGACATACACTGACACCAAGTAACAAAGACAGACAATTACACCAAGTAACAAAGACATACAGTTCCACCAATTACTTTGACATACACTGACACCAAGTAACAAAGACATGCACTGATACCCAGGAACACAGACACACACTTACACCAAGTAACAAAGACATACACTGACACCAAGTCACAAAGACACACACTGACACCCAGTAAAAAAGACATACACTGACACCAAGTCGCAAAGACATACTCTGATACCCAGTAACACAGACACACACTTACACCAAGTAACACAGATATACACTGACACCAAGTAACAAAGACATAGACTGATACCCAGTAACACAGACACACACTTACACCAAGTAACAAAGACATACACTGACACCAAGTCACAAAGACACACACTGGCACCCAGTAACAAAGACATACACTGACACCAAGTCACAAAGACATACACAGATACCCAGTAACACAGACACACACTTACACCAAGTAACACAGATATACACTGACACCAAGTAACAAAGACATACGCTGATACCCAGTAACACAGACACACACTTACACCAAGTAACAAAGACAGACACTGATACCCAGTAACACAGACACATACTTATACCAAGTAACAAAGACTTACACTGACACCCAGTAACAAAGACATACACTGAAACCCATTAACACAGACACACTCGGTCACCGAGTAACAAAGACACACACTTACACCAAGTATCACAGACACACACTGACACCCAGTAACACAAACAAACACACTGACACCAAGTAACACAGTCATACACTGACACCAAGCAAAAAAGACATACACTGTTACCCAGTAACACAGGCACACACTGGGGTGTGGGCACATTGGCGCAGTGGTTCGCACCGCAGCCTCACAGCTCCAGGGACCCGGGTTCTATTCTGGGTACTGCCTGTGCGGAGTTTGCAAGTTCTCCCTGTGTCTGCGTGGGTTTCCTCTGGGTGCTCCGGTTTCCTCCCACATGCCAAAGACTTGCAGGTTGACAGGTTAATTGGCCATCATAAATTGCCCCTAGTATAGGTAGGTGGTAGGGAAATATATAGGGACAGGTGGGGATGTGATAGGAATACGAGATTAGTGTAGGATTAGTATAAATGTGTGGTTGATGGTCGGCACAGACTCGGTGGGCCGAAGGGCCTGTTCAGGTGCTGTATCTCGAAACTAAACTATATACTGACACCTAGTGTCACAGATTCACACTGACACCCAGTAACACAAACAATCACACACTGACACCCAGTAACACAGAAATACTCTGATACCCAGTAACGCAGACACACACTGACACCAAGTAACAAAGACATGCACTGACACCAAGTAACAAAGACACACACTTACACCAAGTAACAAAGACAGACAATTACACCAAGTAACAAAGACATAGACTTACACCAAGTATTTTGACACACACTGACACCAAGTAACAAAGACATGGACTCATACCCAGTAACACAGACACACACTTACGCCAAGTAACAAAGACATGCACTGACATCAAGTCACAAAGACACACACGGACACCCAGTAACAAAGACATACACTGACACCCAGTAACACAGACACACACGGACACCAAGTAACAAAGACATACACTGATACCCAGTAACACAGACACACACTTACACCAAGTAACACAGACATACACTGACACCCTGTAACACAGACATACACTGACACCCAGTAACAAAGACATACACTGACACCCAGTAACACAGACACACACGGACACCAAGTAACAAAGACACACACTTTCACCAAGTAACACAGACACACACTGACACCCAGTAACACAGACACACACTTACACCAAGTAACACAGACATACACTGACACCAAGTAACAAAGACATACACCGATACCCAGTAACACAGGCACACACTGTGGGGGGCGGTGGGGGGGCACATTGGCGCAGTGGTTTGCACCGCAGCCTCACAGCTCCAGGGATACGTGTTCGATTCTGGGTACTGCCTGTGCCGAGTTTGCAAGTTCTCCCTGTGTTTGCGTGGGTTTCCTCCCGGTGCTCCGGTTTCCTCCCACATGCCAAAGACTTGCAGGTTGATAGGTTAATTGGCCATCATAAATTGCCCCTAGTATAGGTAGGTGGTAGGGAAATATATAGGGATAGGTGGGGATGTGATAGGAATACGGGATTTGTGTAGGATTAGTGTAAATGGGTGGTTGATGGTCGGCAGAGACTCGGTGGGCCGAAGGGCCTGTTTAAGTGCTGTTTCTCGAAACTAAAATAAATACTGACACCTAGTGTCACAGACACACACTGACACCCAGAAACACAAACAAACACACACTGACACCCAGTAACACAGAGAAACACTGATACACAGTAACAAAGACATACACTGACACCAAGTAACACAGACACACACTGACACCCAGTAAAAAAGACATACACTGACACCAAGTCACAAAGACATACACTGATACCAAGTCACAAAGACATACACTGATGCCCAGTAACACAGACACACACTGACACCAAGTAACAAAGACATACACTGACACCTAGTAACAAAGACATGCACTGACACCAAGTCACACAGACACACACTGACACCCAGTAAAAAAGACATACACTGACACCAAGTCACAAAGACATTCACTGATACCAAGTAACAAAGAAATACACTGATACCCAGTAACACAGACACACACTTGCACCAAGTAACACAGACATACAATGACACCAAGTAACGAAGACATGCACTGATACCCAGTAACACAGACACACACTTACACCAAGTAAAAAAGACAGACAATGATACCCAGTAACACAGACACACACTAACACCAAGTAACAAAGACATACACTGACACCCAGTAACAAAGACATACTCTGACACCCAGTAACACAGACACACACGGACACCAAGTAACAAAGACACACACGGACACCAAGTAACAAAGACACACACTTACACCAAGTAACAAAGACACACATTGACACCCAGTAACACAAACAAACACACTGACACCAAGTGACACAGACATACACTGATACCCAGTAACACAAGCACACACTGCCGGGGGGCGGGTGGGGGGGGGAGGTGGGCACATTGGCGCAGTTGTCCGCACCGCAGCCTCACAGCTCCAGGGACACGGGTTAGATTCTGGGTACTGCCTGTGCGGAGTTTGCAAGTTCTCCCTGTGTCTGCGTGGGTTTCCTCCCATGCTCCGTTTTCCTCACACATGCCAAAGACTTGCAGGTTGATAGGTTAATTGGCCATGATAAATTGCCCCTTGTATAGGTAGTTGGTAGGGAAATATCTAGGGATAGGTGGGGATGTGATAGGAATACGGGATTAGTGTAGGATTAGTATAAATGGGTTGTTGATGGGCGGCACAGACACGGTGGGCCGAAGGGCCGTTTTAAGTGCTGTATCTCTAAATTAAACTAAATACTGACACCTAGTGTCACAGACAAACTCTGACACCCAGTAACACAAACAAACAGACACTGACACCCAGTAACACAGACACACACTGAGACCCAGTAAAAAAGACATACACTGACACCAAGTCACAAAGACATACACTGATACCAAGTCACAAAGACATACACTTACACCAAGTAACACAGACATACACTGACACCAAGTAACAAAGACAGACAATTACACCAAGTAACAAAGACATACACCTACACCAAGTAACAAAGACATACACTGATACACAGTAACGCAGACACACGCTTACACCCAGTAACACAGACACACACTGACACCAGGTAACAAAGACAAACACTGACACCAAGTAACAAAGGCATACACTTTCACCAAGTAACAAAGACACACACTGATACCCAGTAACGCAGACACACACTTACACCCAGTAAAAAAGTCATACACTGACACCAAGTCACAAAGACATACACTGATAGCAAGTCACAAAGACATACACTGATGCCCAGTAACACAGACACACACTGACACCAAGTCACAAAGACATACACTGACACCAAGTAACAAAGACATACACTTGCACCAAGTAACAAAGACACACACTCACACCAAGTCACAAAGACATACACTGACACCAAGTAACAAAGACATACACTGATAGCAAGTCACAAAGACATACACTGATGCCCAGTAACACAGACACACACTGACACCAAGTCACAAAGACATACACTGACACCAAGTAACAAAGACATACACTTGCACCAAGTAACAAAGACACACACTCACACCAAGTCACAAAGACATACACTGACACCAAGTAACAAAGACAGACAATTACAACAAGTAACAAAGACATACACTTACACCAAATATTTTGACATACACTGACACCAAGTAACAAAGACATACACTGATACCCAGTAACACAGACACACACTTACATCAAGTAACAGACACACACTGACACCAATTAACAAAGACATGCACTGATACCGAGTAACACAGACACACACTTACACCAAGTAAACAAGAGAGACACTGATAACCAGTAACACAGACACACACTTACACCATGTAAAAAGACAGACACTGATACCCAGTAACACAGACACACACTTACACCAAGTAACAAAGACATACACTGACACCCAGTAGCAAAGACATACACTGACACCCAGTAAAACAGAGAAACACCGATACACAGTAACAAAGACAGACACTGACACCAAGTAACACATGTACACACTGACACCCAGTAAAAAAGACATACACTGACACCAAGTCACGAAGACATACACTGATACCAAGTCACAAAGACATCCATTGATGCCCAGTAACACAGACACACACAGACACCAAGTAACTAAGACATACACTGACACCAAGTAACAAAGACATACACTTACACCAAGTAACAAAGACAGACAATTACAACAAGTAACAAAGACATACACTTACACCAAATATTTTGACATACACTGACACCAAGTAACAAAGACATACACTGATACCCAGTAACACAGACACACACTTACATCAAGTAACAGACACACACTGACACCAAGTAACAAAGACATGCACTGATACCCAGTAACACAGACACACACTTACACCAAGTAAACAAGACAGACACTGATAACCAGTAACACAGACACACACTTACACCAAGTAAAAAGACAGACACTGATACCCAGTAACACAGACACACACTTACACCAAGTAACAAAGACATACACTGACACCCAGTAACAAAGACATACACTGACACCCAGTAACACAGACACACACGGACATCAAGTGACAAAGACACACACTTACACCCAGTAACACAGACACACACTGAGACCCAGTAAAAAAGACATACACTGACACCAAGTCACAAAGACATACACTGATACCAAGTCACAAAGACATACACTTACACCAAGTAACACAGACATACACTGACACCAAGTAACAAAGACAGACAATTACACCAAGTAACAAAGACATACACCTACACCAAGTAACAAAGACATACACTGATACCCAGTAACGCAGACACACGCTTACACCCAGTAACACAGACACACACTGACACCAGGTAACAAAGACAAACACTGACACCAAGTAACAAAGGCATACACTTACACCAAGTAACAAAGACACACACTGATACCCAGTAACGCAGACACACACTTACACCCAGTAAAAAAGTCATACACTGACACCAAGTCACAAAGACATACACTGATAGCAAGTCACAAAGACATACACTGATGCCCAGTAACACAGACACACACTGACACCAAGTCACAAAGACATACACTGACACCAAGTAACAAAGACATACACTTGCACCAAGTAACAAAGACACACACTCACACCAAGTCACAAAGACATACACTGACACCAAGTAACAAAGACAGACAATTACAACAAGTAACAAAGACATACACTTACACCAAATATTTTGACATACACTGACACCAAGTAACAAAGACATACACTGATACCCAGTAACACAGACACACACTTACATCAAGTAACAGACACACACTGACACCAATTAACAAAGACATGCACTGATACCGAGTAACACAGACACACACTTACACCAAGTAAACAAGAGAGACACTGATAACCAGTAACACAGACACACACTTACACCATGTAAAAAGACAGACACTGATACCCAGTAACACAGACACACACTTACACCAAGTAACAAAGACATACACTGACACCCAGTAGCAAAGACATACACTGACACCCAGTAAAACAGAGAAACACCGATACACAGTAACAAAGACAGACACTGACACCAAGTAACACATGTACACACTGACACCCAGTAAAAAAGACATACACTGACACCAAGTCACGAAGACATACACTGATACCAAGTCACAAAGACATCCATTGATGCCCAGTAACACAGACACACACAGACACCAAGTAACTAAGACATACACTGACACCAAGTAACAAAGACATACACTTACACCAAGTAACAAAGACAGACAATTACAACAAGTAACAAAGACATACACTTACACCAAATATTTTGACATACACTGACACCAAGTAACAAAGACATACACTGATACCCAGTAACACAGACACACACTTACATCAAGTAACAGACACACACTGACACCAAGTAACAAAGACATGCACTGATACCCAGTAACACAGACACACACTTACACCAAGTAAACAAGACAGACACTGATAACCAGTAACACAGACACACACTTACACCAAGTAAAAAGACAGACACTGATACCCAGTAACACAGACACACACTTACACCAAGTAACAAAGACATACACTGACACCCAGTAACAAAGACATACACTGACACCCAGTAACACAGACACACACGGACATCAAGTGACAAAGACACACACTTACACCAAGTAACACAGGCACACACTGACACCCAGTAACACAAACAAACACACTGACACCAAGTAACATAGACATACACTGACACCAAGTCACAAAGACATACACTGATACCAAGTCACAAATACATGCACTGACGCCCAGTAACACAGACACACACTGACACCAAGTCACAAAGACATACACTGACACAAAGAAACAAAGATATACACTTTCACCAAGTAACAAAGACAGACACTTACACCAAGTGCACAGACACACACTGAAACCCAGTAACACAAACAAACACACTGAGACCAAGTAACACAGACATACACTGACACCAAGTAACAAAGACATGCACTGATACCCAGTAACACAGACACACACTTACACCAAGTAACAAGACAGACACTGATACCCAGTAACACAGACACACACTTACACCAAGTAACAAAGACATACAATGACACCAAGTAACAAAGACATACACTGATACCCAGGAACACAGACATACACTGACACCCAGTAACACAGACACACACTTACACCGAGTAACAAAGACATACACTGATATCAAGTCACAAAGACATACACTGATACCCAGTAACACAGAGACACACTGACACCCAGTAACAAAGACATACACTGGCACCAAGTCACAAAGACATACACTGATACCCAGTAACACAGACACACACTGACACCAAGTTACAAAGACATACACTGACACCAAGTAGCAAAGACATACACTGTCACCAAGTAACAAAGACAGACAATGACACCAAGTAACAAAGACATGAACGTACACCAAGTATTTTGACATACACTGACACCAAGTCACAAAGACACACACTGACACCCAGTAACAAAGACATATACTGACACAAAGTCACAAAGACATACACTGATACCCAGTAACACAGACACACACTTACACCAATTAACAAAGACAGACAATGATACCCAGTAACACAGACAAACACTTACACCAAGTAACAAAGACATACACTGACACCAAGTCACAAAGACACACGCTGACACCCAGTAACAAAGACATACAATGACACCAAGTCACAAAGACAAAAACTGATACCCAGCAACAAAGACACACACTAACACCAAGTAACTCAGACATACAGTTACACCAAGTAACAAAGACATACACTGACACCCAGTAACAAAGACATACACTGACACCCAGTAACACAGACACACACACACACCAAGTAACAAAGACACAGACTTACAACAAGTAACACAGACACATACCGACACCCAGTAACACAGACACACACTTACACCCATTAACACAGACACACACGGACACCAAGTAACAAAGACACACAGTTACACCAAGTAACACAGACACACACACAAACCCAGTAACACAAACAAACACACTGACACCATTTAACACAGACATACACTGACACCAAGTAACAAAGTCATGCACTGATACCCAGTAACACAGGCACACGTTGGGGGTGGGGGGGGGGGGAGCGGGTGGGGGGCACATTGGCGCAGTGGTTCGTACCGCAGCCTCACAGCTCCAGGGACCCGGATTCGATTCTGGGTACTGCCTGTGCGGAGTTTGCAAGTTCTCCCTGTGTCTGCGTGGGTTTCCTCCGGGTGCTCCGTTTTCCTCCCACATGCCAAAGACTTGCAGGTTAATAGGTTAATTGGCCATCATAAATTGCCCCTGACATAGGCAGGTGGTATGGAAATATATAGGGACAGGTGGGGATGTGACAGGAATACGGGATTAGTGTAGGATTATTATAAATGGGTGGTTGATGGTCGGCACAGACTCGGTGGGCCGAAAGGCCTGTTAAAGTGCTGTATCTCTAAACTAAACTAAATACTGACACCTAGTGTCACAGATAAACACTGACACCCAGTGACACAAACAAACACACACTGACACGCAGTAACACAGAGAAACACTAATAAACAGTAACAAAGACATTCACTGATACCAAGTCACAAACACATACACTGACACCAAGTAACAAAGACATACACTGACACCAAGTAACAAAGACATACACTGATACAAAGGCACACACTTACACCATGTAACACAGACATACACTGACACCCAGTTAGAAACACACACTGACCCCCTGTAAAACAGACACACACTGACCCCCGGTAACACAGACATACACTGACACCAAGTCATAAAGACACACACTGACACCCAGTATCAAAGACATACGCTGACGCCAAGTCACAAATTCATACACTAATACACAGACACACACTTCCACCTAGTAACACAGACATACACTGACACCAAGTAACAAAGACATACACTTATACCCAGTATCACAGACACACACTTGCACCAAGTAACAAAGACATACACTGACACCAAGTAACAAAGACACACACTGACACCCAGTAACAAAGACATACACTGACACCAAGTCACAAAGACATACACTGATACCCAGTAACACAGATACACACTCTGACACCCAGTAACAAAGACATACACTGACACCAAGTAACAAAGACATACACTGACACCATGTAACAAAGTCATACACTGACACCAAGTAACAAAGACATACACTTACACCAAGTAACAAAGACAGACAATTACACCAAGTAACAAAGACATACACTTACACCAAGTATTTTGACATACACTGACACCAAGTAACAAAGACATACAGTGAGACCCATTAACACAAACATTCACTGATACACAGTAACACAGACACACACTTACACCAAGTAACCAAGACATACACTGACACCAAGTCACAAAGACACACACTGACACCCAGTAACAAAGACAAACACTGACACCAAGTCACAAAGACATAAACTGATGACCAGTAACACAGACACACACAACCACCAAGTAACTCAGACATACATTGAATTCAAGTAACAAAGACATACACTGATACCCAGTAACACAGACACACACTTACTCCTAGTAACAAAGACAGACTCTGATACCCAGTAACACAGAGACACACTAACACCAAGTAACTCAGACATACACTTACACCAAGTAACAAAGACACACGTTGACACCCATAACAAAGTCATACACTGACACCCAGTAACACAGACACACACTTACACCAAGTAACAAAGACATACACTGACACCCAGTAACAAAGACATACACTGACACCCAGTAAGACAGACACACAGGGACACCAAGTAACACAGACACACACTGATACCCAGTAACACAGGCACACACTGCCAGGGGGCGCTGGGGCGGAGGGGGGGGGCACATTGGTGCAGTGGTTAGCACCGCAGCCTCACAGCTCCAGGGACCCGGGTTCGATTCTGGGTACTGCCTGTGCGGAGTTTGCAAGTTCTCTATGTGTCTGCGTGGGTTTCCTCAGGTTGCTCCGGTTTCCTCCCACATGCCAAAGACTTGCAGGTTGACAGGTTAATTGGCCATCATAAATTGCCCCTAGTATAGGCAGGTGGCAGCGAAATATATAGGGACAGGTGGGGATGTGATAGGAATACGGGATTAGTGTAGGATTATTATAAGTGGGTGGTTGATGGTCGGCACAGACACGGTGGGCCGAAAGTCCTGTTAAAGTGCTGTGTCTCGAAACTAAACTAAATACTGACACCTAGTGTCACAGATAAACACTGACACCCAGTTACACAAACAAACACACACTGACACGCAGGAACACAGAGAAACACTAATAAACAGTAACAAAGACATACACTGATACCAAGTCACAAACACATACACTGACACCAAGTAACAAAGACATACACTTACACCAAGTCACAAAGACATACACTGATACACAGACACACACTTACACCAAGTAACACAGACATACACTGACACCAAGTAACAAAGACACACTCTGATACCCAGTAACACAGACACACACTTTCACCAAGTAACAAAGACATGCCCTGACACCAATTAACAAAGACATACACTGATACCCAGTAACACAGACACACGTTGGGGGGGGGGGGGGGGAGCGGGTGGGGGCACATTGGCGCAGTGGTTAGCACCGCAGCCTCACAGCTCCAGGGACCCGGGTTCGATTCTGGGTGCTGCCTGTGCGGAGTTTGCAAGTTCTGCCTGTGTCTGCGTGGGTTTCCTCCGGGTGCTCCGGTTTCCTCCCACATGCCAAAGACTTGCAGGTTGATAGGTTAATTGGCCATCATAAATTGCCCCTAGTATAGGCAGGTGGTAGGGAAATATATAGGGACAGGTGGGGATGTGATTGGAATACGGGATTAGTGTAGGATTATTATAAATGGGTGGTTGATGGTCGGCACAGACTCGGTGGGCCGAAGGGCCTGTCAAAGTGCTGTATCTCGAAACTAAACTGAATACTGACACCTAGTGTCACAGATAAACACTGACACCCAGTGACACAAACAAACACACACTGACATGCAGTAACACAGATAAACACTAATAAACAGTAACAAAGACATACACTGACACCAAAAACAAGGACATGCACTGATACGCAGACACACACTGACACCAAGTAACACAGACATACACTGACACCAAGTTAGAAAAACACACTGACCCCCAGTAAAACAGACACACACTGACCCCCAGTAACACAGACATACACTGACACCAAGTAACAAAGACATACACTGACACCAAGTAACAAAGACATGCACTGACACCAAGTAACAAAGACATACACTGATACCCAGCAACACAGACACACACTTTCACCAAGTAACAAAGACAGACACTGACACCCAGTAATACAGACACACACTTACACCAAGTCACAAAGACACACACTGACACCCAGTAACAAAGACAGACACTGATACCCAGTAACACAGACAGACACTTACACCAAGTAACAAAGACAGACACTGACATCCAGTAACACAGACACACAATTACACCAAGTCACAAAGACACACACTGACACCCAGTAACAAAGACATACAATGACACCAAGTATAAAAGACATCCACTGACACCAAGTAACAAAGACATACACTTACAACATTAACAAAGACATACACTGACAACAAGTAACAAAGACATACAATTACACCAAGTAAGACAGACATACACTTCCACCAATTAACAAAGACACACACTTCCACCAAGTAACACGGACATGCACTGACACCAAGTAACAAAGACATACACTGATACCCAGTAACACAGCACTCACTTACACCAAGTACCAAAGACAGACACTGATACCCAGTAACACAGGCACACGTTGGGGGGGGGGGGGGGGGGAGCGGGTGGGGGCACATTGGCGCAGTGGTTAGCACCGCAGCCTCACAGCTCCAGGGACCCGGGTTCGATTCTGGGTACTGCCTGTGCGGAGTTTGCAAGTTCTGCCTGTGTCTGCGTGGGTTTCCTCCGGGTGCTCCGGTTTCCTCCCACATGCCAAAGACTTGCAGGTTGATAGGTTAATTGGCCATCATAAATTGCCCCTAGTACAGGCAGGTGGTAGGGAAATATATAGGGACAGGTGGGGATGTGATTGGAATACGGGATTAGTGTAGGATTATTATAAATGGGTGGTTGATGGTCGGCACAGCCTCGGTGGGCCGAAGGGCCTGTCAAAGTGCTGTATCTCGAAACTAAACTAAATACTGACACCTAGTGTCACAGATAAACACTGACACCCAGTGACAGAAACAAACACACACTGACATGCAGTAACACAGAGAAACACTAATAAACAGTAACAAAGACATACACTGACACCAAAAACAAGGACATGCACTGATACGCAGACACACACTGACACCAAGTAACACAGACATACACTGACACCAAGTTAGAAAAACACACTGACCCCCAGTAAAACAGACACACACTGACCCCCAGTAACACAGACATACACTGACACCAAGTCACAAAGACACACACTGACACCCAGTCACAAAGACATACACTGATACACAGACACACACTTACACCAAGTAACACAGACATACACTTACACCAAGTAACAAAGACAGACACTGATACCCAGTATCACAGACACACACTTGCATCAAGTAACAAAGACATACACTGACACCAAGTCACAAAGACGCACACTGACACCCAGTAACAAAGACATACACTGACACCAAGTCACAAAGACATACACTGATACCCAGGAACACAGACACACACTGACACCCAGTAACAAAGTCATACACTGATACCAAGTCACAAAGACATACACTGATACCCAGTAACACAGACACACACTGACACCCAGTCACAAAGACATACACTGATACCAAGTCACAAAGACATACACTGTTACCCAGTAACACAGACACTCACTGACACCCAGTAACAAAGACATACACTGATACCAAGTCACAAAGACATACACTGATACCCAGTAACACAGAGACACACTGACACCAAGTAACAAAGACATACACTGATACCCATTAACACAGACACACGTTGGGGGGAGGGGGGGGGCACATTGGCGCAGTGGTTAGCACCGCAGCCTCACAGCTTCAGGGACCCGGGTTAGATTTGGTTACTGCCTGTGCGGAGTTTGCAAGTTCTCCCTGTTTCTGCGTGGGATTCCTCCGGGTGCTCCGGTTTCCTCCCACATGCCAAAGGCTTGCAGGTTGATATAATAATTGGCCATCATAAATTGCCCCTAGTATAGGCAGGTGGTAGGGAAATATATAGGGACAGGTGGGGATGTGATAGGAATACAGGATTAGTGTAGGATTATTATAAATTGGTGGTTGACGGTCGGCACAGACTCGGTGGGCCGAAAGGCCTGTTAAAGTGCTGTATCTCTAAACTAAACTAAATACTGACACCTAGTGTCTCAGATAAACACTGACACCCAGTGACACTAGTACTGTTCGGGAGGGTTTAAACTAGTTTGGGAGGGGGATGGGAACCGGACTTGTAGTCCAGGGACCAGTGGGTCCACTCAGAAAGACAAAGAGTGTAGTGAGGTATTGGGGAAGGTAGCACTGTCGCAGAGGACAGATGGGCACGGAGAAGGGTTAAAGTGCGTATACTTCAACGCAAGAAGCATCAGGAATAAGGTGAGTGAATTGAAGGCGTGGATGGGCACTTGGGACTACGATGTTGTGGCCATCACTGAAACGTGGATAGGTGAGGGGGAGGAATGGTTCTTGGAGGTACCTGGTTATAGATGTTTTCATAAGATTAGGAATGGTGGTAAAAGAGGTGGGGGGGTGGCATTGTTAGTTAGAAATAGTGTAACAACTGCTGAAAGAATTTTCGAGGAGGATCTGCCGACTGAGGCACTGTGGGTTGAGGTCAGGAACAGGAAAGGAGCAGTCACCTTGATGGGAGTTTTCTATCGGCCCCCCAATAGCAGAAGGGAGGTGGAAGAGCAGATTGGGAAACAGATTTTGGAAAGGAGCAGAAGTCACAGGGTAGTAATTATGGGGGATTTCAACTTCCCAAATATTGATTGGCAACTCTTTAGATCGAATAGTTTGGATGGGGTAGTGGTTGTGCAGTATGTCCAGGAAGCTTTTCTGACTCAGTATGTAGACTGCCCGACCAGAGGGGAGGCAATATTGGATTTGGTACTAGGTAATGAACCAGGGCAAGTGATAGAGCTGTTGGTGGGCGAGCACTTTGGAGATAGTGATCACAATTCTGTAGCATTCACTGTGGTAATGGAGAGGGATAGGTATGTGCAACAGGGCAAGGTTTACAATTGGGGGAAGGGTAGATATGATGCTGTCAGGCAGGAACTGAGGAGCATAAGTTGG
Source organism: Heterodontus francisci (assembly GCF_036365525.1). Lineage (NCBI taxonomy): Eukaryota > Metazoa > Chordata > Chondrichthyes > Heterodontiformes > Heterodontidae > Heterodontus > Heterodontus francisci. The sequence goes on from NW_027140794.1 coordinate 1,382,466, forward strand.
GAGCATATGCTGGCAGGGAAGGGCACGGTCGAAATGTGGAACTTTTTCAAGGAGCAGATAGTAGGGGCCATTGATAAGCATGTCCCTGTCAGACAGGGAAGGGATGGTCATGTGAGGGAACCGTGGTTGACAAGAGAGGTTGAGAGTCTTGTTAGGAAGAAGAAGGATGCGTATATAAGGTTGAGGAAAAAGGGCACAGGCATAGCTCTGGAGGGATACAAGATGGCCAGGAAGGATCTGAAGAAAGGGATTAGGAGAGCTAAGAGAGGGCATGAAAAATGCTTGGCGGGTAGGATAAAAGAAAACCCCAAGGCCTTTTACGCGTATGTCAGAAATATGAGGATGACTAGGGGGACCGTAGGTCCGGTCAAGGACAATAGCGGGAGACTGTGTGTTGAGCCGGAAGAGATAAGTGAGGTTTTGAATGAGTACTTCTCTTCGGTATTTACGAATGAGAAGGGGTGTATTACTGAAGAGGACGGTGTGAAACAGACTGGTAAGCTCGAGGAAGTGCTCGTTAGGAGGGAAGATGTGTTGGGGTTTTTGAATAACTTGAAGATAGACAAGTCTCCCGGGCCTGACGGGGTATATCCAAGGATGTTATGGGAAGCAAGGGATGAAATTGCAGAGCCGCTGGCAATGATCTTTTCATCTTCTCTGTTGACGGGGGTGGTACCAGGTGATTGGAGGGTGGCAAATGTTGTGCCCCTGTTCAAGAAAGGGAATAGGAACAACCCTGGGAATTACAGGCCAGTTAGTCTTACTTCGGTGGTAGGCAAGTTGATGGAAAAGGTGCTGAGGGATAGGATTTCTGAGCATCTGGAAAGACACTGCTTGATTCGGGACAGTCAGCACGGTTTTGTGAGGGGTAGGTCTTGCCTCACAAGCCTGATTGAATTCTTTGAGCAGGTGACCAAGCAAGTGGATGAGGGTAAGCCAGTGGATGTGGTGTACATGGATTTTAGTAAGGCATTTGATAAGGTCCCCCATGGTAGACTTATGGAGAAAGTCAGGAGGCATGGGATAGTGGGGAATGTGGCCAGTTGGATTAAGAATTGGCTAACTGATAGAAGGCAGAGAGTGGTCTTAGATGGTAAATACTCAGCCTGGAGCCCAGTTACCAGTGGCGTGCCACAGGGATCAGTTCTGGGTCCTCTCCTGTTTGTGATTTTTATTAACGACTTGGATGAGGAAGTCGAAGGGTGGGTCAGTAAATTTGCAGATGATACAAAGGTTGGTGGAGTTGTGGATACCGAGGAGGGCTATTGTCGTCTGCAAAGGGACTTGGATAGGTTGCAGTGCTGGGCTGAAAAGTGGCAGATGGAGTTTAACCCTGAAAAGTGTGAGGTCGTCCATTTTGGAAGGACAAACACGAATGCAAAATACTGGGTTAACGGTAGGGTTCTTGGGCATGTGGAGGAGCAGAGAGACCTTGGGGTCTATGTGCATAGATCGTTGAAAGTTGCAACTCAAGTGGATAGGGCTGTGAAGAAGGCATATGGGGTGTTAGCGTTCATTAGCAGAGGGATTGAATTTAAGAACCGTGAGGTGATGATGCAGCTGTACAGGACCTTGGTAAGGCCTCATTTGGAGTACTGTGTGCAGTTCTGGTCGCCTCATTTTAGGAAGGATGTGGAAGCCTTGGAGAGGGTGCAGAGGAGATTTACCAGGATGTTGCCTGGAATGGAGAATAAGTCTTACGAGGAAAGGCTGAACATTCTAGGCCTCTTCTCATTAGAACGGAGAAGGATGAGGGGTGACATGATAGAGGTTTATAAGATGATCAGGGGAATAGATAGGGTAGACAGTCAGAAACGTTTTCCCCGGGTGGAGCAAAGCGTTACAAGGGGTCATAAATTTAAGGTGAAGGGTGGGAGATATAAGGGGGATGTCAGGGGAAGGTTCTTTACCCAGAGAGTGGTCGGGGCATGGAATGCCTTGCCTGGGGAAGTTGTTGAGTCAGAAACTTTCGGGACTTTCAAACGGCTTTTGGATAGGTATATGGATAAAGGAGAATGATGGGGTATAGATTAAATTGTCCTTGACAGAGGACAAAGGATCGGCACAACATCGTGGGCCGAAGGGCCTGTTCTGTGCTGTATTTTCTATGTTCTATGTTCTATGACACAAACAAACACACACTGACATGCAGTGACACAGAGAAACACTAACAAACAGTAACAAAGACATACACTGACACCAAGTCACAAACACAAACACTGACACCAAGTAACAAAGACATACACTTACACCAAGTAACAAAGACATGCACTGATGCACAGGCACACACTTACACCAAGTAACACAGACATACACTGACACCCAGTTAGAAACACACACTGACCCCCAGTAAAACAGACACACACTGACCCCCAGTAACACAGACATACACTGACACCAAGTCACAAAGACAAAAACTGATACCCAGTAACACAGACACACACTAACACCAAGTAACTCAGACATACACTGACACCAAGTAACAAAGACATACACTGATACCCAGTTACACAGACACACACTTACACCTAGTAACAAAGACAGACACTGATACCCAGTAACACAGACACACACTAACACCAAGTCACTCAGACATACACTGAGAACAAGTAACAAAGACATACACTGATACCCAGTTACACAGACACACACTTACACCTAGTAACAAAGACAGACACTGATACCCAGTAACAAGGACACACACTTGCTTCAAGTAACAAAGACATACACTGACACCAAGTCACAAAGACACACACTGACACCCAGTAACAAAGACATACACTGACACCAAGTCACAAAGACATACACTGATACCCAGGAACACAGACACACACTGACACCCAGTAACAAAGACATACACTGATACCAAGTCACAAAGACATACACTGACACCCAGTAACACAGACACACACTGACACCCAGTAACAAAGACATACACTGATACCAAGTCACAAAGTCATACACTGATACCCAGTAACAGAGACACTCACTGACACCCAGTAACAAAGACATACAATGATGCTAAGTCACAAGGACATACACTGATACCCAGTAACACAGAGACACACTGACACCAAGTAACAAAGACATACACTGACACCAAGTAACAAAGGCAGACACTTACACCAAGTAACAAAGACACACACTTACACCAAGTAACACAGACATACACTGTCACCAAGTAACAAAGACATACATTGACACCAAGTAACAAAGACATGCACTTACACCAAGTAACAAAGACATACAAAGATACCAATTAACACAAACATACACTGATTCCCAGTAACACAGACACACACTTACACCAAGTAACAAATACATACACTGACACCAAGTCACAAAGACACACACTGACACCAAGTAACAAAGACATACACTGACACCAAGTAACAAAGACATACACTGATACCCAGTAACACAGACACACACTAACACCAAGTAACTCAGACATACACTGACACCAAGTAACAAAGACATACACTGACACCCAGTAACAAAGACACACACTTACATCAAGTAACACAGACACACACGGACACCCAGTAACAAAGACACAGACTTACACCAAGTAACACAGACACACACTGACACCCAGTAACACAGACACACACTTACACCCATTAAAACAGTCACACACGGACACCAAGTAACAAAGACACACACTTACACCAAGTAACACAGACGCACACTGACACCCAGTAACACAAACAAAGACACTGACACCAAGTAACACAGACATACACTGACACCAAGTAACAAAGACATACACTGATACCCAGTAACACAGGCACACGTTGGGGGTGGGGGGGGGAGCGGGTGGGGGGCACATTGGCGCAGTGGTTCGCACCGCAGCCTCACAGCTCCAGGGACCCGAATTCGATTCTGGGTACTGCCTGTGAGGAGTTTGCAAGTTCTCCCTGTGTCTGCGTGGATTTCCTCCGGGTGCTCCGTTTTCCTCCCACATGCCAAAGACTTGCAGGTTAATAGGTTAATTGGCCATCATAAATTGCCCCTGACATAGGCAGGTGGTATGGAAATATATAGGGACAGGTGGGGATGTGACAGGAATACGGGATTAGTGTAGGATTATTATAAATGGGTGGTTGATGTTCGGCACAGACTCGGTGGGCCGAAAGGCCTGTTAAAGTGCTGTATCTCGAAACTAAACTAAATACTGACACCTAGTGTCACAGATAAACACTGACACCCAGTGACACAAACAAACACACACTGACACGCAGCAACACAGAGAAACACTAATAAACAGTAACAAAGACATTCACTGATACCAAGTCACAAACACATACACTGACACCAAGTAACAAAGACATACACTGACACCAAGTAACAAAGACATACACTGATACAAAGGCACACACTTACACCATGTAACACAGACATACACTGACACCCAGTTAGAAACACACACTGACCCCCTGTAAAACAGACACACACTGACCCCCGGTAACACAGACATACACTGACACCAAGTCATAAAGACACACACTGACACCCAGTATCAAAGACATACGCTGACGCCAAGTCACAAATTCATACACTAATACACAGACACACACTTCCACCTAGTAACACAGACATACACTGACACCAAGTAACAAAGACATACACTGGTACCCAGTATCACAGACACACACTTGCACCAAGTAACAAAGACATACACTGACACCAAGTAACAAAGACACACACTGACACCCAGTAACAAAGACATACACTGACACCAAGTCACAAAGACATACACTGATACCCAGGAACACAGACACACACTGACACCCAGTAACAAAGACATACACTGATACCAAGTCACAAAGACATACACTGATACCCAGTAACACAGACACACACTGACACCCAGTAACAAAGACATACACTGATACCCAGTAACACAGACACAAACTGACACCCAGTAACAAAGACATACACTGATACCAAGTCACAAAGACATTCACTGATACCCAGTAACACAGACAAACGCTGACACCAAGTAAAAAAGACACACACTTACAGCAAGTAACAAAGATATCCTGACACCAAGTAACAAAGACATGCACTTACACCAAGTAACAAAGACAGACAATTACACCAAGTAAAAATGACCTACACTTACACCAAGTATTTTGACATACACTGACACCAAGTAACAAAGACATGCAGTGAGACCCATTAACACAAACATACACTGATACACAGTAACACAGACACACGTTGGGGGGAGGGGGGGGCACATTGGCGCAGTGGTTAGCACCGCAGCCTCACAGCTTCAGGGACCCGGGTTAGATTTGGTTACTGCCTGTGCGGAGTTTGCAAGTTCTCCCTGTTTCTGCGTGGGATTCCTCCGGGTGCTCCGGTTTCCTCCCACATGCCAAAGGCTTGCAGGTTGATATAATAATTGGCCATCATAAATTGCCCCTAGTATAGGCAGGTGGTAGGGAAATATATAGGGACAGGTGGGGATGTGATAGGAATACAGGATTAGTGTAGGATTATTATAAATTGGTGGTTGACGGTCGGCACAGACTCGGTGGGCCGAAAGGCCTGTTAAAGTGCTGTATCTCTAAACTAAACTAAATACTGACACCTAGTGTCTCAGATAAACACTGACACCCAGTGACACTAGTACTGTTCGGGAGGGTTTAAACTAGTTTGGGAGGGGGATGGGAACCGGACTTGTAGTCCAGGGACCAGTGGGTCCACTCAGAAAGACAAAGAGTGTAGTGAGGTATTGGGGAAGGTAGCACTGTCGCAGAGGACAGATGGGCACGGAGAAGGGTTAAAGTGCGTATACTTCAACGCAAGAAGCATCAGGAATAAGGTGAGTGAATTGAAGGCGTGGATGGGCACTTGGGACTACGATGTTGTGGCCATCACTGAAACGTGGATAGGTGAGGGGGAGGAATGGTTCTTGGAGGTACCTGGTTATAGATGTTTTCATAAGATTAGGAATGGTGGTAAAAGAGGTGGGGGGGTGGCATTGTTAGTTAGAAATAGTGTAACAACTGCTGAAAGAATTTTCGAGGAGGATCTGCCGACTGAGGCACTGTGGGTTGAGGTCAGGAACAGGAAAGGAGCAGTCACCTTGATGGGAGTTTTCTATCGGCCCCCCAATAGCAGAAGGGAGGTGGAAGAGCAGATTGGGAAACAGATTTTGGAAAGGAGCAGAAGTCACAGGGTAGTAATTATGGGGGATTTCAACTTCCCAAATATTGATTGGCAACTCTTTAGATCGAATAGTTTGGATGGGGTAGTGGTTGTGCAGTATGTCCAGGAAGCTTTTCTGACTCAGTATGTAGACTGCCCGACCAGAGGGGAGGCAATATTGGATTTGGTACTAGGTAATGAACCAGGGCAAGTGATAGAGCTGTTGGTGGGCGAGCACTTTGGAGATAGTGATCACAATTCTGTAGCATTCACTGTGGTAATGGAGAGGGATAGGTATGTGCAACAGGGCAAGGTTTACAATTGGGGGAAGGGTAGATATGATGCTGTCAGGCAGGAACTGAGGAGCATAAGTTGGGAGCATATGCTGGCAGGGAAGGGCACGGTCGAAATGTGGAACTTTTTCAAGGAGCAGATAGTAGGGGCCATTGATAAGCATGTCCCTGTCAGACAGGGAAGGGATGGTCATGTGAGGGAACCGTGGTTGACAAGAGAGGTTGAGAGTCTTGTTAGGAAGAAGAAGGATGCGTATATAAGGTTGAGGAAAAAGGGCACAGGCATAGCTCTGGAGGGATACAAGATGGCCAGGAAGGATCTGAAGAAAGGGATTAGGAGAGCTAAGAGAGGGCATGAAAAATGCTTGGCGGGTAGGATAAAAGAAAACCCCAAGGCCTTTTACGCGTATGTCAGAAATATGAGGATGACTAGGGGGACCGTAGGTCCGGTCAAGGACAATAGCGGGAGACTGTGTGTTGAGCCGGAAGAGATAAGTGAGGTTTTGAATGAGTACTTCTCTTCGGTATTTACGAATGAGAAGGGGTGTATTACTGAAGAGGACGGTGTGAAACAGACTGGTAAGCTCGAGGAAGTGCTCGTTAGGAGGGAAGATGTGTTGGGGTTTTTGAATAACTTGAAGATAGACAAGTCTCCCGGGCCTGACGGGGTATATCCAAGGATGTTATGGGAAGCAAGGGATGAAATTGCAGAGCCGCTGGCAATGATCTTTTCATCTTCTCTGTTGACGGGGGTGGTACCAGGTGATTGGAGGGTGGCAAATGTTGTGCCCCTGTTCAAGAAAGGGAATAGGAACAACCCTGGGAATTACAGGCCAGTTAGTCTTACTTCGGTGGTAGGCAAGTTGATGGAAAAGGTGCTGAGGGATAGGATTTCTGAGCATCTGGAAAGACACTGCTTGATTCGGGACAGTCAGCACGGTTTTGTGAGGGGTAGGTCTTGCCTCACAAGCCTGATTGAATTCTTTGAGCAGGTGACCAAGCAAGTGGATGAGGGTAAGCCAGTGGATGTGGTGTACATGGATTTTAGTAAGGCATTTGATAAGGTCCCCCATGGTAGACTTATGGAGAAAGTCAGGAGGCATGGGATAGTGGGGAATGTGGCCAGTTGGATTAAGAATTGGCTAACTGATAGAAGGCAGAGAGTGGTCTTAGATGGTAAATACTCAGCCTGGAGCCCAGTTACCAGTGGCGTGCCACAGGGATCAGTTCTGGGTCCTCTCCTGTTTGTGATTTTTATTAACGACTTGGATGAGGAAGTCGAAGGGTGGGTCAGTAAATTTGCAGATGATACAAAGGTTGGTGGAGTTGTGGATACCGAGGAGGGCTATTGTCGTCTGCAAAGGGACTTGGATAGGTTGCAGTGCTGGGCTGAAAAGTGGCAGATGGAGTTTAACCCTGAAAAGTGTGAGGTCGTCCATTTTGGAAGGACAAACACGAATGCAAAATACTGGGTTAACGGTAGGGTTCTTGGGCATGTGGAGGAGCAGAGAGACCTTGGGGTCTATGTGCATAGATCGTTGAAAGTTGCAACTCAAGTGGATAGGGCTGTGAAGAAGGCATATGGGGTGTTAGCGTTCATTAGCAGAGGGATTGAATTTAAGAACCGTGAGGTGATGATGCAGCTGTACAGGACCTTGGTAAGGCCTCATTTGGAGTACTGTGTGCAGTTCTGGTCGCCTCATTTTAGGAAGGATGTGGAAGCCTTGGAGAGGGTGCAGAGGAGATTTACCAGGATGTTGCCTGGAATGGAGAATAAGTCTTACGAGGAAAGGCTGAACATTCTAGGCCTCTTCTCATTAGAACGGAGAAGGATGAGGGGTGACATGATAGAGGTTTATAAGATGATCAGGGGAATAGATAGGGTAGACAGTCAGAAACGTTTTCCCCGGGTGGAGCAAAGCGTTACAAGGGGTCATAAATTTAAGGTGAAGGGTGGGAGATATAAGGGGGATGTCAGGGGAAGGTTCTTTACCCAGAGAGTGGTCGGGGCATGGAATGCCTTGCCTGGGGAAGTTGTTGAGTCAGAAACTTTCGGGACTTTCAAACGGCTTTTGGATAGGTATATGGATAAAGGAGAATGATGGGGTATAGATTAAATTGTCCTTGACAGAGGACAAAGGATCGGCACAACATCGTGGGCCGAAGGGCCTGTTCTGTGCTGTATTTTCTATGTTCTATGTTCTATGACACAAACAAACACACACTGACATGCAGTGACACAGAGAAACACTAACAAACAGTAACAAAGACATACACTGACACCAAGTCACAAACACAAACACTGACACCAAGTAACAAAGACATACACTTACACCAAGTAACAAAGACATGCACTGATGCACAGGCACACACTTACACCAAGTAACACAGACATACACTGACACCCAGTTAGAAACACACACTGACCCCCAGTAAAACAGACACACACTGACCCCCAGTAACACAGACATACACTGACACCAAGTCACAAAGACAAAAACTGATACCCAGTAACACAGACACACACTAACACCAAGTAACTCAGACATACACTGACACCAAGTAACAAAGACATACACTGATACCCAGTTACACAGACACACACTTACACCTAGTAACAAAGACAGACACTGATACCCAGTAACACAGACACACACTAACACCAAGTCACTCAGACATACACTGAGAACAAGTAACAAAGACATACACTGATACCCAGTTACACAGACACACACTTACACCTAGTAACAAAGACAGACACTGATACCCAGTAACAAGGACACACACTTGCTTCAAGTAACAAAGACATACACTGACACCAAGTCACAAAGACACACACTGACACCCAGTAACAAAGACATACACTGACACCAAGTCACAAAGACATACACTGATACCCAGGAACACAGACACACACTGACACCCAGTAACAAAGACATACACTGATACCAAGTCACAAAGACATACACTGACACCCAGTAACACAGACACACACTGACACCCAGTAACAAAGACATACACTGATACCAAGTCACAAAGTCATACACTGATACCCAGTAACAGAGACACTCACTGACACCCAGTAACAAAGACATACAATGATGCTAAGTCACAAGGACATACACTGATACCCAGTAACACAGAGACACACTGACACCAAGTAACAAAGACATACACTGACACCAAGTAACAAAGGCAGACACTTACACCAAGTAACAAAGACACACACTTACACCAAGTAACACAGACATACACTGTCACCAAGTAACAAAGACATACATTGACACCAAGTAACAAAGACATGCACTTACACCAAGTAACAAAGACATACAAAGATACCAATTAACACAAACATACACTGATTCCCAGTAACACAGACACACACTTACACCAAGTAACAAATACATACACTGACACCAAGTCACAAAGACACACACTGACACCAAGTAACAAAGACATACACTGACACCAAGTAACAAAGACATACACTGATACCCAGTAACACAGACACACACTAACACCAAGTAACTCAGACATACACTGACACCAAGTAACAAAGACATACACTGACACCCAGTAACAAAGACACACACTTACATCAAGTAACACAGACACACACGGACACCCAGTAACAAAGACACAGACTTACACCAAGTAACACAGACACACACTGACACCCAGTAACACAGACACACACTTACACCCATTAAAACAGTCACACACGGACACCAAGTAACAAAGACACACACTTACACCAAGTAACACAGACGCACACTGACACCCAGTAACACAAACAAAGACACTGACACCAAGTAACACAGACATACACTGACACCAAGTAACAAAGACATACACTGATACCCAGTAACACAGGCACACGTTGGGGGTGGGGGGGGGGGGGAGCGGGTGGGGGGCACATTGGCGCAGTGGTTCGCACCGCAGCCTCACAGCTCCAGGGACCCGAATTCGATTCTGGGTACTGCCTGTGCGGAGTTTGCAAGTTCTCCCTGTGTCTGCGTGGATTTCCTCCGGGTGCTCCGTTTTCCTCCCACATGCCAAAGACTTGCAGGTTAATAGGTTAATTGGCCATCATAAATTGCCCCTGACATAGGCAGGTGGTATGGAAATATATAGGGACAGGTGGGGATGTGACAGGAATACGGGATTAGTGTAGGATTATTATAAATGGGTGGTTGATGTTCGGCACAGACTCGGTGGGCCGAAAGGCCTGTTAAAGTGCTGTATCTCGAAACTAAACTAAATACTGACACCTAGTGTCACAGATAAACACTGACACCCAGTGACACAAACAAACACACACTGACACGCAGCAACACAGAGAAACACTAATAAACAGTAACAAAGACATTCACTGATACCAAGTCACAAACACATACACTGACACCAAGTAACAAAGACATACACTGACACCAAGTAACAAAGACATACACTGATACAAAGGCACACACTTACACCATGTAACACAGACATACACTGACACCCAGTTAGAAACACACACTGACCCCCTGTAAAACAGACACACACTGACCCCCGGTAACACAGACATACACTGACACCAAGTCATAAAGACACACACTGACACCCAGTATCAAAGACATACGCTGACGCCAAGTCACAAATTCATACACTAATACACAGACACACACTTCCACCTAGTAACACAGACATACACTGACACCAAGTAACAAAGACATACACTGGTACCCAGTATCACAGACACACACTTGCACCAAGTAACAAAGACATACACTGACACCAAGTAACAAAGACACACACTGACACCCAGTAACAAAGACATACACTGACACCAAGTCACAAAGACATACACTGATACCCAGGAACACAGACACACACTGACACCCAGTAACAAAGACATACACTGATACCAAGTCACAAAGACATACACTGATACCCAGTAACACAGACACACACTGACACCCAGTAACAAAGACATACACTGATACCCAGTAACACAGACACAAACTGACACCCAGTAACAAAGACATACACTGATACCAAGTCACAAAGACATTCACTGATACCCAGTAACACAGACAAACGCTGACACCAAGTAAAAAAGACACACACTTACAGCAAGTAACAAAGATATCCTGACACCAAGTAACAAAGACATGCACTTACACCAAGTAACAAAGACAGACAATTACACCAAGTAAAAATGACCTACACTTACACCAAGTATTTTGACATACACTGACACCAAGTAACAAAGACATGCAGTGAGACCCATTAACACAAACATACACTGATACACAGTAACACAGACACACACTTACACCAAGTAACAAAGACATACACTGACACCAAGTCACAAAGACACACACTGACACCCAGTAACAAAGACAAACACTGACACCAAGTCACAAAGACATAAACTGATGCCCAGTAACACAGACACACACTAACACCTAGTAACTCAGACATACATTGCAACCAAGTAACAAAGACATACACTGATACCCAGTAACACAGACACACACTTACACCTAGTAACAAAGACAGACTCTGATACCCAGTAACACAGAGACATACTAACACCAAGTAACAAAGACAGACACTGAAACCCAGTGACAAAGACATACACTGACACCCAGTAACACAGACACACACTTACACCAAGTAACAAAGACATGCACTGACACCCAGTAACAAAGACATACACTGACACCCAGTAACACAGACACACACGGACACCAAGTAACACAGACACACACTGATACCCAGTAACACAGGCACACACTGCCCGGGGGCGCTGGGGTGGGGGGGGGGTGCACATTGGCGCAGTGGTTAGCACCGCAGCCTCACAGTTCCAGGGACCCGGGTTCGATTCTGGGTACTGCCTGTGCGGATTTTGCAAGTTCTCCCTGTGTCTGCGTGGGTTTCCTCAGGGTGCTCCGGTTTCCTCCCACATGCCAAAGACTTGCAGGTTGACAGGTTAATTGGCCATCATAAATTGCCCCTAGTATCGGCAGGTGGCAGCGAAATATATAGGGACAGGTGGGGATGTGATAGGAATACGGGATTAGTGTAGGATTATTATAAATAGGTGGTTGATGGTCGGCACAGACTCGGTCGGCCGAAAGGCCTGTTAAAGTGCTGTATCTCGAAACTAAACTAAATACTGACACCTAGTGTCACAGATAAACACTGACACACAGTGACACAAACAAACACACACTGACACGCAGTAACACAGAGAAACACTAATAAACAGTAACAAAGACATACACTGATACCAAGTCACAAACACATACACTGACACCAAGTAACAAAGACATACACTTACACCAAGTAACAAAGACATACACTGATACACAGGCACACACTTACACCATGTAACACAGACATACACTGACACCCAGTTAGAAACACACACTGACCCCCAGTAAAACAGACACACACTGACCCCCGGTAACACAGACATACACTGGCACCAAGTCATAAAGACACACACTGACACCCAGTATCAAAGACATACGCTGACACCAAGTCACAAATTCATACACTAATACACAGACACACACTTACACCTAGTAACACAGACATACACTGACACCAAGTAACAAAGACATACACTGATACCCAGTATCACAGACACACACTTGCACCAAGTAACAAAGACATACACTGACACCAAGTAACAAAGACACACACTGACACCCAGTAACAAAGACATACACTGACAGCAAGTCACAAAGACATACAGTGATACCCAGGAACACAGACACACACTGAAACCTAGTAACAAAGACATACACTGATACCAAGTCACAAAGACGTACACTGATTCCCAGTAACACAGACACAAACTGACACCCAGTAACAAAGACGTACACTGATACCAAGTCACAAAGACATACACTGATACCCAGTAACACAGACACACACTGACACCAAGTAAACAAGACATACACTTGCACCAAGTAACAAAGGTATACACTGACACCAAGTAACAAAGACATACACTTACACCAAGTAACAAAGACATACACTGACACCATGTAACAAAGACATGCACTTACACCAAGTAACAAAGACAGACAATTACACCAAGTAAAAAAGACATACACTTACACCAAGTATTTTGACATACACTGACACCAAGTAACAAAGACATACAGTGAGAACCATTAACACAAACATACACTGATACACAGTAACACAGACACACACTTACACCAAGTAACCAAGACATACACTGACACCAAGTCACAAAGACAAACACTGACACCCAGTAACAAAGACAAACACTGACACCAAGTCACAAAGACATAAACTGATGCCCAGTAACACAGACACACACAAACACCAAGTAACTCAGACATACATTGACACCAAGTAACAAAGACATACACTGATACCCAGTAACACAGACACACACTTACACCTAGTAACAAAGACAGACTCTGATACCCAGTAACACAGAGACACACTAACACCAAGTAACTCAGACACACACTTACACCAAGTAACAAAGACACACATTAACACCCAGTAACAAAGTCATACACTGACACCCAGTAACACAGACACACACTTACACCAAGTAACAAAGACATACACTGACACCCAGTAACAAAGACATACACTGACACCCAGTAAGACAGACACACAGGGACACCAAGTAACACAGACACACACTGATACCCAGTAACACAGGCACACACTGCCAGGGGGCGCTGGGGCGGAGGGGGGGCACATTGGCGCAGTGGTTAGCACCGCAGCCTCACAGCTCCAGGGACCCGGGTTCGATTCTGGGTACTGCCTGTGCGGAGTTTGCAAGTTCTCTATGTGTCTGCGTGGGTTTCCTCAGGGTGCTCCGGTTTCCTCCCACATGCCAAAGACTTGCAGGTTGACAGGTTAATTGGCCATCATAAATTGCCCCTAGTATAGGCAGGTGGCAGCGAAATATATAGGGACAGGTGGGGATGTGATAGGAATACGGGATTAGTGTAGGATTATTATAAATGGGTGGTTGATGGTCGGCACAGACTCGGTGGGCCGAAAGGCCTGTTAAAGTGCTGTGTCTCGAAACTAAACTAAATACTGACACCTAGTGTCACAGATAAACACTGACACCCAGTTACACAAACAAACACACACTGACACGCAGGAACACAGAGAAACACTAATAAACAGTAACAAAGACATACACTGATACCAAGTCACAAACACATACACTGACACCAAGTAACAAAGACATACACTTACACCAAGTAACAAAGACATACACTGATACACAGGCACAAACTTACACCAAGTAACGCAGACATACACTGACACCCAGTTAGAAACACACACTGACCCCCAGTAAAACAGACACACACTGACCCCCAGTAACAAAGACATACACTGACACCAAGTCACAAAGACACACACTGACACCCAGTAACAAAGACATACACTGACACCCATTCACAATGACATACACTGATACACAGACACACACTTACACCAAGTAACACAGAGATACACTGACACCAAGTTACAAAGACACACTCTGATACCCAGTAACACAGACACACACTTTCACCAAGTAACAAAGACATACCCTGACACCAATTAACAAAGACATACACTGATACCCAGTAACACAGACACACACTTACACCAAGTAACAAAGACATACACTGACACCAAGTAACAAAGACATGCACTGACACCAAGTAACAAAGACATACACTGAAACCCAGCAACACAGACACACACTTACACCAAGTAACAAAGACAGACACTGACACCCAATAATACAGACACACACTTACACCAAGTCACAAAGACACACACTGACACCCAGTAACAAAGACAGACACTGATACCCAGTAACACAGACAGACACTTACACCAAGAAACAAAGACAGACACTGACATCCAGTAACACAGACACACAATTACACCAAGTCACAAAGACACACACTGACACCCAGTAACAAAGACATACAATGACACCAAGTATAAAAGACATCCACTGACACCAAGTAACAAAGACATACACTTACAACAGGTAACAAAGACATACACTGACAACAAGTAACAAAGACATACAATTACACCAAGTAAGACAGACATACACTTCCACCAATTAACAAAGACACACACTTCCACCAAGTAACACGGACATGCACTGACACCAAGTAACAAAGACATACGCTGATACCCAGTAACACAGCACTCACTTACACCAAGTAACAAAGACAGACACAGACACCCAGTAATACAGACACACACTTACACCACGTCACAAAGACACACACTGACACCCAGTAATAAAGACAGACACTGATACCGAGTAACACAGACACACACTTACACCAAGTAACAAAGACAGACACTGACATCCAGTAACACAGACACACACTTACACGAAGTCACAAAGACACACACTGACACCCAGTAACAAAGACATACACTGACACCCAGTAACAAAGACACACACTGACACCAAGTAACAAAGACATACACTGATACCCAGTAACACAGACGCACAATTACACCAAATAACAAAGACATACACTGACACCAAGTAACAAAGACATACACTGACACCAATTAACAAAGACATACACTGATACCCAGTAACACAGACACACACTTACACCAAGTAACAAAGACATACACTGAAACCAAGTAACAAATACACACACTTACACCAAGTAACACAGACACACACTGACACCCAGTAACACAGACACACACTTACACCAAGTAACAAAGACATACACTGACACCAAGTAACAAAGACATACGTTGATACCCAGTAACACAGGCACACACTTGCACCAAGTAACACTGACATACACTGACACCAAGTAACAAAGACATACACTGACACCAAGTAACAAAGACATACACTGATACCCAGTAACACAGACACACAATTACACCAAGTAACAAAGACATACACTGAAACCAAGTAACAAATACACACACTTACACCAAGTAACACAGACACACATTACACCAAGTAACAAAGACATACACTGACACCAAGTAACAAAGACATACACTTACACCAAGTAACAAAGACACACACTTACACCAAGTAACCCAGACATGCACTGAAACCAAGTAACAAAGACAGACAATTATACCAAGTAACAAAGACGTACACTTACAACAAGTATTTTGACATACACTGACACCAAGTAACAAAGGCATACACTGACACCAAGTCACAAAGACACACACAGACACCCAGTAACAAAGACATTCATTGAAACCAAGTCACAAAGACATACACTGATACCCAGTCACACAGACACACACTTCAAGCAATTAACACAGACATAGACTGACATCAAGTAACAAAGACATACACTTACACCAAGTAACACAGACATGCACTGACACCAAGTAACAAAGACATACACTGATACCCAGTAACACAGACACACGCTTACACCAAGTAACAAAGACAAACTCTGATACCCAGTAACACAGACACACACTGACACCAAGTAACAAAGACATACACTGACATCCAGTAACAAAGTCATACACTGACACGCACTAACACAGACACACACGGACACCAAGTAACAAAGGCACACACTTACACAAAGTAACACAGACATACACTGACACCAAGTAACAAACACAGGCACAGATAACCAGTAAAACAGACACACACTTACACCAAGTAACAAAGACATACATTGACACCCAGTAACACAGACACACACGGACACCAAGTAACAAAGACACACACATACACCAAGTAACACAGACACACGCTGACACCCTGTAACACAAACAAATACACTGAAAGCCAGTAACACAGACATACACTGACACCAAGTAACAAAGACATACACTGATACCCAGTAACACAGGCACGCACTGTGGGGAGGGGGGCACATTGGCGCTGTGGTTAGCACCGCAGCCTCTTAGCTCTTGGGACCCGGGTTCGATTCTGGGTACTGCCTGTGCGGAGTTTGCAAGTTCTCCCTGTGTCTGCGTGAGTTTCCTCCGGGTGCTCCGATTTCCTCCCACATGCCAAAGACTTGAAGGTTGACAGGTTAATTGGCCATCATAAATTGTCCCTAGTATAGGTACGCAGTAGGGAAATCCATAGGGACAGGTGGTGATGTGATAGGAATACGGGATTAGTGTAGGATTAGTATAAATGGGATGTTGATGGTCGGCACAGTCTCGGTGGGCCGAAGGGCCTGTTTAAGGGCTGTATCTCTAAACTAAACTAAATACTGACACCTCGTGTCACAGACACTCACTGACACCCAGTAACACAAACAAACACACACCGACACCCAGTAACACAGAGAATCACGGATACACAGGAACAAAGACATAAACTGATACCAGGTAACACAAACACACACTGACACCCAGTAACAATGACATACACTGACAACAGGTCACAAAGACATACACTGATACCAAGTCACAAAGACATACACTGATACCCAGCAACACAGACACACACTGACACCAAGTAACAAAGACATACACTGACACCAAGTAACAAAGGCATACACTGACACCAAGTAACAAAGACATACACTTACACCAAGTATTTTGACATACACTGACACCAAGGAACAAAGACATACACTGATACCCAGTAACACAGACAAACACTTACACCAAGTAACAAAGACACACATTGACAACAAGTAACAAAGACACACACTGACACCCAGTAACAAAGACGTACACTGACACCAAGTTTCAAAGACATACACAGATGCAGAGTAACTCTGACACACACTTACACCAAGTAACAAAGACAGACACTGACACCCAGTAACAAAGACAGACACTTACACCAAGTAACAAAGACATACAATGACACCAAGTAAAAAAGACAGACACTGACACCAAGTAACAAAGACATACACTTACACCAAGTAACAAAGACACACACTGACACCCAGTAACAAAGACATACACTGACACCAAGTCACAAAGACATACACTGATACCCAGGAACACAGACACACACTGACACCCAGTAACAAAGACATACACTGATACCAAGTCACAAAGACATACACTGATACCCAGTAACACAGACACACACTGACACCCAGTAACAAAGACATACACTGATACCCAGTAACACAGACACAAACTGACACCCAGTAACAAAGACATACACTGATACCAAGTCACAAAGACATTCACTGATACCCAGTAACACAGACAAACGCTGACACCAAGTAAAAAAGATACACACTTACAGCAAGTAACAAAGATATCCTGACACCAAGTAACAAAGACATGCACTTACACCAAGTAACAAAGACAGACAATTACACCAAGTAAAAATGACCTACACTTACACCAAGTATTTTGACATACACTGACACCAAGTAACAAAGACATGCAGTGAGACCCATTAACACAAACATACACTGATACACAGTAACACAGACACACACTTACACCAAGTAACAAAGACATACACTGACACCAAGTCACAAAGACACACACTGACACCCAGTAACAAAGACAAACACTGACACCAAGTCACAAAGACATAAACTGATGCCCAGTAACACAGACACACACTAACACCTAGTAACTCAGACATACATTGCAACCAAGTAACAAAGACATACACTGATACCCAGTAACACAGACACACACTTACACCTAGTAACAAAGACAGACTCTGATACCCAGTAACACAGAGACATACTAACACCAAGTAACAAAGACAGACACTGACACCCAGTGACAAAGACATACACTGACACCCAGTAACACAGACACACACTTACACCAAGTAACAAAGACATGCACTGACACCCAGTAACAAAGACATACACTGACACCCAGTAACACAGACACACACGGACACCAAGTAACACAGACACACACTGATACCCAGTAACACAGGCACACACTGCCCGGGGGCGCTGGGGTGGGGGGGGGGGGTGCACATTGGCGCAGTGGTTAGCACCGCAGCCTCACAGCTCCAGGGACCCGGGTTCGATTCTGGGTACTGCCTGTGCGGATTTTGCAAGTTCTCCCTGTGTCTGCGTGGGTTTCCTCAGGGTGCTCCGGTTTCCTCCCACATGCCAAAGACTTGCAGGTTGACAGGTTAATTGGCCATCATAAATTGCCCCTAGTATCGGCAGGTGGCAGCGAAATATATAGGGACAGGTGGGGATGTGATAGGAATACGGGATTAGTGTAGGATTATTATAAATAGGTGGTTGATGGTCGGCACAGACTCGGTCGGCCGAAAGGCCTGTTAAAGTGCTGTATCTCGAAACTAAACTAAATACTGACACCTAGTGTCACAGATAAACACTGACACACAGTGACACAAACAAACACACACTGACACGCAGTAACACAGAGAAACACTAATAAACAGTAACAAAGACATACACTGATACCAAGTCACAAACACATACACTGACACCAAGTAACAAAGACATACACTTACACCAAGTAACAAAGACATACACTGATACACAGGCACACACTTACACCATGTAACACAGACATACACTGACACCCAGTTAGAAACACACACTGACCCCCAGTAAAACAGACACACACTGACCCCCGGTAACACAGACATACACTGGCACCAAGTCATAAAGACACACACTGACACCCAGTATCAAAGACATACGCTGACACCAAGTCACAAATTCATACACTAATACACAGACACACACTTACACCTAGTAACACAGACATACACTGACACCAAGTAACAAAGACATACACTGATACCCAGTATCACAGACACACACTTGCACCAAGTAACAAAGACATACACTGACACCAAGTAACAAAGACACACACTGACACCCAGTAACAAAGACATACACTGACAGCAAGTCACAAAGACATACAGTGATACCCAGGAACACAGACACACACTGAAACCTAGTAACAAAGACATACACTGATACCAAGTCACAAAGACGTACACTGATTCCCAGTAACACAGACACAAACTGACACCCAGTAACAAAGACGTACACTGATACCAAGTCACAAAGACATACACTGATACCCAGTAACACAGACACACACTGACACCAAGTAAACAAGACATACACTTGCACCAAGTAACAAAGGTATACACTGACACCAAGTAACAAAGACATACACTTACACCAAGTAACAAAGACATACACTGACACCATGTAACAAAGACATGCACTTACACCAAGTAACAAAGACAGACAATTACACCAAGTAAAAAAGACATACACTTACACCAAGTATTTTGACATACACTGACACCAAGTAACAAAGACATACAGTGAGAACCATTAACACAAACATACACTGATACACAGTAACACAGACACACACTTACACCAAGTAACCAAGACATACACTGACACCAAGTCACAAAGACAAACACTGACACCCAGTAACAAAGACAAACACTGACACCAAGTCACAAAGACATAAACTGATGCCCAGTAACACAGACACACACAAACACCAAGTAACTCAGACATACATTGACACCAAGTAACAAAGACATACACTGATACCCAGTAACACAGACACACACTTACACCTAGTAACAAAGACAGACTCTGATACCCAGTAACACAGAGACACACTAACACCAAGTAACTCAAACACACACTTACACCAAGTAACAAAGACACACATTGACACCCAGTAACAAAGTCATACACTGACACCCAGTAACACAGACACACACTTACACCAAGTAACAAAGACATACACTGACACCCAGTAACAAAGACATACACTGACACCCAGTAAGACAGACACACAGGGACACCAAGTAACACAGACACACACTGATACCCAGTAACACAGGCACACACTGCCAGGGGGCGCTGGGGCGGAGGGGGGGCACATTGGCGCAGTGGTTAGCACCGCAGCCTCACAGCTCCAGGGACCCGGGTTCGATTCTGGGTACTGCCTGTGCGGAGTTTGCAAGTTCTCTATGTGTCTGCGTGGGTTTCCTCAGGGTGCTCCGGTTTCCTCCCACATGCCAAAGACTTGCAGGTTGACAGGTTAATTGGCCATCATAAATTGCCCCTAGTATAGGCAGGTGGCAGCGAAATATATAGGGACAGGTGGGGATGTGATAGGAATACGGGATTAGTGTAGGATTATTATAAATGGGTGGTTGATGGTCGGCACAGACTCGGTGGGCCGAAAGGCCTGTTAAAGTGCTGTGTCTCGAAACTAAACTAAATACTGACACCTAGTGTCACAGATAAACACTGACACCCAGTTACACAAACAAACACACACTGACACGCAGGAACACAGAGAAACACTAATAAACAGTAACAAAGACATACACTGATACCAAGTCACAAACACATACACTGACACCAAGTAACAAAGACATACACTTACACCAAGTAACAAAGACATACACTGATACACAGGCACAAACTTACACCAAGTAACGCAGACATACACTGACACCCAGTTAGAAACACACACTGACCCCCAGTAAAACAGACACACACTGACCCCCAGTAACAAAGACATACACTGACACCAAGTCACAAAGACACACACTGACACCCAGTAACAAAGACATACACTGACACCCATTCACAAAGACATACACTGATACACAGACACACACTTACACCAAGTAACACAGAGATACACTGACACCAAGTTACAAAGACACACTCTGATACCCAGTAACACAGACACACACTTTCACCAAGTAGCAAAGACATACCCTGACACCAATTAACAAAGACATACACTGATACCCAGTAACACAGACACACACTTACACCAAGTAACAAAGACATACACTGACACCAAGTAACAAAGACATGCACTGACACCAAGTAACAAAGACATACACTGAAACCCAGCAACACAGACACACACTTACACCAAGTAACAAAGACAGACACTGACACCCAATAATACAGACACACACTTACACCAAGTCACAAAGACACACACTGACACCCAGTAACAAAGACAGACACTGATACCCAGTAACACAGACAGACACTTACACCAAGAAACAAAGACAGACACTGACATCCAGTAACACAGACACACAATTACACCAAGTCACAAAGACACACACTGACACCCAGTAACAAAGACATACAATGACACCAAGTATAAAAGACATCCACTGACACCAAGTAACAAAGACATACACTTACAACAGGTAACAAAGACATACACTGACAACAAGTAACAAAGACATACAATTACACCAAGTAAGACAGACATACACTTCCACCAATTAACAAAGACACACACTTCCACCAAGTAACACGGACATGCACTGACACCAAGTAACAAAGACATACGCTGATACCCAGTAACACAGCACTCACTTACACCAAGTAACAAAGACAGACACAGACACCCAGTAATACAGACACACACTTACACCACGTCACAAAGACACACACTGACACCCAGTAATAAAGACAGACACTGATACCGAGTAACACAGACACACACTTACACCAAGTAACAAAGACAGACACTGACATCCAGTAACACAGACACACACTTACACGAAGTCACAAAGACACACACTGACACCCAGTAACAAAGACATACACTGACACCCAGTAACAAAGACACACACTGACACCAAGTAACAAAGACATACACTGATACCCAGTAACACAGACGCACAATTACACCAAATAACAAAGACATACACTGACACCAAGTAACAAAGACATACACTGACACCAATTAACAAAGACATACACTGATACCCAGTAACACAGACACACACTTACACCAAGTAACAAAGACATACACTGAAACCAAGTAACAAATACACACACTTACACCAAGTAACACAGACACACACTGACACCCAGTAACACAGACACACACTTACACCAAGTAACAAAGACATACACTGACACCAAGTAACAAAGACATACGTTGATACCCAGTAACACAGGCACACACTTGCACCAAGTAACACTGACATACACTGACACCAAGTAACAAAGACATACACTGACACCAAGTAACAAAGACATACACTGATACCCAGTAACACAGACACACAATTACACCAAGTAACAAAGACATACACTGAAACCAAGTAACAAATACACACACTTACACCAAGTAACACAGACACACATTACACCAAGTAACAAAGACATACACTGACACCAAGTAACAAAGACATACACTTACACCAAGTAACAAAGACACACACTTACACCAAGTAACCCAGACATGCACTGAAACCAAGTAACAAAGACAGACAATTATACCAAGTAACAAAGACGTACACTTACAACAAGTATTTTGACATACACTGACACCAAGTAACAAAGGCATACACTGACACCAAGTCACAAAGACACACACAGACACCCAGTAACAAAGACATTCATTGAAACCAAGTCACAAAGACATACACTGATACCCAGTCACACAGACACACACTTCAAGCAATTAACACAGACATAGACTGACATCAAGTAACAAAGACATACACTTACACCAAGTAACACAGACATGCACTGACACCAAGTAACAAAGACATACACTGATACCCAGTAACACAGACACACGCTTACACCAAGTAACAAAGACAAACTCTGATACCCAGTAACACAGACACACACTGACACCAAGTAACAAAGACATACACTGACATCCAGTAACAAAGTCATACACTGACACGCAGTAACACAGACACACACGGACACCAAGTAACAAAGGCACACACTTACACAAAGTAACACAGACATACACTGACACCAAGTAACAAACACAGGCACAGATAACCAGTAAAACAGACACACACTTACACCAAGTAACAAAGACATACATTGACACCCAGTAACACAGACACACACGGACACCAAGTAACAAAGACACACACATACACCAAGTAACACAGACACACGCTGACACCCTGTAACACAAACAAATACACTGAAAGCCAGTAACACAGACATACACTGACACCAAGTAACAAAGACATACACTGATACCCAGTAACACAGGCACGCACTGTGGGGAGGGGGGCACATTGGCGCTGTGGTTAGCACCGCAGCCTCTTAGCTCTTGGGACCCGGGTTCGATTCTGGGTACTGCCTGTGCGGAGTTTGCAAGTTCTCCCTGTGTCTGCGTGAGTTTCCTCCGGGTGCTCCGATTTCCTCCCACATGCCAAAGACTTGAAGGTTGACAGGTTAATTGGCCATCATAAATTGTCCCTAGTATAGGTACGTAGTAGGGAAATCCATAGGGACAGGTGGTGATGTGATAGGAATACGGGATTAGTGTAGGATTAGTATAAATGGGATGTTGATGGTCGGCACAGTCTCGGTGGGCCGAAGGGCCTGTTTAAGGGCTGTATCTCTAAACTAAACTAAATACTGACACCTCGTGTCACAGACACTCACTGACACCCAGTAACACAAACAAACACACACCGACACCCAGTAACACAGAGAATCACGGATACACAGGAACAAAGACATAAACTGATACCAGGTAACACAAACACACACTGACACCCAGTAACAATGACATACACTGACAACAGGTCACAAAGACATACACTGATACCAAGTCACAAAGACATACACTGATACCCAGCAACACAGACACACACTGACACCAAGTAACAAAGACATACACTGACACCAAGTAACAAAGGCATACACTGACACCAAGTAACAAAGACATACACTTACACCAAGTATTTTGACATACACTGACACCAAGGAACAAAGACATACACTGATACCCAGTAACACAGACAAACACTTACACCAAGTAACAAAGACACACATTGACAACAAGTAACAAAGACACACACTGACACCCAGTAACAAAGACGTACACTGACACCAAGTTTCAAAGACATACACAGATGCAGAGTAACTCTGACACACACTTACACCAAGTAACAAAGACAGACACTGACACCCAGTAACAAAGACAGACACTTACACCAAGTAACAAAGACATACAATGACACCAAGTAAAAAAGACAGACACTGACACCAAGTAACAAAGACATACACTTACACCAAGTAACAAAGACATACACTGACACCAAGTAAGGCAGACATACACTTCCACAAATTAACAAAGACACACACTTCCACCAAGTAACACGGACATACACTGACACCAAGTAACAAAGACATACGCAGATACCCAGTAACACAGACACACACTTACACCAAGTAACAAAGACAGACACTGACACCCAGTAATACAGACACACACTTATACCACGTCCCAAAGACACACACTGACACCCAGTAACAAAGACAGACACTGATACCCAGTAACACAGACACGCACTTACACCAAGTAACAAAGACAGACTCTGACATCCAGTAACACAGACACACACTTACACCAAGTCACAATGACACACACTGACACCCAGTAACAAAGACATACACTGACACCCAGTAACAAAGACACACACTGACACCAAGTAACAAAGACATACACTGATACCCAGTAACACAGACACACACTTACACCAATTCACAAAGACACACACTGACACCCAGTAACAAAGACATACACTGACACACAGCAACAAAGACACACGCTGATACCAAGTAACAAATACATACACTGATACCCAGTAACACAGACACACAATTACACCAAGTAACAAAGACATACACTGAAACCAAGTAACAAAGACACACACTTATACCAAGTAACACAGACAAACACTGACACCCAGTAACGCAGACACACACGTACACCAAGTAACAAAGACATACACTGACACCAAGTAACAAAGACATACATTGATACCCAGTAACACAGGCACGCACTTACACCAAGTAACACAGACATACACTGACACCAAGTAACAAAGACATACACTGACACCAAGTAACAAAGACATACACTTACACTAAGTAACAAAGACACACACTTACACCAAGTAACCCAGACATACACTGAAACCAAGTAGCAAAGACAGGCAATTACACCAAGTAACAAAGACATACACTTAAACCAAGTATTTTGACATACACTGACACCAAGTAACAAAGACATACACTGATACCCAGTAACACAGACACACACTTACACCAAGTAACAAAGACATACACTGATACCAAGTCACAAAGACACACACTGACACACAGTAACAAAGACATACACTGAAACAAAGTCACAAAGACATGCACTGATACCCAGTAACACAGACACACACTTGCACAAAGTAACACAGACATAGACTGACACCAAGTAACAAAGACATACACTTACACCAAGTAACAAAGGCACACACCTACACCAAGTAACCCAGACATACACTGAAACCAAGTAACAAAGACAGGCAATTACACCAAGTAACAAAGACATACACTTACAACAAGTATTTTGACATACACTGACACCAGGTAACAAAGGCATACACTGACACCAAGTCACAAAGACACACACAGACACCCAGTAACAAAGACATACATTGAAACCAAGTCACAAAGACATACACTGATACCCAGTAACACAGACACACACTTCAAGCAAGTAACACAGACATAGACTGACACCAAGTAACAAAGACATACACTTATACCAAGTATCACAGACATGCACTGACACCAAGTAACAAAGACATACACTGATACCCAGTAACACAGACGCACGCTTACACCAAGTAACAAAGACAAATTCTGATACCCAGTAACACAGACACACACTGACACCAACTAACAAAGACATACACTGACATCCAGTAACAAAGTCATACACTGACACGCAGTAACACAGACACACACGGACACCAAGTAACAAAGGCACACACTTACACCAAGTAACACAGACACACACTGACACCCAGTAACACAGACACACACTTACACAAAGTAACACAGACATACACTGACACCAAGTAACAAACACAGGCACTGATAACCAGTAAAACAGACACACACTTACACCAAGTAACAAAGACATACATTGACACCCAGTAACAAAGACATACACTGACACCCAGTAACACAGACACACACGGACACCAAGTAACAAAGACACACACATACACCAAGTAACACAGACACACTCTGACACCCTGTAACACAAACAAATACACTGAAAGCCAGTAACACAGACATACACTGACACCAAGTAACAAAGACATACATTGATACCCAGTAACACAGGCACGCACTGTGGGGAGGGGGGCACATTGGCGCAGTGGTTAGCACCGCAGCCTGTTAGCTCCAGGGACCCGGGTTCGATTCTGGGTACTGCCTGTGCGGAGTTTGCAAGTTCTCCCTGTGTCTGCGTGAGATTCCTCCGGGTGCTCCGATTTCCTCCCACATGCCAAAGACTTGCTGGTTGACAGGTTAATTGGCCATCATAAATTGCCCCTAGTATAGGTACGTAGTAGGGAAATCTATAGGGACAGGTGGGTATGTGATAGGAATACGGGATTAGTGTAGGATTAGTATAAATGGGATGTTGATGGTCGGCACAGTCTCGGTGGGCCGAAGGGCCTGTTTAAGGGCTGTATCTCTAAACTAAACTATATACTGACAGCTCGTGTCACAGACACTCACTGACACCCAGTAACACAAACAAACACACACTGACACCCAGTAACACAGAGAACCACGGATACACAGGAACAAAGACATACACTGACACCAAGTAACACAAACACACACTGACACCCAGTAACAATGACATACACTGACAACAGGTCACAAAGACATACACTGATACCAAGTCACAAAGACAGACACTGATACCAAGTAACAAAGGCATACACTGACACCAAGTAACAAAGACATACACTTACACCAAGTATTTTGACATACACTTACACCAAGTAACAAAGACACACATTGACAACAAGTAACAAAGACACAGACTGACACCCAGTAACAAAGACATACACTGACACCAAGTCACAAAGACATACACAGATACAGAGTAACTCTGACACACACTTACACCAAGTAACAAAGACAGACACTGACACCCAGTAACAAAGACAGACACTTACACCAAGTAACAAAGACATACAATGACACCAAGTAAAAAAGACAGACACTGACACCAAGTAACAAAGACATACACTTACACCAAGTAACAAAGACGTACACTGACACCAAGTAAGACAGACATACACTTCCACAAATTAACAAAGACACACACTTCCACCAAGTAACACGGACATACACTGACACCAAGTAACAAAGACATACGCAGATAACCAGTAACACAGACACACACTTACACCAAGTAACAAAGACAGACACTGACACCCAGTAATACAGACACACACTTGCACCACGTCCCAAAGACACACACTGACACCCAGTAACAAAGACAGACACTGATACCCAGTAACACAGACACGCACTTACACCAAGTAACAAAGACAGACACTGACATCCAGTAACACAGACACACACTTACACCAAGTCACAATGACACACACTGACACCCAGTAACAAAGACATACACTGACACCCAGTAACAAAGACACACACTGACACCAAGTAACAAAGACATACACTGATACCCAGTAACACAGACACACACTTACACCAAGTCACAAAGACACACACTGACACCCAGTAACAAAGACATACACTGACACCCAGTAACAAAGACACACGCTGATACCAAGTAACAAATACATACACTGATACCCAGTAACACAGACACACAATTACACCAAGTAACAAAGACATACACTGAAACCAAGTAACAAAGACACACACTTATACCAAGTAACACAGACACACACTGACACCCAGTAACGCAGACACACACGTACACCAAGTAACAAAGACATACACTGACACCAAGTAACAAAGACATACATTGATACCCAGTAACACAGGCACGCACTTACACCAAGTAACACAGACATACACTGACACCAATTAACAAACACATACACTGACACCAAGTAACAAAGACATACACTGACACCAAGTAACAAAGACATACACTGATACCCAGTAACACAGACACACGCTTACACCAAGTAACAAAGACAGACTCTGATACCCAGTAACACAGACACTCACTGACACCAAGTAACAAAGACATACACTGACACCCAGTAACAAAGTCATACACTGACACCCAGTAACACAGACACACACGGACACCAAGTAACAAAGACACACACATACACCAAGTAACACAGACACACACTGACCCCCTGTAACACAAATAAACACACTGAAAGCAAGTAACACAGACATACACTGACACCAAGTAACAAAGACATACACTGATACCCAGTAACACAGGCACACACTGTGGGGAGTGGGGCACATTGGCGCAGTGGTTAGCACCGCAGCCTCACAGCTCCAGGGACCCGGGTTCGATTCTGTGTACTGCCTGTGCGGAGTTTGCAAGTTCTCCCTGTGTCTGCGTGAGTTTCCTCCGGGTGCTCCGCTTTCCTCCCACATGCCAAAGAATTGCAGGTTGATAGGTTAATTGGCCATCATAAATTGCCCCTAGTACAGGTAGGTGGTAGGGAAATATATAGGGACAGGTGGGGATGTGATAGGAATACGGGATTAGTGTAGGATTAGCTGAAATGGGAGGTTGATGGTCGGCACAGTCTCGGTGGGCCGAAGGGCCTGTTTAAGGGCAGTATCTCCAAACTAAACTAAATACTGACACCTAGTGTCACAGACACACACTGACACCCAGTAACACAAACAAACACACACTGACACCACGGAACACAGAGAACCACTGAATAACAGGAACAAAGACATACACTGACACCAAGTAACACAAACACACACTGACACCCAGTAACAATGACATACACTGACAACAGGTCACAGAGACATACACTAATACCAAGTCACAAAGACATACACTGATTCCCAGCAACACAGACACACACTGACACCAAGTAACAAAGACATACACTGACACCAAGTAACAAAGGCATACACTGACACCAAGTAACAAAGACAGACACTTACACCAAGTATTTTGACATACACTGACACCAAGGAACAAAGACATACACTGATACCCAGTAACACAGACACACACTTACACCCAGTAACAATGACATACACTGACAACAAGTCACAAAGACACACTCTGATACCTAGTCACAAAGACATACACTGACACCAAGTCACAAAGACATACACTGATACAGACTAACTCTGACACACACTTACACCAAGTCACAAAGACAGACACTGACACCCAGTAACAAAGACATACACTTACAACAAGTAACAAATACATACACTGACACCAAGTAACAAAGACACACACTTCCACCAAGTAACACGGACATACACTGACACCAAGTGACAAACACATACACTGACACCAAGTAACAAAGACATACACTTACACCAAGTAACAAAGACACACACTTACACCAAGTAACCCAGACATACACTGAAACCAAGTAGCAAAGACAGGCAATTACACCAAGTAACAAAGACATACACTGATACCCAGTAACACAGACACACACTTACACCAAGTAACAAAGACATACACTGACACCAAGTCACAAAGACACACACTGACTCCCAGAAACAAAGACATACACTGAAACCAAGTCACAAAGACATGCACTGATACCCAGTAACACAGACACACACTTGCACAAAGTAACACAGACATAGACTGACACCAAGTAACAAAGACATACACTTTCGCCAAGTAACACAGACATACACTGACACCAAGTAACAAAGACATACACTGATACCCAGTAACACAGACACACGCTTACACCAAGTAACAAAGACAGACTCTGATACCCAGGAACACAGACACTCACTGACACCAAGTAACAAAGACATACACTGACACCCAGTAACAAAGTCATACATTGACACCCAGTAACACAGACACACACGGACACCAAGTAACAAAGACACACACATACACCAAGTAACACAGACACACACTGACCCCCTGTAACACAAACAAACACACTGAAAGCAAGTAACACAGACACACACTGACACCAAGTAACAAAGACATACACTGATACCCAGTAACACAGGCACACACTGTGGGGAGTGGGGCACATTGGCGCAGTGGTTAGCACCGCAGCCTCACAGCTCCAGGGACCCGGGTTCGATTCTGTGTACTGCCTGTGCGGAGCTTGCAAGTTCTCCCTGTGTCTGCGTGAGTTTCCTCCGGGTGCTCCGCTTTCCTCCCACATGCCAAAGAATTGCAGGTTGATAGGTTAATTGGCCATCATAAATTGCCCCTAGTACAGGTAGGTGGTAGGGAAATATATAGGGACAGGTGGGGATGTGATAGGAATACGGGATTAGTGTAGGATTAGCTGAAATGGGAGGTTGATGGTCGGCACAGTCCCGGTGGGCCGAAGGGCCTGTTTAAGGGCAGTATCTCCAAACTAAACTAAATACTGACACCTAGTGTCACAGACACACACTGACACCCAGTAACACAAACAAACACACACTGACACCCCGTAACACAGAGAACCACTGATACACAGGAACAAAGACATACACTGACACCAAGTAACACAAACACACACTGACACCCAGTAACAATGACATACACTGACAACAGTTCAGAGAGACATACACTAATACCAAGTCACAAAGACATACACTGATTCCCAGCAACACAGACACACACTGACACCAAGTAACAAAGACATACACTGACACCAAGTAACAAAGGCATACACTGACACCAAGTAACAAAGACAGACACTTACACCAAGTATTTTGACATACACTGACACCAAGGAACAAAGACATACACTGATACCCAGTAACACAGACACACACTTACACCCAGTAACAATGACATACACTGACAACAAGTCACAAAGACACACTCTGATACCTAGTCACAAAGACATACACTGACACCAAGTCACAAAGACATACACTGATACAGACTAGCTCTGACACACACTTACACCAAGTAACAAAGACAGACACTGACACCCAGTAATACAGACACACACTTACACCAAGTCACAAAGACAGACACTGACACCCAGTAACAAAGACATACACTTACAACAAGTAACAAATACATACACTGACACCAAGTAACAAAGACACACACTTCCACCAAGTAACACGGACATACACTGACACCAAGTAACAAACACATACGCTGATACCCAGTAACACAGACACACACTGACACCAAGTAACAAAGACAGACACTGACACCCAGTAATACAGACAACAATTACAACACGTCACAAAGACACACACTGACACCCAGTAACAAAGACAGACACTGATACCCAGTAACACAGACACGCACTTACACCAAGTAACAAAGAAAGACACTGACATCCAGTAACACAGATACACACTTACACCAAGTCACAATGACACACACTGACACCCAGTAACAAAGACATACACTGACACCCAGTAACAAAGACACACACTGACACCAAGTAACAAAGACATACACTGATACCCAGTAACACAGACACACACTTACACCAAGTCACAAAGACACACACTGACACCCAGTAACAAAGACATACACTGACACCCACTAACAAAGACACACACTGACACCAAGTAACAAATACATACACTGATACCCAGTAACACAGACACACAATTACACCAAGTAACAAAGACATACACTGAAACCAAGTAACAAAGACACACACTTACACCAAGTAACACAGACACACACTGACACCCAGTAACGCAGACACACACTTACACCAAGTAACAAAGACATACACTGACACCAAGTAACAAGGACATACATTGATACCCAGTAACACAGGCACGCACTTACACCAAGTAACACAGACATACACTGACATAAAGTAGCAAAGACAGGCAATTACACCAAGTAACAAAGACATACACTTACAACAAGTATTTTGATATACACTGACACCAAGTAACAAAGACATACACTGATACCCAGTAACACAGACACACACTTACACCAAGTAACAAGGCATACACTGACACCAAGTCACAAAGACACACACTGACACCCAGTAACAAAGACATACACTGAAACTAAGTCACTAAGACATACACTGATACCCAGTAACACAGACACACACTTACACCAAGTAACACAGACACACGCTGACACCAAGT
Organism: Heterodontus francisci; assembly: GCF_036365525.1. Lineage (NCBI taxonomy): Eukaryota > Metazoa > Chordata > Chondrichthyes > Heterodontiformes > Heterodontidae > Heterodontus > Heterodontus francisci. The sequence goes on from NW_027140794.1 coordinate 1,416,007, forward strand.
AACAAAGACAGACTCTGATACCCAGTAACACAGACACACACTGACACCAAGTAACAAAGACATACACTGACACCCAGTAACAAAGTCATACACTGACACCCAGTAACACAGACACACACGGACACCAAGTAACAAAAGCACACACTTACACCAAGTAACACAGACACACACTGACACCCAGTAACACAGACACACACTTACACCAAGTAACATAGACATACACTGACACCAAGTAACAAAGACAGACACTGATACACAGTCACACAGACACACACTTACACCAAGTAACAAAGAAATACATTGACACCCAGTAACAAAGACATGCACTGACACCCAGTAACACAGACACACACGGACACCAAGTAACAAAGACACACACATGCACCAAGTAACACAGACACACACTGACACCCTATAACACAAACAAACACACTGAAAGCAAGTAACACAGACATACACTGACACCAAGTAACAAATACATAAACTGATACCCAGTAACACAGACACACAATTACACCAAGTAACAAAGACATACACTGAAACCAAGTAACAAAGACACACACTTACACCAAGTAACACAGACACACACTGACACCCAGTAACGCAGACACACACTTACACCAAGTAACAAAGACATACACTGACACCAAGTAACAAGGACATACATTGATACCCAGTAACACAGGCACGCACTTACACCAAGTAACACAGACATACACTGACATAAAGTAGCAAAGACAGGCAATTAAACCAAGTAACAAAGACATACACTTACAACAAGTATTTTGATATACACTGACACCAAGTAACAAAGACATACACTGATACCCAGTAACACAGACACACACTTACACCAAGTAACAAGGCATACACTGACACCAAGTCACAAAGACACACACTGACACCAAGTAACAAAGACATACACTGAAACCAAGTCACTAAGACATACACTGATACCCAGTAACACAGACACACTCTTACACCAAGTAACACAGACACACGCTGACACCAAGTAACAAAGACAGACTCTGATACCCAGTAACACAGACACACACTGACACCAAGTAACAAAGACATACACTGACACCCAGTAACAAAGTCATACACTGACACCCAGTAACACAGACACACACGGACACCAAGTAACAAAAGCACACACTTACACCAAGTAACACAGACACACACTGACACCCAGTAACACAGACACACACTTACACCAAGTAACATAGACATACACTGACACCAAGTAACAAAGACAGACACTGATACCCAGTCACACAGACACACACTTACACCAAGTAACAAAGAAATACATTGACACCCAGTAACAAAGACATGCACTGACACCCAGTAACACAGACACACACGGACACCAAGTAACAAAGACACACACATACACCAAGTAACACAGACACACACTGACACCCTATAACACAAACAAACACACTGAAAGCAAGTAACACAGACATACACTGACACCAAGTAACAAAGACATACACTGATACCCAGTAACACAGGCACACACTGTGGGGAGTGGGGCACATTGGCGCAGTGGTTAGCACCGCAGCCTCACAGCTCCAGGGACCCGGGTTCGATTCTGTGTACTGCCTGTGTGGAGTTTGCAAGTTCTCCCTGTGTCTGCGTGAGTTTCCTCCGGGTGCCAAAGACTTGCAGGTTGATAGGTTAATTGGCCATCATAAATTGCCCCTAGTATAGGTAGGTGGTAGGGAAATATATAGGGACAGGTGGGGATGCGATAGGAATACGGGATTAGTGTAGGATTAGCTGAAATGGGAGGTTGATGGTCGGCACAGTCTCGGTGGGCCGAAGGGCCTGTTTCAGGGCAGTATCTCTAAACTAAACTAAATACTGACACCTAGTGTCACAGATACACACTGACACCCATTAACACAAACAAACACACACTGACACCCCGTAACACAGAGAACCACTGATACACAGGAACAAAGACATACGCTGACACCAAGTAACAATGACATACACTGATAACAGGTCACAAAGACATACACTAATACCAATTCACAAAGACATACACTGATACCCAGTAACACAGACACACACTGACACCAAGGAACAAAGACATACGCGGACACCAAGTAACAAAGGCATACACTGACACCAAGTAACAAAGACAGACACTTTCACCAAGTATTTTGACATACACTGACACCAAGGAACGAAGACATACACTGATACCCAGTAACACAGACACACACTTACACCAAGTAACAAAGACATACACTGACATCAAGTCACAAAGACACACAATGACACCCAATAACAAAGACATACACAGACACCAAGTCACAAAGACATACACTGATCCAGAGTAACACAGACACACACTTACACCAAGTAACAAAGACATACACTGACACCCAGTAACAAAGACATACACTGACACCCAGTAACACAGACACACACGGACTCCAAGTAACAAAGACACACACTTACACCAAGTAACACAGACACACACTGAAACCCAGTAACACAGACACACACTTGCACCAAGTAACACAGACATACGCTGACACCAAGTGACAAAGACATACTCTGATACCCAGTAACACAGTCACACACTTACACCAAGTACCACAGACATACACTGACACCAAGAATCAAAGACATACATTGACACCAAGTAACAAAGACATACACTTACACCAAGTAACAAAGACACACACTTACACCAAGTAACCCAGACATACACTGAAACCAACTAACAAAGACAGACAATTGCTCCAAGTAACAAAGACATACACTTACACCAAGTAACAAAGACATACAATGACACCAAGTAAAAAAGACAGACACTGGCACCAAGTAACAAAGACATACACTTACACCAAGTAACAAAGACATACACTGACACCAAGTAAGACAGACATACAATTCCACAAATTAACAAAGACACATACTTCCACCAAGTAACACGGACATACACTGACACCAAGTAACAAAGACATATGCAGATACCCAGTAACACAGACACACACTTACACCAAGTAACAAAGACAGACACTGACACCCAGTAACAAAGACAGACACTGATACCCAGTAACACAGACACGCACTTACACCACGTAACAAAGACAGACACTGACATCCAGTAACACAGACACACACTTACACCAAGTCACAATGACACACACTGACACCCAGTAACAAAGACATACACTGACACCCAGTAACAAAGACACACACTGACACCAAGTAACAAAGACATACACTGATACCCAGTAACACAGGCACACACTTGCACCAAGTCACAAAGACACACACTGACACCCAGTAACAAAGACTTACACTGACACCCAGTAACAAAGACACACGCTGATACCAAGTAACAAATACATACACTGATACCCAGGAACACAGACACACAATTACACCAAGTAACAAAGACATACACTGAAACCAAGTAACAAAGACACACACTTATACCATTTAACACAGACACACACTGACACCCAGTAACGCAGACACACACTTACACCAAGTCACAAAGACACACACTGACACCCAGTAACAAAGACATACACTGACACCCAGTAACAAAGACACACGCTGATACCAAGTAACAAATACATACACTGATACCCAGGAAAACAGACACACAATTACACCAAGTAACAAAGACATACACTGAAACCAAGTAACAAAGACACACACTTATACCAAGTAACAAAGACATACACTGTGACCAAGTAACAAAGACATACATTGATACCCAGTAACACAGGCACGCACTTACACCAAGTAACACAGACATACACTGACACCAAGTAACAAAGACATACACTGAACCCAAGTAACAAAGACATACACTTACACCAAGTAACAAAGACACACACTTGCACCATGTAACCCAGACATACACTGAAACCAAGTAGCAAAGACTGGCAATTACACCAAGTAACAAAGAGATACACTTAAACCAAGTATTTTGACATACACTGACACCAAGTAACAAAGACATACACTGATACCCAGTAACACAGACACACACTTACACCAAGTAACAAAGACATACACTGACACCAAGTCACAAAGACACACACTGACACCCAGTAACAAAGACATACACTGAAACCAAGTCACAAAGACATGCACTGATACCCAGTAACACAGACACACACTTGCACAAAGTAACACAGACATCGACTGACACCAAGTAACAAAGACATACACTTTCGCCAAGTAACACAGACATACACTGACACCAAGTCACAAAGACATACACTGATACCCAGTAACACAGACACACGCTTACACCAAGTAACAAAGACAGACTCTGATACCCAGTAACACAGACACACACTGACACCAAGTAACAAAGACATACACTGACACCCAGGAACAAAGTCATACACTGACACCCAGTAACACAGACACACACGGACACCAAGTAACAAAGACACACACATACACCAAGTAACACAGACACACACTGACACCCTGTAACACAAACAAACACACTGAAAGCAAGTAACACAGACATACACTGACACCAAGTAACAAAGACATACACTGATACCCAGTAACACAGGCACACACTGTGGGGAGTGGGGCACATTGGCGCAGTGGTTAGCACCGCAGCCTCACAGCTCCAGGGACCCGGGTTCGATTCTGTGTACTGCCTGTGCGGAGTTTGCAAGATCTCCCTGTGTCTGCGTGAGTTTCCTCCGGGTGCTCCGCTTTCCTCCCACATGCCAAAGTATTGCAGGTTGATAGGTTAATTGGCCATCATAAATTGCCCCTAGTACAGGTAGGTGGTAGGGAAATATATAGGGACAGGTGGGGATGTGATAGGAATACGGGATTAGTGTAGGATTAGCTGAAATGGGAGGTTGATGGTCGGCACAGTCTCGGTGGGCCGAAGGGCCTGTTCAAGGGCAGTATATCGAAACTAAACTAAATACTGACACCTAGTGTCACAGACACACACTGACACCCAGTAACACAAACAAACACACACTGACACCCCGTAACACAGAGAACCACTGATACACAGGAACAAAGACATACACTGACACCAAGTAACACAAACACACACTGACACCCAGTAACAATGACATACACCGACAACAGGTCACAGAGACATACACTAATACCAAGTCACAAAGACATACACTGATACCCAGTAACACAGACACACACTGACACCAAGTAACAAAGACATACACTGACACCAAGTAACAAAGGCATACACTGACACCAAGTAACAAAGACAGACACTTACACCAAGTATTTTGACATACACTGACACCAAGGAACAAAGACATACACTGATACCCAGTAACACAGACACACACTTACACCCAGTAACAATGACATACACTGACAACAAGTCACAAAGACACACTCTGATACCTAGTCACAAAGACATGCACTGACACCAAGTCACAAAGACATACACTGATACAGACTAACTCTGACACACACTTACACCAAGTAACAAAGACAGACACTGACACCCAGTAATGCAGACACACACTTACACCAAGTCACAAAGACACACACTGACACCCAGTAACAAAGACAGACACTTACACAAAGTAACAAAGACATACAATGACACCAAGTAAAAAAGACAGACACTGACACCAAGTAACAAAGACATACACTTACAACAAGTAACAAAGACATATACTGACACCAAGTAACAAAGACACACACTTCCACCAAGTAACACGGACATACACTGACACCAAGTAACAAAGACATACGCAGATACCCAGTAACACAGACAGACACTGACACCAATTAACAAAGACAGACACTGACACCCAGTAATACAGACAACACTTACACCACGTCACAAAGACACACACTGACACCCAGTAACAAAGACAGACACTGATACCCAGTAACACAGACACGCACTTACACCAAGTAACAAAGAAAGACACTGACATCCAGTAACACAGACACACACTTACAACAAGTCACAATGACACACACTGACACCCAGTAACAAAGACATCTACTGACACCCAGTAACAAAGACACACACTGACACCAAGTAACAAAGACATACACTGATACCCAGTAACACAGACACACACTTACACCCAATCACAAAGACACACACTGACACCCAGTAACAAAGACATACACTGACACCCAGTAACAAAGACACACACTGACACCAAGTAACAAATACATAAACTGATACCCAGTAACACAGACACACAATTACACCAAGTAACAAAGACATACACTGAAACCAAGTAACAAAGACACACACTTACACCAAGTAACACAGACACACTCTGACACCCAGTAACGCAGACACACACTTACACCAAGTAACAAAGACATACACTGACACCAAGTAACAAGGACATACATTGATACCCAGTAACACAGGCACGCACTTACACCAAGTAACACAGACATACACTGACACCAAGTAGCAAAGACAGGCAATTACACCAAGTAACAAAGACATACACTTACACCAAGTATTTTGACATACACTGACACCAAGTAACAAAGACATACACTGATACCCAGTAACACAGACACACACTTACACCAAGTAACAAGGCATACACTGACACCCAGTAACAAAGACATACACTGAAACCAAGTCACTAAGACATACACTGATACCCAGTAACACAGACACACACTTACACCAAGTAACACAGACATAGACTGACACCAAGTAACAAAGACAGACACTGACACCAAGTAACAAAGACATACACTGATACCCAGTAACACAGACACACGCTTACACCAAGTAACAAAGACAGACTCTGATACCCAGTAACACAGACACACACTGACACCAAGTAACAAAGACATACACTGACACCCAGTAACAAAGTCATACACTGACACCCAGTAACACAGACACACACGGACACCAAGTAACACAGACACACACTTACACCAAGTAACATAGACATACACTGACACCAAGTAACAAAGACAGACACTGATACCCAGTCACACAGACACACACTGACACCAAGTAACAAAGAAATACATTGACACCCAGTAACAAAGACATGCACTGACACCCAGTAACACAGACACACACGGACACCAAGTAACAAAGACACACACATACACCAAGTAACACAGACACACACTGACACCCTGTAACACAAACAAACACACTGAAAGCAAGTAACACAGACATACACTGACACCAAGTAACAAAGACATACACTGATACCCAGTAACACAGGCACACACTGTGGGGAGTGGGGCACATTGGCGCTGTGGTTAGCACCGCAGCCTCACAGCTCCAGGGACCCGGGTTCGATTCTGGCTACTGACTGTGCGGAGTTTGCAAGTTCTCCCTGTGTCTGCGTGAGTTTCCTCCGGGTGCTCCGGTTTCCTCCCACATGCCAAAGACTTGCAGGTTGATAGGTTAATTGGCCATCATAAATTGCCCCTAGTATAGGTAGGTGTTAGGGAAATATATAGGGACAGGTGGGGATGCGATAGGAATACGGGATTAGTGTAGGATTAGCTGAAATGGGAGGTTGATGGTCGGCACAGTCTCGGTGGGCCGAAGGGCCTGTTCAAGGGCAGTATATCGAAACTAAACTAAATACTGACACCTAGTGTCACAGACACACACTGACACCCAGTAACACAAACAAACAGACACTGACACCCCGTAACACAGAGAACCACTGATACACAGGAACAAAGACATACACTGACACCAAGTAACACAAACACACACTGACACCCAGTAACAATGACATACACCGACAACAGGTCACAGAGACATACACTAATACCAAGTCACAAAGACATACACTGATACCCAGTAACACAGACACACACTGACACCAAGTAACAAAGACATACAATGACACCAAGTAACAAAGGCATACACTGACACCAAGTAACAAAGACAGACACTTACACCAAGTATTTTGACATACACTGACACCAAGGAACAAAGACATACACTGATACCCAGTAACACAGACACACACTTACACCCAGTAACAATGACATACACTGACAACAAGTCACAAAGACACACTCTGATACCTAGTCACAAAGACATGCACTGACACCAAGTCACAAAGACATACACTGATACAGACTAACTCTGACACACACTTACACCAAGTAACAAAGACAGACACTGACACCCAGTAATGCAGACACACACTTACACCAAGTTACAAAGACACACACTGACACCCAGTAACAAAGACAGACACTTACACAAAGTAACAAAGACATACAATGACACCAAGTAAAAAAGACAGACACTGACACCAAGTAACAAAGACATACACTTACAACAAGTAACAAAGACATATACTGACACCAAGTAACAAAGACACACACTTCCACCAAGTAACACGGACATACACTGACACCAAGTAACAAAGACATACGCAGATACCCAGTAACACAGACAGACACTGACACCAATTAACAAAGACAGACACTGACACCCAGTAATACAGACAACACTTACACCACGTCACAAAGACACACACTGACACCCAGTAACAAAGACAGACACTGATACCCAGTAACACAGACACGCACTTACACCAAGTAACAAAGAAAGACACTGACATCCAGTAACACAGACACACACTTACAACAAGTCACAATGACACACACTGACACCCAGTAACAAAGACATCTACTGACACCCAGTAACAAAGACACACACTGACACCAAGTAACAAAGACATACACTGATACCCAGTAACACAGACACACACTTACACCCAATCACAAAGACACACACTGACACCCAGTAACAAAGACATACACTGACACCCAGTAACAAAGACACACACTGACACCAAGTAACAAATACATAAACTGATACCCAGTAACACAGACACACAATTACACCAAGTAACAAAGACATACACTGAAACCAAGTAACAAAGACACACACTTACACCAAGTAACACAGACACACTCTGACACCCAGTAACGCAGACACACACTTACACCAAGTAACAAAGACATACACTGACACCAAGTAACAAGGACATACATTGATACCCAGTAACACAGGCACGCACTTACACCAAGTAACACAGACATACACTGACACCAAGTAGCAAAGACAGGCAATTACACCAAGTAACAAAGACATACACTGACACCAAGTATTTTGACATACACTGACACCAAGTAACAAAGACATACACTGATACCCAGTAACACAGACACACACTTACACCAAGTAACAAGGCATACACTGACACCCAGTAACAAAGACATACACTGAAACCAAGTCACTAAGACATACACTGATACCCAGTAACACAGACACACACTTACACCAAGTAACACAGACATAGACTGACACCAAGTAACAAAGACAGACACTGACACCAAGTAACAAAGACATACACTGATACCCAGTAACACAGACACACGCTTACACCAAGTAACAAAGACAGACTCTGATACCCAGTAACACAGACACACACTGACACCAAGTAACAAAGACATACACTGACACCCAGTAACAAAGTCATACACTGACACCCAGTAACACAGACACACACGGACACCAAGTAACAAAAGCACACACTTACACCAAGTAACACAGACACACACTGACACCCAGTAACACAGACACACACTTACACCAAGTAACATAGACATACACTGACACCAAGTAACAAAGACAGACACTGATACCCAGTCACACAGACACACACTTACACCAAGTAACAAAGAAATACATTGACACCCAGTAACAAAGACATGCACTGACACCCAGTAACACAGACACACACGGACACCAAGTAACAAAGACACACACATACACCAAGTAACACAGACACACACTGACACCCTGTAACACAAACAAACACACTGAAAGCAAGTAACACAGACATACACTGACACCAAGTAACAAAGACATACACTGATACCCAGTAACACAGGCACACACTGTGGGGAGTGGGGCACATTGGCGCTGTGGTTAGCACCGCAGCCTCACAGCTCCAGGGACCCGGGTTCGATTCTGGGTACTGACTGTGCGGAGTTTGCAAGTTCTCCCTGTGTCTGCGTGAGTTTCCTCCGGGTGCTCCGGTTTCCTCCCACATGCCAAAGACTTGCAGGTTGATAGGTTAATTGGCCATCATAAATTGCCCCTAGTATAGGTAGGTGTTAGGGAAATATATAGGGACAGGTGGGGATGCGATAGGAATACGGGATTAGTGTAGGATTAGCTGAAATGGGAGGTTGATGGTCGGCACAGTCTAGGTGGGCCGAAGGGCCTGTTTAAGGGCAGTATCTCTAAATTAAACTAAATACTGACACCTAGTGTCACAGATACACACTGACACCCATTAACACAAACAAACACACACTGACACCCCGTAACACAGAGAACCACTGATACACAGGAACAAAGACATACGCTGACACCAAGTAACACAAACATACACTGACTCCCAGTAACAATGACATACAGTGACAACAGGTTACAAAGACATACACTAATACCAAGTCACAAATACATACACTGATACCCAGTAACACAGACACACACTGACACCAAGTAACAAAGACATACGCTGACACCAAGTAACAAAGGCATACACTGACACCAAGTAACAAAGACAGACACTTACACCAAGTATTTCGACATACACTGGCACCAAGGAACGAAGACATTCACTGATACCCAGTAACACAGACACACACTTACACCAAGTAACAAAGACATACACTGACATCAAGTCACAAAGACACACAATGACACCCAATAACAAAGACATACGCTGACACCAAGTCACAAAGACATACTTTGATACAGAGTAACACAGACACACACTTACACCAAGTAACAAAGACATACACTGACACCCAGTAACAAAGACATACACTGACACCCAGTAACACAGACACACACGGACTCCAAGTAACAAAGACACACACTTACACCAAGTAACACAGACACACACTGACACCCAGTAACACAGACACACACTTGCACCAAGTAACACAGACAGACACTGACACAAAGTGACAAAGACATACTCTGATACCCAGTAAGACAGTCACACACTTACACCAAGTACCACAGACATACACTGACACCAAGAATCAAAGACATACATTGACAACAAGTAACAAAGACATACACTTACACCAAGTAACAAAGACACACACTTACACCAAGTAACCCAGACATACACTGAAACCAACTAACAAAGACAGACAATTGCTCCAAGTAACAAAGACATACACTTACACCAAGTATTTTGACATACACTGACACCAAGTAAAAAAGACATACACTGATGCCCAGTAGCACAGACACACACTTACACCAAGTAACAAAGACATACACTGACACCAAGTCACAAAGAAACAGACTGACACCCAGTAACAAAGACATACACTGAAACCAAGTCACAAAGACATACACTGATACCCAGTAACACAGACACACACTTACACCAAGTAACACAGACACCAAGTAACAAAGACATACACTGATACCCAGTAACACAGACACACACTTACACCAAGTAAGACAGACAAACACATACAGCAAGTAACACAAACACACACTTACACCAAGTAACAAAGACATACACTGACAGCAAGTAACAAAGACACACACTTACACCAAGTAACACAGACATAGACTGACACCAAGTAAGAAAGACATACACTTACACCAAGCAACAAAGACATACACTGAAACCAAGTCACTAAGACATACACTGATACCCAGTAACACAGACACACACTTACACCAAGTAACACAGACATAGACTGACACCAAGTAACAAAGACAGACACTGACACCAAGTAACAAAGACATACACTGATACCCAGTAACACAGACACACGCTTACACCAAGTAACAAAGACAGACTCTGATACCCAGTAACACAGACACACACTGACACCAAGTAACAAAGACATACACTGACACCCAGTAACAAAGTCATACACTGACACCCAGTAACACAGACACACACGGACACCAAGTAACAAAAGCACACACTTACACCAAGTAACACAGACACACACTGACACCCAGTAACACAGACACACACTTACACCAAGTAACATAGACATACACTGACACCAAGTAACAAAGACAGACACTGATACCCAGTCACACAGACACACACTTACACCAAGTAACAAAGAAATACATTGACACCCAGTAACAAAGACATGCACTGACACCCAGTAACACAGACACACACGGACACCAAGTAACAAAGACACACACATACACCAAGTAACACAGACACACACTGACACCCTGTAACACAAACAAACACACTGAAAGCAAGTAACACAGACATACACTGACACCAAGTAACAAAGACATACACTGATACCCAGTAACACAGGCACACACTGTGGGGAGTGGGGCACATTGGCGCTGTGGTTAGCACCGCAGCCTCACAGCTCCAGGGACCCGGGTTCGATTCTGGGTACTGACTGTGCGGAGTTTGCAAGTTCTCCCTGTGTCTGCGTGAGTTTCCTCCGGGTGCTCCGGTTTCCTCCCACATGCCAAAGACTTGCAGGTTGATAGGTTAATTGGCCATCATAAATTGCCCCTAGTATAGGTAGGTGTTAGGGAAATATATAGGGACAGGTGGGGATGCGATAGGAATACGGGATTAGTGTAGGATTAGCTGAAATGGGAGGTTGATGGTCGGCACAGTCTAGGTGGGCCGAAGGGCCTGTTTAAGGGCAGTATCTCTAAATTAAACTAAATACTGACACCTAGTGTCACAGATACACACTGACACCCATTAACACAAACAAACACACACTGACACCCCGTAACACAGAGAACCACTGATACACAGGAACAAAGACATACGCTGACACCAAGTAACACAAACATACACTGACTCCCAGTAACAATGACATACAGTGACAACAGGTCACAAAGACATACACCAATACCAAGTCACAAATACATACACTGATACCCAGTAACACAGACACACACTGACACCAAGTAACAAAGACATACGCTGACACCAAGTAACAAAGGCATACACTGACACCAAGTAACAAAGACAGACACTTACACCAAGTATTTCGACATACACTGGCACCAAGGAACGAAGACATTCACTGATACCCAGTAACACAGACACACACTTACACCAAGTAACAAAGACATACACTGACATCAAGTCACAAAGACACACAATGACACCCAATAACAAAGACATACGCTGACACCAAGTCACAAAGACATACTTTGATACAGAGTAACACAGACACACACTTACACCAAGTAACAAAGACATACACTGACACCCAGTAACAAAGACATACACTGACACCCAGTAACACAGACACACACGGACTCCAAGTAACAAAGACACACACTTACACCAAGTAACACAGACACACACTGACACCCAGTAACACAGACACACACTTGCACCAAGTAACACAGACAGACACTGACACAAAGTGACAAAGACATACTCTGATACCCAGTAAGACAGTCACACACTTACACCAAGTACCACAGACATACACTGACACCAAGAATCAAAGACATACATTGACAACAAGTAACAAAGACATACACTTACACCAAGCAACACAGACATGCACTGACACCAAGTAACAAAGACATACACTGATACCCAGTAACACAGACACACGCTTACACCAAGTAACAAAGACAGACACAGATACCCAGTAACACAGACACGCACTTACACCAAGTAACAAAGACATACACTGACACCCAGTAACAAAGTCATACACTGACACCCAGTAACACAGATACACACGGACACCAAGTAACAAAGACACACACTTACACCAAGTAACACAGACACACACTGACACCCAGTAACACAGACACACACTTACACCAAGTAACAAAGACATACACTGACACCAAGTAACACAGACATACACTGACACCAAGTAACAAAGACATACACTGACACCAAGTAATAAAGTCATACACTTACATCAAGTACCAAAGAGACACACTTACACCAAGTAACCCGGACAGACAATTACACCAAGTAACAAAGACAGACAATTACACCAAGTAACAAAGACATACACTTACACCAAGTATTTTGACATACACTGACACCAAGTAACAAAGACATAAACTTTCACCAAGTCACAAAGACACACACTTACACCAAGCAACACAGACATACACTGACACCAAGTAACAAAGACATACACTGACACCCAGTCACACAGACACACACTTACACCAAGTAACACAGACACACACTTACACCAAGTAACAAAGACATACAATGACACCAAGCAACACTGACACACACTTACACCAAGTAACAAAGACATACACTGACACCAAGTAACAAAGACATACACTTACACCAAGTAACACAGACATACACTGACACCAAGTAACAAAGACATACAATTACACCAAGGAACAAAGACACACACTTACACCAAGTAACACAGACATACACTGTCACCATGTAGCAAAGACATTCAATGATACCCAGTAACACAGACACACACTTACACCAAGTAACAAAGATATACACTGATACCCAGTAACATAGACACACACTTACACCAAGTAACAAAGACATACACTGAAACCAAGTAACAAAGGCATACAATGACACCAAGTCACAAAGACAGACACTGACACACAGTAACAAAGACAAACACTGACACCAAGTAACGAAGACAGACACTGACACCCAGTAACAAAGATATACAATGACACCAAGTAACAAAGACATACAATTACACCAAGTAACAAAGACACACACTTGCACCAAGTAACACAGACATACACTGACACCAAGTAACAAAGACATACACTGTTACCCAGTAACACAGACAGACACTTACACCAAGTAACAAAGACATGCACTTACACCTAGTATTTTGACATAAACTGACACCAAGTAACAAAGACATACACTGACACCAAGTAACAAAGACATGCACTGATCCCCAGTAACACAGACACACACTTACACCAAGTCACAAAGACATACACTGATACCCAGTAACACAGACACACACTTACACCAAGTAACACAGACACACACTTACACCAAGTAACAAAGACATACAATGACACCAAGCAACACAGACACACACTTACACCAAGTAACAAAGACATACACTGACACCAAGTAACAAAGACAGACACTGCTGCCCAGTAACACAGAAACACACGGACACCAAGTAACAAAGACAGACACTGTTACCCAGTAACACAGACACACACGGACACCAAGTAACAAAGACACACACGTACACCAAGTAGCACAGACACACACTGACACCCAGTAACACAAACAAACACACATTGACACCCAGTAACACAGAGAAACACTGATACACAGTAACAAAGACATACACTGACACCAAGTAACAAAGACACACACTGACACCCATTAAAATAGACATACACTGACACCAAGTAACAAAGACATACACTAACACCAAGTAACAAATACACACACTTACACCAAGTAACACAGACATGCACTTACACCAAGTATTTTGACATAAACTGACACCAAGTAACAAAGACATACACTGAAACCCAGTAACATTGACACACACTTACACGAAGTAACAAAGACATACACTGATACCCAGTAACACAGACACACACTTACACCAAGTAACACAGACATGCACTTACACCAAGTATTTTGACATAAACTGACACCAAGTAACACAGACATACACTGACACCAAGTAACAAAGACATGCACTGATCCCCAGTAACACAGACACACACTTACACCAAGTCACAAAGACATACACTGATACCCAGTAACACAGACACACACTTGCACCAAGTAACACAGACACACACTTACACCAAGTAACAAAGACATACAATGACACCAAGCAACACAGACACACACTTACACCAAGTAACAAAGACATACACTGACACCAAGTAACAAAGACATACACTTACACCAAGTAACACAGACATACACTGAAACCAAGTAACAAAGACATACAATTACACCAAGGAACAAAGACACACACTTACACCAAGTAACACAGACATACACTGTCACCATGCAGCAAAGACATTCACTGATACCCAGTAACACAGACACACACTTACACCAAGTAACAAAGATATACACTGATACCCAGTAACACAGACACACACTTACACCAAGTAACAAAGACATACACTGAAACCAAGTAACAAAGGCATACACTGACACCAAGTCACAAAGACAGACACTGACACACAGTAACAAAGACAAACACTGACACCAAGTAACGAAGACAGACACTGACACCCAGTAACAAAGATATACAATGACACCAAGTAACAAAGACATACAATTGCACCAAGTAACAAAGACACACACTTGCACCATCTAACACAAACATACACTGACAGCAAGTAACAAAGACATACACTGTTACCCAGTAACACAGACACACACTAACACCAAGTAACAAAGACATACACTGATACCAAGAAACAAAGACACACACTTACACCAAGTAACACAGACATACACTGACACCAAGTAACAAAGACATACACTGATACCCAGTAACACAGACACACACTTACACCAAGTAACAAAGACATACACTGATACCAAGAAACAAAGACACACACTTACACCCAGTAACAAAGACATACGCTGAAACCAAGTCACAAAGACATACACTGATACCCAGTAACACAAACAAACACACACTGACACCCAGTAACACAGAGAAACACTGATGCACAGTAACAATGACATACACTGACAATAAGTAACACAGACACACACTGACACCCAGTAAAAAAGACATACACTGACACCAAGTCACAAAGACATACACTTACACCAAGTAACAAAGACAGACAATTACACCAACTAACAAAGACACACACTGATACCCAGTGACACAGACACACACTTACACCAAGTAACAAGCACATACACTGACACTAAGTAACAAAGTCATACACTGATCCCCAGTAGCACAGACACACATTTACACCAAGTAACAAAGACAGACACTGATACCCAGAAACACAGACACACACTTACACCAAGTAACAAAGACATACACTTACACCAATTATTTGACTTACAATTACACCAAGTAACAAAGACATACACTGACACCCAGTAACAAAGACATACACTGACACCAAGTCACAAACACATACACTGACACCAAGTAACAAAGACATACACTGATACCCAGCAACACAGACACACACTGACACCGAGTTAGAAACACACACTGACCCCCAGTAACACAGAAACACACTGACCCACAGTAACACAGACATACACTGACACCAAGTCACAAAGACACACACTGACACCCAGTAACAAAGACATACACTGAAACCAAGTCACAAAAACATACACTGATACACAGACACACAGTTACACCATGTAACACAGACATACACTGACACCAAGTAACAAAGACAGACACTGATCCCCAGTAACACAGACACACACTTACACCAAGTAACAATGACCTACACTTACACCAATTAGCACAGACATACACATACACCAAGTATTTTGACTTACCCTTACACCAAGTAACAAAGACATACACTAACACCCAGTAACAAAGACACACACTGACACCCAGTAACAAAGACATACACTGATACCAAGTCACAAAGATATACACTGATACCCAGTATCAAGGACACACACTGACACCCAGCAACAAAGACATACACTGATACCCAGTAACACAGACACACACTGACACCGTGTAACAAAGACATACACTGACACCAAGTAACAAAGACAGACACTGACACCAGGTAACATGACATACACTTACACCAAGTAAAAAAGACACACACTTACACCAAGGAACACAGACATACACTGACACCAAGTAACAAAGACATACACTTACACCAAGTATTTTGACATACACTGACACCAAGTAGCAAAGACATACACTGATACACAGTAACACAGACACACACTTACACCATGTAACAAAGACATGCACTGATACCCAGTAACACAGACACACACTTACACCAAGTAACAAAGACAGACACTGATACCCAGGAACACAGACACACACTTACACCAAGTAACAAAGGCATACACTTACACCAAGTAACACAGACATACACTTACACCAAGTATTTTGACTTACACTTACACCAAGTAACAAAGACATACACTGACACCCAGTAACAAAGACATACACTGACACCAAGTCACAAACACATACACTGACACCAAGTAACAAAGACACACACTTACACCAAGTAACAAAGACATACACTGATACCCAGTAACACAGACACACACTGACACCCAGTTAGAAACACACACTGACCCCCAGTAACACAGACACACACTGACCCCCAGTAGCACAGACATACACTGACACCAAGTCACAAAGACACACACTGAAACCCAGTAACAAATAGATACACTGTCACCAAGTCACAAAGACATACACTGACACCAAGTAACAAAGACAGACACTGATACCCAGTATCACAGACTCTCACTTACACCAAGTAACAAAGACAAACACTGACACCAAGTCACAAAGACACACACTGACACCCAATAACAAATAGATACACTGTCACCAAGTCACAAAGACATACACTGACACCAAGTCACAAAGACACACACTGACACCCAGTAACAAAGACATACACTGATACCCAGTAACACAGAAACACACTTACAACAAGTAACAAAGACATACACTGACACCCAGTAACACAGGCACACACTGGGTGGGGGGGGGGGCACAATGGCGCAGTGTTTAGCCCCGCAGCCTCACAGCTCCAGGGGCCCGGGTTCGATTCTGGTACGGCCTGTGCGGAGTTTGCAAGTTCTCCCTGTGTCTGCGTGAGTTTCCTCCGGGTGCTCTGGTTTCCTCCCACATGCCAAAGACTTGCAGGTTGATAGGTTAATTGGCCATCATAAATTGCCCCTAGTATAGGTAGGAGGTAGGGAAATATATAGGGATAGGGGGCGATGTGATAGGAATACGGGATTAGTGTAGGATTAGTATAAATGGGTGGTTGATGATCGGCACTGACTCGGTGGGCCGAAGGGCCTGTTTCAGTGCTGCATTACTAAACTAAACTAAATACTGACACCTAGTGTCACAGACACACACTGACACCCAGTAACACAAACAAACACACACTGACACCAAGTAGCACAGGGAACCACTGACACACAGTAACAGAGACATACACTGACACCAAGTAACACAGACACGCACTGACACCCAGTAACAAAGACATGCACTGACACCAAGTAACAAAGACATACACTGATACCCAGTAACACAGACACACACTTACACCAAGTAACAAAGACAGACACTTACACCAAGTAACAAAGGCATACACTGACACCAAGTAACAAACACACCCACTGATACCCAGTAACACAGACACACACTTACACCAAGTAACAAAGACATACACTTACACCACGTAACACAGACATACACTTACACCAAGTATTTTGACTTACACTTACACCAAGTAACAAAGACATACACTGACACCCAGTAACAAAGACATACACTGACACCAAGTCACAAACACATACACTGACACCAAGTAACAAAGACACACACTTACACCAAGTAACAAAGACATACACTGATACCCAGTAACACAGACACACACTGACACCCAGTTAGAAACACACACTGACCCCCAGTAACACAGACACACACTGACCCCCAGTAGCACAGACATACACTGACACCAAGTCACAAAGACAAACGCTGATACCCAGTAACACAGACACACAATTACACCAAGTAAAAAATACAAACACTGACAGCAAGTAACAAAGACATCCACTGAAACCAAGAAACAAACACATACACTTACACCAAGTAACACAGACACACACTGACACCCAGTAACACAAAGAAAAACACACTGACCCCCAGTAACATACAGAAACACTGACACACAGGAACAAAGACATACACAGACAGACACTGACACCAAGTAACAAAGACTAGCAGAGACACACACTGACACCAAGTCACAAAGACATACACTGACACCCAGTAACAAAGACATACACTGACACCAAGTCACAAAGACATACACTGACACCCAGTAACAAAGACATACACTGACACCAAGTCACAAAGACATACACTGATACCCAGTAACAAAGACATAAACTTACACCAAGTAACAAAGACACACACTTACACCAAGCAACACAGACATACACTGACAGCAAGTAACGAAGACATACACTGACACCCAGTAACACAGACACACACTTACACCAAGTAACAAAGACACACACTTACACCAAGTAACACAGACATACACTGACACCAAGTAACAAAGACATCCACTGACACCAAGTAACAAAGACATAAACTGACACCCAGTAACAAAGACATACACTGATACCAAGTAACACAGACACACACTTACACCAAGTAACACAAACACTCACTTACACCAAGTAACAAAGGCATACACTGACACCAAGTAACAAAGACATACACTGACACCCAGTAACACAGACACACACTTACACCAAGTAACAAAGACATACACTGACACCAAGTAACAAAGACATACACTTACACCAAGTAACATAACCATACACTGACACCAAGTAACAAAGACATACAATTACACCATGTAACAAGGACACACACTTACACCAAGTAACAAAGACATACACTGACACCAAGTAACAAAGACATACACTGACACCCAGTAACAAAGACATACAGTGACACCCAGTAACAAAGACATACACTGACACCAAGTCACAAAGACATACACTGACACCAAGTAACAAAGACATACACTGATACCCAGTAACACAGACACACACTTACACCAAGTAACAAAGACATACACTGACACCAAGTAACAAAGACATCCACTGACACCAAGTAACAAAGACATAAACTGACACCCAGTAACAAAGACATACACTGATACCAAGTAACACAAACACTCACTTACACCAAGTAACAAAGGCATACACTGACACCAAGTAACAAAGACATACACTGACACCCAGTAACACAGACACACACTTACACCAAGTAACAAAGACATACACTGACACCAAGTAACAAAGACATACACTTACGCCAAGTAACATAACCATACACTGACACCAAGTAACAAAGACATACAATTACACCATGTAACAAGGACACACACTTACACCAAGTAACACAGACATACACTGACACCAAGTAACAAAGACATACACTGACACCCAGTAACACAGACACACACATACACCATGTAACAACGACATACACTGACACCAAGTAACAAAGACATACAGTGACACCCAGTAACAAAGACATACACTGACACCAAGTCACAAAGACATACACTGACACCAAGTAACAAAGACATACACTGATACCCAGTAACACAGACACACACTTACACCAAGTAACAAAAACATACACTGACACCAAGTAACAAAGACATACACTTACACCAAGTAACACAGACATACACTGACACCAAGTAACAAAGACATACAATTACACCAAGTTACAAAGACACACACTTACACCAAGTAACACAGACATACACTGTCACCATGTAGCAAAGACATTCACTGATACCCAGTAACACAGACACAAACTGACACCAAGTCACAAAGACA
The DNA here is from genome assembly GCF_036365525.1 of Heterodontus francisci. Classification (NCBI taxonomy): domain Eukaryota; kingdom Metazoa; phylum Chordata; class Chondrichthyes; order Heterodontiformes; family Heterodontidae; genus Heterodontus; species Heterodontus francisci. The sequence continues at coordinate 1,437,654 of NW_027140794.1, forward strand.
TACGCTGATACCCAGTAACACAGACACACAATTACACCAAGTAAAAAATACAAACACTGACAGCAAGTAACAAAGACATCCACTGAAACCAAGAAACAAACACATACACTTACACCAAGTAACACAGACACACACTGACACCCAGTAACACAAAGAAAAACACACTGACCCCCAGTAACATACAGAAACACTGACACACAGGAACAAAGACATACACAGACACCAAGTAACACAGACACACACTGACACCCAGTAAAAAAGACATACACTGACACCAAGTCACAAAGACATACACTGACACCAAGTCAAAAAGACATACACTGATGCCCAGTGGGGATGTGATAGGAATACGGGATTAGTGAAGGATTGGTATAAATGGGTTGTTGATGGTCGGCACACACTCGGTGGGCCGAAGGGCCTGTTTCAGTGCTGCTTCTCGAACTAAACTAAATACTGACACCTAGTGTCACAGACACACACTGACACCCAGTAACACAAACAAAAACACACTGACACCCAGTAACACAGAGAAACACTGATACACAGTAACAAAGACATACACTGACACCAAGTACACAGACACACACTGAAACCCAGTAACAAAGACAGACAATTACACCAAGTAACAAAGACATACACTTACACCAAGTATTTTGACATACACTGACACCAAGTAACAAAGACATACACTGATACCCAGTAATAAAGACACACACTTACACCGAGTAACAAAGACATACACTGACACCAAGTCACAAAGACACACACTGACACCCAGTAACAAAGACATACACTGACACCAAGTCACAAAGACATAAACAGACACCAAGTGACACAGACACACACTGACATCCAGTAAAAAAGACATACACTGACACCAAGTCACAAAGACATACACTGACACCAAGTCAAAAAGACATGCACTGATGCCCAGTAACACAGACACACACTGACACCAAGTAACAAAGACATACACTGACACCAAGTAACAAAGACATACACTTACACCAAGTAACAGAGACATACACTGATACCCAGTAACACAGACACACACTTACACTAAGTAACAAAGACATACACTGACACCAAGTAACAAAGACAGACACTGCTACCCAGTAACACAGACACACACGGACACCAAGTAACAAAGACAGACACTGCTACCCAGTAACACAGACACACACGGACACTAAGTAACAAAGACACATACTTACACCAAGTAACACAGACACACACTGAAACCAAGTAACACAAACAAACACTCACTGACACCCAGTAACACAGAGAAACACTGATACACAGTAACACAGACATACACTGACACCAGGTAACAAAGACAGACAATTACACCAAGTAACAAAGACATACACTTACACCAAGTATTTTGACATACACTGACACCAAGTCACAAAGACACACACTGACACCCAGTAACAAAGACATACACTGACACCAAGTAACAAAGACAGACACTGATACCCAGTAACACAGGCACACACTGGGGGGGGGGGGGGGTGGTGGGGTGGGGGGGCACAATGGCGCAGTGGTTAGCACCGCAGCCTCACAGCTCCATGGAACATGGAACGATTCTGGGTACTGCCTGTGCGGAGTTTGCAAGTTCTCCCTGTGTCTGCGTGGGTTTTCTCCGGTTGCTCCGGTTTCCTCCCACATGCCAAAGACTTGCAGGTTGATAGGTTAATTGGCCATCATAAATTGCACCTAGTATAGGTAGGTGGTTGGGAAATATATAGGGATAGGTGGGGATGTGATAGGAATACGGGATTAGTGTAGGATTAGTATAAATGGGTTGTTGATGGTCGGCACAGACTCGGTGGGCCGAAGGGCCTGTTTAAGTGCTGCTTCTCGAACTAAACTAAATACTGACACCCAGTGTCACAGACACACAATGACACCCAGTAACACAAACAAACACACACTGACACCCAGTAACACAGAGAAACACTGATACACAGTAACAAAGACATACACTGACACCAAGTAACACAGACACACACTGACACCCAGTAAAAAAGACATACACTGACACCAAGTCACAAAGACATACACTGACACCAAGTCAAAAAGACATACACTGATGCCCAGTAACACAGACACACAATGACACCAAGTAACAAAGACATACACTGACACCAAGTAACAAAGACATACACTTACACCAACAAAGACGCACACTTACACCAAGCAACACAGACATACACTGACACCAAGTAACAAAGACAGACAATTACACCAAGTAACAAAGACATACACTTACACCAAGTAACAAAGACATACACTGATACCCAGTAACACAGACACACACTTACACTGAGTAACAAAGACATACACTGACACCAAGTCACAAAGACACACACTGACACCCAGTAACAAAGACATACACTGACACCAAGTTACAAAGACAGACACTGCTACCCAGTAACACAGACACACACGGACACCAAGTAACAAAGACAGACACTGCTGCCCAGTAACACAGACACACACGGACACCAAGTTACAAAGACACACACTTACACCAAGTAACACTGACACACACTGACACGAAGTAACACAAACAAACACACACTGACACCCAGTAACACAGAGAAACACTGATACACAGTAACAAAGACATACACTGACACCAAGTAACACAGACACACACTGACACCCATTAAAATAGACATACACTGACACCAAGTAACACAGACACCCACTGACACCCATTAAAATCGACATACACTGACACCAAGTCACAAAGACATACACTGACACCAAGTCAAAAAGGCATACACTGATGCCCAGTAACAAAGACACAAACTTACACCAAGTAACACAGACACACACTGACACCCAGTAACACAAACAAACACACTGACACCAAGTAACAAAGACAGACACTGCTGCCCAGTAACACAGACACAAACGGACACCATGTAACAAAGACAGACACTGCTACCCAATAACACAGACACACACGGACACCAAGTAACAAAGACACACACTTACACCAAGTAGCACAGACACACACTGACACCCAGTAACACAAACAAACACACACTGACACCCAGTAGCACAGAGAAACACTGATACACAGTAACAAAGACATACACTGACACCAAGTAACACAGACACACACTGACACCCATTAAAATAGACATACACTGACACCAAGTAACAAAGACATACACTTACACCAAGTAACAAAGACACACACTTACACCAAGTAACACAGACATGCACTTACACCAAGTATTTTGACATAATCTGACACCAAGTAACAAAGACATACACTGACACCAAGTAACAAAGACATGCACTGATACCCAGTAACACAGACACACACTTACACCAAGTCACAAAGACATACACTGATACCCAGTAACACAGACACACACTTACACCAAGTAACACAGACACACACTTACACCAAGTAACAAAGACATACAATGACACCAAGCAACACTGACACACACTTACACCAAGTAACAAAGACATACACTGACACCAAGTAACAAAGACATACACTTACACCAAGTAACACAGACATACACTGACACCAAGTAACAAAGACATACAATTACACCAAGGAACAAAGACACACACTTACACCAAGTAACACAGACATACACTGTCACCATGTAGCAAAGACATTCACTGATACCCAGTAACACAGACACACACTTACACCAAGTAACAAAGATATACACTGATACCCAGTAACATAGACACACACTTACACCAAGTAACAAAGACATACACTGAAACCAAGTAACAAAGGCATACACTGACACCAAGTCACAAAGACAGACACTGACACACAGTAACAAAGACAAACACTGACACCAAGTAACGAAGACAGACACTGACACCCAGTAACAAAGATATACAATGACACCAAGTAACAAAGACATACAATTACACCAAGTAACAAAGACACACACTTGCACCAAGTAACACAGACATACACTGACACCAAGTAACAAAGACATACACTGTTAACCAGTAACACAGACAGACACTTACACCAAGTAACAAAGACATGCACTTACACCTAGTATTTTGACATAAACTGACACCAAGTAACACAGACATACACTGACACCAAGTAACAAAGACATGCACTGATCCCCAGTAACACAGACACACACTTACACCAAGTCACAAAGACATACACTGATACCCAGTAACACAGACACACACTTACACCAAGTAACACAGACACACACTTACACCAAGTAACAAAGACATACAATGACACCAAGCAACACAGACACACACTTACACCAAGTAACAAAGACATACACTGACACCAAGTAACAAAGACAGACACTGCTGCCCAGTAACACAGAAACACACGGACACCAAGTAACAAAGACAGACACTGTTACCCAGTAACACAGACACACACGGACACCAAGTAACAAAGACACACACGTACACCAAGTAGCACAGACACACACTGACACCCAGTAACACAAACAAACACACATTGACACCCAGTAACACAGAGAAACACTGATACACAGTAACAAAGACATACACTGACACCAAGTAACACAGACACACACTGACACCCATTAAAATAGACATACACTGACACCAAGTAACAAAGACATACACTAACACCAAGTAACAAATACACACACTTACACCAAGTAACACAGACATGCACTTACACCAAGTATTTTGACATAAACTGACACCAAGTAACAAAGACATACACTGAAACCCAGTAACATTGACACACACTTACACGAAGTAACAAAGACATACACTGATACCCAGTAACACAGACACACACTTACACCAAGTAACACAGACATGCACTTACACCAAGTATTTTGACATAAACTGACACCAAGTAACACAGACATACACTGACACCAAGTAACAAAGACATGCACTGATCCCCAGTAACACAGACACACACTTACACCAAGTCACAAAGACATACACTGATACCCAGTAACACAGACACACACTTGCACCAAGTAACACAGACACACACTTACACCAAGTAACAAAGACATACAATGACACCAAGCAACACAGACACACACTTACACCAAGTAACAAAGACATACACTGACACCAAGTAACAAAGACATACACTTACACCAAGTAACACAGACATACACTGAAACCAAGTAACAAAGACATACAATTACACCAAGGAACAAAGACACACACTTACACCAAGTAACACAGACATACACTGTCACCATGCAGCAAAGACATTCACTGATACCCAGTAACACAGACACACACTTACACCAAGTAACAAAGATATACACTGATACCCAGTAACACAGACACACACTTACACCAAGTAACAAAGACATACACTGAAACCAAGTAACAAAGGCATACACTGACACCAAGTCACAAAGACAGACACTGACACACAGTAACAAAGACAAACACTGACACCAAGTAACGAAGACAGACACTGACACCCAGTAACAAAGATATACAATGACACCAAGTAACAAAGACATACAATTGCACCAAGTAACAAAGACACACACTTGCACCATCTAACACAAACATACACTGACAGCAAGTAACAAAGACATACACTGTTACCCAGTAACACAGACACACACTAACACCAAGTAACAAAGACATACACTGATACCAAGAAACAAAGACACACACTTACACCAAGTAACACAGACATACACTGACACCAAGTAACAAAGACATACACTGATACCAAGAAACAAAGACACACACTTACACCCAGTAACAAAGACATACGCTGAAACCAAGTCACAAAGACATACACTGATACCCAGTAACACAAACAAACACACACTGACACCCAGTAACACAGAGAAACACTGATGCACAGTAACAATGACATACACTGACAATAAGTAACACAGACACACACTGACACCCAGTAAAAAATACATACACTGACACCAAGTCACAAAGACATACACTTACACCAAGTAACAAAGACAGACAATTACACCAACTAACAAAGACACACACTGATACCCAGTGACACAGACACACACTTACACCAAGTAACAAGCACATACACTGACACTAAGTAACAAAGTCATACACTGATCCCCAGTAGCACAGACACACATTTACACCAAGTAACAAAGACAGACACTGATACCCAGAAACACAGACACACACTTACACCAAGTAACAAAGACATACACTTACACCAATTATTTGACTTACAATTACACCAAGTAACAAAGACATACACTGACACCCAGTAACAAAGACATACACTGACACCAAGTCACAAACACATACACTGACACCAAGTAACAAAGACATACACTGATACCCAGCAACACAGACACACACTGACACCGAGTTAGAAACACACACTGACCCCCAGTAACACAGAAACACACTGACCCACAGTAACACAGACATACACTGACACCAAGTCACAAAGACACACACTGACACCCAGTAACAAAGACATACACTGAAACCAAGTCACAAAAACATACACTGATACACAGACACACAGTTACACCATGTAACACAGACATACACTGACACCAAGTAACAAAGACAGACACTGATCCCCAGTAACACAGACACACACTTACACCAAGTAACAATGACCTACACTTACACCAATTAGCACAGACATACACATACACCAAGTATTTTGACTTACCCTTACACCAAGTAACAAAGACATACACTAACACCCAGTAACAAAGACACACACTGACACCCAGTAACAAAGACATACACTGATACCAAGTCACAAAGATATACACTGATACCCAGTATCAAGGACACACACTGACACCCAGTAACAAAGACATACACTGATACCCAGTAACACAGACACACACTGACACCGTGTAACAAAGACATACACTGACACCAAGTAACAAAGACAGACACTGACACCAGGTAACATGACATACACTTACACCAAGTAAAAAAGACTCACACTTACACCAAGGAACACAGACATACACTGACACCAAGTAACAAAGACATACACTTACACCAAGTATTTTGACATACACTGACACCAAGTAGCAAAGACATACACTGATACACAGTAACACAGACACACACTTACACCAAGTAACAAAGACATGCACTGATACCCAGTAACACAGACACACACTTACACCAAGTAACAAAGACAGACACTGATACCCAGGAACACAGACACACACTTACACCAAGTAACAAAGGCATACACTTACACCAAGTAACACAGACATACACTTACACCAAGTATTTTGACTTACACTTACACCAAGTAACAAAGACATACACTGACACCCAGTAACAAAGACATACACTGACACCAAGTCACAAACACATACACTGACACCAAGTAACAAAGACACACACTTACACCAAGTAACAAAGACATACACTGATACCCAGTAACACAGACACACACTGACACCCAGTTAGAAACACACACTGACCCCCAGTAACACAGACACACACTGACCCCCAGTAGCACAGACATACACTGACACCAAGTCACAAAGACACACACTGAAACCCAGTAACAAATAGATACACTGTCACCAAGTCACAAAGACATACACTGACACCAAGTAACAAAGACAGACACTGATACCCAGTATCACAGACTCTCACTTACACCAAGTAACAAAGACAAACACTGACACCAAGTCACAAAGACACACACTGACACCCAATAACAAATAGATACACTGTCACCAAGTCACAAAGACATACACTGACACCAAGTCACAAAGACACACACTGACACCCAGTAACAAAGACATACACTGATACCCAGTAACACAGAAACACACTTACAACAAGTAACAAAGACATACACTGACACCCAGTAACACAGGCACACACTGGTGGGGGGGGGGCACAATGGCGCAGTGTTTAGCCCCGCAGCCTCACAGCTCCAGGGGCCCGGGTTCGATTCTGGTACGGCCTGTGCGGAGTTTGCAAGTTCTCCCTGTGTCTGCGTGAGTTTCCTCCGGGTGCTCTGGTTTCCTCCCACATGCCAAAGACTTGCAGGTTGATAGGTTAATTGGCCATCATAAATTGCCCCTAGTATAGGTAGGAGGTAGGGAAATATATAGGGATAGGGGGCGATGTGATAGGAATACGGGATTAGTGTAGGATTAGTATAAATGGGTGGTTGATGATCGGCACTGACTCGGTGGGCCGAAGGGCCTGTTTCAGTGCTGCATTACTAAACTAAACTAAATACTGACACCTAGTGTCACAGACACACACTGACACCCAGTAACACAAACAAACACACACTGACACCCAGTAGCACAGGGAACCACTGACACACAGTAACAGAGACATACACTGACACCAAGTAACACAGACACGCACTGACACCCAGTAACAAAGACATGCACTGACACCAAGTAACAAAGACATACACTGATACCCAGTAACACAGACACACACTTACACCAAGTAACAAAGACAGACACTTACACCAAGTAACAAAGACATACACTGACACCAAGTAACAAACACACCCACTGATACCCAGTAACACAGACACACACTTACACCAAGTAACAAAGACATACACTTACACCACGTAACACAGACATATACTTGCTCCAAGTATTTTGACATGCACCTACGCCAAGTAACAAAGACATACACTGACACCAAGTCACAAACACATACACTGATACCCAGTAACACAGACACACACTGACACCCAGTTAGAAACACAAACTGACCCCCAGGAACACAGACACACACTGACCCCCAGTAACACAGACAGACACAGAAACCAAGTCACAAAGACACACACTGACACCCAGTAACAAAGATATACACTGAGACCAAGTCACAAAGACATACACTGATACACAGACACACACTTACACCCAGTAACAAAGACATACACTGACATCAAGTCACAAAGACATACACTGATACCCAGGAACACAGACACACCCTGAAACCCAGTAACAAAGACATACACTGGCACCAAGTAACAAGAACATACACTGATAACCAGTAACACAGACACACACTGACACCCAGTAACAAAGACATACACTGATACCAAGTCACAAAGACATACACTGATACGCAGTAACACACACACACACTGTCACCCAGTAACAAAGACATACACTGATACAAAGTCACAAAGACGTAGACTGATACCCAGTAACGCAGACACACACTGACACCAAGTAAAAAAGACATTCGCTGACACCAAGTAACAAAGACATACAATTACACCAAGTCACAAAGACATACACTGATACACAGACACACACTTACACCAAGTAACACTGACATACACTGACACCAAGTAACAAAGACATACACTGATACCCAGTATCACAGACAAACACATACAACAAGTAACAAAGACATACACTGACACCAAGTAACAAAGACATACACTGATACCCAGTATCACGGACAAACACATACAACAAGTAACAAAGACATACACTGACACCAAGTCACAAAGACACACACTGACACCCAGTAACAAAGACATACACTGACACCATGTCACAAAGACACACACTGATACCCAGGAACACAGACACACGCTGACACCCAGTAACAAAGACATACACTGATATCAAGTCACAAAGACATACACTGATACCCAGTATCACAGACACACACTGACACCCAGTAACAAAGACATACACTGATACCAAGTCACAAAGACATACACTGATACCCAGTAACACAGACACACACTGACACCGAGTAACAAAGACATACACTGAAATTAAGTAACAAAGACATACACTGACACCAAGTAACATGACATACACTTACACCAAGTAAAAAAGACACACACTTACACCAAGGAACAAAGACAGACAATTACACCAACTAACAAAGACATAAACTTACACCAAGTATTTTGACATACACTGACACCAAGTAGCAAAGACATACACTGATACCCAGTAACACAGACACACACTTACACCAAGTAACAAAGACATACACTGATACCCAGTAACACAGACACACACTTGCACCAAGTAACAAAGACAGACACTGATACCCAGTAACACAGGCACACACTTACACCAAGTAACAAAGACATACACTTACACCAAGTAACACAGACATACACTTACACCAAGTATTTTGACATACACTTGCACCAAGTAACAAAGACATACACTGATACCCAGTAACACAGACACACACTGACACCCAGTTAGAAACACAAACTGACCCCCAGTAACACAGACACACACTGACCCCCAGTAACACAGACAGACACAGAAACCAAGTCACAAAGACACACACTGACACCCAGTAACAAAGATATACACTGAGACCAAGTCAAAAAGACATACACTGATACACAGACACACACTTACACCCAGTAACAAAGACATACACTGACATCAAGTCTCAAAGACATACACTGATACCCAGGAACACAGACACACCCTGAAACCCAGTAACAAAGACATACACTGACACCAAGTAACAAGGACATACACTGATAACCAGTAACACAGACACACACTGACACCCAGTAACAAAGACATACACTGATACCAAGTCACAAAGACATACACTGATACCCAGTAACACACACACACACTGACATCCAATAACAAAGACATACACTGATACAAAGTCACAAAGACATACACTGATACCCAGTAACACAGACACACACTGACACCGAGTAACAAAGACATACAATTACACCAAGTCACAAAGACATACACTGATACACAGACACACACTTACACCAAGTAACACAGACATACACTGACACCAAGTAACAAAGACATACACTGATACCCAGTATCACAGACAAACACTTACAACAAGTAACAAAGACATACACTGACACCAAGTCACAAAGACACACACTGACACCCAGTAACAAAGACATACACTGACACCAAGTCACAAAGACACACACTGATACCCAGGAACACAGACACACGCTGACACCCAGTAACAAAGACATACACTGATATCAAGTCACAAAGACATACACTGATACCCAGTATCACAGACACACACTGACACCCAGTAACAAAGACATACACTGATACAGAGTCACAAAGACATACACTGATACCCAGTAACACAGACACACACTGACACCGAGTAACAAAGACATACACTGAAACTAAGTAACAAAGACATACACTGACACCAAGTAACATGACATACACTTACACCAAGTAAAAAAGAAACACACTTACACCAAGGAACAAAGACAGACAATTACACCAACTAACAAAGACATAAACTTACACCAAGTTTTTTGACATACACTGACACCAAGTAGCAAAGAAATACACTGATACCCAGTAACACAGACACACACTTACACCAAGTAACAAAGACATACACTGATACCCAGTAACACAGACACACACTTGCACCAAGTAACAAAGACTGACACTGATACCCAGTAACACAGGCACACACTTACACCAAGTAACAAAGACATACACTTACACCAAGTAACACAGACATACACTTACACCAAGTATTTTGACATACACTTGCACCAAGTAACAAAGACATACACTGATACCCAGTAACACAGACACACACTGACACCCAGTTAGAAACACAAACTGACCCCCAGTAACACAGACACACACTGACCCCCAGTAACACAGACAGACACAGAAACCAAGTCACAAAGACACACACTGATACCCAGGAACACAGATACACGCTGACACCCAGTAACAAAGACATACACTGATATCAAGTCACAAAGACATACACTGATACCCAGTATCACAGACACACACTGACACCCAGTAACAAAGACATACACTGAGACCAAGTCACAAAGACATACACTGATACCCAGTAACACAGACACACACTGACACCGAGTAACAAAGACATACACTGAAATTAAGTAACAAAGACATACACTGACACCAAGTAACATGACATACACTTACACCAAGTAAAAAAGACACACACTTACACCAAGGAACAAAGACAGACAATTACACCAACTAACAAAGACATAAACTTACACCAAGTATTTTGACATACACTGACACCAAGTAGCAAAGACATACACTGATACCCAGTAACACAGGCACACACTTACACCAAGTAACAAAGACATACACTTACACCAAGTAACACAGACATACACTTACACCAAGTATTTTGACATACACTTGCACCAAGTAACAAAGACATACACTGATACCCAGTAACACAGACACACACTGACACCCAGTTAAAAACACAAACTGACCCCCAGTAACACAGACACACACTGACCCCCAGTAACACAGACAGACACAGAAACCAAGTCACAAAGACACACACTGACACCCAGTAACAAAGATATACACTGAGACCAAGTCAAAAAGACATACACTGATACACAGACACACACTTACACCCAGTAACAAAGACATACACTGACATCAAGTCTCAAAGACATACACTGATACCCAGGAACACAGACACACCCTGAAACCCAGTAACAAAGACATACACTGACACCAAGTAACAAGGACATACACTGATAACCAGTAACACAGACACACACTGACACCCAGTAACAAAGACATACACTGATACCAAGTCACAAAGACATACACAGATACCCAGTAACACACACACACACTGACACCCAATAACAAAGACATACACTGATACAAAGTCACAAAGACATACACTGATACCCAGTAACACAGACACACACTGACACCGAGTAACAAAGACATACAATTACACCAAGTCACAAAGACATACACTGGTACACAGACACACACTTACACCAAGTAACACAGACATACACTGACACCAAGTAACAGAGACATACACTGATACCCAGTATCACAGACAAACACTTACAACAAGTAACAAAGACATACACTGACACCAAGTCACAAAGACATACACTGACACCCAGTAACAAAGACATACACTGACACCAAGTCACAAAGACACACACAGATACCCAGGAACACAGACACACGCTGACACCCAGTAACAAAGACATACACTGATATCAAGTCACAAAGACATACACTGATACCCAGTATCACAGACACACACTGACACCCAGTAACAAAGACATACACTGATACCAAGTCACAAAGACATACACTGATACCCAGTAACACAGACACACACTGACACCGAGTAACAAAGACATACACTGAAACTAAGTAACAAAGACATACACTGACACCAAGTAACATGACATACACTTACACCAAGTAAAAAAGAAACACACTTACACCAAGGAACAAAGACAGACAATTACACCAACTAACAAAGACATAAACTTACACCAAGTTTTTTGACATACACTGACACCAAGTAGCAAAGAAATACACTGATACCCAGTAACACAGACACACACTTACACCAAGTAACAAAGACATACACTGATACCCAGTAACACAGACACACACTTGCACCAAGTAACAAAGACTGACACTGATACCCAGTAACACAGGCACACACTTACACCAAGTAACAAAGACATACACTTACACCAAGTAACACAGACATACACATACACCAAGTATTTTGACATACACTTGCACCAAGTAACAAAGACATACACTGATACCCAGTAACACAGACACACACTGACACCCAGTTAGAAACACAAACTGACCCCCAGTAACACAGACACACACTGACCCCCAGTAACACAGACAGACACAGAAACCAAGTCACAAAGACACACACTGACACCCAGTAACAAAGATATACACTGAGACCAAGTCAAAAAGACATACACTGATACACAGACACACACTTACACCCAGTAACAAAGACATACACTGACATCAAGTCTCAAAGACATACACTGATACACAGGAACACAGACACACCCTGAAACCCAGCAACAAAGACATACACTGACACCAAGTAACAAGGACATACACTGATAACCAGTAACACAGACACACACTGACACCCAGTAACAAAGACATACACTGATACCAAGTCACAAAGACATACACTGATACCCAGTAACACACACAAACACTGACACCCAATAACAAAGACATACACTGATACAAAGTCACAAAGACATACACTGATACCCAGTAACGCATCACACACTGACACCAAGTAAAAAAGACATTCGCTGACACCAAGTAACAAAGACTTACAATTACACCAAGTCACAAAGACATACACTGATACACAGACACACACTTACACCAAGTAACACAGACATACACTGACACCAAGTAACAAACACATACACTGATACCCAGTATCACAGACAAACACATACAACAAGTAACAAAGACATACACTGACACCAAGTCACAAAGACACACAATGACACCCAGTAACAAAGACATACACTGACACCAAGTCACAAAGACATACACTGATACCCAGGAACACAGACACGCACTGACACCCAGTAACAAAGACCTACACTGACACCAAGTAACAAAGACATACACTGATACCCAGTATCACAGACAAACACATACAACAAGTAACAAAGACATACACTGACACCAAGTCACAAAGACACACACTGACACCCAGTAACAAAGACATACACTGACACCAAGTCACAAAGACACACACTGATACCCAGGAACACTGACACACGCTGACACCCAGTAACAAAGACATACACTGATATCAAATCACAAAGACATACACTGATACCCAGGATCACAGACACACACTGACACCCAGTAACAAAGACATACACTGATACCAAGTCACAAAGACATACACTGATACCCAGTAACACAGACACACACTGACACCGAGTAACAAAGACATACACTGAAACTAAGTAACAAAGACATACACTGACACCAAGTAACATGACATACACTTACACCAAGTAAAAAAGACACACACTTACACCAAGGAACAAAGACAGACAATTACACCAACTAACAAAGACATAAACTTACACCAAGTTTTTTGACATACACTGACACCAAGTAGCAAAGACATACACTGATACCCAGTAACACAGACACACACTTACACCAAGTAACAAAGACATACACTGATACCCAGTAACACAGACACACACTTGCACCAAATAACAAAGACTGACACTGATACCCAGTAACACAGGCACACACTTACACCAAGTAACACAGACATACACTTACACCAAGTAACACAGACATACACTTACACCAAGTATTTTGACATACACTTGCACCAAGAAACAAAGGCATACACTGATACCCAGTAACACAGACACACACGGACACCCAGTTAGAAACACAAACTGACCCCCAGTAACACAGACACACACTGACCCCCAGTAACACAGACAGACACAGAAACCAAGTCACAAAGACACACACTGACACCCAGTAACAAAGACATACACTGACACCAAGTCACAAAGACATACACTGATACCCAGGAACACAGACACGCACTGACACCCAGTAACAAAGACATACACTGATACCAAGTCACAAAGACATACACTGATACCCAGTATCACAGACACACACTGACACCCAGTAACAAAGACATACACTGATACCAAGTCACAAAGACATACACTGATACCCAGTAACACAGACACACACTGACACCGAGTAACGAAGACATACACTGACACCAAGTAACAAAGACATACACTGACACCAAGAAACATGACATAGCCTTACACCAAGTAAAAAAGACACACACTTACACCAAGGAACAAAGACAGACAATTACACCAAATAACAAAGACATAAACTTCCACAAAGTATTTTGACAAACACTGACACCAAGTAACACAGAGAACCACTGATACACAGTAACAAAGACATACACTGGCACCAAGTAACACAGACACGCACTGACACCCAGTAACAAAGACATGCACTGACACCAAGTAACAAAGACATACACTGATACCCAGTAACACAGACACACACTTACACCAAGTAACAAAGGCAGACACTTACACCAAGTAACATAGATATACACTGACACCAAGTAACAAACACACACACTGATACCCAGTAACACAGACACACAATTACACCAAGTAACAAAGACAGACACTGATACCCAGTTACACAGACACACACTTACACCAAGTAACAAAGACATACACTTAGACCAAGTAACACAGACATACACTGATAGCCAGTAACACAGACACACACTTACACCAAGTAACAGAGACAGACACTTACACCAAGTAACAAAGGCAAACACTGACACCAAGGAACAAAGACAGACACTTATACCAAGTAACAAATACAGACAATTACATCAAGTAACAAACACATACACTGACACCAAGTAACAAACACATACACTGATACCCAGTAACACAGACACACACTTACACCAAGTTACAAAGACAGACACTGATACCCAGTAACACAGACACTCACTTGCACCAAGTAACAAAGACATACACTTACACCAAGTAACACAGACATACACTGACACCAAGTCACAAATCCATACACTGACACCAAGTCACAAAGACATACACTAATACACAGACACACACTTACACCAAGTAACACAGACATACACTGACATCAAGTAACAAAGACATACACTGATACCCAGTTTCACAGAGACACACTTACACCAAGTAACAAAGACATACACTGACACCAAGTCACAAAGACACACACTGACACCCAGTGACAAAGACATACACTGATACCAAGTCACAAATACATACACTGATACCCAGTAACACAGACACACACTTACACCAAGTAACAGAGACAGACACTTACACCAAGTAACAAAGGCATACACTGACACCAAGGAACAAAGACAGACACTGACACCAAGTAAGAAAGACAGACAATTTCATCAAATAACAAACACATACACTGACACTAAGTAACAAACACATACACTGATACCCAGTAACACAGACACACACTTACACCAAGTTACAAAGACAGACTCCGATACCCAGTAAAAAAGACACACACTTACACCAAGTAACAAAGACATACACTGACACCCAGTAACACAGACACACACTGACACCCAGTTAGAAACACACACTGACCCAGTAACACAGACACACACTGACACCCAGTAACACAGACATACACTGACACCAAGTCACAAAGGCACGCACTGACACCCAGTAACAAAGACATACACTGACACCAAGTCACAAAGACATACACTAATACACAGACACACACTTACACCAAGGAACACAGACATACACTGACATCAAGTAACAAAGATATACACTGATACCCAGTATCACAGAGACACACTTACACCAAGTAACAAAGACATACACTGACACCAAGTCACAAAGACATACACTTAGACCAAGTAACACAGACATACACTGATACCCAGTAACACAGACACACACTTACACCAAGTAACAGAGACAGACACTTACACCAAGTAACAAAGGCATACACTGACACCAAGGAACAAAGACAGACACTTATACCAAGTAACAAAGACAGACAATTACATCAAGCAACAAACACATACACTGACACCAAGTAACAAACACATACACTGATACCCAGTAACACAGACACACACTTACACCAAGTTACAAAGACAGACACTGAAACCCAGTAACACAGACACACACTTACACCAAGTAACAAAGACATACACTTACACCAAGTAACACAGACATACACTGACACCAAGTCACAAAGACATACACTGACACCAAGTCACAAAGACATACACTAATACACAAACACACACTTACACCAAGTAACACAGACATACACTGACTTCAAGTAACAAAGACATACACTGATACCCAGTATCACAGAGACACACTTACACCAAGTAACAAAGACATACACTGACACCAAGTCACAAAGACACACACTGACACCCAGTAACAAAGACATACACTTACACCAAGTAACACAGACATACACTGACACCAAGTCACAAAGACACACACTGACACCCAATAACAAATAGATACACTGTCACCAAGTCACAAAGACATACACTGACACCAAGTCACAAAGACACACACTGACACCCAGTAACAAAGACATACACTGATACCCAGTAACACAGAAACACACTTACAACAAGTAACAAAGACATACACTGACACCCAGTAACACAGGCACACACTGGGGGGGGGCACAATGGCGCAGTGTTTAGCCCCGCAGCCTCACAGCTCCAGGGGCCCGGGTTCGATTCTGGTACGGCCTGTGCGGAGTTTGCAAGTTCTCCCTGTGTCTGCGTGAGTTTCCTCCGGGTGCTCTGGTTTCCTCCCACATGCCAAAGACTTGCAGGTTGATAGGTTAATTGGCCATCATAAATTGCCCCTAGTATAGGTAGGAGGTAGGGAAATATATAGGGATAGGGGGCGATGTGATAGGAATACGGGATTAGTGTAGGATTAGTATAAATGGGTGGTTGATGATCGGCACTGACTCGGTGGGCCGAAGGGCCTGTTTCAGTGCTGCATTACTAAACTAAACTAAATACTGACACCTAGTGTCACAGACACACACTGACACCCAGTAACAAAGACATGCACTGACACCAACTAACAAAGACATACACTGATACCCAGTAACACAGACACACACTTACACCAAGTAACAAAGACAGACACTTACACCAAGTAACAAAGACATACACTGACACCAAGTAACAAACACACCCACTGATACCCAGTAACACAGACACACACTTACACCAAGTAACAAAGACATACACTTACACCACGTAACACAGACATATACTTGCACCAAGTATTTTGACATGCACCTACGCCAAGTAACAAAGACATACACTGACACCAAGTCACAAACACATACACTGATACCCAGTAACACAGACACACACTGACACCCAGTTAGAAACACAAACTGACCCCCAGGAACACAGACACACACTGACCCCCAGTAACACAGACAGACACAGAAACCAAGTCACAAAGACACACACTGACACCCAGTAACAAAGATATACACTGAGACCAAGTCACAAAGACATACACTGATACACAGACACACACTTACACCCAGTAACAAAGACATACACTGACATCAAGTCACAAAGACATACACTGATACCCAGGAACACAGACACACCCTGAAACCCAGTAACAAAGACATACACTGGCACCAAGAAACAAGAACATACACTGATAACCAGTAACACAGACACACACTGACACCCAGTAACAAAGACATACACTGATACCAAGTCACAAAGACATACACTGATACGCAGTAACACACACACACACTGACACCCAGTAACAAAGACATACACTGATACAAAGTCACAAAGACGTAGACTGATACCCAGTAACGCAGACACACACTGACACCAAGTAAAAAAGACATTCGCTGACACCAAGTAACAAAGACATACAATTACACCAAGTCACAAAGACATACACTGATACACAGACACACACTTACACCAAGTAACACTGACATACACTGACACCAAGTAACAAAGACATACACTGATACCCAGTATCACAGACAAACACATACAACAAGTAACAAAGACATACACTGACACCAAGTAACAAAGACATACACTGATACCCAGTATCACGGACAAACACATACAACAAGTAACAAAGACATACACTGACACCAAGTCACAAAGACACACACTGACACCCAGTAACAAAGACATACACTGACACCATGTCACAAAGACACACACTGATACCCAGGAACACAGACACACGCTGACACCCAGTAACAAAGACATACACTGATATCAAGTCACAAAGACATACACTGATACCCAGTATCACAGACACACACTGACACCCAGTAACAAAGACATACACTGATACCAAGTCACAAAGACATACACTGATACCCAGTAACACAGACACACACTGACACCGAGTAACAAAGACATACACTGAAATTAAGTAACAAAGACATACACTGACACCAAGTAACATGACATACACTTACACCAAGTAAAAAAGACACACACTTACACCAAGGAACAAAGACAGACAATTACACCAACTAACAAAGACATAAACTTACACCAAGTATTTTGACATACACTGACACCAAGTAGCAAAGACATACACTGATACCCAGTAACACAGACACACACTTACACCAAGTAACAAAGACATACACTGATACCCAGTAACACAGACACACACTTGCACCAAGTAACAAAGACAGACACTGATACCCAGTAACACAGGCACACACTTACACCAAGTAACAAAGACATACACTTACACCAAGTAACACAGACATACACTTACACCAAGTATTTTGACATACACTTGCACCAAGTAACAAAGACATACACTGATACCCAGTAACACAGACACACACTGACACCCAGTTAGAAACACAAACTGACCCCCAGTAACACAGACACACACTGACCCCCAGTAACACAGACAGTCACAGAAACCAAGTCACAAAGACACACACTGACACCCAGTAACAAAGATATACACTGAGACCAAGTCAAAAAGACATACACTGATACACAGACACACACTTACACCCAGTAACAAAGACATACACTGACATCAAGTCTCAAAGACATACACTGATACCCAGGAACACAGACACACCCTGAAACCCAGTAACAAAGACATACACTGACACCAAGTAACAAGGACATACACTGATAACCAGTAACACAGACACACACTGACACCCAGTAACAAAGACATACACTGATACCAAGTCACAAAGACATACACTGATACCCAGTAACACACACACACACTGACACCCAATAACAAAGACATACACTGATACAAAGTCACAAAGACATACACTGATACCCAGTAACACAGACACACACTGACACCGAGTAACAAAGACATACAATTACACCAAGTCACAAAGACATACACTGATACACAGACACACACTTACACCAAGTAACACAGACATACACTGACACCAAGTAACAAAGACATACACTGATACCCAGTATCACAGACAAACACTTACAACAAGTAACAAAGACATACACTGACACCAAGTCACAAAGACACACACTGACACCCAGTAACAAAGACATACACTGACACCAAGTCACAAAGACACACACTGATACCCAGGAACACAGACACACGCTGACACCCAGTAACAAAGACATACACTGATATCAAGTCACAAAGACATACACTGATACCCAGTATCACAGACACACACTGACACCCAGTAACAAAGACATACACTGATACAAAGTGACAAAGACATACACTGATACCCAGTAACACAGACACACACTGACACCGAGTCACAAAGACATACACTGAAACTAAGTAACAAAGACATACACTGACACCAAGTAACATGACATACACTTACACCAAGTAAAAAAGAAACACACTTACACCAAGGAACAAAGACAGACAATTACACCAACTAACAAAGACATAAACTTACACCAAGTTTTTTGACATACACTGACACCAAGTAGCAAAGAAATACACTGATACCCAGTAACACAGACACACACTTACACCAAGTAACAAAGACATACACTGATACCCAGTAACACAGTCACACACTTGCACCAAGTAACAAAGACTGACACTGATACCCAGTAACACAGGCACACACTTACACCAAGTAACAAAGACATACACTTACACCAAGTAACACAGACATACACTTACACCAAGTATTTTGACATACACTTGCACCAAGTAACAAAGACATACACTGATACCCAGTAACACAGACACACACTGACACCCAGTTAGAAACACAAACTGACCCCCAGTAACACAGACACACACTGACCCCCAGTAACACAGACAGACACAGAAACCAAGTCACAAAGACACACACTGATACCCAGGAACACAGACACACGCTGACACCCAGTAACAAAGACATACACTGATATCAAGTCACAAAGACATACACTGATACGCAGTATCACAGACACACACTGACACCCAGTAACAAAGACATACACTGAGACCAAGTCACAAAGACATACACTGATACCCAGTAACACAGACACACACTGACACCGAGTAACAAAGACATACACTGAAATTAAGTAACAAAGACATACACTGACACCAAGTAACATGACATACACTTACACCAAGTAAAAAAGACACACACTTACACCAAGGAACAAAGACAGACAATTACACCAACTAACAAAGACATAAACTTACACCAAGTATTTTGACATACACTGACACCAAGTAGCAAAGACATACACTGATACCCAGTAACACAGACACACACTTACACCAAGTAACAAAGACATACACTGATACCCAGTAACACAGACACACACTTGCACCAAGTAACAAAGACAGACACTGATACCCAGTAACACAGGCACACACTTACACCAAGTAACAAAGACATACACTTACACCAAGTAACACAGACATACACTTACACCAAGTATTTTGACATACACTTGCACCAAGTAACAAAGACATACACTGATACCCAGTAACACAGACACACACTGACACCCAGTTAAAAACACAAACTGACCCCCAGTAACACAGACACACACTGACCCCCAGTAACACAGACAGACACAGAAACCAAGTCACAAAGACACACACTGACACCCAGTAACAAAGATATACACTGAGACCAAGTCAAAAAGGCATACACTGATACACAGACACACACTTACACCCAGTAACAAAGACATACACTGACATCAAGTCTCAAAGACATACACTGATACCCAGGAACACAGACACACCCTGAAACCCAGTAACAAAGACATACACTGACACCAAGTAACAAGGACATACACTGATAACCAGTAACACAGACACACACTGACACCCAGTAACAAAGACATACACTGATACCAAGTCACAAAGACATACACAGATACCCAGTAACACACACACACACTGACACCCAATAACAACGACATACACTGATACAAAGTCACAAAGACATACACTGATACCCAGTAACACAGACACACACTGACACCGAGTAACAAAGACATACAATTACACCAAGTCACAAGGACATACACTGGTACACAGACACACACTTACACCAAGTAACACAGACATACACTGACACCAAGTAACAAAGACATACACTGATACCCAGTATCACAGACAAACACTTACAACAAGTAACAAAGACATACACTGACACCAAGTCACAAAGACACACACTGACACCCAGTAACAAAGACATACACTGACACCAAGTCACAAAGACACACACAGATACCCAGGAACACAGACACACGCTGACACCCAGTAACAAAGACATACACTGATATCAAGTCACAAAGACATACACTGATACCCAGTATCACAGACACACACTGACACCCAGTAACAAAGACATACACTGATACCAAGTCACAAAGACATACACTGATACCCAGTAACACAGACACACACTGACACCGAGTAACAAAGACATACACTGAAACTAAGTAACAAAGACATACACTGACACCAAGTAACATGACATACACTTACACCAAGTAAAAAAGAAACACACTTACACCAAGGAACAAAGACAGACAATTACACCAACTAACAAAGACATAAACTTACACCAAGTTTTTTGACATACACTGACACCAAGTAGCAAAGAAATACACTGATACCCAGTAACACAGACACACACTTACACCAAGTAACAAAGACATACACTGATACCCAGTAACACAGACACACACTTGCACCAAGTAACAAAGACTGACACTGATACCCAGTAACACAGGCACACACTTACACCAAGTAACAAAGACATACACTTACACCAAGTAACACAGACATACACATACACCAAGTATTTTGACATACACTTGCACCAAGTAACAAAGACATACACTGATACCCAGTAACACAGACACACACTGACACCCAGTTAGAAACACAAACTGACCCCCAGTAACACAGACACACACTGACCCCCAGTAACACAGACAGACACAGAAACCAAGTCACAAAGACACACACTGACACCCAGTAACAAAGATATACACTGAGACCAAGTCAAAAAGACATACACTGATACAAAGACACACACTTACACCCAGTAACAAAGACATACACTGACATCAAGTCTCAAAGACATACACTGATACCCAGGAACACAGACACACCCTGAAACCCAGCCACAAAGACATACACTGACACCAAGTAACAAGGACATACACTGATAACCAGTAACACAGACACACACTGACACCCAGTAACAAAGACATACACTGATACCAAGTCACAAAGACATACACTGATACCCAGTAACACACACAAACACTGACACCCAATAACAAAGACATACACTGATACAAAGTCACAAAGACATACACTGATACCCAGTAACGCATCACACACTGACACCAAGTAAAAAAGACATTCGCTGACACCAAGTAACAAAGACTTACAATTACACCAAGTCACAAAGACATACACTGATACACAGACACACACTTACACCAAGTAACACAGACATACACTGACACCAAGTAACAAAGACATACACTGATACCCAGTATCACAGACAAACACATACAACAAGTAACAAAGACATACACTGACACCAAGTCACAAAGACACACAATGACACCCAGTAACAAAGACATACACTGACACCAAGTCACAAAGACATACACTGATACCCAGGAACACAGACACGCACTGACACCCAGTAACAAAGACCTACACTGACACCAAGTAACAAAGACATACACTGATACCCAGTATCACAGACAAACACATACAACAAGTAACAAAGACATACACTGACACCAAGTCACAAAGACACACACTGACACCCAGTAACAAAGACATACACTGACACCAAGTCACAAAGACACACACTGATACCCAGGAACACTGACACACGCTGACACCCAGTAACAAAGACATACACTGATATCAAATCACAAAGACATACACTGATACCCAGGATCACAGACACACACTGACACCCAGTAACAAAGACATACACTGATACCAAGTCACAAAGACATACACTGATACCCAGTAACACAGACACACACTGACACCGAGTAACAAAGACATACACTGAAACTAAGTAACAAAGACATACACTGACACCAAGTAACATGACATACACTTACACCAAGTAAAAAAGACACACACTTACACCAAGGAACAAAGACAGACAATTACACCAACTAACAAAGACATAAACTTACACCAAGTTTTTTGACATACACTGACACCAAGTAGCAAAGACATACACTGATACCCAGTAACACAGACACACACTTACACCAAGTAACAAAGACATACACTGATACCCAGTAACACAGACACACACTTGCACCAAATAACAAAGACTGACACTGATACCCAGTAACACAGGCACACACTTACACCAAGTAACACAGACATACACTTACACCAAGTAACACAGACATACACTTACACCAAGTATTTTGACATACACTTGCACCAAGTAACAAAGGCATACACTGATACCCAGTAACACAGACACACACGGACACCCAGTTAGAAACACAAACTGACCCCCAGTAACACAGACACACACTGACCCCCAGTAACACAGACAGACACAGAAACCAAGTCACAAAGGCACACACTGACACCCAGTAACAAAGACATACACTGACACCAAGTCACAAAGACATACACTGATACCCAGGAACACAGACACGCACTGACACCCAGTAACAAAGACATACACTGATACCAAGTCACAAAGACATACACTGATACCCAGTATCACAGACACACACTGACACCCAGTAACAAAGACATACACTGATACCAAGTCACAAAGACATACACTGATACCCAGTAACACAGACACACACTGACACCGAGTAACGAAGACATACACTGACACCAAGTAACAAAGACATACACTGACACCAAGAAACATGACATAGCCTTACACCAAGTAAAAAAGACACACACTTACACCAAGGAACAAAGACAGACAATTACACCAAATAACAAAGACATAAACTTCCACAAAGTATTTTGACAAACACTGACACCAAGTAACACAGAGAACCACTGATACACAGTAACAAAGACATACACTGGCACCAAGTAACACAGACACGCACTGACACCCAGTAACAAAGACATGCACTGACACCAAGTAACAAAGACATACACTGATACCCAGTAACACAGACACACACTTACACCAAGTAACAAAGGCAGACACTTACACCAAGTAACATAGATATACACTGACATCAAGTAACAAACACACACACTGATACCCAGTAACACAGACACACAATTACACCAAGTAACAAAGACAGACACTGATACCCAGTTACACAGACACACACTTACACCAAGTAACAAAGACATACACTTAGACCAAGTAACACAGACATACACTGATAGCCAGTAACACAGACACACACTTACACCAAGTAACAGAGACAGACACTTACACCAAGTAACAAAGGCAAACACTGACACCAAGGAACAAAGACAGACACTTATACCAAGTAACAAATACAGACAATTACATCAAGTAACAAACACATACACTGACACCAAGTAACAAACACATACACTGATACCCAGTAACACAGACACACACTTACACCAAGTTACAAAGACAGACACTGATACCCAGTAACACAGACACTCACTTGCACCAAGTAACAAAGACATACACTTACACCAAGTAACACAGACATACACTGACACCAAGTCACAAATCCATACACTGACACCAAGTCACAAAGACATACACTAATACACAGACACACACTTACACCAAGTAACACAGACATACACTGACATCAAGTAACAAAGACATACACTGATACCCAGTTTCACAGAGACACACTTACACCAAGTAACAAAGACATACACTGACACCAAGTCACAAAGACACACACTGACACCCAGTGACAAAGACATACACTGATACCAAGTCACAAATACATACACTGATACCCAGTAACACAGACACACACTTACACCAAGTAACAGAGACAGACACTTACACCAAGTAACAAAGGCATACACTGACACCAAGGAACAAAGACAGACACTGACACCAAGTAAGAAAGACAGACAATTTCATCAAATAACAAACACATACACTGACACTAAGTAACAAACACATACACTGATACCCAGTAACACAGACACACACTTACACCAAGTTACAAAGACAGACTCTGATACCCAGTAAAAAAGACACACACTTACACCAAGTAACAAAGACATACACTGACACCCAGTAACACAGACACACACTGACACCCAGTTAGAAACACACACTGACCCAGTAACACAGACACACACTGACACCCAGTAACACAGACATACACTGACACCAAGTCACAAAGGCACGCACTGACACCCAGTAACAAAGACATACACTGACACCAAGTCACAAAGACATACACTAATACACAGACACACACTTACACCAAGGAACACAGACATACACTGACATCAAGTAACAAAGATATACACTGATACCCAGTATCACAGAGACACACTTACACCAAGTAACAAAGACATACACTGACACCAAGTCACAAAGACATACACTTAGACCAAGTAACACAGACATACACTGATACCCAGTAACACAGACACACACTTACACCAAGTAACAGAGACAGACACTTACACCAAGTAACAAAGGCATACACTGACACCAAGGAACAAAGACAGACACTTATACCAAGTAACAAAGACAGACAATTACATCAAGCAACAAACACATACACTGACACCAAGTAACAAACAAATACACTGATACCCAGTAACACAGACACACACTTACACCAAGTTACAAAGACAGACACTGAAACCCAGTAACACAGACACACACTTACACCAAGTAACAAAGACATACACTTACACCAAGTAACACAGACATACACTGACACCAAGTCACAAAGACATACACTGACACCAAGTCACAAAGACATACACTAATACACAGACACACACTTACACCAAGTAACACAGACATACACTGACTTCAAGTAACAAAGACATACACTGATACCCAGTATCACAGAGACACACTTACACCAAGTAACAAAGACATACACTGACACCAAGTCACAAAGACACACACTGACACCCAGTAACAAAGACATACACTTACACCAAGTAACACAGACATACACTGACACCAAGTCACAAAGACATACACTGACACCAAGTCACAAAGACATACACTTATACACAGACACACACTTACACCAAGTAACACAGACATACACTGACTTCAAGTAACAAAGACATACACTGATACCCAGTATCACAGAGACACACTTACACCAAGTAACAAAGACATACACTGACACCAAGTCACAAAGACACACACTGACACCCAGTAACAAAGACATACACTGACATCAAGTCACAAAGGAATACACTGATACACAGGAACACAGACACACACTGACACCCAGTAACAAAGACATACATTTATACCAAGTCACAAAGACATACACTGATACCCAGTAACAGAGACACACACTGACACCCAGTGACAAAGACATACACTGATACCAAGTCACAAAGACATACACTGATACCCAGTAACACAGACACACACTTACACCAAGTAACACAGACATACACTGACATCAAGTAACAAAGATATACACTGATACCCAGTATCACAGAGACACACTTACACCAAGTAACAAAGACATACACTGACACCAAGTAACAAAGATATACACTGACACCAAGTAACAAACACACACACTGATACCCAGTAACAAAGACATACACTTAGACCAAGTAACACAGACATACACTGATAGCCAGTAACACAGACACACACTTACACCAAGTAACAGAGACAGACACTTACACCAAGTAACAAAGGCAAACACTGACACTAAGGAACAAAGACAGACACTTATACCAAGTAACAAATCCAGACAATTACATCAAGTAACAAACACATACACTGACACCAAGTAACAAACACATACACTGATACCCAGTAACACAGACACACACTTACACCAAGTTACAAAGACAGACACTGTACCCAGTAACACAGACACTCACTTGCACCAAGTAACAAAGACATACACTTACACCAAGTAACACAGACATACACTGACACCAAGTCACAAATCCATACACTGACACCAAGTCACAAAGACATACACTAATACACAGACACACACTTACACCAAGTAACACAGACATACACTGACATCAAGTAACAAAGACATACACTGATACCCAGTAACACAGACACACACTTACACCAAGTTACAAAGACAGACACTGTACCCAGTAACACAGACACTCACTTGCACCAAGTAACAAAGACATACACTTACACCAAGTAACACAGACATACACTGACACCAAGTCACAAATCCATACACTGACACCAAGTCACAAAGACATACACTAATACACAGACACACACTTACACCAAGTAACAAAGACATACACTGACACCAAGTCACAAAGACACACACTGACACCCAGTGACAAAGACATACACTGATACCAAGTCACAAAGACATACACTGATACCCAGTAACACAGACACACACTTACACCAAGTAACAGAGACAGACACTTACACCAAGTAACAAAGGCATACACTGACACCAAGGAACAAAGACAGACACTGACACCAAGTAAGAAAGACAGACAATTTCATCAAATAACAAACACATACACTGACACTAAGTAACAAACACATACACTGATACCCAGTAACACAGACACACACTTACACCAAGTTACAAAGACAGACTCTGATACCCAGTAAAAAAGACACACACTTACACCAAGTAACAAAGACATACACTGACACCCAGTAACACAGACACACACTGACACCCAGTTAGAAACACACACTGACCCAGTAACACAGACACACACTGACACCCAGTAACACAGACATACACTGACACCAAGTCACAAAGGCACACACTGACACCCAGTAACAAAGACATACACTGACACCAAGTCACAAAGACATACACTAATACACAGACACACACTTACACCAAGGAACACAGACATACACTGACATCAAGTAACAAATATATACACTGATACCCAGTATCACAGAGACACACTTACACCAAGTAACAAAGACATACACTGACACCAAGTCACAAAGACATACACTTAGACCAAGTAACACAGACATACACTGATACCCAGTAACACAGACACACACTTACACCAAGTAACAGAGACAGACACTTACACCAAGTAACAAAGGCATACACTGACACCAAGGAACAAAGACAGACACTTATACCAAGTAACAAAGACAGACAATTACATCAAGCAACAAACACATACACTGACACCAAGTAACAAACACATACACTGATAACCAGTAACACAGACACACACTTACACCAAGTTACAACGACAGACACTGAAACCCAGTAACACAGACACACACTTACACCAAGTAACAAAGACATACACTTACACCAAGTAACACAGACATACACTGACACCAAGTCACAAAGACATACACTGACACCAAGTCACAAAGACATACACTAATACACAGACACACACTTACACCAAGTAACACAGACATACACTGACTTCAAGTAACAAAGACATACACTGATACCCAGTATCACAGAGACACACTTACACCAAGTAACAAAGACATACACTGACACCAAGTCACAAAGACACACACTGACACCCAGTAACAAAGACATACACTTACACCAAGTAACACAGACATACACTGACACCAAGTCACAAAGACATACACTGACACCAAGTCACAAAGACATACACTTATACACAGACACACACTTACACCAAGTAACACAGACATACACTGACTTCAAGTAACAAAGACATACACTGATACCCAGTATCACAGAGACACACTTACACCAAGTAACAAAGACATACACTGACACCAAGTCACAAAGACACACACTGACACCCAGTAACAAAGACATACACTGACATCAAGTCACAAAGGAATACACTGATACACAGGAACACAGACACACACTGACACCCAGTAACAAAGACATACATTTATACCAAGTCACAAAGACATACACTGATACCCAGTAACAGAGACACACACTGACACCCAGTGACAAAGACATACACTGATACCAAGTCACAAAGACATACACTGATACCCAGTAACACAGACACACACTTACACCAAGTAACACAGACATACACTGACATCAAGTAACAAAGATATACACTGATACCCAGTATCACAGAGACACACTTACACCAAGTAACAAAGACATACACTGGCACCAAGTCACAAAGACATACACTTAGACCAAGTAACACAGACATACACTGATACCCAGTAACACAGACACACTCTTACACCAAGTAACAGAGACAGACACTTACACCAAGTAACAAAGGCATACACTGACACCAAGGAACAAAGACAGACACTTATACCAAGTAACAAAGACAGACAATTACATCAAGTAACAAACACATACACTGACACCAAGTAACAAACACATACACTGATACCCAGTAACAAACACATACACTGATACCCAGTAACACAGACACACACTTACACCAAGTTACAAAGACAGACACTGATACCCAGTAACACAGGCACACACTTACACCAAGTAACAAAGACATACACTTACATCAAGTAACACGGACATACACTGACACCAAGTCACAAAGACATACACTTATACACAGACACACACTTACACCAAGTAACACAGACATACCCTGACTTCAAGTAACAAAGACATACACTGATACCCAGTATCACAGAGACACACTTACACCAAGTAACAAAGACATACACTGACACCAAGTCACAAAGACACACACTGACACCCAGTAACAAAGACATACACTGACATCAAGTCACAAAGGCATACACTGATACCCAGGAACACAGACACACACTGACACCCAGTAACAAAGACATACATTTATACCAAGTCACAAAGACATACACTGATACCCAGTAACACAGACACACACTGACACCCAGTGACAAAGACATACACTGATACCAAGTCACAAAGACATACACTGATACCCAGTAACACAGACACACACTTACACCAAGTAACAGAGACAGACACTTACACCAAGTAACAAAGGCATACACTGACACCAAGGAACAAAGACAGACACTGACACCAAGTAACAAAGACAGACAATTACATCAAATAACAAACACATACACTGACACCAAGTAACAAACACATACACTGATAACCAGTAACACAGACACACACTTACACCAAGTTACAAAGACAGACACTGATACCCAGTAACACAGACACACACTTACACCAAGTAACAAAGACATACACTTACACCAAGTAACACAGAAATTCACTTACACCAAGTATTTTGACATACACATACACCAAGTAACAAAGACATACACTGACACCCAGTAACACAGACACACACTGACACCCAGTTAGAAACACACACTGACCCAGTAACACAGACACACACTGACACCCAGTAACACAGACATACACTGACACCAATTCACAAATGCACACTTTGACACCCAGTAGCAAAGACATACACTGACACCAAGTCACAAAGACATACACTAATACACAGACACACACTTACACCAAGTAACACAGACATACACTGACATCAAGTAACAAACACATACACTGATACCCAGTAACACAGACACACGCTTACACCAAGTTAGAAAGACAGACACTGATACCCAGTAACACAGACACACACTTACACCAAGTAACAAAGACATACACTTACACCAAGTAACACAGACATACACTGACACCAAGTCACAAAGACATACACTGACACCAAGTCACAAAGACATACACTAATACACAGACACACACTTACACCAAGTAACACAGACATACACTGACTTCAAGTAACAAAGACATACACTGATACCCAGTATCACAGAGACACACTTACACCAAGTAACAAAGACATACACTGACACCAAGTCACAAAGACACACACTGACACCCAGTAACAAAGACATACACTGACACCCAGTAACACAGACATACACTGATACCAAGTCACAAAGACATACACTGACACCAAGTCACAAAGACATACACTAATACACAGACACACACTTACACCAAGTAACACAGACATACACTGACTTCAAGTAACAAAGACATACACTGATACCCAGTATCACAGAGACACACTTACACCAAGTAACAAAGACATACACTGACACCAAGTCACAAAGACACACACTGACACCCAGTAACAAAGACATACACTGACACCCAGTAACACAGACATACACTGACACCAAGTCACAAAGACATACACTGACACCAAGTCACAAAGACATACACTAATACACAGACACACACTTACACCAAGTAACACAGACATACACTGACTTCAAGTAACAAAGACATACACTGATACCCAGTATCACAGAGACACACTTACACCAAGTAACAAAGACATACACTGACAGCAAGTCACAAAGACATACACTTAGACCAAGTAACACAGACATACACTGATACCCAGTAACACAGACACACTCTCACACCAAGTAACAGAGACAGACACTTACACCAAGTAACAAAGGCATACACTGACACCAAGGAACAAAGACAGACACTTATACCAAGTAACAAAGACAGACAATTACATCAAGTAACAAACACATACACTGACACCAAGTAACAAACACATACACTGATACCCAGTAACACAGACACACACTTACACCAAGTTACAAAGACAGACACTGATACCCAGTAACACAGACACACACTGACACCCAGTAACACAGACATACACTGACACCAAGTCACAAAGGCACACACTGACACCCAGTAACAAAGACATACACTGACACCAAGTCACAAAGACATACACTAATACACAGACACACACTTACACCAAGGAACACAGACATACACTGACATCAAGTAACAAAGATATACACTGATACCCAGTATCACAGAGACACACTTACACCAAGTAACAAAGACATACACTGACACCAAGTCACAAAGACATACACTTAGACCAAGTAACACAGACATACACTGATACCCAGTAACACAGACACACACTGACACCAAGTAACAGAGACAGACACTTACACCAAGTAACAAAGGCATACACTGACACCAAGGAACAAAGACAGACACTTATACCAAGTAACAAAGACAGACAATTACATCAAGCAACAAACACATACACTGACACCAAGTAACAAACACATACACTGATACCCAGTAACACAGACACACACTTACACCAAGTTACAACGACAGACACTGAAACCCAGTAACACAGACACACACTTACACCAAGTAACAAAGACATACACTTACACCAAGTAACACAGTTATACACTGACACCAAGTCACAAAGACATACACTGACACCAAGTCACAAAGACATACACTAATACACAGACACACACTTACACCAAGTAACACAGACATACACTGACTTCAAGTAACAAAGACATACACTGATACCCAGTATCACAGAGACACACTTACACCAAGTAACAAAGACATACACTGACACCAAGTCACAAAGACACACACTGACACCCAGTAACAAAGACATACACTTACACCAAGTAACACAGACATACACTGACACCAAGTCACAAAGACATACACTGACACCAAGTCACAAAGACATACACTTATACACAGACACACACTTACACCAAGTAACACAGACATACACTGACTTCAAGTAACAAAGACATACACTGATACCCAGTATCACAGAGACACACTTACACCAAGTAACAAAGACATACACTGACACCAAGTCACAAAGACACACACTGACACCCAGTATCAAAGACATACACTGACATCAAGTCACAAAGGAATACACTGATACACAGGAACACAGACACACACTGACACCCAGTAACAAAGACATACATTTATACCAAGTCACAAAGACATACACTGATACCCAGTAACAGAGACACACACTGACACCCAGTGACAAAGACATACACTGATACCAAGTCACAAAGACATACACTGATACCCAGTAACACAGACACACACTTACACCAAGTAACACAGACATACACTGAAATCAAGTAACAAAGATATACACTGATACCCAGTATCACAGAGACACACTTACACCAAGTAACAAAGACATACACTGACACCAAGTCACAAAGACATACACTTAGACCAAGTAACACAGACATACACTGATACCCAGTAACACAGACACACTCTTACACCAAGTAACAGAGACAGACACTTACACCAAGTAACAAAGGCATACACTGACACCAAGGAACAAAGACAGACACTTATACCAAGTAACAAAGACAGACAATTACATCAAGTAACAAACACATACACTGACACCAAGTAACAAACACATACACTGATACCCAGTAACAAACACATACACTGATACCCAGTAACACAGACACACACTTACACCAAGTTACAAAGACAGACACTGATACCCAGTAACACAGGCACACACTTACACCAAGTAACAAAGACATACACTTACATCAAGTAACACGGACATACATTGACACCAAGTCACAAAGACATACACTTATACACAGACACACACTTACACCAAGTAACACAGACATACACTGACTTCAAGTAACAAAGACATACACTGATACCCAGTATCACAGAGACACACTTACACCAAGTAACAAAGACATACACTGACACCAAGTCACAAAGACACACACTGACACCCAGTAACAAAGACATACACTGACATCAAGTCACAAAGGCATACACTGATACCCAGGAACACAGACACACACTGACACCCAGTAACAAAGACATACATTTATACCAAGTCACAAAGACATACACTGATACCCAGTAACACAGACACACACTGACACCCAGTGACAAAGACATACACTGATACCAAGTCACAAAGACATACACTGATACCCAGTAACACAGACACACACTTACACCAAGTAACAGAGACAGACACTTACACCAAGTAACAAAGGCATACACTGACACCAAGGAACAAAGACAGACACTGACACCAAGTAACAAAGACAGACAATTACATCAAATAACAAACACATACACTGACACCAAGTAACAAACACATACACTGATAACCAGTAACACAGACACACACTTACACCAAGTTACAAAGACAGACACTGATACACAGTAACACAGACACACACTTACACCAAGTAACAAAGACATACACTTACACCAAGTAACACAGAAATTCACTTACACCAAGTATTTTGACATACACATACACCAAGTTACAAAGACATACACTGACACCCAGTAACACAGACACACACTGACACCCAGTTAGAAACACACACTGACCCAGTAACACAGACACACACTGACACCCAGTAACACAGACATACACTGACACCAATTCACAAATGCACACTTTGACACCCAGTAGCAAAGACATACACTGACACCAAGTCACAAAGACATACACTAATACACAGACACACACTTACACCAGTAACACAGACATACACTGACATCAAGTAACAAACACATACACTGATACCCAGTAACACAGACACACGCTTACACCAAGTTAGAAAGACAGACACTGATACCCAGTAACACAGACACACACTTACACCAAGTAACAAAGACATACACTTACACCAAGTAACACAGACATACACTGACACCAAGTCACAAAGACATACACTGACACCAAGTCACAAAGACATACACTAATACACAGACACACACTTACACCAAGTAACACAGACATACACTGACTTCAAGTAACAAAGACATACACTGATACCCAGTATCACAGAGACACAATTACACCAAGTAACAAAGACATACACTGACACCAAGTCACAAAGACACACACTGACACCCAGTAACAAAGACATACACTGACACCCAGTAACACAGACATACACTGATACCAAGTCACAAAGACATACACTGACACCAAGTCACAAAGACATACACTAATACACAGACACACACTTACACCAAGTAACACAGACATACACTGACTTCAAGTAACAAAGACATACACTGATACCCAGTATCACGGAGACACACTTACACCAAGTAACAAAGACATACACTGACACCAAGTCACAAAGACACACACTGACACCCAGTAACAAAGACATACACTGACACCCAGTAACACAGACATACACTGACACCAAGTCACAAAGACATACACTGACACCAAGTCACAAAGACATACACTAATACACAGACACACACTTACACCAAGTAACACAGACATACACTGACTTCAGGTAACAAAGACATACACTGATACCCAGTATCACAGAGACACACTTACACCAAGTAACAAAGACATACACTGACAGCAAGTCACAAAGACATACACTTAGACCAAGTAACACAGACATACACTGATACCCAGTAACACAGACACACTCTCACACCAAGTAACAGAGACAGACACTTACACCAAGTAACAAAGGCATACACTGACACCAAGGAACAAAGACAGACACTTATACCAAGTAACAAAGACAGACAATTACATCAAGTAACGAACACATACACTGACACCAAGTAACAAACACATACACTGATACCCAGTAACACAGACACACACTTACACCAAGTTACAAAGACAGACACTGATACCCAGTAACACAGACACACACTTACACCAAGTAACAAAGACATACACTTACACCAAGTAACACAGACATACACTGACACCAAGTCACAAAGACATACACTGACACCAAGTCACAAAGACATACACTTATACACAGACACACACTTACACCAAGTAACACAGACATACACTGACTTCAAGTAACAAAGACATACACTGATACCCAGTATCACAGAGACACACTTACACCAAGTAACAAAGGCATACACTGACACCAAGTCACAAAGACACACACTGACACCCAGTAACAAAGACATACACTGACATCAAGTCACAAAGGCATACACTGATACCCAGGAACACAGACACACACTGACACCCAGTAACAAAGACATACATTTATACCAATTCACAAAGACATACACTGATACCCAGTAACACAGACACACACTGACACCCAGTGACAAAGACATACACTGATAACAAGTCACAAAGACATACACTGATACCCAGTGACACAGACACACACTTACACCAAGTAACAGAGACAGACACTTACACCAAGTAACAAAGGCATACACTGACACCAAGGAACAAAGACAGACATTGACATCAAGTAACAAAGACAGACATTTACATCAAATAACAAACACATACACTGACACCAAGTAACAAACACATACACTGATACCCAGTAACACAGACACACACTTACACCAAGTTACAAAGACAGACACTGATACCCAGTAACACAGACACACACTTACACCAAGTAACAAAGACATACACTTACACCAAGTAACACAGACATTCACTTACACCAAGTATTTTGACATACACTTACACCAAGTAACAAAGACATACACTTACACCAAGTAACACAGACATTCACTTACACCAAGTATTTTGACATACACTTACACCAAGTAACACAGACACACACTGACACCCAGTTATAAATACACACTGACCCAGTTACACAGACACACACTGACAGCCAGTAACACAGACATACACTGACACCAAGTCACAAAGGCACACACTGACACCCAGTAACAAAGACATACACTGACACCAAGTCACAAAGTCATACACTAATACACAGACACACACTTACACCAAGTAACACAGACACACACTGACACCCAGTAACACAGACATACACTGACACCAAGTCACAAAGGCACACACTGACACCCAGTAACAAAGACATACACTGATACCAAGTCACAAAGACATACACTGATACCCAGTAACACAGACATACACTGACACCCAGTGAAAAAGACACACACTGATACCAAGTAACAAAGACACACACTGATACCCAGTAACACAGACACACACTTACACCAGGTAACAAAGACGTACACTGGCACCAAGTCACAAAGACACACACTGACACCCAGTAACAAAGACATGCACTGACACCAAGTATCAAAGACACACACTGACACCCAGTAACAAAGACATACACTGACACCAAGTCACAAAGACATACACTAATACACAGACACACACTAACACCAAGGAATACAGACATACACTAACATCAAGTAACAAAGACATATACTTACACCAAGTAACAAAGACAGACAATTACACCAAGTAACAAAGACATACACTTACACCAATTATTTTGACATAAACTGACACCAAGTAACAAAGACATACATTGATACCCAGTCACACAGACACACACTTAAACCAAGTAAAAAAGACATAAACTGACACCAAGTCACAAAGACACACACTGACACCCAGTAACAAAGACATACACTGACACCAAGTCACAAAGACATACACTGATACCCAGTAACAAAGACATACACTTACACCAAGTAACAAACACACATACTTACACCAAGTAACGCAGACATACACTGACACCAAGTACCAAAGACATACACTTACACCATGTAACAAAGACAGACAATTGCACCAAGTAACAAAGACATACACTTACACCAAGTATTTTGACATATACTTGCACCAAGTAACAACGACATACACTGACACCAAGTCACAAACACATACACTGACACCAAGTAACAAAGACATACATCGATACCCAGTAACACAGACACACACTGACCCCCAGTAACACAGACACACACTTACACCAAATAACAAAGACATGCACTGACAACAAGTAATAAAGACATACTCTGATACCCAGTAACACAGACGCACACTTACACCAACTAACAAAGACATACACTGACACCAAGTAACAAAGACATACACCGATACCCAGTAACACAGACGCACACTGACACCAAGTAGCAAAGACATACACTTACACCAAGTAAAGCAGACATACACTTACACCAAGTATTTTGACATACACTTACACAAAGTAACAAAGACATACACTGACACCCAGTAACAAAGAAATCCACTGACAACAAGTCACAAACACATACACTGACACCAAGTTACAAAGACAAACACTTACTCCAAGTTACAAAGACATACACTGACACCCAGGAACACAGACACACACTGACACCAAGTAACAAAGACACACACTTACACCAAGTAACAAAGACATACACTGACAAGAAATAACAAAGACACACACTTACACCAAGTAACACAGACATACACTGACACCAAGTAACAAAGACAGACAATTACACCAAGTAACAAAGACATACACTTACACCAAGTATTTTGACATACACTGACACCATGTAACAAAGACATACACTGATACCCAGAAACACAGACACACACTTACACCATGTAACAAAGACGTACACTGGCACCAAGTCACAAAGACACACACTGACACCCAGTAACAAAGACATGCACTGACACCAAGTATCAAAGACATACACTGATACCCAGTAACAAAGACATACACTGATACCCAGTAACATAGACGCACACTTACACCAAGTAACAAAGACATACACTTACACCAATTAACACAGACATTCACTGACACGAAGTATTTTGACATACACTTGCACCAAGTAACAAAGACATACACTGATACCCAGTAACAAAGACACACACTTACACCAAGTAACAAAGACACACACTTGCACCAAGTAACAAAGACATACACTGACAACAAGTAACACAGACACATACTTACACCAAGTAACACAGACGTACACTGGCACCAAGTCACAAAGATACACACTGACACCCAGTAACAAAGACATGCACTGACACCAAGTATCAAAGACATACACTGATACCCAGTAACAAAGACATACACTGATACCCAGTAACAAAGACATACACTTACACCAAGTAACAAACACACATACTTACACCAAGTAACGCAGACATACACTGACACCAAGTACCAAAGACATACATTTACACCATGTAACAAAGACAGACAATTGCACCAAGTAACAAAGACGTACACTTACACCAAGTGTTTTGACATACACTTGCACCAAGCAACAACGACATACACTGACACCCAGTAACTAAGACATGCATTGATACCCAGAAACACAGACACACACTGACCCCCAGTAACACAGACACACACTTACACCATGTAACAAAGACATACACTGACACCAAGTAACAAAGACATACTCTGATACCCAGTAACACAGACGCACACTTACACCAAGGAACAAAGACATACATTGACACCAAGTAACAAAGACATACACCGATACACAGTAACACAGACGCACACTGACACCAGGTAGCAAAGACATACACTTACACCAAGTAACGCAGACATACACTTACACCAAGTATTTTGACATACACTTACACCAAGTAACAAAGACATACACTGACACCCAGTAACAAAGAAATCCACTGACAACAAGTCACAAACACATACACTGACACCAAGTAACAAAGACAAACACTTACTCCAAGTAACAAAGACATACACTGACACCCAGGAACACAGACACACACTGACACCAAGTAACAAAGACGCACACTTACAACAAGTAACAAAGACATACACTGACACCAAGTAACAAAGACAGACAATTACACCAAGTAACAAAGACATACACTTACACCAAGTATTTTGACATACACTGACACCAAGTAACAAAGACATACACTGATACCCAGAAACACAGACACACACTTACACCATGTAACAAAGACGTACACTGGCACCAAGTCACAAAGACACACACTGACACCCAGTAACAAAGACATGCACTGACACCAAGTATCAAAGACATACACTGATACCCAGTTACAAAGACATACACTTACACCAAGTAACAAA
This sequence comes from Heterodontus francisci, assembly GCF_036365525.1. NCBI lineage: Eukaryota > Metazoa > Chordata > Chondrichthyes > Heterodontiformes > Heterodontidae > Heterodontus > Heterodontus francisci. Next base: position 1,479,395 of record NW_027140794.1, read on the forward strand.
GACATACACTTACACCAATTAACACAGACATTCACTGACACGAAGTATTTTGACATATACTTGCACCAAGTAACAAAGACATACACTGACACCCAGTAACAAAGACACACACTTGCACGAAGTAACAAAGACACACACTTGCACCAAGTAACAAAGACTGACACTGACAACAAGTAACAAAGACACATACTTACACCAAGTAACACAGACATACACTGACACCAAGTAACAAAGACAGACAATTACACCAAGTAACAAAGACATACAACTACACCAAGTATTTTCACATACACTTACACCAAGTAACAAAGACATCCACTGATACCCAGTAACACAGACACACACATACACCAATTAACAAAGACATACACTGACACCAAGTCACAAAGACACACACTGACACCCAGTAACAAAGACATACGCTGACACGAAGTAACAAAGACATACACTGATAACCAGTAACACAGACAAACATTTACACCAAGTAACAAAGAAATACACTGACACCAAGTCTCGAAGACACACACTGACACCCAGTAACAAAGACATACACTGGCACCAAGTCACAAAGACATACACTGATACCCAGTAACAAAGACATACACTGATACCCAGTAACACAGACACACACTTACACCAAGTAACAAAGACACACTCTGACACCCAGTAACACAGACACACACTTGCAACAAGTAACAAAGACATACACTGACAACCAGTAACAAAGACATACACTGACACCCAGTAAAACAGACGCACACGGACACCAAGTAACAAAGACACACACTGACACCCAGTAACACAAACAAACACACTGACACCCAGAAACACAGACACACACTGACACCAGGTAACAAAGACATACACTGATACCCAGTAACACAGACGCACACTTACACCAAGTAATAAAGACATACACTGACACCAAGTAACAAAGACATACACTGATACCCAGTAACAAAGACATACACCTACACCAAGTATTTTGACATACAATGCCACCAAGTAACAAAGACATACACTGATACACAGTAACACAGACACACACTTACACCAGGTAACAAAGACACACACTGACACAAAGTCACAAAGACACGCACTGACACCCAGTAACAAAGACATACACTGATACCCAGTAACACAGTCATGCACTTACACCAAGTAACAAAGACACATACCTACACCAAGAAACACAGACATACACTGACACCAACTAACAAAGACACACACTTACACCAAGTAACAAAGACATACACTGACACCCAGGAACAAAGACATACACTGACACCCAGTCACACAGACACACACGGACACCAAGTAACAAAGACACACACTGACACCCAGTAACACAAACAAACACACTGACACCCAGAAACACAGACACACACTGACACCAGGTAACAAAGACATACACTGATACCCAGTAACACAGACGCACACTTACACCAAGTAATAAAGACATACACTGACACCAATTAACAAAGACATACACTGATACCCAGTAACACAGACGCACACTTACACCAAGTAACAAAGACATACACTTACACCAAGTAACACAGACATACACTTACACCAAGTATTTTGACATACACTTACACCAATTAGCAAAGACATACAATGACACCCAGTAACACAGACACACACTTACACCAAGTAACAAAGACACACACTGATACCCAGTAACACAGACACACACTTACACCAAGTATCAAAGACATACACTGACACCCAGTAACAAAGACATACACTGACACCCAGTAACACAGACACACACGGACACCAAGTAACAAAGACACACACTTACACCAAGTAACAAAGACATACACTGACACCAAGTCACAAAGACACACACTGACACCCAGTAACAAAGACATACACTGACACCAAGTCACAAAGACATACACTGATACCCAGTAACAAAGGCATACACTGATACCCAGTAACACAGACGCACACTTACACCAAGTAACAAAGACATACACTTACACCAAGTATTTTGACATGCAATGCCACCAAGTAACAAAGACATACACTGATACACAGTAACACAGACACACACTTACACCAGGTAACAAAGACACACACTGACACAAAGTCACAAAGACACACACTGACACCCAGTAACAAAGACATACACTGATACCCAGTAACACAGACATACACTTACACCAAGTAACAAAGGCACATACCTACACCAAGAAACACAGACATACACTGACATCAACTAACAAAGACATACACTTACACCGTGTAACAAAGACACACAATTACACCAAGTAACAAAGACATACACTTACACCAAGTATTTTGACATACACTTGCACCAAGTAACAAATACATACACTGACACCCAGTAACTAAGACATACAATGACACCAAGTCACAAACACATACACTGACACCAAGTAACAAAGACATACACTTACACCAAGTAACAAAGACATACATTGATACCCAGTAACAAAGACACACACTGACACCCAGTTAGAAACACACAATGACCCCCAGTAACACAGACACACACTGACCCCCAGTAACACAGACACACACTTACACCAAGTAACAAAGACAGACACTGACACGAAGTAACAGAGACATACACTGATACCCAGTAACACAGACGCACACTTACACCAAGTAACAAAGACATACAATGACACCAAGTCACAAAGACATACACTGATACCCAGTAACACAGACGCACACTTACACCTAGTAACAAAGACATACACTTACACCAAGTAACACAGACATACACTTACACCAAGTATTTTGACATACACTTACACCAAGTAACTAAGACATACACTGACACCCAGTAACATAGAAACCCACTGACACCAATTAAAAAAGACATACACTGACACCCAGGAACACGGACAAACACTGACACCAAGTAACAAAGACACACACTTACACCAAGTAACAAAGACATACACATACACCAAGTATTTTGACATACACTGCCACCAAGTAACAAAGACATACACTGATACACAGAAACACAGACACACACTTACACCAAGTAAAAAAGACTTACACTGACACTAAGTCACAAAGACACACACTGACACCCAGTAACAAAGACATACACTGACACCAAGTAACAAAGACATACACTGATACCCAGTAACACAGACACACACTTACACCAAGTAACAAAGACATACACTGACACCAAGTCACAAAGACACACACTGACACCCAGTAACAAAGACACACACTGACACCCAGTAACAAAGACATACACTGATACCCAGTAACACAGACGCACACTTACACCAAGTAACAAAGACACATACTTACACCAAGTAACACAGACATAAACTGACACCAAGTAACAAAGACATCCACTTACACCAAGTAACAAAGACAGTCAATTACGCCAAGTAACAAAGACATACACTTACACCAAGTATTTTGACATACACTTGCACCAAGTAACAAAAACATACACTGACAACAAGTAACAAAGACATACACTTACACCCAGTAACAAAGACATATATTGATAGCCAGTAACACAAACACACACTGACACCCAGTTAGAAACACACAATGACCCCCAGTAACACAGACACACACTTAACCCCAGTAACACAGACACACACTTACACCAAGTAACAAAGACATACACTGACACCAAGTAACAAAGACATACTCTGATACCCAGTAACACAGACGCACACTTACACCAAGGAACAAAGACATACACTGACACCAAGTAACAAAGACATACACCGATACCCAGTAACACAGACGCACACTGACACCAAGTAACAAAGACATCCACTTACACCAAGTAACGCAGACATACACTTACACCAAGTATTTTGACATACACTTACACCAAGTAACAAAGACATACACTGACACCCAGTAACAAAGAAATCCACTGACAACAAGTCACAAACACATACACTGACACCAAGTAACAAAGACAAACACTTACACCAAGTAACAAAGACATACACTGACACCCAGGAACACAGACACACACTGACACCAAGTAACAAAGACATACACTTACACCAAGTAACAAAGACATACACTGACAAGAAATAACAAAGACACACACTTACACCAAGTAACACAGACGTACACTGACACCAAGTAACAAAGACAGACAATTACTCCAAGTAACAAAGACATACACGTACACCAAGTATTTTGACATACACTGACACCAAGTAACAAAGACATACACTGATACCCAGAAACACAGACACACACTTACACCAGGTAACAAAGACGTACATTGGCGCCAAGTCACAAAGACACACACTGACACCCAGTAACAAAGACATGCACTGACACCAAGTAACAAAGACATACACTGATACCCAGTAACACAGACACACACTTACACCAAGTAACAAAGACATACACTGACACCAAGTCACAAAGACATACACTGATACCCAGTAACAAAGACATACACAGATACCCAGTAACACAGACGCGCACTTACCCCAAGTAACAAAGACATACACTTACACCAAGTAACAAAGACATACACTGACACCAAGTCACAAAAACACACACTGACACCCAGCAACAAAGACATACACTGACACCAAGTAACAAAGACATACACTGACACCCAGTAACAAAGACATTCACTGACAACAAGTCACAAACACATACAATGACACCAAGTAACAAAGACATACACTTACACCAAGTAACAAAGACACACACTTACACCAAGTAACAAAGACATACACTGACAACAAGTAACAAAGACACACACTTACACCAAGTAACACAGACATACACTGACACCAAGTAACAAAGACAGACAATAACACCAAGTAACAAAGACATACACCTACACCAAGTATTTTGACATACACTTACACCAAGGAGCAAAGACATACACTGATACCCAGTAACAAAGACATGCACTGATAACCAGTAACACAGACATACACTTACACCAAGTAACAAAGACACACACTGATACCCAGTAACACAGACACACACTTGCAACAAGTAACAAAGACATACACTGACACCCAGTAACAAAGACATACACTGACACCCAGTAACACAGACACACACGGACACCAATTAACAAAGACACGCACTTACACCAAGAAACGCAGACACACACGGACACCCAGTAACACAAACAAACACACTGAAACCCAGAAACACAGACGCACACTTACACCAAGTAATAAAGACATACACTGACACAAAGTAACAAAGACATACACTGATACCCAGTAACACAGACGCACACTTACAGCAAGTAACAAAGACATACACTTACACCAAGTAACACAGACATCCACTTACACCAAGTATTTTGACATACACTTACACCAAGGAGCAAAGACATACACTGACACCCAGTAACACAGACACACACTTACACCAAGTAACAAAGACACACACTGATACCCAGTAACAAAGACATACACTGACACCCAGTAACACAGACACACACGGACACCAAGTAACAAAGACACACACTTACACCAAGTAACAAAGACATACACTGACACCAAGTCACAAAGACACACACTGACACCCAGTAACAAAGACAGACACTGACACCAAGTCACAAAGACATACACTGATACCCAGTAACTAAGGCATACACTGATACCCAGTAACACAGACGCACACTTACACCAAGTAACAAAGACATACACTAACACCAAGGAATACAGACATGCACTAACATCAAGTAACAAAGACATATACTTACACCAAGTAACAAAGACAGACAATTACACCAAGTAACAAAGACATACACTGACACCAAGTATTTTGACATACACTGCCACCAAGTAACAAAGACATACACTGATACACAGTAACACAGACACACACTTACACCAGGTAACAAAGACACACACTGACACCAAGTCACAAAGACACACACTGACACCCAGTAACAAAGACATACACTGATACCCAGTAACACAGACATACACTTACACCAAGTAACAAAGACACATACTTAAACCAAGTAACACAGACATACAGTGACACCAACTAACAAAGACATACACTTACACCATGTAACAAAGACACACAATTACACCAAGTAACAAAGACATACACTTACACCAAGTATTTTGACATACACTTGCACCAAGTAACAAAGACATACACTGACACCCAGTCACTAAGACATACAATGACACCAAGTCACAAACACATACACTGACACCAAGTAACAAAGACATACACTTACACCAAGTAACAAAGACATGCATTGATACCCAGTAACAAAGACACACACTGACACCCAGTTAGAAACACACAATGACCCCCAGTAACACAGACATATTTTGACCCCCAGTAACACAGACACACACTTACACCAAGTAACAAAGACATGCACTGACACGGAATAACAGAGACATACACTGATACCCAGTAACTCAGACGCACACTTACACCAAGTAACAAAGACATACAATGACATCAAGTAACAAAGACATATACTTACACCAAGTAACAAAGACAGACAATTACACCAAGTAACAAAGACATATACTTACACCAATTATTTTGACATAAACTGACACCAAGTAACAAAGACATACATTGATACCCAGTAACACAGACACACACTTAAACCAAGTAAAAAAGAGATACACAGACACCAAGTCACAAAGACACACACTGACACCCAGCAACAAAAACATACACAGACACCAAGTCACAAAGACATACACTGATACCCAGTAACAAAGACATACACTTACACCAAGTAACAAACACACATACTTACACCAAGTAACGCAGACATACACTGACACCAAGTAACAAAGACATACACTTACACCATGTAACAAAGACAGACAATTGCACCAAGTAACAAAGACATACACTTACACCAAGTATTTTGACATACACTTGCACCAAGTAACAACTACATACACTGACACCCAGTAACTAAGACATACAATGACACCAAGTCACAAACACATACACTGACACCAAGTAACAAAGACATACATTGATACCCAGTAACACAGACACACACTGACCCCCAGTAACACAGACACACACTTACACCAAGGAACAAAGACATACACTGACACCAAGTAACAAAGACATACACCGATACCCAGTAACACAGACGCACACTGACACCAAGTAACAAAGACATTCACTTACACCAAGTAACGCAGACATACACTTACACCAAGTATTTTGACACACACTTACACCAAGTAACAAAGACATACACTGACACCCAGGAACACAGACACACACTGACACCAAGTAACAAAGACACACACTTACACCAAGTAACAAAGACATACACTGACAAGAAATAACAAAGACACACACTTACACCAAGTAACACAGACATACACTGACACCAAGTAACAAAGACAGACAATTACACCAAGTAACAAATTTATACACTTACACCAAGTATTTTGACATACACTGACACCAAGTAACAAAGACATACACTGATACCCAGAAACACAGACACACACTTACACCATGTAACAAAGACGTACACTGACACCAAGTAACAAAGACATACACTGACACCCAGGAACACAGACACACACTGACACCAAGTAACAAAGACATACACTTACACCAAGTAACAAAGACATACACTGACAAGAAATAACAAAGACACACACTTACACCAAGTAACACATACGTACACTGACACCAAGTAACAAAGACATACAATTACTCCAAGTAACAAAGACATACACTTACACCAAGTATTTTGACATACACTGACACCAAGTAACAAAGACATACACTGATACCCAGAAACACAGACACACACTGACACCCAGTAACAAAGACATGCACTGACACCAAGTATCAAAGACATACACTGATACCCAGTAACACAGACACACACTTACACCAAGTAACAAAGACATTCTTTTGGGCCTCCTTATCTCGAGAGACAATGGATACGCGCCTGGAGGTGGTCAGTGGTTTGTGAAGCAGCGCCTCGAGTGGCTATAAAGGCCAATTCTGGAGTGACAGGCACTTCCACAGGTGCTGCAGGGAAATTTGTTTGTTGGGGCTGTTGCACAGTTGGCTCTCCCCTTGCGCCTCTGTCTTTTTTCCTGCCAACTACTAAGTCTCTTCGACTCGCCACAATTTAGCCCTGTCTTTATGGCTGCCCGCCAGCTCTAGCGAATGCTGGCAACTGACTCCCACGACTTGTGATCAATGTCACACGATTTCATGTCGCGTTTGCAGACGTCTTTATAACGGAGACATGGACGGCCGGTGGGTCTGATACCAGTGGCGAGCTCACTGTACAATGTGTCTTTGGGGATCCTGCCATCTTCCATGCGGCACACATGGCCAAGCCATCTCAAGCGCCGCTGACTCAGTAGTGTGTATAAGCTGGGGATGTTGGCCGCTTCAAGGACTTCTGTGTTGGAGATATAGTCCTGCCACCTGATGCCAAGTATTCTCCGAAGGCAGCGAAGATGGAATGAATTGAGACGTCGCTCTTGGCTGGCATACGTTGTCCAGGCCTCGCTGCCGTAGAGCAAGGTACTGAGGACACAGGCCTGATACACTCGGACTTTTGTGTTCCGTGTCAGTGCGCCATTTTCCCACACTCTCTTGGCCAGTCTGAACATAGCAGTGGAAGCCTTACCCATGCGCTTGTTGATTTCTGCATCTAGAGACAGGTTACTGGTGATAGTTGAGCCTAGGTAGGTGAACTCTTGAACCACTTCCAGTGCGTGGTCGCCAATATTGATGGATGGAGCATTTCTGACATCCTGCCCCATGATGTTCGTTTTCTTGTGGCTGATGGTTAGGCCAAATTCATTGCAGGCAGACGCAAACCTGTCGATGAGACTCTGCAGGCATTCTTCAGTGTGAGATGTTAAAGCAGCATCGTCAGCAAAGAGGAGTTCTCTGATGAGGACTTTCCGTACTTTGGACTTCGCTCTTAGACGGGCAAGGTTGAACAACCTGCCCCCTGATCTTGTGTGGAGGAAAATTCCTTCTTCAGAGGATTTGAACGCATGTGAAAGCAGCAGGGAGAAGAAAATCCCAAAAAGTGTGGGTGCGAGAACACAGCCCTGTTTCACACCACTCAGGATAGGAAAGGGCTCTGATGAGGAGCCACCATGTTGAATTGTGCCTTTCATATTGTCATGGAATGAGGTGATGATACTTAGTAGCTTTGGTGGACATCCGATCTTTTCTAGTAGTCTGAAGAGACCACGTCTGCTGACGAGGTCAAAGGCTTTGGTGAGATCAATGAAAGCAATATAGAGGGGCATCTGTTGTTCACGGCATTTCTCCTGTATCTGACGAAGGGAGAACAGCATGTCAATAGTCGATCTCTCTGCACGAAAGCCACACTGTGCCTCAGGGTAGACGCGCTCGGCCAGCTTCTGGAGCCTGTTCAGAGCGACTCGAGCAAAGACTTTCCCCACTATGCTGAGCAGGGAGATTCCACGGTAGTTGTTGCAGTCACCGCGGTCACCTTTGTTTTTATAGAGGGTGATGATGTTGGCATCGCGCATGTCCTGGGGTACTGCTCCCTCGTCCCAGCACAGGCATAGCAGTTCATGTAGTGCTGAGAGTATAGCAGGCTTGGCACTCTTGATTATTTCAGGGGTAATGCTGTCCTTCCCAGGGGCTTTTCCGCTGGCTAGGGAATCAATGGCATCACTGAGTTCCGATTTGGTTGGCTGTATGTCCAGCTCATCCATGACTGGTAGAGGCTGGGCTGCATTGAGGGCAGTCTCAGTGACAGCATTCTCCCTGGAGTACAGTTCTAGGTAGTGCTCAACCCAGCGGTCCATCTGTTTGCGTTGGTCAGTGATTATGTCCCCCGATTTAGATTTGAGGGGGGTGATCTTCTTGATGGTTGGCCCAAGAGCTCTCTTCATGCCATCATACATTCCTCTGATGTTTCCGGTGTCTGAGGCCAGCTGAATATGACTGCATAGGTGTTGCCAGTAGTCGTTTGCGCAACGCCTAGCTGTTCTTTGTGCAGTACTTCTGGCTGCTTTAAGTGCTGCGGATTTTAAATCGCTGGGGGCTTTCTTGTAGTTCAAAAGTGCAATGCGCTTAGCGGCTATGACAGGTTCCAGCTCTTCATTATGAGATTGAAACCAGTCTGCATTTCTCTTCGCACTTTTGCCGTAGGTGGTCAAAGCTGACTCATAGATGGCGTCTCTGATGTGGGCCCACTTGGTCTCAGCATCCCCTGTGGGAGTGTTTTGAAGGGCTGTTACAAGTGAATTTAGAAATTTTTGTAACAGCTGCGGGTGAGAAATTCTGCTCGTGTTGATGCGCGGGTGGCCCTTCTGCTTGGAATGATGCAACTTCTTTGGTCTGAGTCTAACCTTGCTGCACACCAGGGAGTGGTCGGTGTCGCAGTCCGCACTGTGGAAGCTGCGTGTGATTTGAACACTGTTTAAGGCGGCTCGCCTTGTGACAATGAGGTCTAGCTGGTGCCAACGACGTGATCTTGGGTGCCTCCATGAAACCTGGTGACAGGGTTTAGTGTGAAAGAACGAGTTGGTGATGCAGAGGTTATGATAGGTACACAACTCAAGCAGTCTCTGCCCGTTCTCATTCATCCTTCCAACGCCATAGCGCCCAAGGCAGGAGGGCCATGAGTCATGGTCGGCCCCAACCCTGGCATTAAAGTCCCCCAGCAGGAATAGGTGTTCGGTGTTGGGGATGCTGCTAATGATGTTATGGAGTTGTTCATAGAACTGGTCTTTAGCTTCAGGTGCGGAACAGAGTGTTGGAGCATAGATGCTGAGTAGGTGTACTGGACCAGAGGTGGTGAGCAGTCGGATGGACAGTATGCGTTCCGAGCCATTTGAGGGAGGCTCTATCATGCTGAGCAAGGAGTTTCTGATGGCGAAGCCCACTCCATGCTGTCTTGGTTCTTCAGGATCCCTGCCCTGCCAGAAGAAGGTGTAGTCTTGCTCTGCTAGAGAGCCACTCGCGGGGAGGCGAGTCTCCTGAAGTGCTGCAATGTCCACATTGAGTCTACTGAGCTCGTTGTTAATGATGGCGGTCTTCCGAGAATCGTTGATTTGTGTAAGGTCTTCCGACAGGCCAGGACACATAGTTCTGACGTTCCAGCTTGCAAAGCGAAGGGCTGGTACCTTCTTTCCTTTTTTCATGTTGTTTGGTGCGGTGTGTCAGTCCACCTTTCGGGCAATGACCCTGAGCTCCAAGCACCCATTGAAGCAGGCAGACTGTGGCGGGACAGAACCTTATTGACCGGGGGCTGCCCGGTTTGAGGCGGGCGGTAGCTGTCCAGTGAGGTGCAATGACCTCTCCCACCGACAAAGGCAACCCGTGGCGCCCAGTTTCTATGCCAATTTATCTGGACTTATAACCCGTAACTGCTGCCTTCCGTGTTGTTTCAGTCGCTGTGAGGCAACTATGGAGTGACCTCTCCATGGCGCATGCCTGGGCAAATTTATGGAGGTTGAGAGTTGCCCAGTCGTCAAAACCCCCCTCTCGGCCTTTCTGGTGGGGTCCAAAGGAGTCCAGGACACGACGTTTGGCACCAGTATGGCTGCAGGAACTGCCGGAAACATGCCAAAGGTGACACATGACCGCCTACGGGGTTCCGCTCCGGATTTTCTGTTTGGGTTTACTCCCTTAGCCTTGGTCTCTCCCGAGACGCCCACAAGGCAGTGGGGTTGTTGGGGCCCCTACACAGGTGTAGGATGGTGCCGGTGGGAGGAGGGGATGCAAGGGGGAGGGGTAGAGGGAGGGGGTGGGGGGGTGCAGGGGAAGGGGGTGCGGGGTGAAGATGGTGCGAGGGGGGGCGGGCTGGGACGGGGTTGTGAGGGGGTGAGCTGAGAGGGTGGAGCAGGGAAGGGGACGGGGGTGGGGGGGGGGGTGGAAGGGGGGTAAAGGGGGGGGAGGGGGGGGTGGAATCTGGTGCAGGTAATAAGCCATTTCCTCAGTGCCCACCATCGACGTCCGGAAAGCTCATCCACGTCCTTCGGGAGGTGAAGCATCATTTGGCAGACATAGAGGTGATTACATTTGCTAAGGGTTTTTTTTTTTGCAGTGGTTTAAATAAAGGCATGCAGCATTGCCGACAGTGCGCTGCAGATGCTCTCCGAGCCATCTCCCGCGGGCGCTTTGAAGTTGCGGCCGGGGGGGCCGTTCGTGGATGTTTTGGGTGTTCGGGGCACCTTTTCACAGGACTTCTCTCGGGTCCCGCAGCTCCTTCTTCACCTCAATGGACTTACCGCATGCCGTGGCTGCAGACACTCTGGACTGTGAAGACAGCAGGATCGGAGATTAAAGTATCGGCAGCTGTGCTCGTCAGTTTCATCCGGATCAATTTCATTGAGAAAACAAAGAGCAGGTGTGGCTGGGGGAGGGCAGTGGGCCCAGGTAACATACACTAAACTAACTGTTAGCCTTTAGATAGGGATAAAATGAACTGATTTAAAGAGCCAGGGGAATTTAAACAGTTTAAGAGGGCAGATTGGGGGAGAAAACGTGAGGGATGGGAGCAGATGGCCATGGATAGAGTTGAACAGCAAGGGAGCTTCCCAGGGAGCTTCCAGCCCAGGAGCCATCTTGAAGTGTTACAAAGACATACACTGACACCAAATCACAAAAACACACACTGACACCCAGTAACAAAGACATACACTGACACCAGGTCACAAAGACATACACTGATACCCAGTAACAAAGACATACACAGATACCCAGTAACACAGACGCACACTTACACCAAGTAACAAAGACATACACTTACACCAATTAACACAGACATACAATTGCACAAGTATTTTGACATACACTTACACCAAGTAACAAAGACATACACTGACACCCAGTAACAAAGACATTCACTGACAACAAGTCACAAACACATACAATGACACCAAGTAATAAAGACATACACTTACACCAAGTAACAAAGACACACACTTACACCAAGTAACAAAGACATACACTGACAACAAGTAACAAAGACACACACTTACACCAAGTAACACAGACATACACTGACACCAAGTAACAAAGACAGACAATTACACCAAGTAACAAAGACATACACCTACACCAAGTATTTTGACATACACTTACACCAAGTAACAAAGACACACACTGATACCCAGTAACACAGACACACACTTACACCGAGTAACAAAGACATACACTGACACCAAGTCACAAAGACACACACTGACACCCAGTAACAAAGACATACGCTGACGCCCAGTAACAAAGACATACACTGATAACCAGTAACACAGACAAATATTAACACCAAGTAACAAAGACATACACTGACACCAAGTCACAAAGACACACACTGACACCCAGTAACAAAGACATACACTGACACCAAGTCACAAAGACATACACTGATACCCAGTAACAAAGACATGCACTGATACCCAGTAACACAGACATACACTTGCAACAAGTAACAAAGACATACACTGATACCCAGTAACAAAGACATACACTGACACCCAGTAACACAGACACACACGGACACCAAGTAACAAAGACACGCACTTACACCAAGTAACGCAGACACACACGGACACCCAGTAACACAAACAAACACACTGAAACCCAGAAACACAGACGCACACTTACACCAAGTAATAAAGACATACACTGACACAAAGTAACAAAGACATACACTGATACCCAGTAACACAGACGCACACTTACACCAAGTAACAAAGACATACACTTACACCAAGTAACACAGACATCCACTTACACCAAGTATTTTGACATACACTTACACCAAGGAGCAAAGACATACACTGACACCCAGTAACACAGACACACACGGACACCAAGTAACAAAGACACACACTTACACCAAGTAACAAAGACATACACTGACACCAAGTCACAAAGACACACACTGACACCCAGTAACAAAGACATACACTGACACCAAGTCACAAAGACATACACTGATACCCAGTAACTAAGGCATACACTGATACCCAGTAACACAGACGCACACTTACACCAAGTAACAAAGACATACACTTACACCAAGTAACACAGACGAACACTGACACCCAGTAACAAAGACATACACTGACACCCAGTAACACAGACACACACGGACAGCAAGTAACAAAGACATACACTTACACCAAGTATTTTGACATACACTGCCACCAAGTAACAAAGACATACACTGATACACAGTAACACAGACACACACTTACACCAGGTAACAAAGACACACACTGACACCAAGTCACAAAGTCGCACACTGACACCCAGTAACAGAGACATACACTGATACCCAGTAACACAGACATACACTTACACCAAGTAACAAAGACACATACTTAAACCAAGTAACACAGACATACAGTGACACCAACTAACAAAGACATACACTTACACCATGTAACAAAGACACACAATTACACCAAGTAACAAAGACATACACTTACACCAAGTATTTTGACATACACTTGCACCAAGTAACAAAGACATACACTGACACCCAGTCACTAAGACATACAATGACACCAAGTCACAAACACATACACTGACACCAAGTAACAAAGACATACACTTACACCAAGTAACAAAGACATGCATTGATACCCAGTAACAAAGACACACACTGACACCCAGTTAGAAACACACAATGACCCCCAGTAACACAGACACATTTTGACCCCCAGTAACACAGACACACACTTACACCAAGTAACAAAGACATGCACTGACACGGAGTAACAGAGACATACACTGATACCCAGTAACTCAGACGCACACTTACACCAAGTCACAAAGACACACACTGACACCCAGTAACAAAGACATACACTGACAACAAGTCACAAAGACATACACTGATACCCAGTAACAAAGACATGCACTGATACCCAGTAACACAGACATACACTTGCAACAAGTAACAAAGACATACACTGATACCCAGTAACAAAGACATACACTGACACCCAGTAACACAGACACACACGGACACCAAGTAACAAAGACACGCACTTACACCAAGTAACGCAGACACACACGGACACCCAGTAACACAAACAAACACACTGAAACCCAGAAACACAGACGCACACTTACACCACGTAATAAAGACATACACTGACACAAAGTAACAAAGACATACACTGATACCCAGTAACACAGACGCACACTTACACCAAGTAACAAAGACATACACTTACACCAAGTAACACAGACATCCACTTACACCAAGTATTTTGACATACACTTACACCAAGGAGCAAAGACATACACTGACACCCAGTAACACAGACACACACGGACACCAAGTAACAAAGACACACACTTACACCAAGTAACAAAGACATACACTGACACCAAGTCACAAAGACACACACTGACACCCAGTAACAAAGACATACACTGACACCAAGTCACAAAGACATACACTGATACCCAGTAACTAAGGCATACACTGATACCCAGTAACACAGACGCACACTTACACCAAGTAACAAAGACATACACTTACACCAAGTAACACAGACGAACACTGACACCCAGTAACAAAGACATACACTGACACCCAGTAACACAGACACACACGGACAGCAAGTAACAAAGACATACACTTACACCAAGTATTTTGACATACACTGCCACCAAGTAACAAAGACATACACAGATACACAGTAACACAGACACACACTTACACCAGGTAACAAAGACACACACTGACACCAAGTCACAAAGTCACACACTGACACCCAGTAACAAAGACATACACTGATACCCAGTAACACAGACATACACTTACACCAAGTAACAAAGACACATACTTAAACCAAGTAACACAGACATACAGTGACACCAACTAACAAAGACATACACTTACACCATGTAACAAAGACACACAATTACACCAAGTAACAAAGACATACACTTACACCAAGTATTTTGACATACACTTGCACCAAGTAACAAAGACATACACTGACACCCAGTCACTAAGACATACAATGACACCAAGTCACAAACACATACACTGACACCAAGTAACAAAGACATACACTTACACCAAGTAACAAAGACATGCATTGATACCCAGTAACAAAGACACACACTGACACCCAGTTAGAAACACACAATGACCCCCAGTAACACAGACACATTTTGAGCCCCAGTAACACAGACACACACTTACACCAAGTAACAAAGACATGCACTGACACGGAGTAACAGAGACATACACTGATACCCAGTAACTCAGACGCACACTTACACCAAGTAACAAAGACATACAATGACACCAAGTCACAAAGACATACACTAATACACAGACACACACTAACACCAAGGAATGCAGACATGCACTAACATCAAGTAACAAAGACATATACTTACACCAAGTAACAAAGACAGACAATTACACCAAGTAACAAAGACATATACTTACACCAATTATTTTGACATAAACTGACACCAAGTAACAAAGACATACATTGATACCCAGTAACACAGACAGACACTTAAACCAAGTAAAAAAGACATACACAGACACCAATTCACAAAGACACACACTGACACCCAGCAACAAAGACATACACTGACACCAAGTCACAAAGACATACACTGATACCCAGTAACAAAGACATACACTTACACCAAGTAACAAACACACATACTTACACCAAGTAACGCAGACATACACTGACACCAAGTAACAAAGACATACACTTACACCATGTAACAAAGACAGACAATTGCACCAAGTAACAAAGACATACACTTACACCAAGTATTTGACATACACTTGCACCAAGTAACAACGACATACACTGACACCCAGTAACTAAGACATACAATGACACCAAGTCACAAACACAAACACTGACACCAAGTAACAAAGACATACATTGATACCCAGTAACACAGACACACACTGACCCCCAGTAACACAGACACACACTTACACCAAGTAACAAAGACATACACTGACACCAAGTAACAAAGACATACTCTGATACCCAGTAACACAGACGCACACTTACACCAAGGAACAAAGACATACACTGACACCAAGTAACAAAGACATACACCGATACCCAGTAACACAGACGCATACTGACACCAAGTAACAAAGACATACACTTACACCAAGTATTTTGACATACACTTACACCAAGTAACAAAGACATACACTGACACCCAGTAACAAAGAAATCCACTGACAACAAGTCACAAACACATACACTGACACCAAGTAACAAAGACAAACACTTACTCCAAGTAACAAAGACATACACTGACACCCAGGAACACAGACACACACTGCCACCAAGTAACAAAGACACACACTTACACCAAGTAACAAAGACATACACTGACAAGAAATAACAAAGACACACACTTACACCAAGTAACACAGACATACACTAACACCAAGTAACAAAGACAGACAATTACACCAAGTAACAAATTTATACACTTACACCAAGTATTTTGACATACACTGACACCAAGTAACAAAGACATACACTGATACCCAGAAACACAGACACACACTTACACCATGTAACAAAGACGTACACTGGCACCAAGTCACAAAGCCACACACTGACACCCAGTAACAAAGACATGCACTGACACCAAGTATCAAAGACATACACTGATACCCAGTAACAATGACATACACTGATACCCAGTAACACAGACGCACACTTACACCAAGTAACAAAGACATACACTTACACCAATTAACACAGACATTCCCTGACACGAAGTATTTTGACATACACTTGCACCAAGTAACAAAGACATACACTGACACCCAGTAACAAAGACACACACTTACAACAAGGAACAAAGACACACACTTACACCAAGTAACAAAGACATACACTGACAACAAGTAACAAAGACACACACTTGCACCAAGTAACACAGAAATACACTGACACCAAGTAACAAAGACAGACAATTACACGAAGTAACAAAGACATACACCTACACCAAGTATTTTCACATACACTTACACCAAGTAACAAAGACATACACTGATAACCAGTAACACAGACAAACATTTACACCAAGTAACAAAGACATACACTGACACCAAGTCACAAAGACATACACTGATACCCAGTAACAAAGACATACACTGATACCCAGTAACACAGACGCACACTTACACCAAGTAACAAAGACATACACTTACACCAAGTAACACAGACATACACTTACACCAAGTATTTTGACATACACTTACACCAAGTAGCAAAGACATACAATGACACCCAGTAACACAGACACACACTTACACCAGGTAACACAGACACACACTGATACCCAGTAACACAGACACACACTTACACCAAGTATCAAAGACATACACTGACGCCCAGTAACAAAGACATACACTGACACCCAGTAACACAGACACACACGGACACCAAGTAACAAAGACACACACTTACACCAAGTAACAAAGACATACACTGACACCAAGTCACAAAGACACACACTGACACCCAGTAACAAAGACATACACTGACACCAAGTCACAAAGACATACACTGATACCCAGTAACAAAGGCATACACTGATACCCAGTAACACAGACGCACACTTACACCAAGTAACAAAGACATACACTTACACCAAGTAACACAGACGCACACTGACACCGAGTAACAAAGACATACACTTACACCAAGTATTTTGACATACAATGCCACCAAGTAACAAAGACATACACTGATACACAGTAACACAGACACACACTTACACCAGGTAACAAAGACACACACTGACACAAAGTCACAAAGACACACACTGATACCCAGTAACACAGACATACACTTACACCAAGTAACAAAGACACATACCTACACCAAGAAACACAGACATACACTGACACCAACTAACAAAGACATACACTTTCACCGTGTAACAAAGACACACAATTACACCAAGTAACAAAGACATACACTTACACCAAGTATTTTGACATACACTTGCACCAAGTAACAAAAACATACACTGACACCCAGTAACTAAGACAGACAATGACACCAAGTCACAAACACATACACTGACACCAAGTAACAAAGACATACACCGATACCCAGTAACACAGACGCACACTGACACCAAGTAACAAAGACATACACTTACACCAAGTAACGCAGACAGACACTTACACCAAGTATTTTGACATACACTTACACCAAGTAACAAAGACATACACTGACACCCAGTAACAAAGAAATCCACTGACAACAAGTCACAAACACATACACTGACACCAAGTAACAAAGACAAACACTTACTCCAAGTAACAAAGACATACACTGACACCCAGGAACACAGACACACACTGACACCATGTAACAAAGACACACATTTACACCAAGTAACAAAGACATACACTGACAAGAAATAACAAAGACACACACTTACACCAAGTAACACAGACATACACTGACACCAAGTAAAAAAGACAGACAATTACACCAAGTAACAAATTTATACACTTACACCAAGTATTTTGACATACACTGACACCAAGTAATAAAGACATACACTGATACCCAGAAACACAGACACACACTTACACCATGTAACAAAGACGGACACTGGCACCAAGTCACAAAGACACACACTGACACATAGTAACAAAGACATGCACTGACACCAAGTATTTTCACATACACGTACACCAAGTAACAAAGACATCCACTGATACCCAGTAACACAGACACACATTAAACCAAGTAACAAAGACATACACTGACACCAAGTCACAAAGACACACACTGACACCCAGTAACAAAGACATACGCTGACACCAAGTATCAAAGACATACACTGATACCCAGTAACAAAGACATACACTGATACCCAGTAACACAGACACACACTTACACCAAGTAACAAAGACACACACTGACACATAGTAACAAAGACATGCACTGACACCAAGTATCAAAGACATACACTGATACCCAGTAACAATGACATACACTGATACCCAGTAACACAGACGCACACTTACACCAAGTAACAAAGACATACACTTACACCAATTAACACAGACATTCACTGACACGAAGTATTTTGACATACACTTGCAGCAAGTAACAAAGACATACACTGACACCCAGTAACAAAGACACACAGTTACACCAAGGAACAAAGACACACACTTACACCAAGTAACAAAGACATACACTGACAACAAGTAACAAAGACACACACTTGCACCAAGTAACACAGACATACACTGACACCAAGTAACAAAGACAGACAATTACACCAAGTAACAAAGACATACACCTACACCAAGTATTTTCACATACACGTACACCAAGTAACAAAGACATCCACTGATACCCAGTAACACAGACACACACTTACACCAAGTAACAAAGACATACACTGACACCAAGTCACAAAGACACACACTGACACCCAGTAACAAAGACATACACTGACACCAAGTCACAAAGACACACACTGACACCCAGTAACAAAGACATACGCTGACACCAAGTATCAAAGACATACACTGATACCCAGTAACAAAGACATACACTGATACCCAGTAACACAGACGCACACTTACACCAAGTAACAAAGACATACACTTACACCAACTAACACAGACATTCACTGACACGAAGTATTTTGACATACACTTGCACCAAGTAACAAAGACATACACTGACACCCAGTAACAAAGACACACACTTACACCAAGGAACAAAGACAGACACTTACACCAAGTAACAAAGACAAACACTGACAACAAGTAACAAAGACAAACACTTGCACCAAGTAACACAGACATACACTGACACCAAGTAACAAAGACAGACAATTACACCAAGTAACAAAGACATACACCTACCCCAAGTATTTTCACATACACTTACACCAAGTAACAAAGACATCCACTGATACCCAGTAACACAGACACACACTTACACCAAGTAACAAAGACATACACTGACACCAAGTCACAAAGACACACACTGACACCCAGTAACAAAGACAAACGCTGACACCAAGTAACAAAGACATACACTGATAACCAGTAACACAGACAAACATTTACACCAAGTAACAAAGACATACACTGACACCAAGTCACAAAGACACACACTGACACCCACTAACAAAGACATACACTGACACCAAGTCACAAAGACATACACTGATACCCAGTAACAAAGACATACACTGATACCCAGTAACACAGACGCACACTTACACCAAGTAACAAAGACATACACTTACACCAAGTAACACAGACATACACTTACACCAAGTATTTTGACATACACTTACACCAAGTAGCAAAGACATACAATGACACCCAGTAACACAGACACACACTTACACCAAGTAACAAAGACACACACTGATACCCAGTAACACAGACACACACTTACACCAAGTATCAAAGACATACACTGACGCCCAGTAACAAAGACATACACTGACACCCAGTAACACAGACACACACGGACACCAAGTAACAAAGACACACACTTACACCAAGTAACAAAGACATACACTGACACCAAGTCACAAAGACACACACTGACACCCAGTAACAAAGACATACACTGACACCAAGTCACAAAGACATACACTGATACCCAGTAACAAAGGCATACACTGATACCCAGTAACACAGACGCACACTTACACCAAGTATCAAAGACATACACTGACGCCCAGTAACAAAGACATACACTGACACCCAGTAACACAGACACACACGGACACCAAGTAACAAAGACACACACTTACACCAAGTAACAAAGACATACACTGACACCAAGTCACAAAGACACACACTGACACCCAGTAACAAAGACATACACTGACACCAAGTCACAAAGACATACACTGATACCCAGTAACAAAGGCATACACTGATACCCAGTAACACAGACGCACACTTACACCAAGTAACAAAGACATACACTTACACCAAGTAACACAGACGCACACTGACACCGAGTAACAAAGACATACACTTACACCAAGTATTTTGACATACAATGCCACCAAGTAACAAAGACATACACTGATACACAGTAACACAGACACACACTTACACCAGGTAACAAAGACACACACTGACACAAGGTCACAAAGACACACACTGACACCCAGTAACAAAGACATACACTGATACCCAGTAACAAAGACACACACTGACACAAAGTCACAAAGACACACACTTACACCAGGTAACAAAGACATACACTGACACAAAGTCACAAAGACACACACTGACACCCAGTAACAAAGACATACACTGATACCCAGTAACACAGACATACACTTACACCAAGTAACAAAGACACATACCTACACCAAGAAACACAGACATACACTGACACCAACTAACAAAGACATACACTTACACCAAGTATTTTGACATACACTTGCACCAAGTAACAAAATCATACACTGACACCCAGTAACTAAGACATACAATGACACCAAGTCACAAACACATACACTGACACCAAGTAACAAAGACATACACCGATACCCAGTAACACAGACGCACACTGACACCAAGTAACAAAGACATACACTTACACCAAGTAACGCAGACATACACTTACACCAAGTATTTTGACATACACTTACACCAAGTAACAAAGACATACACTGACACCCAGTAACAAAGAAATCCACTGACAACAAGTCACAAACACATACACTGACACCAAGTAACAAAGAAAAACACTTACTCCAAGTAACAAAGACATACACTGACACCCAGGAACACAGACACACACTGACACCAAGTAACAAAGACACACACTTACACCAAGTAACAAAGACATACACTGACAAGAAATAACAAAGACACACACTTACACGAAGTAACACAGACATACACTGACACCAAGTAAAAAAGACAGACAATTACACCAAGTAACAAAATTATACACTTACACCAAGTATTTTGACATACACTGACACCAAGTAACAAAGACATACACTGATACCCAGAAACACAGACACACACTTACACCATGTAACAAAGACGGACACTGGCACCAAGTCACAAAGACACACACTGACACATAGTAACAAAGACATGCACTGACAGCAAGTATCAAAGACATACACTGATACCCAGTAACAAAGACATACACTGATACCCAGTAACACAGACGCACACTTACACCAAGTAACAAAGACATACACTTACACCAATTAACACAGACATTCACTGACACGAAGTATTTTGACATACACTTGCACCAAGTAACAAAGACATACACTGACACCCAGTAACAAAGACACACACTTACACCAAGGAACAAAGACACACACTTACACCAAGTAACAAAGACATACACTGACAACAAGTAACAAAGACACACACTTGCACCAAGTAACACAGACATACACTGACACCAAGTAACAAAGACAGACAATTACACCAAGTAACAAAGACATACACCTACACCAAGTATTTTCACATACACTTACACCAAGTAACAAAGACATCCACTGATACCCAGTAACACAGACACACACTTACACCAAGTAACAAAGACATACACTGACACCAAGTCACAAAGACACACACTGACACCCACTAACAAAGACATACACTGACACCAAGTCACAAAGACATACACTGATACCCAGTAACAAAGACATACACTGATACCCAGTAACACAGACGCACACTTACACCAAGTAACAAAGACATACACTTACACCAAGTAACACAGACATACACTTAAACCAAGTATTTTGACATACACTTACACCAAGTCGCAAAGACATACAATGACACCCAGTAACACAGACACACACTTACACAAAGTAACAAAGACAAACACTGATACCCAGTAACACAGACACACACTTACACCAAGTATCAAAGACATACACTGACGCCCAGTAACAAAGACATACACTGACACCCAGTAACACAGACACACACGGACACCAAGTAACAAAGACACACACTTGCACCAAGTAACAAAGACATACACTGACACCAAGTCACAAAGACACACACTGACACCCAGTAACAAAGACATACACTGACACCAAGTCACAAAGACATACACTGATACCCAGTAACAAAGGCATACACTGATACCCAGTAACACAGACGCACACTTACACCAAGTATCAAAGACATACACTGACGCCCAGTAACAAAGACATACACTGACACCCAGTAACACAGACACACACGGACACCAAGTAACAAAGACACACACTTACACCAAGTAACAAAGACATACACTGACACCAAGTCACAAAGACACACACTGACACCCAGTAACAAAGACATACACTGACACCAAGTCACAAAGACATACACTGATACCCAGTAATAAAGGCATACACTGATACCCAGTAACACAGACGCACACTTACACCAAGTAACAAAGACATACACTTACACCAAGTAACACAGACGCACACTGACACCGAGTAACAAAGACATACACTTACACCAAGTATTTTGACATACAATGCCACCAAGTAACAAAGACATACACTGATACACAGTAACACAGACACACACTTACACCAGGTAACAAAGACACACACTGACACAAAGTCACAAAGACACACACTGACACCCAGTAACAAAGACATACAATGATACCCAGTAACACAGACATACACTTACACCAAGTAACAAAGACACATACCTACACCAAGAAACACAGACATGCACTGACACCAACTAACAAAGACATACACTTACACCGTGTAACAAAGACACACAATTACACCAAGTAACAAAGACATACACTTACACCAAGTATTTTGACATACACTTGCACCAAGTAACAAAAACATACACTGACACCCAGTAACTAAGACATACAATGACACCAAGTCACAAACACATACACTGACACCAAGTAACAAAGACATACACCGATACCCAGTAACACAGACGCACACTGACACCAAGTAACAAAGACATACACTTACACCAAGTAACGCAGACATACACTTACACCAAGTATTTTGACATACACTTACACCAAGTAACAAAGACATACACTGACACCCAGTAACAAAGAAATCCACTGACAACAAGTCACAAACACATACACTGACACCAAGTAACAAAGAAAAACACTTACTCCAAGTAACAAAGACATACACTGACACCCAGGAACACAGACACACACTGACACCAAGTAACAAAGACACACACTTACACCAAGTAACAAAGACATACACTGACAAGAAATAACAAAGACACACACTTACACCAAGTAACACAGACATACACTGACACCAAGTAAAAAAGACAGACAATTACACCAAGTAACAAATTTATACACTTACACCAAGTATTTTGACATACACTGACACCAAGTAACAAAGACATACACTGATACCCAGAAACACAGACACACACTTACACCATGTAACAAAGACGGACACTGGCACCAAGTCACAAAGACACACACTGACACATAGTAACAAAGACATGCACTGACACCAAGTATCAAAGACATACACTGATACCCAGTAACAAAGACATACACTGATACCCAGTAACACAGACGCACACTTACACCAAGTAACAAAGACATACACTTACACCAATTAACACAGACATTCACTGACACGAAGTATTTTGATATACACTTGCACCAAGTAACAAAGACATACACTGACACCCAGTAACAAAGACACACACTTACACCAAGGAACAAAGCCACACACTTACACCAAGTAACAAAGACATACACTGACAACAAGTAACAAAGACACACACTTGCACCAAGTAACACAGACATACACTGACACCAAGTAACAAAGACAGACAATTACACCAAGTAACAAAGACATACACCTACACCAAGTATTTTCACATACACTTACACCAAGTAACAAAGACATCCACTGATACCCAGTAACACAGACACACACTTACACCAAGTAACAAAGACATACACTGACACCAAGTCACAAAGACACACACTGACACCCAGTAACAAAGACATACGCTGACACCAAGTAACAAAGACATACACTGATAACCAGTAACACAGACAAACATTTACACGAAGTAACAAAGGCATACACTGACACCAAGTCACAAAGACACACACTGACACCCAGTAACAAAGACATACACTGACACCAAGTCACAAAGACATACACTGATACCCAGTAACAAAGACATACACTGATACCCAGTAACACAGACACACACTTACACCAAGTAACAAAGACACAATCTGACACCAAGTAACACAGACACACACTTGCAACAAGTAACAAAGACATACACTGACACCCAGTAACAAAGACATACACTGACACCCAGTAACACAGACACACACGGACACCCAGTAACAAAGACATACGCTGACACCAAGTAACAAAGACATACACTGATAACCAGTAACACAGACAAACATTTACACCAAGTAACAAAGACATACACTGACACCAAGTCACAAAGACACACACTGACACCCAGTAACTAAGACATACAATGACACCAAGTCACAAACACATACACTGACACCAAGTAACAAAGACATACACTTACACCAAGTAACAAAGACATACATTGATACCCAGTAACAAAGACACACACTGACACCCAGTTAGAAACACACAATGACCCCCAGTAACACAGACACACACCGACCCCCAGCAACACAGACACACACTTACACCAAGTAACAAAGACAGACACTGACACGAAGTAACAGAGACATACACTGATACCCAGTAACTCAGACGCACACTTACACCAAGTAACAAAGACATACAATGACACCAAGTCACAAAGACATACACTGATACCCAGTAACACAGACGCACACTTACACCTAGTAACAAAGACATACACTTACACCAAGTAACACAGACATACACTTACACCAATTATTTTGACATACACTTACACCAAGTAACAAAGACATACACTGACACCCAGTAACATAGAAATCCACTGACATCAATTAACAAAGACATACACTGACACCCAGGAACACGGACAAACACTGACACCAAGTAACAAAGACACACACTTACACCAAGTAACAAAGACATACACATACACCAAGTATTTTGACTTACACTGCCACCAAGTAACAAAGCCATACACTGATACACAGTAACACAGACACACACTTACACCAAGTAACAAAGACTTACACTGACACCAAGTCACAAAGACACACACTGACACCCAGTAACAAAGACATACACTGACACCAAGTAACAAAGACATACACTGATTCTGAGTAACACAGACGCACACTTACACCAAGTAACAAATACACATACTTACACCAAGTAACACAGACAGACACTGACACGAAGTAACAAAGACATCCACCTACACCAAGTAACAAAGACAGTCAATTACACCAAGTAACAAAGACATACACTTACACCAAGTATTTTGACATACACTTGCACCAAGTAACAAAAACATACACTGACAACCAGTAACTAAGACATACAATGATACCAAGTCACAAACACATACACTGACAACAAGTAACAAAGACATACACTTACAACCAGTAACAAAGACATACATTGATAGCCAGTAACACAAACACACACTGACACCCAGTTAGAAACACACAATGACCCCCAGTAACACAGACACACACTTAACCCCAGTAACACAGACACACACTTACACCAAGTAACAAAGACATACACTGACACCAAGTAACAAAGACATACTCTGATACCCAGTAACACAGACGCACACTTACACCAAGGAACAAAGACATA
Source organism: Heterodontus francisci (assembly GCF_036365525.1). Lineage (NCBI taxonomy): Eukaryota > Metazoa > Chordata > Chondrichthyes > Heterodontiformes > Heterodontidae > Heterodontus > Heterodontus francisci. Next base: position 1,507,154 of record NW_027140794.1, read on the forward strand.
CACTGACACCAAGTAACAAAGACATACACCGATACCCAGTAACACAGACGCACACTGACACCAAGTAACAAAGACATCCACTTACACCAAGTAACGCAGACATACACTTACACCAAGTATTTTGACATACACTTACACCAAGTAACAAAGACATACACTGACACCCAGTAACAAAGAAATCCACTGACAACAAGTCACAAACACATACACTGACACCAAGTAACAAAGACAAACACTTACACCAAGTAACAAAGACATACACTGACACCCAGGAACACAGACACACACTGACACCAAGTAACAAAGACATACACTTACACCAAGTAACAAAGACATACACTGACAAGAAATAACAAAGACACACACTTACACCAAGTAACACAGACATACACTGACACCAAGTAACAAAGACAGACAATTACTCCAAGTAACAAAGACATACACTTACACCAAGTATTTTGACATACACTGACACCAAGTAACAAAGACATACACTGATACCCAGAAACACAGACACACACTTACACCAGGTAACAAAGACGTACATTGGCGCCAAGTCACAAAGACACACACTGACACCCAGTAACAAAGACATGCACTGACACCAAGTATCAAAGACATACACTGGTACCCAGTAACACAGACACACACTTACACCAAGTAACAAAGACATACACTGACACCACTCACAAAAACACACACTGACACCCAGTAACAAAGACATACACTGACACCAAGTCACAAAGACATACACTGATACCCAGTAACAAAGACATACACAGATACCAGTAACACAGACGCACACATACACCAAGTAACAAAGACATACACTTACACCAATTAACACAGACATACACTTACACAAGTATTTTGACAGACACTTACACCAAGTAACAAAGACATACACTGACACCCAGTAACAAAGACACACACTTACACCAAGTAACAAAGACATACACGGACAACAAGTAACAAAGACACACACTTACAGCAAGTAACACAGACATACGCTGACACCAAGTAACAAAGACAGACAATTACACCAAGTAACAAAGACATACACCTACACCAAGTATTTTGACATACACTTACACCAAGTAACAAAGACATACACTGATACCCAGTAACACAGACACACAATTACACCAAGTAACAAAGACATACACTGACACCAAGTCACAAAGACACACACTGACACCCAGTAACAAAGAAATACGCTGACACCAAGTAACAAAGACATACACTGATAACCAGTAACACAGACAAACATTAACACCAAGTAACAAAGACATACACTGACACTAAGTCACAAAGACACACACTGACACCCAGTAACAAAGACATACACTGATACCCAGTAACAAAGACATGCACTGATACCCAGTAACACAGACATACACTTACACCAAGTAACAAAGACACACTCTGATACCCAGTAACACAGACACACACTTGCAACAAGTAACAAAGACATACACTGACACCCAGTAACAAAGACATACACTGACACCCAGTAACACAGACACACACGGACACCAAGTAACAAAGACACGCACTGATACCCAGTAACACAAACAAACACACTGAAACCCAGAAACACAGACGCACACTTACACCAAGTAATAAAGACGTACACTGACACCAAGTAACAAAGACATACACTGATACCCAGTAACACAGACGCACACTTACACCAAGTAACAAAGACATACACTTACACCAAGTAACACAGACATCCACTTACACCAAGTATTTTGACATACACTTACACCAAGTAGCAAAGACATACACTGACACCCAGTAACACAGACACACACTTACACCAAGTAACAAAGACACACACTGATACCCAGTAACACAGACACACACTTACACCAAGTAACAAAGACAGACACTGACACCCAGTAACAAAGACATACACTGACACCCAGTAACACAGACACACACGGACACCAAGTAACAAAGACACACACTTACACCAAGTAACAAAGACATACACTGACACCAAGTCACAAAGACACACACTGACACCCAGTAACAAAGACATACACTGACACCAAGTCACAAAGAAATACACTGATACCAAGTAACAAAGGCATACACTGATACCCAGTAACACAGACGCACACTTACACCAAGTAACAAAGACATACACTTACACCAAGTAACACAGACGCACACTGACACCCAGTAATAAAGACATACACTGACACCCAGTAACACAGACACACACGGACAACAAGTAACAAAGACATACACTTCCACCAAGTATTTTGACATACACTGCCACCAAGTAACAAAGGCATACACTGATACACAGTAACACAGACACACACTTACACCCGGTAACAAAGACACACACTGACACCAAGTCACAAAGACACACACTGACCCCCAGTAACAAAGACATACACTGATACCCAGTAACACAGACATACACTTAAACCAAGTAACAAAGACACATACTTAAACCAAGTAACACAGACATACAGTGACACCAACTAACAAAGACATACACTTACACCATGTAACAAAGACACACAATTACACCAAGTAACAAAGACATACACTGACACCCAGTAACTAAGACATACAATGACACCAAGTCACAAACACATACACTGACACCAAGTAACAAAGACATACACTTACACCAAGTAACAAAGACATACAATGACACCAAGTCACAAAGACATACACTGATACCCAGGAACACAGACACACACTGACACCCAGTAACAAAGACATACACTGATGCCAAGTCACAAAGACATACACTGATATCGAGTAACACAGACACACACTGACATCCAGTAACAAAGACATACACTTACACCAAGTAACAGAGACAGACAATTACACCAAGTAACAAAGACATACACTTTCACCAAGAATTTTGACATACACTTACACCAAATATCAAAGACATGGACTGATACCCAGTAACACAGACGCACACTTACGCAAAGTAACAAAGACATACACTGACACCAAGTCACAAAGACACACACTGACACCCAGTAACAAAGACATACACTGACACCAAGTAACAAAGTCATACACAGATACCAATTAACACAGACACACACTTACACCAAGTAACAAAGACATACACTGACACCAATTCACAAAGACAGACACTGACACCCAGTAACAAAGACATACACTGACACCAAGTCACAAAGACATACACTGATACCCAGTAACAAAGAAATACACTAATACCCAGTAACACAGACACACACTTGCACCAAGTAACACATACACACACTGACACCCAGTAACACAGACACACACTTACACACATTAACACAGACACACACGGACACCAAGTAACAAAGACACACACTTGCACCAAGTAACACAGACACACACTGAAACCCAGTAACACAAACAAACACACTGACATCATTTAACACAGACATACACTGACAGCAAGTAACAAAGACGTACACTGATACCCAGTAACACAGACACACACTGACACCCAGTAACAAAGACATACACTGATACCAATTCACAAAGACAAACACTGATACCCAGTAACACAGACATACACTGACACCCAGTAACAAAGACATACACTGATACTAAGTCACAAAGACATACACTGATACCCAGTAACACAGATACACACTGACACCAAGTAACAAAGACATACACTGATACCCAGTAACACAGGCACACGTTGGGGGGAGGGGGGGGCACATTGGCGCAGTGGTTAGCACCGCAGCCTCACAGCTCCAGGGACCCGGGTTTGATTTGGGTACTGCATGTGCGGAGTTTGCAAGTTCTCCCTGTGTCTGCGTGGGTTTCCTCCGGGTGCTCCGGGTTCCTCCCACATGCCAAAGACTTGCAGGTTGATAGGTTAATTGGCCATTATAAATTGCCCCTAGTATAGGTAGGTGGTCGGGAAATATATAGGGACCGGTGGTGATGTTATTGGAATATGCGATTCGTGTAGCATTACGATAAGTGGTTGGTTGATGGTCGGCACAGACTCTGTGGGCCGAAGGGCCTGTTTCAGTGCGGTATCTCCAAACTAAACTAAATACTGACACCTAGTGTCACAGACACACACGGACACCCAGTAAAACGCACTGACACCAAGTAACACAGGCATACACTTACACCAAGTAACACAGACATACACCTACACCAAGTATTTTGACATACACTTACACCAAGTAACACAGACATACACAGATACCCAGTAACACAGACGCACACTTACACCAAGTAACAAAGACATACACTTACACCAAGTAACACAGACATACACCTACACCAAGTATTTTGACATACACTTAAACCAAGTAACAAAGACATACACTGACACCCAGTAACAAAGAAGTCCACTGACACCAAGTAACAAAGACATACACTGACACCCAGGAACACAGTCACACACTGACACCAAGTAACAAAGACACACAATTACACCAAGTAACAAAGACATACACTGATTCACAGTAACACAGACACACACTTACACCAAGTAACAAAGACATACACTGACACCAAGTCACAAAGACACACACTGACGCCCAGTAACAAAGACATACACTGACACCAAGTGACAAAGACATACACTGATACCCAGTAACACAGACACACACTGACACCAAGTAACAAAGACATACACTTACACCAAGTAACACAGACATACACTTACACCAAGTATTTTGACCTACACTTACACCAAGTAACAAAGACATACACTGACACCCAGTAACAAAGACATCCACTGACAACAAGTCACAAACACATACACTGACACCAAGTAACAAAGACATACACTTACACCAAGTAACAAAGACATAAACTGACACCAAGTAACAAAGACATACACTAACACCAAGTATTTTGACATGCACTGCCACCAAGTAGCAAAGAAATACACTGATACACAATCAAACAGACACACACTTACACCAAGTAACAAAGACATACACTGAAACCCAGGAACACAGACACACACAGACACCAAGTAACAAAGACACACACTTACACCAAGTAACAAAGACATACACTTACACCAAGTAATTTGACATACACTGACACCAAGTCACAAAGACATACACTGATACCCAGTAAAAAAGACATACACTGATACCCAGTAACACAGACGCACGCTTACACCAAGTAACGCAGCCATACACTTACACCAAGTATTTTGAAATACACTTACACCAGGTCACAAAGACACACACTGACACCCAGTAAAAAAGACATACACTGATACCCAGTAACACAGACGCACACTTGCACCAAGTAACAAAGACATACACTTACACCAAGTAACAAAGACAGACAATTACATCAAGTAACAAAGACATACACTTACACCACGTTTTTTCACATACACTTGCACCAAGTAACAAAGACATACACTGATACACAGTAACACAGACACACACTTACACCAAGTGACAAAAACATACACTGACACCAAGTAACAAAGACATACACTGACACCCAGTAACAAAGACATACACTGACACCAAGTCTCAAAGACATACACTGATACACAGTAACACAGACACACACTTACACCAAGTAACAAAGACATACACTTACACCAAGTATTTTGACATACACTGCCACCAAGTAACAAAGACATACACTGATACACAGTAACACAGACACACACTTACACCAAGTAACAAAGACATAAACTGACACCAAGTAACAAAGACATACACTAACACCAAGTATTTTGACATGCACTGCCACCAAGTAGCAAAGAAATACACTGATACACAATCAAACAGACACACACTTACACCAAGTAACAAAGACATACACTGAAACCCAGGAACACAGACACACACAGACACCAAGTAACAAAGACACACACTTACACCAAGTAACAAAGACATACACTTACACCAAGTAATTTGACATACACTGACACCAAGTCACAAAGACATACACTGATACCCAGTAAAAAAGACATACACTGATACCCAGTAACACAGACGCACGCTTACACCAAGTAACGCAGCCATACACTTACACCAAGTATTTTGAAATACACTTACACCAGGTCACAAAGACACACACTGACACCCAGTAAAAAAGACATACACTGATACCCAGTAACACAGACGCACACTTGCACCAAGTAACAAAGACATACACTTACACCAAGTAACAAAGACAGACAATTACATCAAGTAACAAAGACATACACTTACACCACGTTTTTTCACATACACTTGCACCAAGTAACAAAGACATACACTGATACACAGTAACACAGACACACACTTACACCAAGTGACAAAAACATACACTGACACCAAGTAACAAAGACATACACTGACACCCAGTAACAAAGACATACACTGACACCAAGTCTCAAAGACATACACTGATACACAGTAACACAGACACACACTTACACCAAGTAACAAAGACATACACTTACACCAAGTATTTTGACATACACTGCCACCAAGTAACAAAGACATACACTGATACACAGTAACACAGACACACACTTACACCAAGTAACAAAGACATACACTGACACCAAGTCACAAAGACACACACTGACACCCAGTAATAAAGACATACACTGACACCAAGTAACAAAGACATACACTGATACCCAGTAACACAGACACACACTTACACCAAGTAACAAAGACATGCGCTGACACCAAGTCACAAAGACACACACTGACACCCAGTAACAAAGACATACACTGACACCAAGTCACAAAGACAAGCACTGATACCCAGTAAAAAATACATACACTGATACCCAGTAACACAGACGCACACTTACACCAAGTAACAGAGACATACACTTACACCAAGTAACAAAGACATGCACTTACACCAAGTAACAAAGACATACATTGATACCCAGTAACACAGGCACACACTGACACCCAGTTAGAAACACACAATGACCCCCAGTAACGCAGACACACACTTACACCAAGTAACAAAGACATACACTGACACCAAGTAACAAAGACATACACTGATACCCAGAACACAGACGCACACTTACACCAAGTAACAAAGACATACACTGACACCAAGTAACAAAGACATACACTGATACCCAGTAGCACAGGCGCACACTTACACCAAGTATTTTGACATACACTTACACCCAGTAACAAAGACACACACTTACACCCAGTAACAAAGACATACACTGACACCAAGTCTCAAAGACACACACAGATACCCAGTAACAAAGACCTACACTGACACCAAGTCTCAAAGACATACACTGATACCCAGGAAAAAAGACAGACACTGATACCCAGTAACACAGACGCACTGTTACACCAAGTAACAAAGACATACACTTACACCAAGTAACACAGACATACACTGACACCAATGAACAAAGAAATCCACTGACACCAAGTAACAAAGACATACACTGACACCCAGGAACACAGACACACACTGATACCAAGTAACAAAGACACACACTTACACCAAGTAACAAAGACATACACTTACACCAAGTATTTTGACATACACTGACACCAAGTAACAAAGACACACACTGATACACAGTAACACAGACACACACTTACACCAAGTAACAAAGACATACACTGACACCAAGTCATAAAGACACACACTGACACCCAGTAACAAAGACATACACTGACACCAAGTCACAAAGACACACACAGACACCCAGAAACAAAGACATACACTGACACCAAGTCACAAATACATACACTGATACCCAGTAAAAAAGACATACACTTACACCCAGTAACACAGACGCACACTTACACCAAGTAACAAAGATATGCACTTACACCAAGTATTTTGACATACACTTACCCCAAGTAACAAAGCCTTACACTAACACCCAGTAACAAAGAAATCCACTGACAACAAGTCACAAACACATACACTGACACCAAGTTACAAAGACATACACTTACACCAAGTAACAAAGACACACACTTACACCAAGTAACAAAGACATACACTGACAAGAAATAACAAAGACACACACTTACACCAAGTAACACAGACATACACTGACAACAGGTAACAAAGACAGACAATTACACCAAGTAACAAAGACATACACTTAAACCAAGTATTTTGACATACACTGACACCAAGTCACAAAGACATACACTGATACCCAGTAACACAGACACACACTTACACGAAGTAACAAAGACGTACACTGGCACCAAGTCACAAAGACACACACTGACACCCAGTAACAAAGACATACACTGACACCAAGTCACAAAGACATACACTGATACCCAGTAACAAAGACATACACTGATACCCAGTAGCACAGACGCTCACTTACACCAAGTAACACAGACAAACACTTACACTAAGTATTTTGACATACACTTACACCAAGTTACAAAGACATACACTGACACCCAGTAACAAAGAAATCCACTGACACCAAGTAACAAAGACATACACAGACACCCAGGAACACAGCCACACACTGACGCCAAGTAACAAAGACACACACTTACACCAAGTAACTAAGACATACACTTGCACCAAGTATTTTGACATACAATGGCACCAAGTAACAAAGACATACACTGACACCAAGTCATAAAGACACAAACTGAAACCAAGTAACAAAGACATACACTGACACCAAGTCACAAAGACATACACTTACACCATGTAACAAAGACACATACTTACACCAAGTAACACAGACATACACTGACACCAAGTAACAAAGACATACACTGACACCAAGTAACAAAGACATACACTTACACCCAGTAACAAATACATACATTGATACCTAGTAACACAGACACACACTGACACCCAGTTAGAGACACACAATGACCCCCAGTAACAAAGACACACACTGACCCCCAGTAACACAGACACACACTTACACCAAGTCACAAAGACATACACTGATACCCAGTTAAAAAGACATACACTGATACCCAGTAACACAGACGCACACTTACGCCAAGAAACAAAGACATACACTTACACCAAGTAACAAAGACACATACTTACACCAAGTAACACAGACATACACTGACACCAATTAACAAAGACATACACTTACACCAAGTAACAAAGACAGACAATTATATCAAGTAACAAAGACATACACTTACACCAAGTATTTTGACAAACACTTGCACCAAGAAACAAAGACATACACTGACACCGAGTAACTAAGACATACAATGGCACCAAGTCACAAACACATACACTGACACCAAGTAACAAAGACATAAACTTACACCCAGTAACAAAGACATACATTGAAACCCAGTAACACAGACACACACTGACACCCAGTTAGAAACACACAATGACCCCCTGTAACACAGACACACACTGACCCCCAGTAACACAGATACACACTTACACCAAGTAACAAAGACATAAACTGACACCAAGTAACAAAGACATACACTGATACCCAGTAACACAGACGCACAGTTACACAAAGTAACAAAGACATACAATGACACCAAGTAACAAAGACATACACTGATACCCAGTAACACAGACGCACACTTACACCAAGTAACAAAGACATACACTTACACCAAGTAACACTGACTTACACCTACACCAGGTATTTTGACATACACTTACACCAAGTAACAAAGACATGCACTGACACCCAGTAACAAAGAAATCCACTGACACCAAGCAGTAAAGACATACACTGACAACCAGGAACACAGACACACACTGACACCAAGTAGCAAAGACACACACTTACACCAAGTAACAAAGACATACTCTTACACCAAGTATTTTGACATACACTGCCACCAAGTAACAAAGACATACACTGATACACAGTAACACAGACACACACTTACACCAAGTAACAGACATACGCTGACACCATTTCACAAAGACACACACTGACACACAGCAACAAACACATACACTGACACCAAGTCACAAAGACATACACTGATACCCAGTAATAAAGACACACACTGATACCCAGTAACACAGACGCACACTTACACCAAGTAACAAAGACATACACTTACACCAAGTAACAAAGACACATACTTACACCAAGTAACACAGACATACACTGACACCAAGTAACAAAGACATACACTTACACCAAGGAACAAAGACAGACCCTGACACCAAGTAACAAAGACATACACTTACACCAAGTATTTTGACAAACACTTGCAATAAGTAACACAGACATCCACTGACACCCAGTAACTAAGACATACACTGACACCAAGTAACAAAGACATATACTTACATCCAGTAACAAAGACATACATTGATACCCAGTAACACAGACACACACTGACACCCGGTTGGAAACACACAATGACCCCCAGTAACACAGACACACACTGACCCCCGGTAACACAGACACATACTTACACCAAGTCACAAAGACATACACTGATACACAGTAAAAAAGACATACACTGATACCCAGTAACACAGACGCAGACTTACGCCAAGTAACAAAGACATACACTTACACCAAGTAACAAAGACACATACTTACACCAAGTAACACAGACATACACTGACACCAATTAACAAAGACATACACTTACACCAAGTAACAAAGACAGACAATTACATCAAGTAACAAAGACATACACTTACACCAAGTATTTTGACAAACACTTGCACCAAGTAACAAAGACATACACTGACACCCAGTAACTAAGACATACAATGACAGCAAGTCACAAACACATACACTGACACCAATTAACAAAGACATACACTTACACCAAGTAACAAAGACAGACAATTACATCAAGCAACAAAGACATACACTTACCCCAAGTATTTTGACAAACACTTGCACCAAGTAACAAAGACATAGACTGACACCCAGTAACTAAGACATACAATGACACCAAGTAACAAACACATACACTGACACCAAGTAACAAAGACATAAACTTACACCCAGTAACAAAGACATACATTGATACCCAGCAACACAGACACACACTGACACCCAGTTAGAAACACACAATGACCCCCAGTAACACAGACACACACTTACACCAAGTAACAAAGACATACACTGACACCAAGTAACAAAGACATGCACTGATACCCAGTAACACAGACGCACAGTTACACAAAGTAACAAAGACATACACTTACACCAAGTAACACTGACATACACCTACACCAAGTATTTTGACATACACTTACACCAAGTAACAAAGACATACACTGACACCCTGTAACAAAGAAATCCACTGACACCAAGTAGATAAGACATACACTGACACCCAGGAACACAGACACACACTGACACCAAGTAACAAAGACACACACTTACACCAAGTAACAAAGACATACACTTACAACAAGTATATTGACATACACTGCCACCAAGTAACAAAGACATACACTGATACACAGTAACACAGACGCACTTTTACACCAAGTAACAAAGACAGACACAGACACCAAATCACAAAGACACAAACTGACACCCAGTAATAAAGTCATACGCTGACACCAAGTAACAAAGACATACAGTGATACCCAGTAACTCAGACACACACTTACACCAAGTAACAAAGACATACGCTGACACCAAGTCACAAAGACACACACTGACACCCAGTAACAAAGACATACACTGACACCAAGTCACAATGACATACACTGATACCCAGTAAAAAAGACATACACTGATACCCAGTAACACAGACGCACACTTACACCAAGTAACAAAGACATACAATTACACCAAGTAATTAAGACACATACTTCCACCAAGTAACACAGACATACACTGACACCAAGTAACAAAGACATACACTTACACCAAGTAACACAGACATACACTTACACCAAGTAACAAAGACATACACTGATACCCAGTAACACAGACACACACTTACACCAAGTAACAAAGACGTACACTGGCACCAAGTCACAAAGACACACACTGATACCCAGTCACAAAGACATACGATGATACCAAGTCACAAAGACATACACTGATACCCAGTATCAAAGACATACACTGCTACCCAGTAACACAGACGCACACTTACACCAAGTAACAAAGACATATTTTGACACCAAGTAACAAAGACATACACTGATACCCAGTAACACAGGCGCACACTTACACCAAGTAACAAAGACATACACTGACACGAGGTAACACGGACATACACTTACACCAATATTTTGACATACACTTACACCAAGTAACAAGGACATACACTGACACCCAGTAACAAAGAAATCCACTGACACCAAGTCACAAACACATACAGTGACACCAAGTAACAAAGACATACACTGACACCAAGTAACAAAGACATACACTGACACCCAGGAACACAGGCACACACTGAAACAAAGTAACAAAGACACACACTTACACACAGTAACACAGACATATACTGACACCAAGTAACAAAGACAGACAATTACACCAAGTAACAAAGACATACACTGACACCAAGTATTTTGACATACACTGACCACCAAGTAACAAAGACATACACTGATACCCAGTAACAGACACACACTTACACCAAGTAACAAAGACGTACACTGGCACCAAGTCACAAAGACCCACACTGACACCCAGTAACAAAGACATACACTGACACAAAGTAGCAAAGACATATACTGATACCCAGTAATACAGACACACACTTACACCAAGTAACAAAGTCATACACTGACACCAAGTCACAAAGACACACACTGATACCCAGTAACAAAGACATACGCTGATACGCAGTAACACAGACGCACACTTGCACCAAGTAACGCAGACATACACTTAATCCAAGTATTTTGACATACACTTACACCAAGTAACAAAGACATACACTGACACCCAGTAACAAAGAAATCCACTGACACCAAGTAACAAAGACATACACTGACACCCAGGAACACAGACACTCACTGACACCAAGTAACAAAGACACACACTTACACCAAGTAACAAAGACATACACTTACACCAAGTATTTTGACATACACTGCCACCAAGTAACAAAGACATACGCTGACACCAAGTCACAAAGACACACACTGACACCCAGTAACAAAGACATACACTGGCACCAAGTCACAATGACATACACTGATACCCAGTAAAAAAGACATACACTGATACCCAGTAACACAGACGCACACTTACACCAAGTAACAAAGACATACAATTACACCAAGTAACTAAGACACATACTTCCACCAAGTAACACAGACATACACTGACAACAAGTAACAAAGACATACACTGACACCAAGTAACAAAGACATACACTTACACCCAGTTACAAATACATACATTGATACCCAGTAACACAGCCACACACTGACACCCAGTTAGAAACACACAATGACCCCCAGTAACACAGACACACACTGACCCCCAGTAACACAGGCGCACACTTACACCAAGTAACAAAGACATACACTTACACCAAGTAACACAGACATACACTGACACCAAGTAACAAAGACATACACTGATACCCAGTAACACAGACATACTCTGACACCAAGTAACAAAGACATACACTGATACCCAGTAACAGAGGCACACACTGGGGAGGGGGGGGGGGGTGGGCGGGGGGCACATTGGCGCGGTGGTTCGCACCGCAGCCTCACAGCTCCAGGGACCCGGGTTCAATTCTGGGTACTGCCTGTGCAGAGTTTGCAAGTTCTCCCTGTTTCTGCGTGAGTTTCCTCCGGGTGCTCCGGTTTCCTCCCACATGACAAAGACTTGCATGTTGATAGGTTAATTGGCCATCATAAATTGCCCCTACTATAGGTAGGAGGTAGGGAAATATATAGGGACAGGTGGGGATGTGATAGAAATACGGGATTAGTGTAGGATTAGTATAAATGTGTGGTTGATGGTCGGCACAGACTCGGTGGGCCGAAGGGCCTGTTTAAGTGCTGTATCTCTAAACTAAACTAAATACAGAAACCTAGTGTCACAGACACATACTGACAACCAGTAACACAAACAAACACACACTATCACCCAGTAACACAGACACACACTGACACCCAGTAACAAAGACATACACTGACACCAAGTAACAAAGACATACATTGATACCAAGTCACAAAGACATACACTGATACACAGTAACACAGACACACACTGACACCAGGTAACAAAGACATACACTGACACCAAGTAACAAAGATAGACAATTACACCAAGCAACAAAGACATACATTTACACCAAGTATTTTGACATACACTGACACCAAGTAACAAAGACATACACTGATACCCAGTAACACAGACACACATTTACACCCAGTAACACAGACACACACTTACACCAAGTAACAAAGACATACACTGACACCAAGTAACAAAGACATACACTTACACCAAGTAACAAAGACATACACTGACACCAAGTAACAAAGACATACACTGATACCCAGTAACACAGACACACACAGACACCAAGTAACAAAGACATACACTGATACCCAGTAACACGGACACACACTTACACCAAGTAACACAGACATACATTGACACCAAGTAACAAAGACATACACGGATACCCAGTGACACAGGCACACACTGGGGGGTGGGGGGGTACGGGGCACATTGGCGCAGGCCTTAGCACCGCAGCCTCACAGCTCCAGGGACCCGGGTTCGATTCTGGGTACTGCCTGTGCGGTGTTTTCAAGTTCTCCCTGTGCCAGCTTGAGTTTCCTCCTGGTGCTCCGGTTTCCTCCCACATGCCAAAGACTTGCAGGTTGATAGGTTAATTGGCCATCATAAATTGCCCCTAGTATAGGTAGGTGGTAGGGAAATATATAGGGACAGGTGGGGATGTGATCGGAATACGGAATTAGTGTAGGATTAGCATAAATGGGTGGTTGATGGTCGGCACAGACTCGGTGGGCCGAAGGGTCTGTTTAAGTGCTGTATCTGCAAACTAAACTAAGTGCTGACACCTAGTGTCACAGACACACACTGACAGCCAGTAACACAAACATACACACACTGACACCCAGTAACACAGAGAACCACTGATACACAGTAACAAAGACATACACTGACACCAAGTAACACAGACACACACTGATACCCAGTAACAAAGACATACACTGACACCAAGTAACAAAGACATACATTGATACCAAGTCAAAAAGACATACACTGATACCCAGTAACACAGACACACAGTGACACCAAATAACAAAGACATACACTGACACCAAGTAACAAAGGCATACACTTACACCAAGTAACAAAGACACACACTTACACCAAGTAACACAGACATACACTGACACCAAGTAACAAAGACAAACAATTACACCAAGTAACAAAGACATACACTTACACCAAGTATTTTGACATACACTGACACCAAGTAACAAACACATACACTGACACCAAGTCACAAAGACACACACTGACACCCAGTAACAAAGACATACGCTGACACCAAGTCATAAAGACATGCACTGATACCCAGTAACACAGACACACATTACACCAAGTAACACAGACATACACTGACAACAAGTTACAAAGACATACACTGATACCCAGTAACACAGACACACTCTTACACCAAGTAACAAAGACAGATCCTGATACCCAGTAGCACAGACACACACTTACACCATGTAACAAAGACATACACTGACACCAGGTTACAAAGACATACACTGACACCCAGTAACACAGACACACACGGACACCAAGTAACAAAGACTCACACTTACACCAGGTAACACAGACACACACTGACACCCAGTAATACAGACACACACTTACACCAAGTAACAAAGACATACACTGACACCAAGTATTTTGACATAGACTGACACCAAGTAACAAAGACATACACTGATACCCAGTAACACAGACACACATTTACACCCAGTTACACAGACACACACTTACACCAAGTAACAAAGACATACACTGACACCAAGTAACAAAGACATACACTGACACCAAGTAACAAAGACATACACTGATACCTAGTAACACAGACACACACTTACACCAAGTAACAAAGACATACACTGATACCCAGTGACACAGGCACACACTGGGGGGTGGGGGGGGTGCGGGGCACATTGGCGCAGGGGTTAGCACCGCAGCCTCACAGCTCCAGGGACCCGGGTTCGATTCTGGGTACTGCCTGTGCGGTGTTTTCAAGTTCTCCCTGTGCCAGCGTGAGTTTCCTCCTGGTGCTCCGGTTTCCTCCCACATGCCAAAGACTTGCAGGTTGATAGGTTAATTGGCCATCATAAATTGCCCCTAGCATAGGTAGGTGGTAGGGAAATATATAGGGATAGGTGGGCATGTGATCGGAATACGGAATTAGTGTAGGATTAGCATAAATGGGTGGTTGATGGTCGGCACAGACACGGTGGGCCGAAGGGCCTGTTTCAGTGCTGTATCTCCAAACTAAAATAAGTGCTGACACCTAGTGTCACAGACACACACTGACAGCCAGTAACACAAACATACACACACTGACACCCAGTAACACAGAGAACCACTGATACAAAGTAACAAAGACATACACTGACACCAAGTAACACAGACACACACTGACACCCAGTAACAAAGACATACACTGACACCAAGTAACAAAGACATACATTGATACCAAGTCAAAAAGACATACACTGCTTCCCAGTAACACAGACACACAGTGACACCAAATAACAAAGACATACACTGACACCAAGTAACAAAAGCATACACTTACACCAAGTAACAAAGACACACACTTACACCAAGTAACACAGACATACACTGACACCAAGTAACAAAGACAGACAATTACACCAAGTAACAAAGACATACACTTACACCAAGTAACACAGACATACACTGACACCAGGTAACAAAGACATACACTGACACCAGGTAACAAAGACAGACAATTACACCAAGTAACAAAGACATACACTTACACCAAGTATTTTGACATACACTTACACCAAGTAACAAAGACATACACTGACACCAAGTCACAAAGACATACACTGACACCAAGTAACAAAGACATACACTTACACCCAGTAACAAATACATACATTGATACCTAGTAACACAGACACACACTGACACCCAGTTAGAGACACACAATGACCCCCAGTAACAAAGACACACACTGACCCCCAGTAACACAGACACACACTTACACCAAGTCACAAAGACATACACTGATACCCAGTTAAAAAGACATACACTGATACCCAGTAACACAGACGCACACTTACGCCAAGAAACAAAGACATACACTTACACCAAGTAACAAAGACACATACTTACACCAAGTAACACAGACATACACTGACACCAATTAACAAAGACATACAATTGCACCAAGTAACAAAGACAGACAATTATATCAAGTAACAAAGACATACACTTACACCAAGTATTTTGACAAACACTTGCACCAAGTAACAAAGACATACACTGACACCAAGTAACAAAGACATAAACTTACATCCAGTAACAAAGACATACATTGATACCCAGTAACACAGACACACACTGACACCCGGTTGGAAACACACAATGACCCCCAGTATCACAGACGCACACTGACCCCCGGTAACACAGACACATACTTACACCAAGTAACAAAGACATACACTGACACCAAGTAACAAAGACATGCACTGACACCCAGTAACTAAGACATACAATGACACCAAGTAACAAACACATACACTGACACCAAGTAACAAAGACATAAACTTACACCCAGTAACAAAGACATACATTGATACCCAGCAACACAGACACACACTGACACCCAGTTAGAAACACACAATGACCCCCAGTAACACAGACACACACTGACCCCCAGTAACACAGACACACACTTACACCAAGTAACAAAGACATACACTGACACCAAGTAACAAAGACATGCACTGATAACCAGTAACACAGACGCACAGTTACACAAAGTAACAAAGACATACACTTACACCAAGTAACACTGACATACACCTACACCAAGTATTTTGACATACACTTACACCAAGTAACAAAGACATACACTGACACCCTGTAACAAAGAAATCCACTGACACCAAGTAGTCAAGACATACACTGACACCCAGGAACACAGACACACACTGACACCAAGTAACAAAGACACACACTTACACCAAGTAACAAAGACATACACTTACACCAAGTATATTGACATACACTGCCACCAAGTAACAAAGACATACACTGATACACAGTAACACAGACGCACACTTACACCAAGTAACAAAGACAGACACAGACACCAAATCACAAAGACACAAACTGACACCCAGTAATAAAGTCATACACTGACACCAAGTAACAAAGACATACAGTGATACCCAGTAACTCAGACACACACTTACACCAAGTAACAAAGACATACGCTGACACCAAGTCACAAAGACACACACTGACACCCAGTAACAAAGACATACACTGACACCAAGTCACAATGACATACACTGATACCCAGTAAAAAAGACATACACTGATACCCAGTAACACAGACGCACACTTACACCAAGTAACAAAGACATACAATTACACCAAGTAATTAAGACACATACTTCCACCAAGTAACACAGACATACACTGACACCAAGTAACAAAGACTCACACTTACACCAGGTAACACAGACACACACTGACACCCAGTAATACAGACACACACTTACACCAAGTAACAAAGACATACACTGACACCAAGTATTTTGACATAGACTGAAACCAAGTAACAAAGACATACACTGATACCCAGTAACACAGACACACATTTACACCCAGTTACACAGACACACACTTACACCAAGTAACAAAGACATACACTGACACCAAGTAACAAAGACATACACTGACACCAAGTAACAAAGACATACACTGATACCTAGTAACACAGACACACACTTACACCAAGTAACAAAGACATACACTGATACCCAGTGACACAGGCACACACTGGGGGGTGGGGGGGGGTGCGGGGCACATTGGCGCAGGGGTTAGCACCGCAGCCTCACAGCTCCAGGGACCCGGGTTCGATTCTGGGTACTGCCTGTGCGGTGTTTTCAAGTTCTCCCTGTGCCAGCGTGAGTTTCCTCCTGGTGCTCCGGTTTCCTCCCACATGCCAAAGACTTGCAGGTTGATAGGTTAATTGGCCATCATAAATTGCCCCTAGCATAGGTAGGTGGTAGGGAAATATATAGGGATAGGTGGGCATGTGATCGGAATACGGAATTAGTGTAGGATTAGCATAAATGGGTGGTTGATGGTCGGCACAGACACGGTGGGCCGAAGGGCCTGTTTCAGTGCTGTATCTCCAAACTAAACTAAGTGCTGACACCTAGTGTCACAGACACACACTGACAGCCAGTAACACAAACATACACACACTGACACCCAGTAACACAGAGAACCACTGATACAAAGTAACAAAGACATACACTGACACCAAGTAACACAGACACACACTGACACCCAGTAACAAAGACATACACTGACACCAAGTAACAAAGACATACATTGATACCAAGTCAAAAAGACATACACTGCTTCCCAGTAACACAGACACACAGTGACACCAAATAACAAAGACATACACTGACACCAAGTAACAAAAGCATACACTTACACCAAGTAACAAAGACACACACTTACACCAAGTAACACAGACATACACTGACACCAAGTAACAAAGACAGACAATTACACCAAGTAACAAAGACATACACTTACACCAAGTAACACAGACATACACTGACACCAGGTAACAAAGACATACACTGACACCAGGTAACAAAGACAGACAATTACACCAAGTAACAAAGACATACACTTACACCAAGTATTTTGACATACACTTACACCAAGTAACAAAGACATACACTGACACCAAGTCACAAAGACATACACTGACACCAAGTAACAAAGACATACACTTACACCCAGTAACAAATACATACATTGATACCTAGTAACACAGACACACACTGACACCCAGTTAGAGACACACAATGACCCCCAGTAACAAAGACACACACTGACCCCCAGTAACACAGACACACACTTACACCAAGTCACAAAGACATACACTGATACCCAGTTAAAAAGACATACACTGATACCCAGTAACACAGACGCACACTTACGCCAAGAAACAAAGACATACACTTACACCAAGTAACAAAGACACATACTTACACCAAGTAACACAGACATACACTGACACCAATTAACAAAGACATACAATTACACCAAGTAACAAAGACAGACAATTATATCAAGTAACAAAGACATACACTTACACCAAGTATTTTGACAAACACTTGCACCAAGTAACAAAGACATACACTGACACCAAGTAACAAAGACATAAACTTACATCCAGTAACAAAGACATACATTGATACCCAGTAACACAGACACACACTGACACCCGGTTGGAAACACACAATGACCCCCAGTATCACAGACGCACACTGACCCCCGGTAACACAGACACATACTTACACCAAGTAACAAAGACATACACTGACACCAAGTAACAAAGACATGCACTGACACCCAGTAACTAAGACATACAATGACACCAAGTAACAAACACATACACTGACACCAAGTAACAAAGACATAAACTTACACCCAGTAACAAAGACATACATTGATACCCAGCAACACAGACACACACTGACACCCAGTTAGAAACACACAATGACCCCCAGTAACACAGACACACACTGACCCCCAGTAACACAGACACACACTTACACCAAGTAACAAAGACATACACTGACACCAAGTAACAAAGACATGCACTGATAACCAGTAACACAGACGCACAGTTACACAAAGTAACAAAGACATACACTTACACCAAGTAACACTGACATACACCTACACCAAGTATTTTGACATACACTTACACCAAGTAACAAAGACATACACTGACACCCTGTAACAAAGAAATCCACTGACACCAAGTAGTCAAGACATACACTGACACCCAGGAACACAGACACACACTGACACCAAGTAACAAAGACACACACTTACACCAAGTAACAAAGACATACACTTACACCAAGTATATTGACAGACACTGCCACCAAGTAACAAAGACATACACTGATACACAGTAACACAGACGCACACTTACACCAAGTAACAAAGACAGACACAGACACCAAATCACAAAGACACAAACTGACACCCAGTAATAAAGTCATACACTGACACCAAGTAACAAAGACATACAGTGATACCCAGTAACTCAGACACACACTTACACCAAGTAACAAAGACATACGCTGACACCAAGTCACAAAGACACACACTGACACCCAGTAACAAAGACATACACTGACACCAAGTCACAATGACATACACTGATACCCAGTAAAAAAGACATACACTGATACCCAGTAACACAGACGCACACTTACACCAAGTAACAAAGACATACAATTACACCAAGTAATTAAGACACATACTTCCACCAAGTAACACAGACATACACTGACACCAAGTAACAAAGACATACACTGACACCAAGTAACAAAGACATACACTTACACCCAGTTACAAATACATACATTGATACCCAGTAACACAGACACACACTGCCACCCAGTTGGAAACACACAATGACCCCCAGTAACACAGACACACACTGACCCCCAGTAACACAGACACACACTTTCACCAAGTAACAAAGACAATCACTGATACCGAGTAACACAGGCGCACACTTACACCAAGTAACAAAGACATACACTTACACCAAGTAACACAGACATACACTTACACCAAGTAACAAAGACATACACTGATACCCAGTAACACAGACACACACTTACACCAAGTAACAAAGACGTACACAGGCACCAAGTCACAAAGACACACACTGATACCCAGTCACAAAGACATACGATGATACCAAGTCACAAAGACATACACTGATACCCAGTAACAAAGACATACACTGCTACCCAGTAACACAGACGCACACTTACACCAAGTAACAAAGACATATTTTGACACCAAGTAACAAAGACATACACTGATACCCAGTAACACAGGCGCACACTTACACCAAGTAACAAAGACATACACTGACACGAGGTAACACGGACATACACTTACACCAATATTTTGACATACACTTACACCAAGTAACAAGGACATACACTGACACCCAGTAACAAAGAAATCCACTGACACCAAGTCACAAACACATACAGTGACACCAAGTAACAAAGACATACACTGACACCAAGTAACAAAGACATACACTGACACCCAGGAACACAGACACACACTGAAACAAAGTAACAAAGACACACACTTACACAAAGTAACACAGACATACACTGACACCAAGTAACAAAGACAGACAATTACACCAAGTAACAAAGACATACACTGACACCAAGTATTTTGACATACACTGACCACCAAGTAACAAAGACATACACTGATACCCAGTAACACAGACACACACTTACACCAAGTAACAAAGACGTACACTGGCACCAAGTCACAAAGACCCACACTGACACCCAGTAACAAAGACATACACTGACACAAAGTAGCAAAGACATATACTGATACCCAGTAATACAGACACACACATACACCAAGTAACAAAGACATACACTGACACCAAGTCACAAAGACACACACTGATACCCAGTAACAAAGACATACGCTGATACGCAGTAACACAGACGCACACTTGCACCAAGTAACGCAGACATACACTTAATCCAAGTATTTTGACATACACTTACACCAAGTAACAAAGACATACACTGACACCCAGTAACAAAGAAATCCACTGACACCAAGTAACAAAGACATACACTGACACCCAGGAACACAGACACACACTGACACCAAGTAACAAAGACACACACTTACACCAAGTAACAAAGACATACACTTACACGAAGTATTTTGACATACACTGCCACCAAGTAACAAAGACATACGCTGACACCAAGTCACAAAGACACACACTGACACCCAGTAACAAAGACATACACTGGCACCAAGTCACAATGACATACACTGATACCCAGTAAAAAAGACATACACTGATACCCAGTAACACAGACGCACACTTACACCAAGTAACAAAGACATACAATTACACCAAGTAACTAAGACACATACTTCCACCAAGTAACACAGACATACACTGACAACAAGTAACAAAGACATACACTGACACCAAGTAACAAAGACATACACTTACACCCAGTTACAAATACATACATTGATACCCTGTAACACAGCCACACACTGACACCCAGTTAGAAACACACAATGACCCCCAGTAACACAGACACACACTGACCCCCAGTAACACAGGCGCACACTTACACCAAGTAACAAAGACATACACTTACACCAAGTAACACAGACATACACTGACACCAAGTAACAAAGACATACACTGATACCCAGTAACACAGACATACTCTGACACCAAGTAACAAAGACATACACTGATACCCAGCAACAGAGGCACACACTGGGGAGGGGGGGGGGTGGGCGGGGGGCACATTGGCGCGGTGGTTCGCACCGCAGCCTCACAGCTCCAGGGACCCGGGTTCAATTCTGGGTACTGCCTGTGCAGAGTTTGCAAGTTCTCCCTGTTTCTGCGTGAGTTTCCTCCGGGTGCTCCGGTTTCCTCCCACATGACAAAGACTTGCATGTTGATAGGTTAATTGGCCATCATAAATTGCCCCTAGTATAGGTAGGAGGTAGGGAAATATATAGGGACAGGTGGGAATGTGATAGAAATACGGGATTAGTGTAGGATTAGTATAAATGTGTGGTTGATGGTCGGCACAGACTCGGTGGGCCGAAGGGCCTGTTTAAGTGCTGTATCTCTAAACTAAACTAAATACAGAAACCTAGTGTCACAGACACATACTGACAACCAGTAACACAAACAAACACACACTATTACCCAGTAACACAGACACACACTGACACCCAGTAACAAAGACATACACTGACACCAAGTAACAAAGACATACATTGATACCAAGTCACAAAGACATACACTGATACACAGTAACACAGACACACACTGACACCAGGTAACAAAGACATACACTGACACCAAGTAACAAAGATAGACAATTACACCAAGCAACAAAGACATACATTTACACCAAGTATTTTGACATACACTGACACCAAGTAACAAAGACATACACTGATACCCAGTAACACAGACACACTTTTACACCCAGGAACACAGACACACACTTACACCAAGTAACAAAGACATACACTGACACCAAGTAACAAAGACATACACTTACACCAAGTAACAAAGACATACACTGACACCAAGTAACAAAGACATACACTGATACCCAGTAACACAGACACACACAGACACCAAGTAACAAAGACATACACTGATACCCAGTAACACGGACACACACTTACACCAAGTAACACAGACATACATTGACACCAAGTAACAAAGACATGCACTGATACCCAGTAACACAGGTACACACTGGGGGGTGGGGGGGTGCGGGGCACATTGGCGCAGGCCTTAGCACCGCAGCCTCACAGCTCCAGGGACCCGGGTTCGATTCTGGGTACTGCCTGTGCGGTGTTTTCAAGTTCTCCCTGTGCCAGCTTGAGTTTCCTCCTGGTGCTCCGGTTTCCTCCCACATGCCAAAGACTTGCAGGTTGATAGGTTAATTGGCCATCATAAATTGCCCCGAGTATAGGTAGGTGGTAGGGAAATATATAGGGACAGGTGGGGATGTGATCGGAACACGGAATTAGTGTAGGATTAGCATAAATGGGTGGTTGATGGTCGGCACAGACTCGGTGGGCCGAAGGGTCTGTTTAAGTGCTGTATCTGCAAACTAAACTAAGTGCTGACACCTAGTGTCACAGACACACACTGACAGCCAGTAACACAAACATACACACACTGACACCCAGTAACACAGAGAACCACTGATACACAGTAACAAAGACATACACTGACACCAAGTAACACAGACACACACTGATACCCAGTAACAAAGACATACACTGACACCAAGTAACAAAGACATACATTGATACCAAGTCAAAAAGACATACACTGATACCCAGTAACACAGACACACAGTGACACCAAATAACAAAGACATACACTGACACCAAGTAACAAAGGCATACACTTACACCAAGTAACAAAGACACACACTTACACCAAGTAACACAGACATACACTGACATCAAGTAACAAAGACAAACAATTACACCAAGTAACAAAGACATACACTTACACCAAGTATTTTGACATACACTGACACCAAGTAACAAACACATACACTGACACCAAGTCACAAAGACACACACTGACACCCAGTAACAAAGACATACGCTGACACCAAGTCATAAAGACATGCACTGATACCCAGTAACACAGACACACATTACACCAAGTAACACAGACATACACTGACAACAAGTTACAAAGACATACACTGATACCCAGTAACACAGACACACTCTTACACCAAGTAACAAAGACAGATCCTGATACCCAGTAGCACAGACACACACTTACACCATGTAACAAAGACATACACTGACACCAGGTTACAAAGACATACACTGACACCCAGTAACACAGACACACACGGACACCAAGTAACAAAGACTCACACTTACACCAAGTAACACAGACACACACTGACACCCAGTAATACAGACGCACACTTACACCAAGTAACAAAGACATACACTGACACCAAGTATTTTGACATAGACTGACACCAAGTAACAAAGACATACACTGATACCCAGTAACACAGACACACATTTACACCCAGTAACACAGACACACACTTACACCAAGTAACAAAGACATACACTGACACCAAGTAACAAAGACATACACTTACACCAAGTAACAAAGACATACACTGACACCAAGTAACAAAGACATACACTGATACCTAGTAACACAGACACACACTTACACCAAGTAACAAAGACATACACTGATACCCAGTGACTCAGGCACACACTGCGGGGTGGGGGGGTGCGGGGCACATTGGCGCAGGGGTTAGCACCGCAGCCTCACAGCTCCAGGGACCCGGGTTCGATTCTGGGTACTGCCTGTGCGGTGTTTTCAAGTTCTCCCTCTGCCAGCGTGAGTTTCCTCCTGGTGCTCCGGTTTCCTCCCACATGCCAAAGACTTGCAGGTTGATAGGTTAATTGGCCATCATAAATTGCCCCTAGCATAGGTAGGTGGTAGGGAAATATATAGGGATAGGTGGGCATGTGATCGGAATACGGAATTAGTGTAGGATTAGCATAAATGGGTGGTTGATGGTCGGCACAGACTCGGTGGGCCGAAGGGCCTGTTTCAGTGCTGTATCTCCAAACTAAACTAAGTGCTGACACCTAGTGTCACAGACACACACTGACAGCCAGTAACACAAACATACACACACTGACACCCAGTAACACAGAGAACCACTGATACAAAGTAACAAAGACATACACTGACACCAAGTAACACAGACACACACTGACACCCAGTAACAAAGACATACACTGACACCAAGAAACAAAGACATACATTGATACCAAGTCAAAAAGACATACACTGCTTCCCAGTAACACAGACACACAGTGACACCAAATAACAAAGACATACACTGACACCAAGTAACAAAAGCATACACTTACACAAAGTAACAAAGACACACACTTACACCAAGTAACACAGACATACACTGACACCAAGTAACAAAGACAGACAATTACACCAAGCAACAAAGACATACACTTACACCAAGTAACACAGACATACACTGACACCAGGTAACAAAGACATACACTGACACCAGGTAACAAAGACAGACAATTACACCAAGTAACAAAGACATACACTTACACCAAGTATTTTGACATACACTTACACCAAGTAACAAAGACATACACTGACACCAAGTCACAAAGACACACACTGACACCCAGTAACAAAGACATACACTGACACCAAGTAACACAGACATACACTGACACCAAGTAACAAAGACATGCACTGATACCCAGTAACACAGGCACACATGGGGGGAGGAGGGGGCACATTGGCGCAGTGGTTAGCACCGCAGCCTCACAGCTCCAGGGACCCGGGTTCGATTCTGGGTACTGCCTGTGCGGCGTTTTCAAGTTCCCTGTGCCAGCGTGAGTTTCCTCCTGGTGCTCCGGTTTCCTCCCACATGCCAAAGACTTGCAGGTTGACAGGTTAATTGGCCATCATAAATTGCCCCTAGTATAGGTATTTGGTAGGGAAATATATAGGGATAGGTGGGGAAGTGATAGAAATACGGAATTAGTGTAGGATTAGCATAAATGGGTGGTTGATGGTCGGCACAGACTCGGTGGGCCGAAGGGCCTGTTTAGTGCTGTATCTCCAAACTAAACTAAGTGCTGACACCTAGTGTCACAGACACACACTGACAGCCAGTAACACAAACATACACACACTGACACCCAGTAACACAGAGAACCACTGATACACAGTAACAAAGACATGCACTGACACCAAGTAACACAGACACACACTGACACCCAGTAACAAAGACATACACTGACACCAAGTAACAAAGACATACATTGATACCAAGTCACAAAGACATACACTGATACCCAGTAACACAGACACGCAGTGACACCAAGTAACACAGACAAACACTGACACCAAGTAACAAAGGCATACACTTACACCAAGTAACAAAGACACACACTTACACCAAGTAACACAGACATACACTGACACCAAGTAACAAAGACAAACAATTACACCAAGTAACAAAGACATACACTTACACCAAGTATTTTGACATACACTGACACCAAGTACCAAACACATACACTGACACCAAGTCACAAAGACACACACTGACACCCAGTAACAAAGACATACGCTGACACCAAGTCATAAAGACATGCACTGATACCCAGTAACACAGACACACATTACACCAAGTAACACAGACATACACTGACAACAAGTTACAAAGACATACACTGATACCCAGTAACACAGACACACTCTTACACCAAGTAACAAAGACAGATCCTGATACCCAGTAGCACAGACACACACTTACACCATGTAACAAAGACATACACTGACACCAGGTTACAAAGACATACACTGACACCCAGTAACACAGACACACACGGACACCAAGTAACAAAGACTCACACTTACACCAAGTAACACAGACACACACTGACAACCAGTAACACAGACACACACTTACACCAAGTAACAAAGACATACACTGACACCAAGTAACAAAGACATACACTTACACCAAGTGACAAAGACATACACTGACACCAGTTAACAAAGACATACACTGATACCCAGTAACACAGACACACACTTACACCAAGTAACAAAGACATACACTGATACCCAGTAACACAGACACACACTTACACCATGTAACAAAGACATACACTGACACCAAGTAACAAAGACATACACTGATACCCAGTAACAGAGACACACACTTACACCATGTAACACAGACATACACTGACACCTAGTCACAAAGACAGACAATTACACAAAGTAACAAAGACATACACTTACACCAAGTATTTTGACATACACTGACACCAAGTAACAAACACATACACTGACACCAAGTCACAAAGACACACACTGACACCCAGTAACAAAGACATACGCTGACACCAAGTCATAAAGACATACACTGATACCCAGTAACACAGACACACATTACACCAAGTAACACAGACATACACTGACAACAAGTTACAAAGACATACACTGATACCCAGTAACACAGACACACAATTACACCAAGTAACAAAGACAGATCCTGATACCCAGTAGCACAGACACACACTTACACCATGTAACAAAGACATACAATGACACCAGGTTACAAAGACATACACTGACACCCAGTATCACAGAAACACACGGACACCAAGTAACAAAGACTCACACTTACACCAAGTGACACAGACACACACTGACACCCAGTAACACAGTCACACACTTACACCAAGTAACAAAGACATACACTGACACCAAGTGACAAAGACATACACTGACACCAGTTAACAAAGACATACACTGATACCCAGTAACACAGACACACACTTACACCAAGTAACAAAGACATACACTGATACCCAGTAACACAGACACACACTGACACCCAGTAACAAAGACATACACTGACACCAAGTAACAAAGACATACATTGATACCAAGTCACAAAGACATACACTGATACACAGTAACACAGACGCACACTGACACCAAGTAACAAAGACATACACTGACACCAGGTAACAAAGACAGACAATTACACCAAGCAACAAAGACATACATTTACACCAAGTATTTTGACATACACTGACACCAGGTAACAAAGACATACACTGATACCCAGTAACACAGACACACATTTACACCCAGTAACACAGACACACACTTACTCCAAGTAACAAAGACATACACTGACACCAAGTAACAAAGACATACACTTACACCAAGTAACAAAGACATACACTGACACCAAGTAACAAAGACATACACTGATACCCAGTAACAGAGACACACACTTACACCATGTAACAAAGACATACACTGATACCCAGTGACGCAGGCACACACTGGGGGGTGGGGGGGGGTGCGGGGCACATTGGCGCAGGGGTTAGCACCGCAGCCTCACAGCTCCAGGGACCCGGGTTCGATTCTGGGTACTGCCTGTGCGGTGTTTTCAAGTTCTCCCTGTGCCAGCGTGAGTTTCCTCCTGGTGCTCCGGTTTCCTCCCACATGCCAAAGACTTGCAGGTTGATAGGTTAATTGGCCATCATAAATTGCCCCTAGCATAGGTAGGTGGTAGGGAAATATATAGGGATAGGTGGGGATGTGATCGGAATACGGAATTAGTGTAGGATAAGCATAAATGGGTGGTTGATGGTCGGCACAGACTCGGTGGGCTGAAGGGCCTGTTTCAGTGCTGTATCTCCAAACTAAACTAAGTGCTGACACCTAGTGTCACAGACACACACTGACAGCCAGTAACACAAACATACACACACTGACACCCAGTAACACAGAGAACCACTGATACAAAGTAACAAAGACATACACTGACACCAAGTAACACAGACACACAATGACACCCAGTAACAAAGACATACACTGACACCAAGTAACAAAGACATACATTGATACCAAGTCAAAAAGACATACACTGCTTCCCAGTAACACAGACCCACAGTGACACCAAATAACAAAGACATACACTGACAGCAAGTAACATAAGCATACACTTACACCAAGTAACAAAGACACACACTTACACCAAGTAACACAGACATACACTGACACCAAGTAACAAAGACAGACAATTACACCAAGTAACAAAGACATGCACTTACACCAAGTAACACAGACATACACTGACACCAGGTAACAAAGACATACACTGACACCAGGTAACAAAGACAGACAATTACACCAAGTAACAAAGACATACACTTACACCAAGTCACAAAGACACACACTGACACCCAGTAACAAAGACATACGCTGACACCAAGTCATAAAGGCATACACTGATACCCAGTAACACAGACACACATTACACCAAGTAACACAGACATACACTGACAACAAGTTACAAAGACATACACTGATACCCAGTAACACAGACACACTCTTACACCAAGTAACAAAGACAGATCCTGATACCCAGTAGCACAGACACACACTTACACCATGTAACAAAGACATACACTGACACCAGGTTACAAAGACATACACTGACACCCAGTAACACAGACACACACGGACACCAAGTAACAAAGACTCACACTTACACCAAGTAACAGAGACACACACTGACACCCAGTAACACAGACACACACTTACACCAAGTAACAAAGACATACACTGACACCAAGTAACACAGACATACACTGACACCAGGTAACAAAGACATACACTGACACCAGGTAACAAAGACATACACTTACACCAAGTATTTTGACCTACACTTACACCAAGTAACAAAGACATACACTGACACCAAGTCACAAAGACACACACTGACACCCAGTAACAAAGACATACACTGACACCAAGTAACACAGACATACACTGACACCAAGTAACAAAGACATGCACTGATACCCAGTAACACAGGCACACATGGGGGGAGGAGGGGGCACATTGGCGCAGTGGTTAGCACCGCAGCCTCACAGCTCCAGGGACCCGGGTTCGATTCTGGGTACTGCCTGTGCGGCGTTTTCAAGTTCCCTGTGCCAGCGTGAGTTTCCTCCTGGTGCTCCGGTTTCCTCCCACATGCCAAAGACTTGCAGGTTGACAGGTTAATTGGCCATCATAAATTGCCCCTAGTATAGGTATTTGGTAGGGAAATATATAGGGATAGGTGGGGATGTCATAGGAATACGGAATTAGTGTAGGATTAGCATAAATGGGTGGTTGATGGTCGGCACAGACTCGGTGGGCCGAAGGGCCTGTTTAGTGCTGTATCTCCAAACTAAACTAAGTGCTGACACCTAGTGTCACAGACACACACTGACACCCAGTAACACAGACACGCACTTACACCAAGTAACAAAGACATACACTGACACCAAGTAACAAAGACATACACTTACACCAAGTGACAAAGACATACACTGACACCAGTTAACAAAGACATACACTGATACCCAGTAACACAGACACACACTTACACCAAGTAACAAAGACATACACTGATACCCAGTAACACAGACACACACTTACACCATGTAACACAGACATACACTGACACCAAGTAACAAAGACATACACTGACACCAAGTGACAAAGACGTACACTTACACCAAGTAACAAAGACATACACTGACACCAAGTAACAAAGACATACACTGATACCCAGTAACAGAGACACACACTTACACCATGTAACACAGACATACACTGACACCAAGTAACAAAGACAGACAATTACACAAAGTAACAAAGACATACACTTACACCAAGTATTTTGACATACACTGACACCAAGTAACAAACACATACACTGACACCAAGTCACAAAGACACACACTGACACCCAGTAACAAAGACATCCGCTGACACCAAGTCATAAAGACATACACTGATACCCAGTAACACAGACACACATTACACCAAGTAACACAGACATACACTGACAACAAGTTACAAAGACATACACTGATACCCAGTAACACAGACACACAATTACACCAAGTAACAAAGACAGATCCTGATACCCAGTAGCACAGACACACACTTACACCATGTAACAAAGACATACACTGACACCAGGTTACAAAGACATACACTGACACCCAGTAACACAGACACACACGGACACCAAGTAACAAAGACTCACACTTACACCAAGTGACACAGACACACACTGACACCCAGTAACACAGACACACACTTACACCAAGTAATAAAGACATACACTGACACCAAGTAACAAAGACATACACTTACACCAAGTGACAAAGACATACACTGACACCAGTTAACAAAGACATACACTGATACCCAGTAACACAGACACACACTTACACCAAGTAACAAAGACATACACTGATACCCAGTAACACAGACACACACTGACACCCAGTAACAAAGACATACACTGACACCAAGTAACAAAGACATACACTGACACCAAGTAACAAAGACAGACAATTACACCAAGCAACAAAGACATACATTTACACCAAATATTTTGACATACACTGACACCAAGTAACAAAGACATACACTGATACCCAGTAACACAGACACACATTTACACCCAGTAACACAGACACACACTTACACCAAGTAACAAAGACATACACTGACACCAAGTAACAAAGACATACACTTACACCAAGTAACAAAGACATACACTGACACCAAGTAACAAAGACATACACTGATACCCAGTAACACAGACACACACTTACACCAAGTAACAAAGACATACACTGATACCCAGTGACACAGGCACACACTGGGGGGTGGGGGGGTGCGGGGCACATTGGCGCAGGGGTTAGCACCGCAGCCTCACAGCTCCAGGGACCCGGGTTCGATTCTGGGTACTGCCTGTGCGGTGTTTTCAAGTTCTCCCTGTGCCTTCGTGAGTTTCCTCCTGGTGCTCCGGTTTCCTCCCACATGCCAAAGACTTGCAGGTTGATAGGTTAATTGGCCATCATAAATTGCCCCTAGCATAGGTAGGTGGTAGGGAAATATATAGGGATAGGTGGGGATGTGATCGGAATACGGAATTAGTGTAGGATTAGCATAAATGGGTGCTTGATGGTCGGCACAGACTCGGTGGGCCGAAGGGCCTGTTTCAGTGCTGTATCGCCAAACTAAACTAAGTGCTGACACCTAGTGTCACAGACACACACTGACAGCCAGTAACACAAACATACACACACTGACACCCAGTAACACAGAGAACCACTGATACAAAGTAACAAAGACATACACTGACACCAAGTAACACAGACACACACTGACACCCAGTAACAAAGACATACACTGACACCAAGTAACAAAGACATACATTGATACCAAGTCAAAAAGACATACACTGCTTCCCAGTAACACAGACACACAGTGACACCAAATAACAAAGACATACACTGACACCAAGTAACAAAAGCATACACTTACACCAAGTAACAAAGACACACACTTACACCAAGTAACACAGACATACACTGACACCAAGTAACAAAGACAGACAATTACACCAAGCAACAAAGACATACACTTACACCAAGTAACACAGACATACACTGACACCAGGTAACAAAGACATACACTGACACCAGGTAACAAAGACAGACAATTACACCAAGTAACAAAGACATACACTTACACCAAGTATTTTGACATACACTTACACCAAGTAACAAAGACATACACTGACACCAAGTCACAAAGACACACACTGACACCCAGTAACAAAGACATACACTGACACCAAGTAACACAGACATACACTGACACCAAGTAACAAAGACATGCACTGATACCCAGTAACACAGGCACACATGGGGGGAGGAGGGGGCACATTGGCGCAGTGGTTAGCACCGCAGCCTCACAGCTCCAGGGACCCGGGTTCGATTCTGGGTACTGCCTGTGCGGTGTTTTCAAGTTCTCCCTGTGCCAGCGTGAGTTTCCTCCTGGTGCTCCGGTTTCCTCCCACATGCCAAAGACTTGCAGGTTGACAGGTTAATTGGCCATCATAAATTGCCCCTAGTATAGGTATTTGGAAGGGAAATATATAGGGATAGGTGGGGATGTGATAGGAATACGGAATTAGTGTAGGATTAGCATAAATGGGTGGTTGATGGTCGGCACAGACTCGGTGGGCCGAAGGGCCTGTTTCGTGCTGTATCTCCAAACTAAACTAAGTGCTGACACCTAGTGTCACAGACACACACTGACAGCCAGTAACACAAACATACACACACCGACACCCAGTAACACAGAGAACCACTGATACACAGTAACAAAGACATACACTGACACCAAGTAACACAGACACACACTGACACCCAGTAACAAAGACATACACTGACACCAAGTAACAAAGACATACATTGATACCAAGTCAAAAAGACATACACTGCTTCCCAGTAACACAGAAACACAGTGACACCAAATAACAAAGACATACACTGACACCAAGTAACAAAAGCATACAATTACACGAAGTAACAAAGACATACACTTACACCAAGTAACACAGACATACACTGACACCAGGTAACAAAGACATACACTGACACCAGGTAACAAAGACAGACAATTACACCAAGTAACAAAGACATACACTTACACCAAGTATTTTGACATACACTTACACCAAGTAACAAAGACATACACTGACACCAAGTCACAAAGACACACACTGACACCCAGTAACAAAGACATACACTGACACCAAGTAACACAGACATACACTGACACCAAGTAACAAAGACATGCACTGATACCCAGTAACACAGACACACAATTACACCAAGTAACAAAGACAGATCCTGATACCCAGTAGCACAGACACACACTTACACCATGTAACAAAGACATACACTGACACCAGGTTACAAAGACATACACTGACACCCAGTAACACAGACACACACGGACACCAAGTAACAAAGACTCACACTTACACCAAGTGACACAGACACACACTGACACCCAGTAACACAGACACAAACTGACACCAAGTAACAAAGACATACACTTACACCAAGTGACAAAGACATACACTGACACCAGTTAACAAAGACATACACTGATACCCAGTAACACAGACACACACTTACACCAAGTAACAAAGACATACACTGATACCCAGTAACACAGACACACACTGACACCCAGTAACAAAGACATACACTGACACCAGGTAACAAAGACATACATTGATACCAAGTCACAAAGACATACACTGATACACAGTAACACAGACGCACACTGACACCAAGTAACAAAGACATACACTGACACCAAGTAACAAAGACAGACAATTACACCAAGCAACAAAGACATACATTTACACCAAGTATTTTGACATACACTGACACCAAGTAACAAAGACATACACTGATACCCAGTAACACAGACACACATTTACACCCAGTAACACAGACACACACTTACACCAAGTAACAAAGACATACACTGACACCAAGTAACAAAGACATACACTGACACCAAGTAACAAAGACATGCACTGATACCCAGTAACACAGGCACACATGGGGGGAGGAGGGGGCACATTGGCGCAGTGGTTAGCACCGCAGCCTCACAGCTCCAGGGACCCGGGTTCGATTCTGGGTACTGCCTGTGCGGCGTTTTCAAGTTCCCTGTGCCAGCGTGAGTTTCCTCCTGGTGCTCCGGTTTCCTCCCACATGCCAAAGACTTGCAGGTTGACAGGTTAATTGGCCATCATAAATTGCCCCTAGTATAGGTATTTGGTAGGGAAATATATAGGGATAGGTGGGGATGTGATAGGAATACGGAATTAGTGTAGGATTAGCATAAATGGGTGGTTGATGGTCGGCACAGACTCGGTGGGCCGAAGGGCCTGTTTAGTGCTGCATCTCCAAACTAAACTAAGTGCTGACACCTAGTGTCACAGACACACACTGACACCCAGTAACACAGACACACACTTACACCAAGTAACAAAGACATACACTGACACCAAGTAACAAAAGCATACAATTACACGAAGTAACAAAGACATACACTTACACCAAGTAACACAGACATACACTGACACCAGGTAACAAAGACATACACTGACACCAGGTAACAAAGACAGACAATTACACCAAGTAACAAAGACATACACTTACACCAAGTATTTTGACATACACTTACACCAAGTAACAAAGACATACACTGACACCAAGTCACAAAGACACACACTGACACCCAGTAACAAAGACATACACTGACACCAAGTAACACAGACATACACTGACACCAAGTAACAAAGACATGCACTGATACCCAGTAACACAGACACACAATTACACCAAGTAACAAAGACAGATCCTGATACCCAGTAGCACAGACACACACTTACACCATGTAACAAAGACATACACTGATACCCAGTAACAGAGACACACACTTACACCATGTAACACAGACATACACTGACACCAAGTAACAAAGACAGACAATTACACAAAGTAACAAAGACATACACTTACACCAAGTATTTTGACATACACTGACACCAAGTAACAAACACATACACTGACACCAAGTCACAAAGACACACACTGACACCCAGTAACAAAGACATCCGCTGACACCAAGTCATAAAGACATACACTGATACCCAGTAACACAGACACACATTACACCAAGTAACACAGACATACACTGACAACAAGTTACAAAGACATACACTGATACCCAGTAACACAGACACACAATTACACCAAGTAACAAAGACAGATCCTGATACCCAGTAGCACAGACACACACTTACACCATGTAACAAAGACATACACTGACACCAGGTTACAAAGACATACACTGACACCCAGTAACACAGACACACACGGACACCAAGTAACAAAGACTCACACTTACACCAAGTGACACAGACACACACTGACACCCAGTAACACAGACACACACTTACACCAAGTAACAAAGACATACACTGACACCAAGTAACAAAGACATACACTTACACCAAGTGACAAAGACATACACTGACACCAGTTAACAAAGACATACACTGATACCCAGTAACACAGACACACACTTACACCAAGTAACAAAGACATACACTGATACCCAGTAACACAGACACACACTGACACCCAGTAACAAAGACATACACTGACACCAAGTAACAAAGACATACAGTGATACCAAGTCACAAAGACATACACTGATACACAGTAACACAGACGCACACTGACACCAAGTAACAAAGACATACACTGACACCAAGTAACAAAGACAGACAATTACACCAAGCAACAAAGACATACATTTACACCAAGTATTTTGACATACACTGACACCAAGTAACAAAGACATACACTGATACCCAGTAACACAGACACACATTTACACCCAGTAACACAGACACACACTTACACCAAGTAACAAAGACATACACTGACACCAAGTAACAAAGACATACACTTACACCAAGTAACAAAGACATACACTGACACCAAGTAACAAAGACATACACTGATACCCAGTAACACAGACACACACTTACACCAAGTAACAAAGACATACACTGATACCCAGTGACACAGGCACACACTGGGGGGTGGGGGGGTGCGGGGCACATTGGCGCAGGGGTTAGCACCGCAGCCTCACAGCTCCAGGGACCCGGGTTCGATTCTGGGTACTGCCTG
This sequence comes from Heterodontus francisci, assembly GCF_036365525.1. Classification (NCBI taxonomy): domain Eukaryota; kingdom Metazoa; phylum Chordata; class Chondrichthyes; order Heterodontiformes; family Heterodontidae; genus Heterodontus; species Heterodontus francisci. Next base: position 1,545,186 of record NW_027140794.1, read on the forward strand.
TGCGGTGTTTTCAAGTTCTCCCTGTGCCAGCGTGAGTTTCCTCCTGGTGCTCCGGTTTCCTCCCACATGCCAAAGACTTGCAGGTTGATAGGTTAATTGGCCATCATAAATTGCCCCTAGCATAGGTAGGTGGTAGGGAAATATATAGGGATAGGTGGGGATGTGATCGGAATACGGAATTAGTGTAGGATTAGCATAAATGGGTGGTTGATGGTCGGCACAGACTCGGTGGGCCGAAGGGCCTGTTTCAGTGCTGTATCGCCAAACTAAACTAAGTGCTGACACCTAGTGTCACAGACACACACTGACAGCCAGTAACACAAACATACACACACTGACACCCAGTAACACAGAGAACCACTGATACAAAGTAACAAAGACATACACTGACACCAAGTAACACAGACACACACTGACACCCAGTAACAAAGACATACACTGACACCAAGTAACAAAGACATACATTGATACCAAGTCAAAAAGACATACACTGCTTCCCAGTAACACAGACACACAGTGACACCAAATAACAAAGACATACACTGACACCAAGTAACAAAAGCATACACTTACACCAAGTAACAAAGACACACACTTACACCAAGTAACACAGACATACACTGACACCAAGTAACAAAGACAGACAATTACACCAAGTAACAAAGACATACACTTACACCAAGTAACACAGACATACACTGACACCAGGTAACAAAGACATACACTGACACCAGGTAACAAAGACAGACAATTACACCAAGTAACAAAGACATACACTTACACCAAGTATTTTGACATACACTTACACCAAGTAACAAAGACATACACTGACACCAAGTCACAAAGACACACACTGACACCCAGTAACAAAGACATACACTGACACCAAGTAACACAGACATACACTGACACCAAGTAACAAAGACATGCACTGATACCCAGTAACACAGGCACACATGGGGGGAGGAGGGGGCACATTGGCGCAGTGGTTAGCACCGCAGCCTCACAGCTCCAGGGACCCGGGTTCGATTCTGGGTACTGCCTGTGCGGTGTTTTCAAGTTCTCCCTGTGCCAGCGTGAGTTTCCTCCTGGTGCTCCGGTTTCCTCCCACATGCCAAAGACTTGCAGGTTGATAGGTTAATTGGCCATCATAAATTGCCCCTAGCATAGGTAGGTGGTAGGGAAATATATAGGGATAGGTGGGGATGTGATCGGAATACGGAATTAGTGTAGGATTAGCATAAATGGGTGGTTGATGGTCGGCACAGACTCGGTGGGCCGAAGGGCCTGTTTCAGTGCTGTATCGCCAAACTAAACTAAGTGCTGACACCTAGTGTCACAGACACACACTGACAGCCAGTAACACAAACATACACACACTGACACCCAGTAACACAGAGAACCACTGATACAAAGTAACAAAGACATACACTGACACCAAGTAACACAGACACACACTGACACCCAGTAACAAAGACATACACTGACACCAAGTAACAAAGACATACATTGATACCAAGTCAAAAAGACATACACTGCTTCCCAGTAACACAGACACACAGTGACACCAAATAACAAAGACATACACTGACACCAAGTAACAAAAGCATACACTTACACCAAGTAACAAAGACACACACTTACACCAAGTAACACAGACATACACTGACACCAAGTAACAAAGACAGACAATTACACCAAGCAACAAAGACATACACTTACACCAAGTAACACAGACATACACTGACACCAGGTAACAAAGACATACACTGACACCAGGTAACAAAGACAGACAATTACACCAAGTAACAAAGACATACACTTACACCAAGTATTTTGACATACACTTACACCAAGTAACAAAGACATACACTGACACCAAGTCACAAAGACACACACTGACACCCAGTAACAAAGACATACACTGACACCAAGTAACACAGACATACACTGACACCAAGTAACAAAGACATGCACTGATACCCAGTAACACAGGCACACATGGGGGGAGGAGGGGGCACATTGGCGCAGTGGTTAGCACCGCAGCCTCACAGCTCCAGGGACCCGGGTTCGATTCTGGGTACTGCCTGTGCGGTTTTTTCAAGTTCTCCCTGTGCCAGCGTGAGTTTCCTCCTGGTGCTCCGGTTTCCTCCCACATGCCAAAGACTTGCAGGTTGACAGGTTAATTGGCCATCATAAATTGCCCCTAGTATAGGTATTTGGAAGGGAAATATATAGGGATAGGTGGGGATGTGATAGGAATACGGAATTAGTGTAGGATTAGCATAAATGGGTGGTTGATGGTCGGCACAGACTCGGTGGGCCGAAGGGCCTGTTTCGTGCTGTATCTCCAAACTAAACTAAGTGCTGACACCTAGTGTCACAGACACACACTGACAGCCAGTAACACAAACATACACACACTGACACCCAGTAACACAGAGAACCACTGATACACAGTAACAAAGACATACACTGACACCAAGTAACACAGACACACACTGACACCCAGTAACAAAGACATACACTGACACCAAGTAACAAAGACATACATTGATACCAAGTCAAAAAGACATACACTGCTTCCCAGTAACACAGAAACACAGTGACACCAAATAACAAAGACATACACTGACACCAAGTAACAAAAGCATACAATTACACGAAGTAACAAAGACATACACTTACACCAAGTAACACAGACATACACTGACACCAGGTAACAAAGACATACACTGACACCAGGTAACAAAGACAGACAATTACACCAAGTAACAAAGACATACACTTACACCAAGTATTTTGACATACACTTACACCAAGTAACAAAGACATACACTGACACCAAGTCACAAAGACACACACTGACACCCAGTAACAAAGACATACACTGACACCAAGTAACACAGACATACACTGACACCAAGTAACAAAGACATGCACTGATACCCAGTAACACAGACCCACAATTACACCAAGTAACAAAGACAGATCCTGATACCCAGTAGCACAGACACACACTTACACCATGTAACAAAGACATACGCTGACACCAGGTTACAAAGACATACACTGACACCCAGTAACACAGACACACACGGACACCAAGTAACAAAGACTCACACTTACACCAAGTGACACAGACACACACTGACACCCAGTAACACAGACACACACTTACACCAAGTAACAAAGACATACACTGACACCAAGTAACAAAGACATACACTTACACCAAGTGACAAAGACATACACTGACACCAGTTAACAAAGACATACACTGATACCCAGTAACACAGACACACACTTACACCAAGTAACAAAGACATACACTGATACCCAGTAACACAGACACACACTGACACCCAGTAACAAAGACATACACTGACACCAGGTAACAAAGACATACATTGATACCAAGTCACAAAGACATACACTGATACACAGTAACACAGACGCACACTGACACCAAGTAACAAAGACATACACTGACACCAAATAACAAAGACAGACAATTACACCAAGCAACAAAGACATACATTTACACCAAGTATTTTGACATACACTGACACCAAGTAACAAAGACATACACTGATACCCAGTAACACAGACACACATTTACACCCAGTAACACAGACACACACTTACACCAAGTAACAAAGACATACACTGATACCCAGTGACACAGGCACACACTGGGGGGTGGGGGGGTGCGGGGTACATTGGCGCAGGGGTTAGCACCGCAGCCTCACAGCTCCAGGGACCCGGGTTCGATTCTGGGTACTGCCTGTGCGGTGTTTTCAAGTTCTCCCTGTGCCAGCGTGAGTTTCCTCCTGGTGCTCCGGTTTCCTCCCACATGCCAAAGACTTGCAGGTTGATAGGTTAATTGGCCATCATAAATTGCCCCTAGCATAGGTAGGTGGTAGGGAAATATATAGGGATAGGTGGGGATGTGATCGGAATACGGAATTAGTGTAGGATTAGCATAAATGGGTGGTTGATGGTCGGCACAGACTCGGTGGGCCGAAGGGCCTGTTTCAGTGCTGTATCGCCAAACTAAACTAAGTGCTGACACCTAGTGTCACAGACACACACTGACAGCCAGTAACACAAACATACACACACTGACACCCAGTAACACAGAGAACCACTGATACCAAGTCACAAAGACATACACTGATACCCAGTAACACAGACACACAGTGACACCAAGTAACAAAGACAAACACTGACACCAAGTAACAAAGGCATACACTTACACCAAGTAACAAAGACACACACTTACACCAAGTAACACAGACATACACTGACACCAAGTAACAAAGACAGACAATTACACCAAGTAACAAAGACATACACTTACACCAAGTATTTTGACATTCACTGACACCAAGTAACAAAGACATACACTGATACCCAGTAACACAGACACACACTTTCACCAAGTAACAAACACATACACTGACACCAAGTCACAAAGACACACACTGACACCCAGTATCAAAGACATACGCTGACACCAAGTCATAAAGACATACACTGATACCCAGTAACACAGACACACATTACACCAAGTAACACAGACATACACTGACAACAAGTTACAAAGACATACACTGATACCCAGTAACACAGACACACACTTACACCAAGTAACAAAGACAGATCCTGATACCCAGTAGCACAGACACACACTTGCACCATGTAACAAAGACATACACTGACACCAGGTTACAAAGACATACACTGACACCCAGTAACACAGACACACACGGACACCAAGTAACAAAGACACACACTTACACCAAGTAACACAGACATACACTAACACCAAGTAACAAAGACAGACAATTACACCAAGTAACAAAGACATACACTTACACCAAGTAACACAGACATACACTGACACCAGGTAACAAAGACATACACTGACACCAGGTAACAAAGACAGACAATTACACCAAGTAACAAAGACATACACTTACACCAAGTCACAAAGACACACACTGACACCCAGTAACAAAGACATACACTGACACCAAGTAACACAGACATACACTGACACCAAGTAACAAAGACATGCACTGATACCCAGTAACACAGGCACACATGGGGGGAGGAGGGGGCACATTGGCGCAGTGGTTAGCACCGCAGCCTCACAGCTCCAGGGACCCGGGTTCGATTCTGGGTACTGCCTGTGCGGTGTTTTCAAGTTCTCCCTGTGCCAGCGTGAGTTTCCTCCTGGTGCTCCGGTTTCCTCCCACATGCCAAAGACTTGCAGGTTGACAGGTTAATTGGCCATCATAAATTGCCCCTAGTATAGGTATTTGGTAGGGAAATATATAGGGATAGGTGGGGATGTGATAGGAATACGGAATTAGTGTAGGATTAGCATAAATGGGTGGTTGATGGTCGGCACAGACTCGGTGGGCCGAAGGGCCTGTTTCGTGCTGTATCTCCAAACTAAACTAAGTGCTGACACCTAGTGTCACAGACACACACTGACAGCCAGTAACACAAACATACACACACTGACACCCAGTAACACAGAGAACCACTGATACACAGTAACAAAGACATACACTGACACCAAGTAACACAGACACACACTGACACCCAGTAACAAAGACATACACTGACACCAAGTAACAAAGACATACATTGATACCAAGTCAAAAAGACATGCACTGCTTCCCAGTAACACAGACACACAGTGACACCAAATAACAAAGACATACACTGACACCAAGTAACAAAAGCATACAATTACACCAAGTAACAAAGACATACACTTACACCAAGTAACACAGACATACACTGACACCAGGTAACAAAGACATACACTGACACCAGGTAACAAAGACAGACAATTACACCAAGTAACAAAGACATACACTTGCACCAAGTATTTTGACCTACACTTACACCAAGTAACAAAGACATACACTGACACCAAGTCACAAAGACACACACTGACACCCAGTAACAAAGACATACACTGACACCAAGTAACACAGACATACACTGACACCAAGTAACAAAGACATGCACTGATACCCAGTAAGACAGGCACACATGGGGGGAGGAGGGGGCACATTGGCGCAGTGGTTAGCACCGCAGCCTCACAGCTCCAGGGACCCGGGTTCGATTCTGGGTACTGCCTGTGCGGCGTTTTCAAGTTCCCTGTGCCAGCGTGAGTTTCCTCCTGGTGCTCCGGTTTCCTCCCACATGCCAAAGACCTGCAGGTTGACAGGTTAATTGGCCATCATAAATTGCCCCTAGTATAGGTATTTGGTAGGGAAATATATAGGGATAGGTGGGGATGTGATAGGAATACGGAATTAGTGTAGGATTAGCATAAATGGGTGGTTGATGGTCGGCACAGACTCGGTGGGCCGAAGGGCCTGTTTAGTGCTGTATCTCCAAACTAAACTAAGTGCTGACACCTAGTGTCACAGACACACACTGACAGCCAGTAACACAAACATACACACACTGACACCCAGTAACACAGAGAACCACTGATACACAGTAACAAAGACATGCACTGACACCAAGTAACACAGACACACACTGACACCCAGTAACAAAGACATACACTGACACCAAGTAACAAAGACATACATTGATACCAAGTCACAAAGACATACACTGATACCCAGTAACACAGACACACAGTGACACCAAGTAACAAAGACAAACACTGACACCAAGTAACAAAGGCATACACTTACACCAAGTAACAAAGACACACACTTACACCAAGTAACACAGACATACACTGACACCAAGTAACAAAGACAGACAATTACACCAAGTAACAAAGACATACACTTACACCAAGTATTTTGACATTCACTGACACCATGTAACAAAGACATACACTGATACCCAGTAACACAGACACACACTTTCACCAAGTAACAAACACATACAATGACACCAAGTCACAAAGACTCACACTGACACCCAGTAACAAAGACATACGCTGACACCAAGTCATAAAGACATACACTGATACCCAGTAACACAGACACACATTACACCAAGTAACACAGACATACACTGACAACAAGTTACAAAGACATACACTGATACCCAGTAACACAGACACACACTTACACCAAGTAACAAAGACAGATCCTGATACCCAGTAGCACAGACACACACTTGCACCATGTAACAAAGACATACACTGACACCAGGTTACAAAGACATACACTGACACCCAGTAACACAGACACACACAGACACCAAGTAACAAAGACACACACTTACACCAAGTAACACAGACATACACTGACACCAAGTAACAAAGACAGACAATTACACCAAGTAACAAAGACATACACTTACACCAAGTAACACAGACATACACTGACACCAGGCAACAAAGACATACACTGACACCAGGTAACAAAGACAGACAATTACACCAAGTAACAAAGACATACACTTACACCAAGTATTTTGACATACAGTTACACCAAGTAACAAAGACATACACTGACACCAAGTCACAAAGACACACACTGACACCCAGTAACAAAGACATACACTGACACCAAGTAACACAGACATACACTGACACCAAGTAACAAAGACATGCACTGATACCCAGTAACACAGGCACACATGGGGGGAGGAGGGGGCACATTGGCGCAGTGGTTAGCACCGCAGCCTAACAGCTCCAGGGACCCGGGTTCGATTCTGGGTACTGCCTGTGCGGCGTTTTCAAGTTCCCTGTGCCAGCGTGAGTTTCCTCCTGGTGCTCCGGTTTCCTCCCACATGCCAAAGACTTGCAGGTTGACAGGTTAATTGGCCATCATAAATTGCCCCTAGTATAGGTATTTGGTAGGGAAATATATAGGGATAGGTGGGGATGTGATAGGAATACGGAATTAGTGTAGGATTAGCATAAATGGGTGGTTGATGGTCGGCACAGACTCGGTGGGCCGAAGGGCCTGTTTCGTGCTGTATCTCCAAACTAAACTAAGTGCTGACACCTAGTGTCACAGACACACACTGACAGCCAGTAACACAAACATACACACACTGACACCCAGTAACACAGAGAACCACTGATACACAGTAACAAAGACATGCACTGACACCAAGTAACACAGACACACACTGACACCCAGTAACAAAGACATACACTGACACCAAGTAACAAAGACATACATTGATACCAAGTCACAAAGACATACACTGATACCCAGTAACACAGACACACAGTGACACCAAGTAACAAAGACAAACACTGACACCAAGTAACAAAGGCATACACTGACACCAAGTAACAAAGACACACACTTACACCAAGTAACACAGACATACACTGACACCAAGTAACAAAGACAGACAATTACACCAAGTAACAAAGACATACACTTACACCAAGTATTTTGACATTCACTGACACCAAGTAACAAAGACATACACTGATACCCAGTAACACAGACACACATTTTCACCAAGTAACAAACACATACACTGACACCAAGTCACAAAGACACACACTGACACCCAGTAACAAAGACATACGCTGACACCAAGTCATAAAGACATACACTGATACCCAGTAACACAGACACACATTACACCAAGTAACACAGACATACACTGACAACAAGTTACAAAGACATACACTGATACCCAGTAACACAGACACACTCTTACACCAAGTAACAAAGACAGATCCTGATACCCAGTAGCACAGACACACACTTACACCATGTAACAAAGACATACACTGACACCAGGTTACAAAGACATACACTGACACCCAGTAACACAGACACACACGGACACCAAGTAACAAAGACTCACACTTACACCAAGTAACACAGACACACACTGACACCCAGTAACACAGACACACACTTACACCAAGTAACAAAGACAGATCCTGATACCCAGTAGCACAGACACACACTTACACCATGTAACAAAGACATACACTGACACCAGGTTACAAAGACATACACTGACACCCAGTAACACAGACACACACGGACACCAAGTAACAAAGACTCACACTTACACCAAGTAACACAGACACACACTGACACCCAGTAACACAGACACACACTTACACCAAGTAACAAAGACATACACTGACACCAAGTAACAAAGACATACACTTACACCAAGTGACAAAGACATACACTGACACCAGTTAACAAAGACATACACTGATACCCAGTAACACAGACACACACTGACACCAAGTAACAAAGACATACACTGACACCAAGTGACAAAGAAGTAGACTTACAACAAGTAACAAAGACATACACTGACACCAAGTAACAAAGACATACACTGATACCCAGTAACAGAGACACACACTTACACCATGTAACACAGACATACACTGACACCAAGTAACAAAGACAGACAATTACACAAAGTAACAAAGACATACACTTACACCAAGTATTTTGACATACACTGACACCAAGTAACAAACACATAAACTGACAACAAGTCACAAAGACACACACTGACACCCAGTAACAAAGACATACGCTGACACCAAGTCATAAAGACATACACTGATACCCAGTAACACAGACACACATTACACCAAGTAACACAGACATACACTGACAACAAGTTACAAAGACATACACTGATACCCAGTAACACAGACACACTTACACCAAGTAACAAAGACAGATCCTGATACCCAGTAGCACAGACACACACTTACACCATGTAACAAAGACATACACTGACACCAGGTTACAAAGACATACACTGACACCCAGTAACACAGACACACACGGACACCAAGTAACAAAGACTCACACTTACACCAAGTGACACAGACACACACTGACACCCAGTAACACAGACACACACTTACACCAAGTAACAAAGACATACACTGACACCAAGTAACAAAGACATACACTGACACCAGTTAACAAAGACATACACTGATACCCAGTAACACAGACACACACTTACACCAAGTAACAAAGACATACACTGATACCCAGTAACACAGACACACACTGACACCCAGTAACAAAGACATACACTGACACCAAGTAACAAAGACATACATTGATACCAAGTCACAAAGACATACACTGATACACAGTGACACAGACGCACACTGACACCCAGTAACAAAGACATACACTGACACCAAGTAACAAAGACATACACTTACACCAAGTGAGAAAGACATACACTGACACCAGTTAACAAAGACATACACTGATACCCAGTAACACAGACATACACTTACACCAAGTAACAAAGACATACACTGATACCCAGTAACACAGACACACACTTACACCATGTAACACAGACATACACTGACACCAAGTAACAAAGACACACACGGACACCAAGTAACAAAGACTCACACTTACACCAAGTGACACAGACACACACTGACACCCAGTAACACAGACACACACTTACACCAAGTAACAAAGACATACACTGACACCAAGTAACAAAGACATACACTTACACCAAGTGACAAAGACATACACTGACACCAGTTAACAAAGACATACACTGATACCCAGTAACACAGACACACACTTACACCAAGTAACAAAGACATACACTGACACCAAGTAACAAAGACATACATTGATACCAAGTCACAAAGACATACACTGATACACAGTAACACAGACGCACACTGACACCAAGTAAGAAAGACATACACTGACACCAAGTAACAAAGACAGACAATTACACCAAGCAACAAAGTCATACATTTACACCAAGTATTTTGACATACACTGACACCAAGTAACAAAGACATACACTGATACCCAGTAACACAGACACACATTTACACCCAGTAACACAGACACACACTTACACCAAGTAACAAAGACATACACTGACACCAAGTAACAAAGACATACACTTACACCAAGTAACAAAGACATACACTGACACCAAGTAACAAAGACATACACTGATACCCAGTAACACAGACACACACTTACACCAAGTAACAAAGACATACACTGATACCCAGTGACACAGGCACACACTGGGGGGTGGGGGGGGGGGGTGCGGGGCACATTGGCGCAGTGGTTAGCACCGCAGCCTCACAGCTCCAGGGACCCGGGTCCGATTCTGGGTACTGCCTGTGCGGTGTTTTCAAGTTCTCCCTGTGCCAGCGTGAGTTTCCTCCTGGTGCTCCGGTTTCCTCCCACATGCCAAAGACTTGCAGGTTGATAGGTTAATTGGCCATCATAAATTGCCCCTAGCATAGGTAGGTGGTAGGGAAATATATAGGGATAGGTGGGGATGTGATCGGAATACGGAATTAGTGTAGGATTAGCATAAATGGGTGCTTGATGGTCGGCACAGACTCGGTGGGCCGAAGGGCCTGTTTCAGTGCTGTATCTCCAAACTAAACTAAGTGCTGACACCTAGTGTCACAGACACACACTGACAGCCAGTAACACAAACATACACACACTGACACCAAGTAACACAGAGAACCACTGATACAAAGTAACAAAGACATACACTGACACCAAGTAACACAGACACACACTGACACCCAGTAACAAAGACATACACTGACACCAAGTAACAAAGACATACATTGATACCAAGACAAAAAGACATACACTGCTTCCCAGTAACACAGACACACAGTGACACCAAATAACAAAGACATACACTGACACCAAGTAACAAAAGCATACACTTACACCAAGTAACAAAGACACACACTTACACCAAGGAACACAGACAGACACTGACACCAAGTAACAAAGACAGACAATTACACCAAGTGACAAAGACATACACTTACACCAAGTAACACAGACATACACTGACACCAGGTAACAAAGACATACACTGACACCAGGTAACAAAGACAGACAATTACACCAAGTAACAAAGACATACACTTACACCAAGTATTTTGACATACACTTACACCAAGTAACAAAGACATACACTGACACCAAGTCACAAAGATACACACTGACACCCAGTAACAAAGACATACACTGACACCAAGTAACACAGATATACACTGACACCAAGTAACAAAGACATGCACTGATACCCAGTAACACAGGCACACATGGGGGGAGGAGGGGGCACATTGGCGCAGTGGTTAGCACCGCAGCCTCACAGCTCCAGGGACCCGGGTTCGATTCTGGGTACTGCCTGTGCGGCGTTTTCAAGTTCCCTGTGCCAGCGTGAGTTTCCTCCTGGTGCTCCGGTTTCCTCCCACATGCCAAAGACTTGCAGGTTTACAGGTTAATTGGCCATCATAAATTGCCCCTAGTATAGGTATTTGGTAGGGAAATATATAGGGATAGGTGGGGATGTGATAGGAATACGGAATTAGTGTAGGATTAGCATAAATGGGTGGTTGATGGTCGGCACAGACTCGGTGGGCCGAAGGGCCTGTTTAGTGCTGTATCTCCAAACTAAACTAAGTGCTGACACCTAGTGTCACAGACACACACTGACAGCCAGTAACACAAACATACACACACTGACACCCAGTAACACAGAGAACCACTGATACACAGTAACAAAGACATGCACTGACACCAAGTAACACAGACACACACTGACACCCAGTAACAAAGACATACACTGACACCAAGTAACAAAGACATACATTGATACCAAGTCACAAAGACATACACTGATACCCAGTAACACAGACACACAGTGACACCAAGTAACAAAGACAAACACTGACACCAAGTAACAAAGGCATACACTTACACCAAGTAACAAAGACACACACTTACACCAAGTAACACAGACATACACTGACACCAAGTAACAAAGACAGACAATTACACCAAGTAACAAAGACATACACTTACACCAAGTATTTTGACATTCACTGACACCAAGTAACAAAGACATACACTGATACCCAGTAACACAGACACACACTTTCACCAAGTAACAAACACATACACTGACACCAAGTCACAAAGACACACACTGACACCCAGTAACAAAGACATACGCTGACACCAAGTCATAAAGACATACACTGATAGCCAGTAACACAGACACACATTACACCAAGTAACACAGACATACACTGACACCAGGTTACAAAGACATACACTGACACCCAGTAACACAGACACACACGGACACCAAGTAACAAAGACTCACACTTACACCAAGTGACACAGACACACACTGACACCCAGTAACACAGACACACACTTACACCAAGTAACAAAGACATACACTGACACCAAGTAACAAAGGCATACACTGACACCAGTTAACAAAGACATACACTGATACCCAGTAACACAGACACACACTTACACCAAGTAACAAAGACATACACTGATACCCAGTAACACAGACACACACTGACACCCAGTAACAAAGACATACACTGACACCAAGTAACAAAGACATACATTGATACCAAGTCACAAAGACATACACTGATACACAGTGACACAGACACACTTACACCAAGTAACAAAGACAGATCCTGATACCCAGTAGCACAGACACACACTTACACCATGTAACAAAGACATACACTGACACCAGGTTACAAAGACATACACTGACACCCAGTAACACAGACACACACGGACACCAAGTAACAAAGACTCACACTTACACCAAGTGACACAGACACACACTGACACCCAGTAACACAGACACACACTTACACCAAGTAACAAAGACATACACTGACACCAAGTAACAAAGACAGACAATTACACAAAGTAACAAAGACATACACTTACACCAAGTATTTTGACATACACTGACACCAAGTAACAAACACATAAACTGACACCAAGTCACAAAGACACACACTGACACCCAGTAACAAAGACATACGCTGACACCAAGTCATAAAGACATACACTGATACCCGGTAACACAGACACACATTACACCAAGTAACACAGACATACACTGACAACAAGTTACAAAGACATACACTGATACCCAGTAACACAGACACACTTACACCAAGTAACAAAGACAGATCCTGATACCCAGTAGCACAGACACACACTTACACCATGTAACAAAGACATACACTGACACCAGGTTACAAAGACATACACTGACACCCAGTAACACAGACACACACGGACACCAAGTAACAAAGACTCACACTTACACCAAGTGACACAGACACACACTGACACCCAGTAACACAGACACACACTTACACCAAGTAACAAAGACATACACTGACACCAAGTAACAAAGGCATACACTGACACCAGTTAACAAAGACATACACTGATACCCAGTAACACAGACACACACTTACACCAAGTAACAAAGACATACACTGATACCCAGTAACACAGACACACACTGACACCCAGTAACAAAGACATACACTGACACCAAGTAACAAAGACATACACTTACACCAAGTGACAAAGACATACACTGACACCAGTTAACAAAGACATACACTGATACCCAGTAACACAGACACACACTTACACCAAGTAACAAAGACATACACTGATACCCAGTAACACAGACACACACTTACACCATGTAACACAGACATACACTGACACCAAGTAACAAAGACACACACGGACACCAAGTAACAAAGACTCACACTTACACCAAGTGACACAGACACACACTGACACCCAGTAACACAGACACACACTTACACCAAGTAACAAAGACATACACTGACACCAAGTAACAAAGACATACACTTACACCAAGTGACAAAGACATACACTGACACCAGTTAACAAAGACATACACTGATACCCAGTAACACAGACACACACTTACACCAAGTAACAAAGACATACACTGACACCAAGTAACAAAGACATACATTGATACCAAGTCACAAAGACATACACTGATACACAGTAACACAGACGCACACTGACACCAAGTAAGAAAGACATACACTGACACCAAGTAACAAAGACAGACAATTACACCAAGCAACAAAGACATACATTTACACCAAGTATTTTGACATACACTGACACCAAGTAACAAAGACATACACTGATACCCAGTAACACAGACACACATTTACACCCAGTAACACAGACACACACTTACACCAAGTAACAAAGACATACACTGACACCAAGTAACAAAGACATACACTGACACCAAGTAACAAAGACATACACTGATACCCAGTAACACAGACACACACTTACACCAAGTAACAAAGACATACACTGATACCCAGTGACACAGGCACACACTGGGGGGTGGGGGGGTGCGGGGCACATTGGCGCAGGGGTTAGCACCGCAGCCTCACAGCTCCAGGGACCCGGGTCCGATTCTGGGTACTGCCTGTGCGGTGTTTTCAAGTTCTCCCTGTGCCAGCGTGAGTTTCCTCCTGGTGCTCCGGTTTCCTCCCACATGCCAAAGACTTGCAGGTTGATAGGTTAATTGGCCATCATAAATTGTCCCTAGCATAGGTAGGTGGTAGGGAAATATATAGGGATAGGTGGGGATGTGATCGGAATACGGAATTAGTGTAGGATTAGCATAAATGGGTGCTTGATGGTCGGCACAGACTCGGTGGGCCGAAGGGCCTGTTTCAGTGCTGTATCTCCAAACTAAACTAAGTGCTGACACCTAGTGTCACAGACACACACTGACAGCCAGTAACACAAACATACACACACTGACACCAAGTAACACAGAGAACCACTGATACAAAGTAACAAAGACATACACTGACACCAAGTAACACAGACACACACTGACACCCAGTAACAAAGACATACACTGACACCAAGTAACAAAGACATACATTGATACCAAGTCAAAAAGACATACACTGCTTCCCAGTAACACAGACACACAGTGACACCAAATAACAAAGACATACACTGACACCAAGTAACAAAAGCATACACTTACACCAAGTAACAAAGACACACACTTACACCAAGGAACACAGACATACACTGACACCAAGTAACAAAGACAAACAATTACACCAAGTGACAAAGACATACACTTACACCAAGTAACACAGACATACACTGACACCAGGTAACAAAGACATACACTGACACCAGGTAACAAAGACAGACAATTACACCAAGTAACAAAGACATACACTTACACCAAGTATTTTGACATACACTTACACCAAGTAACAAAGACATACACTGACACCAAGTCACAAAGATACACACTGACACCCAGTAACAAAGACATAAACTGACACCAAGTAACACAGATATACACTGACACCAAGTAACAAAGACATGCGCTGATACCCAGTAACACAGGCACACATGGGGGGAGGAGGGGGCACATTGGCGCAGTGGTTAGCACCGCAGCCTCACAGCTCCAGGGACCCGGGTTCGTTTCTGGGTACTGCCTGTGCGGCGTTTTCAAGTTCCCTGTGCCAGCGTGAGTTTCCTCCTGGTGCTCCGGTTTCCTCCCACATGCCAAAGACTTGCAGGTTTACAGGTTAATTGGCCATCATAAATTGCCCCTAGTATAGGTATTTGGTAGGGAAATATATAGGGATAGGTGGGGATGTGATAGGAATACGGAATTAGTGTAGGATTAGCATAAATGGGTGGTTGATGGTCGGCACAGACTCGGTGGGCCGAAGGGCCTGTTTAGTGCTGTATCTCCAAACTAAACTAAGTGCTGACACCTAGTGTCACAGACACACACTGACAGCCAGTAACACAAACATACACACACTGACACCCAGTAACACAGAGAACCACTGATACACAGTAACAAAGACATGCACTGACACCAAGTAACACAGACACACACTGACACCCAGTAACAAAGACATACACTGACACCAAGTAACAAAGACATACATTGATACCAAGTCACAAAGACATACACTGATACCCAGTAACACAGACACACAGTGACACCAAGTAACAAAGACAAACACTGACACCAAGTAACAAAGGCATACACTTACACCAAGTAACAAAGACACACACTTACACCAAGTAACACAGACATACACTGACACCAAGTAACAAAGACAGACAATTACACCAAGTAACAAAGACATACACTTACACCAAGAATTTTGACATTCACTGACACCAAGTAACAAAGACATACACTGATACCCAGTAACACAGACACACACTTTCACCAAGTAACAAACACATACACTGACACCAAGTCACAAAGGCACACACTGACACCCAGTAACAAAGACATACGCTGACACCAAGTCATAAAGACATACACTGATACCCAGTAACACAGACACACATTACACCAAGTAACACAGACATACACTGACAACAAGTTACAAAGACATACACTGATACCCAGTAACACAGACACACACTTACACCAAGTAACAAAGACAGATCCTGATACCCAGTAGCACAGACACACACTTGCACCATGTAACAAAGACATACACTGACACCAGGTTACAAAGACATACACTGACACCCAGTAACACAGACACACACGGACACCAAGTAACAAAGACACACACTTACACCAAGTAACACAGACACACACTGACACCCAGTAACACAGACACACTCTTACACCAAGTAACAAAGACATACACTGACACCAAGTAACAAAGAAAGACACTGACACCAATTAACAAAGACATGCGCTGATACCCAGTAACACAGACACACACTTACACCAAGTAACAAAGACATACACTGATACCCAGTAACACAGACACACACATGCACCATGTAACACAGACATACACTTACACCAAGTAACAAAGACATACACTGATACCCAGTAACACAGACACACACTTACACCATGTAACACAGACATACGCTTACACCAAGTAACAAAGACACACACTTACACCAAGTAACACAGACATACACTGACACCAGGTAACAAAGACATACACTGACACCACGTAACAAAGACAGACAATTACACCAAGTAACAAAGACATTCACTTACACCAAGTATTTTGACATACACTGACACCATGGAACAAAGACATACACTGACTCCATGGAACAAAGGCATACACTGATACCCAGAAACACAGACATACACTTACACCAAGTAACAAAGACATACACTGACACCAAGTCACAAAGACACACACTGACACCCAGTAATAAAGACATACACTGACACCAAGTAACACAGACATACACTGACACCAAGTAACAAAGAAAGACACTGATACCCAGTAACACAGGCACACATTGGGAGGGGGGGGGGGGCACATTGGCGCAGTGGTTAGCACCGCAGCCTCACAGCTCCAGGGACCCGGGTTCGATTCTGGGTTCTGCCTGTGCGGAGTTTGCAAGTTCTCCCTGTGTCTGAGGGAGTTTCCTCCGGTTGCTCCGGTTTCCTCCCACATGCCAAAGACTTGCAGGTTGATAGGTTAATTGGCCATCATAAATTGCCCCGAATATAGGTAGGTGGTCGGGAAATATATAGGGACAGGTGGGGATGTGATAGGAATACGGGATTAGTGTAGGATTAGAATTAATGGGTGTTTGATGGTCGGCACAGACTCGGTGGGCCGAAGGGCCTGTTTAAGTGCTGTATCTCTAACCAAAACTAAATACTGACACCTACTGTCACAGACACACACTGACACCCAGTAACACAATCAAACACACTGACACCATGTAACACAGACATACACTTGCACCAAGTAACAAAGACATATACTGACACCCAGTAACAAAGACATACACTGACACCCAGTAACATAGACGCACACGGACACCAAGTACAAAGACACACACTTTCACCAAGTTAAACAGACACACACTTACACCAAGTAACAAAGACATACACTGACACCAAGTAACAAAGACGTACACTGACACCCAGTAACACAGACACACACGGACACCAAGTAACAAAGACACACACTGACACCAAGTAACAAAGACATACATTTACACCAAGTAACAAAGACAGACAATGACACCAAGTAACAAAGACATACACTGATACCCAGTAACACAGACACACACTTCCACCAAGTAACAAAGACATACTCTGATACCCAGTAACACGGACACACACTAACACCAAGTAACACAGACATACACACTGAAACCATGTAACACAGACATACACTTACACCAAGTAACAAAGACATACACTGACACCCAGTAACAAAGACATACACTGACACCCAGTAACATTGACGCACACGGACACCAAGTAACAAAGACACACACTTTCACCAAGTTAAACAGCGACACACTTACACCAAGTAACAAAGACATACACTGACACCAAGTAACAAAGACGTACACTGACACCAAGTAACACAGACACACACTGACACCCAGTAACAAAGACATACACTGACACAAAGTAACAAAGACATACATTGATACCAAGTCACAAAGACATACACTGATACCCAGTAACACAGACACACAGTGACACCAAGTAACAAAGACAAACGCTTACACCAAGTAACAAAGACATACACTGACACCAAGTAACAAAGACACACTCTTACACCAAGTAACACAAACATACACTGACACCAAGTAACAAAGACATACACTGATACCCAGTAACACAGACACACACTTGCACCAAGTAACAAAGACAAACACTGACACCAAGTCACAAAGACACACACTGACACCCAGTAACAAAGACATACACTGACACCAAGTCATAAAGACATACACTGATACCCAGTAACACAGACACACATTACACCAAGTAACACAGACATACACTGACACCAAGTTACAAAGACATACACTGATACACAGTAACACAGACACACACTTACACCAAGTAACAAAGACAGATACTGATACCCAGTAACACAGACATACACTTAAACCATGTAACAAAGACATACACTGACACCAGGTTACAAAGACATACACTGACACCCAGTAACACAGACACACACGGACACCAAGTAACAAAGACACACACTTACACCAAGTAACACAGACACACACTGACACCCAGTAACACAGACACACACTGACACCAATTAACAAAGACATACACTGATACCCAGTAACACAGACACACACTTACACCAAGTAACAAAGACATACACTGACACCAAGTGACAAAGACATACACTTACAACAAGTAACAAAGACATACACTGACACCAAGTAACGAAGACAAACACTGATACCCAGTAACACAGACACACACTTACACCATGTAACACAGACATACGCTTACACCAAGTAACAAAGACACACACTTACACCAAGTAACACAGACATACACTGACACCAGGTAACAAAGACATACACTGACACCACGTAACAAATACAGACAATTACACCAAGTAACAAAGACATACACTTACACCAAGTATTTTGACATACACTGACACCATGGAACAAAGAGATACACTGATACCCAGTAACACAGACAGACAGTGACACCAAATAACAAAGACATACACTGACACCAAGTAACAAAGGCATACACTTACACCAAGTAACACAGACATACACTGACACCAGGTAACAAAGACAGACAATTACACCACGTAACAAAGACATACACTTACACCAAGTATTTTGACATACACTGACACCAAGTAACAAAGACATACACTGATACCCAGTAACACAGACACACACTTGCAACAAGTAACAAAGACATACACTGACACCAAGTCACAAAGACACACACTGACACCCAGTAACAAAGACATACACTGACACCAAGTCATAAAGACATTCACTGATACCCAGTAACACAGACACACACTTGAACCAAGTAACAAAGACATACACTGACACCAAGTCACAAAGACACACACTGACACCCAGTAACAAAGACATACACTGACACCAAGTCATAAAGACATACACTGATACCCAGTAACACAGACACACACTTACACCAAGTAACAAAGACAGATACTGATATCCAGTAACACAGACACACACATACACCATGTAACAAAGACATACACTGACACCAGGTTACAAAGACATACACTGACACCCAGTAACACAGACACACACGGACACCAAGTAACACAGACACACACTTACACCAAGTAACAAAGACATATACTGACACCAAGTAACAAAGAAAGACACTGACACCAATTAACAAAGACATACACTGATACCCAGTAACACAGACACACACTTGCACCAAGTAACAAAGACATACAATGATACCCAGTAACACAGACACACACATACACCATGTAACACAGACATACACTTACACCAAGTAACAAAGACATACACTGACACCAAGTGACAAAGACATACACTTACAACAGGTAACAAAGACATACACTGACACCAAGTAACAAAGACATACACTGATACCCAGGAACACAGACACACACTTACACCATGTAACACAGACATACGCTTACACCAAGTAACAAAGACACACACTTTCATCAAGTAACACAGACATACACTGACACCAGGTAACAAAGACATACACTGACACCACGTAACAAAGACAAACAATTACACCAAGGAACAAAGACATACACTTACACCAAGTATTTTGACATACACTGACAACATGGAACAAAGAGATACACTGATACCCAGTAACACAGACATACACTTACACCAAGTAACAAAGACATACACTGACACCAAGTCACAAAGACACACACTGACACCCAATAACAAAGACATAGACTGACACCAAGTAACAAAGACAAACATTGATACCAAGTCAAAAAGACATACACTGATTCCCAGTAACACAGACAGACAGTGACACCAAATAACAAAGACATACACTGACACCAAGTAACAAAGGCATACACTTACACCAAGTAACAAAGACACACACTTACACCAAGTAACACAGACATACACTGACACCAGGTAACAAAGACAGACAATTACACCACGTAACAAAGACATACACTTACACCAAGTATTTTGACATACACTGACACCAAGTAACAAAGACATACACTGATACCCAGTAACACAGACACACACTTGCAACAAGTAACAAAGACATACACTGACACCAAGTCACAAAGACATACACTGACACCAAGTCATAAAGACATACACTGATACCCAGGAACACAGACACACACTTGAACCAAGTAACAAAGACATACACTGACACCAAGTCACAAAGACACACACTGACACCCAGTAACAAAGACATACACTGACACCAAGTCATAAAGACATACACTGATACCCAGTAACACAGACACACACTTACACCAAGTAACAAAGACAGATACTGATATCCAGTAACACAGACACACACTTACACCATGTAACAAAGACATACACTGACACCAGGTTACAAAGACATACACTGACACCCAGTAACACAGACACACACGGACACCAAGTAACAAAGACACACACTTTCACCAAGTTACACAGACACACACTGACACCCAGTAACACAGACACACACTTACACCAAGTAACAAAGACATATACTGACACCAAGTAACAAAGAAAGACACTGACACCAATTAACAAAGACATACACTGATACCCAGTAACACAGACACACACTTGCACCAAGTAACAAAGACATACAATGATACCCAGTAACACAGACACACACATACACCATGTAACATGGACATACACTTACACCAAGTAACAAAGACATACACTGACACCAAGTGACAAAGACATACACTTACAACAGGTAACAAAGACATACACTGACACCAAGTAACAAAGACATACACTGATACCCAGGAACACAGACACACACTTACACCATGTAACACAGACATACGCTTACACCAAGTAACAAAGACACACACTTTCATCAAGTAACACAGACATACACTGACACCAGGTAACAAAGACATACACTGACACCACGTAACAAAGACAAACAATTACACCAAGGAACAAAGACATACACTTCCACCAAGTATTTTGACATACACTGACACCATGGAACAAAGACATACACTGATACCCAGTAACACAGACATACACTTACACCAAGTAACAAAGACATACACTGACACCAAGTCACAAAGGCACACACTGACACCCAGTAACAAAGACATAGACTGACACCAAGTAACACAGACATACACTGACACCAAGTAACAAAGACAGACACTGATACCCAGTAACACAGGCACACATTGTGGGGGGGGGGGGGGGGTGGTGGGGGCACATTGGCGCAGTGGTTAGCACCGCAGCCTCACAGCTCCAGGGACCAGGGTTCGATTCTGGGTACTGCCTGTGCGGAGTTTGCAATTTCTCCCTGTGTCTGCGGGAGTTTCCTCCGGTTACTCCGGTTTCCTCCCACATGCCAAAGACTTGCAGGTTGATAGGTTAATTGGCCATCATAAATTGCCCTGAATATAGGTAGGTGGTCGGGAAATATATAGGGACAGGTGGGGATGTGATAGGAATACGGGATTAGTGTAGGATTAGAATTAATGGGTGTTTGATGGTCGGCACAGACTCGGTGGGCCGAAGGGCCTGTTCAAGTGCTCTGTCTCTAACCAAAACTAAATACTGACACCTATTGTCACAGACACACACTGACACCCAGTAACACAAACAAACACACTGACACCATGTAACACAGACATCCACTTACACCAAGTAACAAAGACATACACTGACACCCAATAACAAAGACATACACTGACACCCAGTAACATAGACGCACACGGACACCAAGTAACAAAGACACTCACTTTCACCAAGTTACACAGACACACACTTACACCAAGTAACAAATACATACACTGACACCAAGTAACAAAGACGTACACTGACACCCAGTAACAAAGACACACACGGACACCAAGTAACAAAGACACACACTTACACCATGCAACACAGACATACACTGACACCAAGTAACAAAGACATCCACTGACACCAAGTAACAAAGACACACACTTGCACCAAGTAACACAGGCATACACTGACACCAAGTAACAAAGACATACACTTACACCAAGTATTTTGACATACACTGACACCAAGTCACAAAGACATACACTGATACCCAGTAACGCAGACATACACTTACACGAAGTAACACAGACATACACTGACACCAAGTAACAAAGACATACACTGATACCCAGTAACACAGACACACACTTACACCAAGTAACAAAGACAGACACTGATACCCAGTAACACAGACACACACTTACACAAAGTATCAAAGACATACACAGACACCCAGTAACAAAGACATACACTGACACCCAGTAACACAGACACACACGGACACCAAGTAACAAAGACACACAAGGACACAAAGTAACAAAGACACATTCTTGCACCAAGTAACACAGACACACACTGACACCCAGTAACACAGACACACACTTACACAAAGTATCAAAGACATACACTGACACCGAGTAACAAAGACATACACTGACACCCAGTAACACAGACACACACGGACACCAAGTAACAAAGACACACAAGGACACCAAGTAACAAAGACACATTCTTGCACCAAGTAACAAAGACATACACTGACACCAAGTAACAAAGTCATACACTTACACCAAGTAACAAAGACACACACTTACACCAAGCAACACGGACAGGCACTGACACCAAGTAACAAAGACAGACAATTACACCAGGTAACAAAGACATACACTTACACCAAGTATTTTGACATACACTGAAACCAAGTAACAAAGACAGACACTGATTCCCAGGAACACAGACACACACTTACACCAAGTAACAAAGACATCCACTGACACCAATTCACAAAGTCACACACTGACACCCAGTTACACAGAAATACACTGACACCAAGTAACAAAGACAGACACTGATACCCAGTAACACAGGCACACATTGTGGGGGTGGGGGGGGGGGGGGGCACATTGGCGCAGTGGTTAGCACCGCAGCCTCACCGCTCCAGGGACCCGGGTTCGATTCTGGGTACTGCCTGTGCGGAGTTTGCAAGTTCTCCCTGTGTCTGCGTGGGTTTCCTCCGTGTGCTCCGGTTTCCTCCCACATGCCAAAGACTTGCAGGTTGATAGGTTAATTGGCCTGTTTAAGTGCTGTATCTCTAAACTAAACTAAATACTGACACCCAGTAACATAAACAAACACACACTGACATCCAGTAACACAGAGAAACACTGATACAAAGCAGCAAAGACATACAGTGACATCAAGTAACACAGACACACACTTACACCAAGTAACAAAGACATCCACTGACACCAGTTCACAAAGTCACACACTGACACCCAGTTACACAGAAATACACTGACACCAAGTCACAAAGACATACACTGATACCCAGGAACACAGGCACTCACTGACACCCAGTAACAAATACATACACTGATTCCAAGTCACAAAGACATACACTGATACCCAATTACGCAGACACACACTGACAACAAGTCACAAAGACATACACTGATACCAAGTCACAAAGACATACACTGATGCCCAGGAACACAGACACACACAGACACCAAGTAACAAAGACATGCACTGACACCAAGTGACAAAGACATACACTTACACCAAGTAACAAAGACACACACTTACACCAAGTAACACAGACATACACTGACACCTAGTAACAGAGACATACAATTACACCAAGTTGCAAATACATACACTTACACCAAGTATTTTGACATGCACTGACACCAAGTAACAAAGACATACACTGATACCCAGTAACACAGACACACACTTACACCAAGTAACACAGACATACTCTGACACCAAGTAACAAAGAAATGCACTGATACCCAGTAACACAGACACAAACTTACACCAAGTAACAAAGACACACACTTACACCAAGTAACAAAGACATACAATTACACCAAGTATTTTGACATACACTGACACCAAGTAACACAGACACACACGGACACCAAGCAACAAAGACACACACTTACAACAAGTAACACAGACACACACTGACACCCAGTAACACAAACAAACACACTGACACCAAGTTACACAGACATACACTGATACCAAGTCACAAAGACATACACTGATGCCCAGTAACACAGACACACACTGACACCAAGTATCAAAGTCATACACTGACACCAAGTAACAAAGACATACACTTTCACCCAGTAACAAAGACATACACTTACACCAAGTTACAAAGACATACACTGATACCCAGTAACACAGACACACACTTACACCAAGTAACACAGGCATGCAATGACACCAAGTAACAAAGACATGCACTGATACCCAGTAACACAGACACACACTTACACCAAGTAACACAGACATACACTGATGCCAAGTATTTTGACATACACTGACACCAAGTCACGAAGACACACACTGAAACCCAGTAACAAAGACATACACTGACACCAAGTCACAAAGACATACACACATACCCAGTTACAAAGACACATACTTACACCAAGTAACACAGACATACCCTGACACCAAGTAACAAAGACAGACAATTACACCAACTAACACAGACATACACTGACACCAAGTAACAAAGACAGACAATTACACCAAGTAACAAAGACATACACTGATACCCAGTAACACAGACACACACTTGCACCAAGTAACACAGACATACTCTGACACCAAGTAACAAAGAAATGCACTGATACCCAGTAACACAGACACACACTTACACCAAGTAGCAAAGACATACACTGACACACAGTAACAAAGACATACACTGAAACCCAGCAACAAAGACAGACACTGACACGACGTCACAAAGACATACACTCATACCCAGTAACAAAGACACACACTTACACCAAGTAACACAGGCATACAATGACACCAAGTAACAAAGACATGCACTGATTCCCAGTAACACAGACACACACTTACACCAAGTAACAAAGACAGACACTGATACCCAGTAACATAGACGCACACGGACACCAAGTAACAAAGACACTCACTTTCACCAAGTTACACAGACACACACTTACACCAAGTAACAAATACATACACTGACACCAAGTAACAAAGACGTACACTGACACCCAGTAACAAAGACACACACGGACACCAAGTAACAAAGACACACACTTACACCATGCAACACAGACATACACTGACACCAAGTAACAAAGACATCCACTGACACCAAGTAACAAAGACACACACTTGCACCAAGTAACACAGGCATACACTGACACCAAGTAACAAAGACATACACTTACACCAAGTATTTTGACATACACTGACACCAAGTCACAAAGACATACACTGATACCCAGTAACGCAGACATACACTTACACGAAGTAACACAGACATACACTGACACCAAGTAACAAAGACATACACTGATACCCAGTAACACAGACACACACTTACACCAAGTAACAAAGACAGACACTGATACCCAGTAACACAGACACACACTTACACAAAGTATCAAAGACATACACAGACACCCAGTAACAAAG
Organism: Heterodontus francisci; assembly: GCF_036365525.1. Taxonomy (NCBI): domain Eukaryota; kingdom Metazoa; phylum Chordata; class Chondrichthyes; order Heterodontiformes; family Heterodontidae; genus Heterodontus; species Heterodontus francisci. The sequence goes on from NW_027140794.1 coordinate 1,572,560, forward strand.
ACATACACTGACACCCAGTAACACAGACACACACGGACACCAAGTAACAAAGACACACAAGGACACAAAGTAACAAAGACACATTCTTGCACCAAGTAACACAGACACACACTGACACCCAGTAACACAGACACACACTTACACAAAGTATCAAAGACATACACTGACACCGAGTAACAAAGACATACACTGACACCCAGTAACACAGACACACACGGACACCAAGTAACAAAGACACACAAGGACACCAAGTAACAAAGACACATTCTTGCACCAAGTAACAAAGACATACACTGACACCAAGTAACAAAGTCATACACTTACACCAAGTAACAAAGACACACACTTACACCAAGCAACACGGACAGGCACTGACACCAAGTAACAAAGACAGACAATTACACCAGGTAACAAAGACATACACTTACACCAAGTATTTTGACATACACTGAAACCAAGTAACAAAGACAGACACTGATTCCCAGGAACACAGACACACACTTACACCAAGTAACAAAGACATCCACTGACACCAATTCACAAAGTCACACACTGACACCCAGTTACACAGAAATACACTGACACCAAGTAACAAAGACAGACACTGATACCCAGTAACACAGGCACACATTGTGGGGGTGGGGGGGGGGGGGGGGCACATTGGCGCAGTGGTTAGCACCGCAGCCTCACCGCTCCAGGGACCCGGGTTCGATTCTGGGTACTGCCTGTGCGGAGTTTGCAAGTTCTCCCTGTGTCTGCGTGGGTTTCCTCCGTGTGCTCCGGTTTCCTCCCACATGCCAAAGACTTGCAGGTTGATAGGTTAATTGGCCTGTTTAAGTGCTGTATCTCTAAACTAAACTAAATACTGACACCCAGTAACATAAACAAACACACACTGACATCCAGTAACACAGAGAAACACTGATACAAAGCAGCAAAGACATACAGTGACATCAAGTAACACAGACACACACTTACACCAAGTAACAAAGACATCCACTGACACCAGTTCACAAAGTCACACACTGACACCCAGTTACACAGAAATACACTGACACCAAGTCACAAAGACATACACTGATACCCAGGAACACAGGCACTCACTGACACCCAGTAACAAATACATACACTGATTCCAAGTCACAAAGACATACACTGATACCCAATTACGCAGACACACACTGACAACAAGTCACAAAGACATACACTGATACCAAGTCACAAAGACATACACTGATGCCCAGGAACACAGACACACACAGACACCAAGTAACAAAGACATGCACTGACACCAAGTGACAAAGACATACACTTACACCAAGTAACAAAGACACACACTTACACCAAGTAACACAGACATACACTGACACCTAGTAACAGAGACATACAATTACACCAAGTTGCAAATACATACACTTACACCAAGTATTTTGACATGCACTGACACCAAGTAACAAAGACATACACTGATACCCAGTAACACAGACACACACTTACACCAAGTAACACAGACATACTCTGACACCAAGTAACAAAGAAATGCACTGATACCCAGTAACACAGACACAAACTTACACCAAGTAACAAAGACACACACTTACACCAAGTAACAAAGACATACAATTACACCAAGTATTTTGACATACACTGACACCAAGTAACACAGACACACACGGACACCAAGCAACAAAGACACACACTTACAACAAGTAACACAGACACACACTGACACCCAGTAACACAAACAAACACACTGACACCAAGTTACACAGACATACACTGATACCAAGTCACAAAGACATACACTGATGCCCAGTAACACAGACACACACTGACACCAAGTATCAAAGTCATACACTGACACCAAGTAACAAAGACATACACTTTCACCCAGTAACAAAGACATACACTTACACCAAGTTACAAAGACATACACTGATACCCAGTAACACAGACACACACTTACACCAAGTAACACAGGCATGCAATGACACCAAGTAACAAAGACATGCACTGATACCCAGTAACACAGACACACACTTACACCAAGTAACACAGACATACACTGATGCCAAGTATTTTGACATACACTGACACCAAGTCACGAAGACACACACTGAAACCCAGTAACAAAGACATACACTGACACCAAGTCACAAAGACATACACACATACCCAGTTACAAAGACACATACTTACACCAAGTAACACAGACATACCCTGACACCAAGTAACAAAGACAGACAATTACACCAAGTAACACAGACATACACTGACACCAAGTAACAAAGACAGACAATTACACCAAGTAACAAAGACATACACTGATACCCAGTAACACAGACACACACTTGCACCAAGTAACACAGACATACTCTGACACCAAGTAACAAAGAAATGCACTGATACCCAGTAACACAGACACACACTTACACCAAGTAGCAAAGACATACACTGACACACAGTAACAAAGACATACACTGAAACCCAGCAACAAAGACAGACACTGACACCACGTCACAAAGACATACACTCATACCCAGTAACAAAGACACACACTTACACCAAGTAACACAGGCATACAATGACACCAAGTAACAAAGACATGCACTGATTCCCAGTAACACAGACACACACTTACACCAAGTAACAAAGACAGACACTGATACCCGGTAACACAGACACACACTTACACCAAGTAACACAGACATACACTGATACCCAGTAACACAGACACATACTTACACCAAGTAGCAAAGACATACACTGACACCCAGTAACAAAGACATACACTGACACCGAGTAACACACACACACACGGACACCAAGTCACAAAGACATACACTGATACCCAGTAACACAGACACACACTGACACCCAGTAACACAAACAAACACACTGACACCAAGTTACACAGACATACACTGATACCAAGTCACAAAGACATACACTCATACCCAGTAACAAAGACACACACGGACACCAAGTAACAAAGACACACACTTACAACATGTAACACAGACACACACTGACATCCAGTAACACAAACAAACATACTGACACCAAGTAACAAAGACATACACTGATACCAAGTCACAAACACAGACACTGATGCCCAGTAACACAGACACACACTGACACCAAGTAACAAAGACAGACACTGATACCCAGTAACAAAGACATACACTTACACCAAGTTACAAAGACATACACTGATACCCAGTAACACAGACACACACTTACACCAAGTAACACAGGCATACAATGACACCAAGTAACAAAGACATGCACTGATACCCAGTAACGCAGACACACACTTACACCAAGTAATACAGGCATACAATGACACCAATGAAAAAAGACACACACTTACACCAAGTAACACAGACACACACTGACACCCAGTAACAAAAACAAACACACTGTCACCAAGTAACACAGACATGCACTGATACCAAGTCACAAAGACATACACTGATGCCCAGTAACAAAGACACACACTGACACCAAGTAACAAAGACATACACTTACAGCCAGTAACAAAGACATACACTAACACCAAGTAACAAAGACAGACACTGATACCCAGTAGCACAGACACACACTTACACCAAGAAATACAGGCATACAATGACACTAATGAACAAAGACACACACTTACACCAAGTAACACAGACACACACTGACACCCAGTAACACAAACAAACACACTGTCACCAAGTAACACAGACATGCACTGATACCAAGTCACAAAGACATACACTGATGCCCAGTAACACAGACACACACTGACACCAAGTAACAATGACACACACTTACACCAAGTAACACAGACATACACTTACACCAAGTAACAATGACACACACTTACATCAAGTAACACAGACATACACTGACACCAAGTAACAAAGACAGACAATTACACCAAGTGACAAAGACATACACTGATACCCAGTAACACAGACACACGCTTACAACAAGTAACAAAGACATACACTGACACCAAGTCACAAAGACACACACTGACTCCCAGTAACAAAGACATACACTGACACCAAGTCACAAAGACATACACTGATACCCAGTAACACAGACACACTCTTACACCAAGTAACACCGACATACACTGACACCAAGCAACAAAGACATGCACAGATACCCAGTAACACAGAAACACACTTAAACCAAGTAACAAAGACATACACTGATACCCAGTAACACAGACACACACTTACACCAAGTAACACAGGCATACAATGACACCAAGTAACAAAGACATGCACTGATACCCAGTAACACAGACACACACTTACACCGAGTAACAAAGAAAGACACTGATACCCAGTAACACAGACACACAGTTACACCAAGTAATACAGGCATACAATGACACCAATGAACAAAGACACACACTTACACCAAGTAACACAGACACACACTGGCACCCAGTAACACAACCAAACACACTGACACCAATTAACACAGACATACACTGATACCAAGTCACAAAGACATACACTGATGCCCAGTAACACAGACACACACTGACACCAAGTAACAAAGTCATACGCTGACACCAATTAACAAAGACATACACTGATACGAAGTCACAAAGACATACACTGATGCCCAGTAACAAAGACACACACTGACACCAAGTAACAAAGACATACACTTACACCCAGTAACAAAGACTTACACTTACACCAAGTTACAAAGACAGACACTGATACCCAGTAACACAGACACACACTTACACCAAGTAACACAGGCATACAATGACACCAAGTAACAAAGACATGCACTGATACCCAGTAACACAGACACACACTGACACCAAGTAACAAAGACAGACACTGATACCCGGTAACACAGACACACACTTACACCAAGTAACAAAGACATACACTGAGAACAAGTCACAAAGACACACACTGACACCCAGCAACACAGACACACACTGATACCAAGTCACAAAGACATACACTGATGCCCAGTAACACAGACACACACTGACACCAAGTATCAAAGTCATACACTGACACCAAGTAACAAAGACATACACTTTCACCCAGTAACAAAGACATACACTTACACCAATTTACAAAGACATACACTGATACCCAGTAACACAGACACACACTTACACCAAGTAACACAGGCATGCAATGACACCAAGTAACAAAGACATGCACTGATACCCAGTAACACAGACACACACTTACACCAAGTAACACAGACATACACTGATGCCAAGTATTTTGACATACACTGACACCAAGTCACGAAGACACACACTGAAACCCAGTAACAAAGACATACACTGACACCAAGTCACAAAGACATACACACATACCCAGTTACAAAGACACATACTTACACCAAGTAACACAGACATACCCTGACACCAAGTAACAAAGACAGACAATTACACCAAGTAACACAGACATACACTGACACCAAGTAACAAAGACAGACAATGATACCCGGTAACACAGACACACACTTACACCAAGTAACAAAGACATACACTGAGAACAAGTCACAAAGACACACACTGACACCCAGCAACACAGACACACACTTAAACCAAGTAACACAGACATACACTGACACCCAGTAACACAGACACACACGGACACCAAGTAACAAAGACACACACTTACAACATGTAACACAGACACACACTGACATCCAGTAACACAAACAAACATACTGACACCAAGTAACAAAGACATACACTGATACCAAGTCACAAACACAGACACTGATGCCCAGTAACACAGACACACACTGACACCAAGTAACAAAGACATACACTTACACCCAGTAACAAAGACATACACTTACACCAAGTTACAAAGACATACACTGATACCCAGTAACACAGACACACACTTGCACCAAGTAACACAGACATACTCTGACACCAAGTAACAAAGAAATGCACTGATACCCAGTAACACAGACACACACTTACACCAAGTAGCAAAGACATACACTGACACACAGTAACAAAGACATACACTGAAACCCAGCAACAAAGACAGACACTGACACCACGTCACAAAGACATACACTCATACCCAGTAACAAAGACACACACTTACACCAAGTAACACAGGCATACACTGACACCAAGTAACAAAGACATGCACTGATTCCCAGTAACACAGACACACACTTACACCAAGTAACAAAGACAGACACTGATACCCGGTAACACAGACACACACTTACACCAAGTAACACAGACATACACTGATACCCAGTAACACAGACACATACTTACACCAAGTAGCAAAGACATACACTGACACCCAGTAACAAAGACATACACTGACACCGAGTAACACACACACACACGGACACCAAGTCACAAAGACATACACTGATACCCAGTAACACAAACACACACTGACACCCAGTAACACAAGCAAACACACTGACACCAAGTTACACAGACATACACTGATACCAAGTCACAAAGACATACACTCATACCCAGTAACAAAGACACACACGGACACCAAGTAACAAAGACACACACTTACAACATGTAACACAGACACACACTGACATCCAGTAACACAAACAAACATACTGACACCAAGTAACAAAGACATACACTGATACCAAGTCACAAACACAGACACTGATGCCCAGTAACACAGACACACACTGACACCAAGTAACAAAGACATACACTTACACCCAGTAACAAAGACATATACTTACACCAAGTTACAAAGACATACACTGATACCCAGTAACACAGACACACACTTACACCAAGTAACACAGGCATACAATGACACCAAGTAACAAAGACATGCACTGATACCCAGTAACGCAGACACACACTTACACCAAGTAATACAGGCATACAATGACACCAATGAAAAAAGACACACACTTACACCAAGTAACACAGACACACACTGACACCCAGTAACACAAACAAACACACTGTCACCAAGTAACACAGACATGCACTGATACCAAGTCACAAAGACATACACTGATGCCCAGTAACAAAGACACACACTGACACCAAGTAACAAAGACATACACTTACAGCCAGTAACAAAGACATACACTAACACCAAGTAACAAAGACAGACACTGATACCCAGTAGCACAGACACACACTTACACCAAGAAATACAGGCATACAATGACACCAATGAACAAAGACACACACTTACACCAAGTAACACAGACACACACTGACACCCAGTAACACAAACAAACACACTGTCACCAAGTAACACAGACATGCACTGATACCAAGTCACAAAGACATACACTGATGCCCAGTAACACAGACACACACTGACACCAAGTAACAATGACACACACTTACACCAAGTAACACAGACATACACTTACACCAAGTAACAATGACACACACTTACATCAAGTAACACAGACATACACTGACACCAAGTAACAAAGACAGACAATTACACCAAGTGACAAAGACATACACTGATACCCAGTAACACAGACACACGCTTACAACAAGTAACAAAGACATACACTGACACCAAGTCACAAAGACACACACTGACTCCCAGTAACAAAGACATACACTGACACCAAGTCACAAAGACATACACTGATACCCAGTAACACAGACACACTCTTACACCAAGTAACACCGACATACACTGACACCAAGCAACAAAGACATGCACAGATACCCAGTAACACAGAAACACACTTAAACCAAGTAACAAAGACATACACTGATACCCAGTAACACAGACACACACTTACACCAAGTAACACAGGCATACAATGACACCAAGTAACAAAGACATGCACTGATACCCAGTAACACAGACACACACTTACACCGAGTAACAAAGAAAGACACTGATACCCAGTAACACAGACACACAGTTACACCAAGTAATACAGACACACACTGGCACCCAGTAACACAACCAAACACACTGACACCAATTAACACAGACATACACTGATACCAAGTCACAAAGACATACACTGATGCCCAGTAACACAGACACACACTGACACCAAGTAACAAAGTCATACGCTGACACCAATTAACAAAGACATACACTGATACCAAGTCATAAAGACATACACTTACACCCAGTAACAAAGACTTACACTTACACCAAGTTACAAAGACAGACACTGATACCCAGTAACACAGACACACACTTACACAAAGTAACACAGGCATACAATGACACCAAGTAACAAAGACATGCACTGATACCCAGTTACACAGACACACACTGACACCAAGTAACAAAGACAGACACTGATACCCGGTAACACAGACACACACTTACACCAAGTAACAAAGACATACACTGAGAACAAGTCACAAAGACACACACTGACACCCAGCAACACAGACACACACTTAAACCAAGTAACACAGACATACACTGACACCCAGTAACACAGACACACACGGACACCAAGTAACAAAGACACACACTTACAACATGTAACACAGACACACACTGACATCCAGTAACACAAACAAACATACTGACACCAAGTAACAAAGACATACACTGATACCAAGTCACAAACACAGACACTGATGCCCAGTAACACAGACACACACTGACACCAAGTAACAAAGACATACACTTACACCCAGTAACAAAGACATACACTTACACCAAGTTACAAAGACATACACTGATACCCAGTAACACAGACACACACTTACACCAGGTAACACAGGCATACAATGACACCAAGTAACAAAGACATGCACTGATACCCAGTAACACAGACACACACTTACACCAAGTAACAAAGACAGACACTGATGCCCAGTAACACAGACACACACTTACACCAAGTAATACAGGCATACAATGACACCAATGAACAAAGACACACACTTACACCAAGTAACACAGACACACACTGACACCCAGTAACACAAACAAACACACTGTCACCAACGAACACAGACATGCACTGATACCAAGTCACAAAGACATACACTGATGCCCAGTAACACAGACACACACTGACACCAAGTAACAATGACACACACTTACACCAAGTAACACAGACATACTCTGACACCAAGTAACAAAGACAGACAATTACACCAAGTGACAAAGACATACACTTCCACCAAGTATTTTGACATACACTGACACCAAGTAACAAAGACATGCACTGATACCCTTTAACACAGACACACAATGACTCCCAGTAACAAAGACATACACTGACACCAAGTCACAAAGACATACACTGATACCCAGTAACACAGACACACTCTTACACCAAGTAACACAGACATACACTGACACCAAGTAACAAAGACATGCACAGATACCCAGTAACACAGACACACACTTACACCAAGTAACAAAGACATACACTGATACCCAGTAACACAGACACACACATACACCAAGTAACAAAGACATACACTGACACCCAGTAACAAAGACTTACACTGACACCAAGTAACGCAGACAAACACGGACACCAAGTAACAAAGACACAGACTTACACCAAGTAACACAGACGCACACTGACACCCAGTAACACAAACACACTCTTATACCAAGTAAAACAGACGTACACTGACACCAAGTAACAAAGTCATACACTGATACCCAGTAACACAGACACACACTTACACCAAGTAACAAAGACAGACAATTACACCAAGTAACAAAGACATACAATTACACAAAGTATTAAGACATACACTGACTCCCAGTAACAAAGACATACACTGACACCAAGTCACAAAGACATACACTGACACCTAGTAACAAAGACACAGACTTACACCAAGTAACACAGACGCACACTGACACCCAGTAACACAAACACACTCTTACACCAAGTAAAACTGACATACACTGACACCAAGTAACACAGACACACACTTACACCAAGTAACAAAGACATACACAGACACCAAGTCACAAAGACACACACTGACTCCCAGTAACAAATACATACACTGACACCAAGTCACAAAGACATACACTGACACCTAGTAACACAGACACACACTTACACCAAGTAGCACAGACATACACTGACACCAAGTAACAAAGACATGCGCAGATACCCAGTAACACAGACACACACTTACACCAAGTAACAAAGACAGACACTGATACCCAGTAACACAGACACACACTTACACCAAGTTAAAAAGTCTTACACTGACACCCAGTAACAAAGACATACACTGACTCCCAGGAACGCAGACACACACGGACACCAAGTAACAAAGACACAGACATACACCAAGTAACAAAAACACACACTGACCCCCAGTAACACAGACACACACTTACACCAAGTAACACAGACATACACTGACACCAAGTAACAAAGATATACACTGATAACCAGTAGCACAGGCACACACTTACACCAAGTAACACAGACATATACTGACACCAAGTAACAAAGACATGCAATGATACCCAGAAACACAGACACACACATACACCAAGTAACAAAGACAGACACTGATACCCAGTAACACAGACACACACTTATACCAAGTAACAAAGACAAACACTGACACCCAGTAACAAAGACATACACTGACACCAAGTAACGCAGACACACACTTACACCAAGTAACAAAGACATACACTGACACCATGTCACGTATACACACACTGACACCCAGTAACAAAGACATACACTGACACCAAGTCACAAAGACATTCACTGATACCAAGTAACAAAGACACACACTTACACCAAGTAACACAGACATACTCTGACACCAAGTAACAAAGAAATGCACTGATACCCAGTAACACAGACACACACTTACACCAAGTAACAAAGACATACACTGACACCCAGTAACAAAGACATACACTGACACCCAGTAACACAGACACACACGGACACCAAGTAACAAAGACACACATTTACAACAAGTAACACAGACACTCACTGACACCCAGTAACAAAGATCTACACTGACACCAAGTCACAAAGACATTCACTGATACCTAGTAACAAAGACACACACTTACACCAAGTAACACAGACATACTCTGACACTAAGTAACAAAGAAATGCACTGATACCCAGTAACACAGACACACACTGACACCAAGTAACACAGACATACACTGATAACAAGTCACAAAGACATGCACTGATGCCCAGTAACACAGACACACTCTGAGACCAGTAACAAAGACATACACTGACACCAAGTAACAAAGACATACACGTACACCCAGTAACAAAGACATACACTTACAGAACGTTACAAAGACATACACTGATACCCAGTAACATAGACACACACTTACACCAAGTAACACAGAGATACACTGACACCAAGTAACAAAGACATGCACTGAAACCCAGTAACACAGACACACACTTACACCAAGTAACAAAGACATACACTTACACCCAGTAACAAAGACATACACTTACAGAACTTTACAAAGACATACACTGATACCCAGTAACACAGACACACACCTACACCAATTAACAAAGACATACACTGACACCCAGTAACAAAGACATACACTTACACCAAGTAACACAGACACACACAGACACCCAGTAACACAAACAAACACACTGACACCAAGTAACACAGACATGCACTGATACCAAGTCACAAAGACATTCACTGATGCACAGTAACACAGATACACACTGACACCCAGTAACACAGACACACACTTACAACAAGTAACAAAGACATACACTGACACCAAGTAACAAAGACAGACAATTACACAAAGTAACAAAGACATACACTTACACCAAGTAACAATGACACACACTTACACCAAGTAACACATACATACACTGACACCAAGTAACAAAGAAAGACAATTACACCAAGTAACAAAGACATACTCTTACACCCAGTAACAAAGACATAAACTTACACCAAGTTACAAAGACATACACTGATACCCAGTAACACAGACACACACTTACACCAAGTAACACAGGCATACAATGACACCAAGTAACAAAGACATGCACTGATACCCAGTAACGCAGACACACACTTACACCAAGTAATACAGGCATACAATGACACCAATGAAAAAAGACACACACTTACACCAAGTAACACAGACACACACTGACACCCAGTAACACAAACAAACACACTGTCACCAAGTAACACAGACATGCACTGATACCAAGTCACAAAGACATACACTGATGCCCAGTAACACAGACACACACTGACACCAAGTAACAATGACACACACTTACACCAAGTAACGCAGACATACACTGACACCAAGTAACAAAGACAGACACTGATACCCAGTAACACAGACACACAGTTACACCAAGAAATACAGGCATACAATGACACCAATGAACAAAGACACACACTTACACCAAGTAACACAGACACACACTGACACCCAGTAACACAAACAAACACACTGTCACCAAGTAACACAGACATGCACTGATACCAAGTCACAAAGACATACACTGATGCCCAGTAACACAGACACACACTGACACCAAGTAACAATGACACACACTTACACCAAGTAACACAGACATACACTGACACCAAGTAACAAAGACAGACAATTGCACCAAGTAACAAAGACATACACTTACACCAAGTAACAATGACACACACTTACACCAAGTATTTTGACATACACTGACACCAAGTAACAAAGACATGCACTGATACCCAGTAACACAGACACACGCTTACAACAAGTAACAAAGACATACACTGACACCAAGTCACAAAGACACACACTGACTCCCAGTAACAAAGACATACACTGACACCAAGTCACAAAGACATACACTGATACCCAGTAACACAGACACACTCTTACACCAAGTAACACAGACATACACTGACACGAAGCAACAAAGACATGCACAGATACCCAGTAACACAGAAACACACTTAAACCAAGTAACAAAGACATACACTGATCCCCAGTAACACAGACACACACTTACACCAAGTAACACAGGCATACAATGACACCAAGTACAAAGACACACACTTACACCAAGTAACACAGACACACACTGACACCCAGTAACACAACCAAACACACAGACACCAATTAACACAGACATACACTTACACCAAGTTACAAAGACAGACACTGATACCCAGTAACACAGACACACACTTACACCAAGTAACACAGGCATACAATGACACCAAGTAACAAAGACATGCACTGATACCCAGTAACACAGAAACACACTTACACCAAGTAACAAAGACAGACACTGATACCCGGTAACACAGACACACACTTACACCAAGTAACAAAGACATACACTGACACCAAGTCACAAAGACACACACTGACACCCAGCAACACAGACACACACTTAAACCAAGTAACACAGACATACACTGACACCCAGTAACACAGACACACACGGACACCAAGTAACAAAGATACACACTTACAACATGTAACACAGACACACACTGACATCCAGTAACACAAACAAACATACTGACACCAAGTAACAAAGACATACACTGATACCAAGTCACAAACACAGACACTGATGCCCAGTAACACAGACACACACTGACACCAAGTAACAAAGACATACACTTACACCCAGTAACAAAGACATACACTTACACCAAGTTACAAAGACATACACTGATACCCAGTAACACAGACACACACTTACACCAAGTAACACAGGCATACAATGAGACCAAGTAACAAAGACATGCACTGATACCCAGTAACACAGACACACACTTACACCAAGTAACAAAGACAGACACTGATGCCCAGTAACACAGACACACACTTACACCAAGTAATACAGTCATACAATGACACCAATGAACAAAGACACACACTTACACCAAGTAACACAGACACACACTGACACCCAGTAACACACACACACACACTGTCACCAACGAACACAGACATGCACTGATACCAAGTCACAAAGACATACACTGATGCCCAGTAACACAGACACACACTGACACCAAGTAACAATGACACACACTTACACCAAGTAACACAGACTTACACTGACACCAAGTAACAAAGACATACACTTACACCAAGTAACAATGACACACACACCAAGTAACACAGGCATACACTGACACCAAGTAACAAAGACAGACAATTGCACCAAGTGACAAAGACATACACTTCCACCAAGTATTTTGACATACACTGACACCAAGTAACAAAGACATGCACTGATACCCAGTAGCACAGACACACACTGACTCCCAGTAACAAAGACATACACTGACACCAAGTCACAAAGACATACACTGATACCCAGTAACACAGACACACTCTTACACCAAGTAACACAGACATACACTGACACCAAGTAACAAAGACATGCACAGATACCCAGTAACACAGACACACACTTACACCAAGTAACAAAGACCTACACTGATACCCAGTAACACAGACACACACATACACCAAGTAACAAAGACATACACTGACACCCAGTAACAAAGACTTACACTGACACCAAGTAACGCAGACACACACGGACACCAAGTAACAAATACACAGACTTACACCAAGTAACACAGACGCACACTGACACCCAGTAACACAAACACACTCTTACACCAAGTAAAACAGACGTACAATGACACCAAGTAACAAAGTCATACACTGATACCCAGTAACACAGACACACACTTACACCAAGTAACAAAGACAGACAATTACAACAAGTAACAAAGACATACACTTACACAAAGTATTAAGACATACACTGACTCCCAGTAACAAAGACATACACTGACACCAAGTCACAAAGACATACACTGACACCTAGTAACAAAGACACAGACTTACACGAAGTAACACAGACGCACACTGACACCCAGTAACACAAACACACTCTTACACCAAGTAAAACTGACATACACTGACACCAAGTAACACAAACACACACTTACACCAAGTAACAAAGACATACACAGACACCAAGTCACAAAGACACACACTGACTCCCAGTAACAAAGACATACAATGACACCAAGTCACAAAGACATACACTGACACCTAGTAACACAGACACACACTTACACCAAGTAGCACAGACACACACTTACACCAAGTAGCACAGACATACACTGACACCAAGTAACAAAGACATGCGCAGATACCCAGTAACAGAGACACACACATACACCAAGTAACAAAGACAGACACTGATACCCAGTAACACAGACACACACTTACACCAAGTTAAAAAGACTTGCACTGACACCCAGTAACAAAGACATACACTGACTCCCAGGAACGCAGACACACACGGACACCAAGTAACAAAGACACAGACATACACCAAGTAACAAAAACACACACTGACCCCCAGTAACACAGACACACACTTACACCAAGAAACACAGACATACACTGACACCAAGTAACAAAGATATACACTGATACCCAGTAGCACAGGCACACACTTACACCAAGTAACACAGGCATATACTGACACCAAGTAACAAAGACATGCAATGATACCCAGTAACACAGACACACACATACACCAAGTAACAAAGACAGACACTGATACCCAGTAACACAGACACACACTTACACCAAGTAACAAAGACAGACACTGATACCCAGTAACACAGACACACACTTATACCAAGTAACAAAGGCAAACACTGACACCCAGTAACAAAGACATACACTGAAACCAAGTAACGCAGACACACACTTACACCAAGTAACAAAGACATACACTGACACCATGTCACGTATACACACACTGACACCCAGTAACAAAGCCATACACTGACACCAAGTCACAAAGACATTCACTGATACCAAGTAACAAAGACACACACTTACACCAAGTAACACAGACATACTCTGACACCAAGTAACAAAGAAATGCACTGATACCCAGTAACACAGACACACACTTACACCAAGTAACAAAGACATACACTGACACCCAGTAACAAAGACATACACTGACACCCAGTAACACAGTCACACACGGACACCAAGTAACATAGACACACATTTACAACAAGTAACACAGACACACACTGACACCCAGTAACAAAGACATACACTGACACCAAGTCACAAAGACATTCACTGATACCTAGTAACAAAGACACACACTTACACCAAGTAACACAGACATACTCTGACACTAAGTAACAAAGAAATGCACTGATACCCAGTAACACAGACACACACTGACACCAAGTAACACAGACATACACTGATAACAAGTCACAAAGACATGCACTGATGCCCAGTAACACAGACACACTCTGAGACCAAGTAACAAAGACATACACTGACACCAAGTAACAAATACATACACTTACACCCAGTAACAAAGACATACACTTACAGAACGTTACAAAGACATACACTGATACCCAGTAACACAGACACACACTTACACCAAGTAACAAAGACATACACTTACACCCAGTAACAAAGACATACACTTACAGAACTTTACAAAGACATACACTGATACCCAGTAACACAGACACACACCTACACCAATTAACAAAGACATACACTGACACCCAGTAACAAAGACATACACTTACACCAAGTAACACAGACACACACAGACACCCAGTAACACAAACAAACACACTGACACCAAGTAACACAGACATGCACTGATACCAAGTCACAAAGACATACACTGATGCACAGTAACACAGACGCACACTGACACCCAGTAACACAGACACACACTTACAACAAGTAACACAGACATACACTGACACCAAGTAACAAAGAAAGACAATAACACCAAGTAACCAAGACATACACTGATTCCCAGTAACAAAGACATACACTGACACCAAGTCACAAAGACAGGCAATTACACCAAGTAACAAAGACATACACATACACCAAGTATTTTGACATACACTGACACCAAGTAACAAAGACATACACTGATTCCCAGTAACAAAGACATACACTGACACCAGGTCACAAAGACATGCAATTGCACCAAGTAACAAAGACATACACATACACCAAGTATTTTGACATACACTGACACCAAGTAACAAAGACATACCCAGATATCCAGTAACACAGACACACTCTTACACCAAGTAACACAGACATACACTGACACCAAGTAACAAAGACATGCACAGATACCCAGTAACACAGACACACACTTACACCAAGTAACAAAGACATACACTGATACCCAGTAACACAGACACACACATACACCAAGTAACAAAGACATACACTGACACCCAGTAACAAAGACTTACACTGACACCAAGTAACGCAGACACACACGGACACCAAGTAACAAAGACACAGACTTACACCAAGTAACACAGACGCACACTGACACCCAGTAACACAGACACACTCTTACACCAAGTAAAACAGACATACACTGACACCAAGTAACAAAGACATACACTGATACCCAGTAACACAGGCACACACTTACACCAAGTAACACAGACATACGCTGACACCAAGTAACAAAGACATGCACTGATACCCAGTAACACAGACACACACTTACACCAAGTAAAAAAGACAGACAATTACACCAAGTAACAAAGACATGCACAGATACCCAGTAACACAGACACACACTTACACCAAGTAACAAAGACATACACTGATACCCAGTAACACAGACACACACATACACCAAGTAACAAAGACATACACTGACACCCAGTAACAAAGACTTACACTGACACCAAGTAACGCAGACACACACGGACACCAAGTAACAAAGACACAGACTTACACCAAGTAACACAGACGCACACTGACACCCAGTAACACAGACACACTCTTACACCAAGTAAAACAGACATACACTGACACCAAGTAACAAAGACATACACTGATACCCAGTAACACAGGCACACACTTACACCAAGTAACACAGACATACGCTGACACCAAGTAACAAAGACATGCACTGATACCCAGTAACACAGACACACACTTACACCAAGTAAAAAAGACAGACAATTACACCAAGTAACAAAGACATACACTTACACAAAGTGTTTTGACATACACTGACTCCCAGTAACAAAGACATGCACTGACACCCAGTCACAAAGACATACACTGACACCTAGTAATACATACACACACTTACACCAAGTAACACAGACATACACTGACACCAAGTAACAAAGACATGCGCAGATACCCAAGAACACAGACACACGCTTACACCAAGTAACAAAGACAGACACTGATACCCAGTAACACAGACACACACTTACACCAAGTTAAAAAGACTTACACTGACACCCAGGAACGCAGACACACACGGAGACCAAGTAACACAAACAAACACACTGACACCACTTTAACACAGATATGCACTGATACCAAGTCACAAAGACATACACTGATGCACAGTAACACAGACACACACTGACACCCAGTAACACAGACACACACAGACACCAAGTAACAAAGTCATACGCTGACACCAATTAACAAAGACATACACTTACACCCAGTAACAAAGACTTACACTTACACCAAGTTACAAAGACAGACACTGATACCCAGTAACACAGACACACACTTACACAAAGTAACACAGGCATACAATGACACCAAGTAACAAAGACATGCACTGATACCCAGTAACACAGAAACACTCTTACACCAAGTAACAAAGACAGACACTGATACCCGGTAACACAGACACACACTTACACCAAGTAACAAAGACATACACTGACACCAAGTCACAAAGACACACACTGACACCCAGCAACACAGACACACACTTAAACCAAGTAACACAGACATACACTGACACCCAGTAACACAGACACACACGGACACCAAGTAACAAAGATACACACTTACAACATGTAACACAGACACACACTGACATCCAGTAACACAAACAAACATACTGACACCAAGTAACAAAGACATACACTGATACCAAGTCACAAACACAGACACTGATGCCCAGTAACACAGACACACACTGACACCAAGTAACAAAGACATACACTTACACCCAGTAACAAAGACATACACTTACACCAAGTTACAAAGACATACACTGATACCCAGTAACACAGACACACACTTACACCAAGTAACACAGGCATACAATGACACCAAGTAACAAAGACATGCACTGATACCCAGTAACACAGACACACACTTACACCAAGTAACAAAGACAGACACTGATGCCCAGTAACACAGACACACACTTACACCAAGTAATACAGGCATACAATGACACCAATGAACAAAGACACACACTTACACCAAGTAACACAGACACACACTGACACCCAGTAACACAAACAAACACACTGTCACCAACGAACACAGACATGCACTGATACCAAGTCACAAAGACATACACTGATGCCCAGTAACACAGACACACACTGACACCAAGTAACAATGACACACACTTACACCAAGTAACACAGACTTACACTGACACCAAGTAACAAAGACATACACTTACACCAAGTAACAATGACACACACTTACACCAAGTAACACAGACATACACTGACACCAAGTAACAAAGACAGACAATTACACCAAGTGACAAAGACATACACTTCCACCAAGTATTTTGACATACACTGACACCAAGTAACAAAGACATGCACTGATACCCAGTAGCACAGACACACACTGACTCCCAGTAACAAAGACATACACTGACACCAAGTCACAAAGACATACACTGATACCCAGTAACACAGACACACTCTTACACCAAGTAACACAGACATACACTGACACCAAGTAACAAAGACATGCACAGATACCCAGTAACACAGACACACACTTACACCAAGTAACAAAGACCTACACTGATACCCAGTAACACAGACACACACATACACCAAGTAACAAAGACATACACTGACACCCAGTAACAAAGACTTACACTGACACCAAGTAACGCAGAGACACACGGACACCAAGTAACAAAGACACAGACTTACACCAAGTAACACAGACGCACACTGACACCCAGTAACACAAACACACTCTTACACCAAGTAAAACAGACGTACAATGACACCAAGTAACAAAGTCATACACTGATACCCAGTAACACAGACACACACTTACACCAAGTAACAAAGACAGACAATTACAACAAGTAACAAAGACATACACTTACACAAAGTATTAAGACATACACTGACTCCCAGTAACAAAGACATACACTGACACCAAGTCACAAAGACATACACTGACACCTAGTAACAAAGACACAGACTTACACGAAGTAACACAGACGCACACTGACACCCAGTAACACAAACACACTCTTACACCAAGTAAAACTGACATACACTGACACCAAGTAACACAGACACACACTTACACCAAGTAACAAAGACATACACAGACACCAAGTCACAAAGACACACACTGACTCCCAGTAACAAAGACATACAATGACACCAAGTCACAAAGACATACACTGACACCTAGTAACACAGACACACACTTACACCAAGTAGCACAGACACACACTTACACCAAGTAGCACAGACATACACTGACACCAAGTAACAAAGACATGCGCAGATACCCAGTAACACAGACACACACTTACACCAAGTAACAAAGACAGACACTGATACCCAGTAACACAGACACACACTTACACCAAGTTAAAAAGACTTGCACTGACACCCAGTAACAAAGACATACACTGACTCCCAGGAACGCAGACACACACGGACACCAAGTAACAAAGACACAGACATACACCAAGTAACAAAAACACACACTGACCCCCAGTAACACAGACACACACTTACACCAAGAAACACAGACATACACTGACACCAAGTAACAAAGATATACACTGATACCCAGTAGCACAGGCACACACTTACACCAAGTAACACAGGCATATACTGACACCAAGTAACAAAGACATGCAATGATACCCAGTAACACAGACACACACATACACCAAGTAACAAAGACAGACACTGATACCCAGTAACACAGACACACACTTACACCAAGTAACAAAGACAGACACTGATACCCAGTAACACAGACACACACTTATACCAAGTAACAAAGGCAAACACTGACACCCAGTAACAAAGACATACACTGACACCAAGTAACGCAGACACACACTTACACCAAGTAACAAAGACATACACTGACACCATGTCACGTATACACACACTGACACCCAGTAACAAAGCCATACACTGACACCAAGTCACAAAGACATTCACTGATACCAAGTAACAAAGACACACACTTACACCAAGTAACACAGACATACTCTGACACCAAGTAACAAAGAAATGCACTGATACCCAGTAACACAGACACACACTTACACCAAGTAACAAAGACATACACTGACACCCAGTAACAAAGACATACACTGACACCCAGTAACACAGTCACACACGGACACCAAGTAACAAAGACACACATTTACAACAAGTAACACAGACACACACTGACACCCAGTAACAAAGACATACACTGACACCAAGTCACAAAGACATTCACTGATACCTAGTAACAAAGACACACACTTACACCAAGTAACACAGACATACTCTGACACTAAGTAACAAAGAAATGCACTGATACCCAGTAACACAGACACACACTGACACCAAGTAACACAGACATACACTGATAACAAGTCACAAAGACATGCACTGATGCCCAGTAACACAGACACACTCTGAGACCAAGTAACAAAGACATACACTGACACCAAGTAACAAAGACATACACTTACACCCAGTAACAAAGACATACACTTACAGAACGTTACAAAGACATACACTGATACCCAGTAACACAGACACACACTTACACCAAGTAACAAAGACATACACTTACACCCAGTAACAAAGACATACACTTACAGAACTTTACAAAGACATACACTGATACCCAGTAACACAGACACACACCTACACCAATTAACAAAGACATACACTGACACCCAGTAACAAAGACATACACTTACACCAAGTAACACAGACACACACAGACACCCAGTAACACAAACAAACACACTGACACCAAGTAACACAGACATGCACTGATACCAAGTCACAAAGACATACACTGATGCACAGTAACACAGACACACACTGACACCCAGTAACACAGACACACACTTACAACAAGTAACACAGACATACACTGACACCAGGTAACAAAGAAAGACAATAACACCAAGTAACCAAGACATACACTGATTCCCAGTAACAAAGACATACACTGACACCAAGTCACAAAGACAGGTAATTACACCAAGTAACAAAGACATACACATACACCAAGTATTTTGACATACACTGACACCAAGTAACAAAGACATACACTGATTCCCAGTAACAAAGACATACACTGACACCAAGTCACAAAGACAGGCAATTGCACCAAGTAACAAAGACATACACATACACCAAGTATTTTGACATACACTGACACCAAGTAACAAAGACATACCCAGATACCCAGTAACACAGACACACTCTTACACCAAGTAACACAGACATACACTGACACCAAGTAACAAAGACATGCACAGATACCCAGTAACACAGACACACACTTACACCAAGTAACAAAGACATACACTGATACCCAGTAACACAGACACACACATACACCAAGTAACAAAGACATACACTGACACCCAGTAACAAAGACTTACACTGACACCAAGTAACGCAGACACACACGGACACCAAGTAACAAAGACACAGACTTACACCAAGTAACACAGACGCACACTGACACCCAGTAACACAGACACACTCTTACACCAAGTAACACAGACATACACTGACACCAAGTAACAAAGACATGCGCAGATACCCAAGAACACAGACACACGCTTACACCAAGTAACAAAGACAGACACTGATACCCAGTAACACAGACACACACTTACACCAAGTTAAAAAGACTTACACTGACACCCAGGAACGCAGACACACACGGAGACCAAGTAACACAAACAAACACACTGACACCACATTAACACAGACATGCACTGATACCAAGTCACAAAGACATACACTGATGCACAGTAACACAGACACACACTGACACCCAGTAACACAGACAAACACTTACAACAAGTAACACAGACATACACTGACACCAAGTAACAAAGACAGACAATTACACAAAGTAACAAAGACATATACTTACACCAAGTAACAATGACACACACTTACACCAAGTAACACAGACATACACTGACACCAAGTAATAAAGAAAGACAATTACACCAAGTAACCAAGACATACACTGATTCCCAGTAACAAAGACATACACTGACACCAAGTCACAAAGACAGGCAATTACACCAAGTAACAAAGACATACACATACACCAAGTATTTTGACATACACTGACACCAAGTAACAAAGACATACACTGATTCCCAGTAACAAAGACATACACTGACACCAATTCACAAAGACAGGCAATTACACCAAGTAACAAAGACATACACATACACCAAGTATTTTGACATACACTGACACCAAGTAACAAAGACATACCCAGATACCCAGGAACACAGACACACTCTTACACCAAGTAACACAGACATACACTGACACCAAGTAACAAAGACATGCACAGATACCCAGTAACACAGACACACAGTTACACCAAGTAACAAAGACATACACTGATACCCAGTAACACAGACACACACATCCACCAAGTAACAAAGACATACACTGACACCCAGTAACAAAGACTTACACTGACACCAAGTAACGCAGACACACACGGACACCAAGTAACAAAGACACAGACTTACATCAAGTAACACAGACGCACACTGACACCCAGTAACACAGACACACTCCTACACCAAGTAAAACAGACATACACTGACACCAAGTAACAAAGACATACACTGATACCCAGTAACACAGGCACACACTTACACCAAGTAACACAGACATACGCTGACACCAAGTAACAAAGACATGCACTGATACCCAGTAACACAGACACACACTTACACCAAGTAAAAAAGACAGACAATTACACCAAGTAACAAAGACATACACTTACACAAAGTATTTTGACATACACTGACTCCCAGTAACAAAGACATACACTGACACCCAGTCACAAAGACATACACTGACACCTAGTAACACATACACACACTTACACCAAGTAACACAGACATACACTGACACCAAGTAACAAAGACATGCGCAGATACTCAAGAACACAGACACACGCTTACACCAAGTAACAAAGACAGACACTGATACCCAGTAACACAGACACACACTTACACCTAGTTAAAAAGACTTACACTGACACCCAGGAACGCAGACACACACGGAGACCAAGTAACAAAGACACAGACATACACCAAGTAACAAAAACACACACTGACGCCCAGTAACACAGACACAAACTTACACCAAGTAACACAGACATACACTGACACCAAATAACAAAGATATACACTGATACCCAGTAGCACAGGCACACACTTACACCAAGAAACACAGACATATCCTGACACCAAGTAACAAAGACATGCACTGATACCCAGTAACACAGACACACACTTACACCAAGTAACAAAGACAGACACTGATACCCAGTAACACAGAAACACACTGACACCAAGTAACAAAGACATACACTGACACCAAGTAACAAAGACATACACTGACACCCAGTAAAAAAGACATACACTTACACCAAGTAACACAGACACACACAGACACCCAGTAACACAAACAAACACACTGACACCAAGTAACACAGACATGCACTGATACCAAGTCACAAAGACATACACTGATGCACAGTAACACAGACACACACTGACACCCAGTAACACAGACACACACTTACAACAAGTAACACAGACATACACTGACACCAAGTAACAAAGACATACAATTACACAAAGTTACAAAGAACTACACTTACATCAAGTAACAATGACACACACTTACACCAAGTAACAAAGAAAGACAATTACACCAAGTAACCAAGACATACACTGATTCCCAGTAACAAAGACGTACACTGACACCAAGTCACAAAGACAGGCAATTACACCAAGTAACAAAGACATACACATACACCAAGTATTTTGACATACACTGACACCAAGTAACAAAGACATACACTGACACACAGTAACACAGACACACACTTACACCAAGTAACAAAGACATACACTGACACCCAGGAACGCAGACACACACGGAGACCAAATAACAAAGACACAGACATACACCAAGTAACAAAAACACACACTGACTCCCAGTAACACAGACACACACTTACACCAAGTAACACAGACATACACTGACACCAAGTAACAAAAACACACACTGACTCCCAGTAACACAGGCACACACTTACACCAAGTAACACAGACATACACTGACACCAAGTAACAAAGATATACACTGATACCCAGTAACACAGACACACACTTACACCAAGTAACAAAGACAGACACTGGTACCCAGTAACACAGAATCACACTTACACCAAGTAACAAAGACATACACTGACACCAAGTAACAAAGACATACACTGACACCCAGTAACAAAGACATACACTTACACCAAGTAACACAGACACACACAGACACCCAGTAACACAAACACACACACTTACACCAAGTAACACAGACATACACTGACACCAAGTAGCAAAGAAAGACAATTACACCAAGTAACCAAGACATACACTGATTCCCAGTAACAAAGACATACACTGACATCAAGTCACAAAGACAGGCAATTACACCAAGTAACAAAGACATACACATACACCAAGTATTTTGACATACACTGACACCAAGTAACAAAGACATACACTGATTCCCAGTAACAAAGACATACACTGACACCAAGTCACAAAGGCAGGCAATTACACCAAGTAACAAAGACATACACATACACCAAGTATTTTGACATACACTGACACCAAGTAACAAAGACATACCCAGATACCCAGTAACACAGACATACTCTTACACCAAGTAACACAGACATACACTGACACCAAGTAACAAAGACATGCACAGATACCCAGTAACACAGACACACACTTACACCAAGTAAAAAAGACATACACTGATACCCAGTAACACAGACACACACATACACCAAGTAACAAAGACATACACTGACACCCAGTAACAAAGTCTTACACTGACACCAAGTAACGCAGACACACACGGACACCAAGTAACAAAGACACAGACTTACACCAAGTAACACAGACGCACACTGACACCCAGTAACACAGGCACACTCTTACACCAAGTAAAACAGACATACACGGACACCAAGTAACAAAGACAGACAATTACACAAAGTTACAAAGACATACACTTACATCAAGTAACAATGACACACACTTACACCAAGTAACACAGACATACACTGACACCAAGTATTTTGACATACACTGACACCAAGTAACAAAGACATACACTGATTCCCAGTAACAAAGACATACACTGACACCAAGTCACAAAGGCAGGCAATTACACCAAGTAACAAAGACATACACATACACCAAGTATTTTGACATACACTGACACCAAGTAACAAAGACATACCCAGATACCCAGTAACACAGACATACTCTTACACCAAGTAACACAGACATACACTGACACCAAGTAACAAAGACATGCACAGATACCCAGTAACACAGACACACACTTACACCAAGTAAAAAAGACATACACTGATACCCAGTAACACAGACACACACATACACCAAGTAACAAAGACATACACTGATACCCAGTAACACAGACACACACATACACCAAGTAACAAAGACATACACTGACACCCAGTAACAAAGTCTTACACTGACACCAAGTAACGCAGACACACACGGACACCAAGTAACAAAGACACAGACTTACACCAAGTAACACAGACGCACACTGACACCCAGTAAGTCAGGCACACTCTTACACCAAGTAAAACAGACATACACTGACACCAAGTAACAAAGACATACACTGATACCCAGTAACACAGGCACACACTTACACCAAGTAACACAGACATACGCTGAAACCAAGTAACAAAGACATGCACTGATACCCAGTAACACAGACACACACTTATACCAAGTAACAAAGACAGACAATTACACCAAGTAACAAAGACATACACTTACACAAAGTATTTTGACATACACTGACTCCCAGTAACAAAGACATACATTGACACCGAGTCACAAAGACATACACTGACAACTAGTAACACATAAACACACTTACACCAAGTAACACAGACATACACTGACACCAAGTAACAAAGACATGCGCAGATACCCAAGAACACAGACACACGCTTACACCAAGTAACAAAGACAGACACTGATACCCAGTAACACAGACACACACTTACACCAAGTTAAAAAGACTTACACTGACACCCAGGAACGCAGACACACACGGAGACCAAGTAACAAAGACACAGACATACACCAAGTAACAAAAACACACACTGACTCCCAGTAACACAGACACACACTTACACCAAGTAACACAGACATACACTGACACCAAGTAACAAAGATATACACTGATACCCAGTAGCACAGGCACACACTTACACCAAGTAACACAGACATATCCTGACACCAAGTAACAAAGACATGCAATGATACCCAGTAACACAGACACACACTTACACCAAGTAACAAAGACAGACACTGATACCCAGTAACACAGAAACACACTTACACCAAGTAACAAAGACATACACTGACACCCAGTAACACAGAAACACACGGACACCAAGTAACAAAGACGCACACTTACACCAAGTAACACAGACACACACTGACACCCAGTAACACAAACAAACACACTGACACCAAGTAACACAGAAATACACTGATATCAAGTCACAAAGACATACACTGATGCCCAGTAACACAGACGCACACTGACACCAAGTAACGAAGACATTCACTTACACCCAGTAACAAAGGCATACGAATACACCAAGTCACAAATACATACACTGATATCCAGTAACACAGACACACACTTACACCAAGTAACACAGACATACACTGACACCAGGTAACAAAGACATGCACTGATACCCAGTGACACAGACACACACTTACACCAAGTAACAAAGACAGACACTGATACCCAGCAACACAGACCCACACTTACACCCAGTAACAAAGACATACACTGACACCAAGTAACACAGACACACACAGACACCCAGTAACACAAACACACACACTGACACCAAGTAACACAGACATGCACTGATACCAAGTCACAAAGACATACACTGATGCACAGTAACACAGACACACACTGACACCCAGTAACACAGACACACACTTACAACAAGTAACACAGACATACACTGACACCAAGTAACAAAGACAGACAATTACACAAAGTAACAAAGACATACACTTACACCAAGTAACAATGAGACACACTTACACCAAGTAACACAGACATACACTGACACCAAGTAGCAAAGAAAGACAATTACACCAAGTAACCAAGACATACACTGATTCCCAGTAACAAAGACATACACTGACATCAAGTCACAAAGACAGGCAATTACACCAAGTAACAAAGACATACACATACACCAAGTATTTTGACATACACTGACACCAAGTAACAAAGACATACACTGATTCCCAGTAACAAAGACATACACTGACACCAAGTCACAAAGGCAGGCAATTACACCAAGTAACAAAGACATACACATACACCAAATATTTTGACATACACTGACACCAAGTAACAAAGACATACCCAGATACCCAGTAACACAGACATACTCTTACACCAAGTAACACAGACATGCACTGACACCAAGTAACAAAGACATGCACAGATACCCAGTAACACAGACACACACTTACACCAAGTAAAAAAGACATACACTGATACCCAGTAACACAGACACACACATACACCAAGTAACAAAGACATACACTGACACCCAGTAACAAAGTCTTACACTGACACCAAGTAACGCAGACACACACGGACACCAAGTAACAAAGACACAGACTTACACCAAGTAACACAGACGCACACTGACACCCAGTAACACAGGCACACTCTTACACCAAGTAAAACAGACATACACTGACACCAAGTAACAAAGACATACACTGATACCCAGTAACACAGGCACACACTTACACCAAGTAACACAGACATACGCTGACACCAAGTAACAAAGACATATACTGATACCCAGTAACACAGACACACACTTACACCAAGTAACAAAGACGGAAAATTACACCAAGTAACAAAGACATACACTTACACAAAGTATTTTGACATACACTGACTCCCAGTAACAAAGACATACACTGACACCTAGTCACAAAGACATACACTGACAACTAGTAACACATAAACACACTTACACAAAGTAACACAGACATACACTGACACCAAGTAACAAAGACATGCGCAGATACCCAAGAACACAGACACACGCTTACACCAAGTAACAAAGACAGACACTGATACCCAGTAACACAGACACACACTTACACCAAGTTAAAAAGACTTACACTGACACCCAGGAACGCAGACACACACGGAGACCAAGTAACAAAGACACAGACATACACCAAGTAACAAAAACACACACTGACTCCCAGTAACACAGACACACACTTACACCAAGTAACACAGACATACACTGACACCAAGTAACAAAGATATACACTGATACCCAGTAGCACAGGCACACACTTACACCAAGTAACACAGACATATCCTGACACCAAGTAACAAAGACATGCAATGATACCCAGTAACACAGACACACACTTACACCAAGTAACAAAGACAGACACTGATACCCAGTAACACAGAAACACACTTCCACCAAGTAACAAAGACATACACTGACACCCAGTAACACAGAAACACACGGACACCAAGTAACAAAGACGCACACTTACACCAAGTAACACAGACACACACTGACACCCAGTAACACAAACAAACACACTGACACCAAGTAACACAGAAATACACTGATACCAAGTCACAAAGACATACACTGATGCCCAGTAACACAGACGCACACCGACACCAAGTAACGAAGACATTCACTTGCACCCAGTAACAAAGGCATACAAATACACCAAGTCACAAATACATACACTGATATCCAGTAACACAGACACACACTTACACCAAGTAACACAGACATACACTGACACCAGGTAACAAAGACATGCACTGATACCCAGTGACACAGACACACACTTACACCAAGTAACAAAGACAGACACTGATACCCAGCAACACAGACACACACTTACACCAAGTAACAAAGACATACACTGACACCAAGTCACAAAGACACACACTGACTCCCAGTAACAAAGACATACACTGACACCAAGTCACAAAGACATACACTGATACCCAGTAACACAGATACACACTTACACCAAGAAACACAGACATACACTGACACCAAGTAACAAAGACATGCTCAGATACCCAGTAACACAGACACACATTTACACCAAGTAACAAAGACAGACAATGACACCCAGTAACACAGACACACACGGACACCAAGTAACAAATACGCACACTTACACCAAGTAACGCAGACACACACTGACACCCAGTAACACAAACAAACACACTGACACCAAGTAACACAGAAATACACTGATACCAAGTCACAAAGACATACACTGATGCCCAGTAACACAGACACACACTGACACCAAGGAACAAAGACATACAATTACACCCAGTAAAAAAGGCATACAAATACACCAAGTCACAAATACATACACTGATACCCAGTAACACTGACACACACTTACACCAAGTAACACAGACATACACTGACACCAAGTAACAAAGACATGCACTGATACCCAGTGACACAGACACACACTTACACCAAGTAACAAAGACAGACACTGATACCCAGCAACACAGACCCACACCTACACCCAGTAACAAAGACAGACACTGACACCCAGTCACAAAGACATACACTGACACCCAGTAACACAGACACACACGGACACCAAGTAACAAAGACACACCCTTACACCAAGTAATACAGACACACACTGACACCCAGTAACACAAACAAACACACTGAATCTAAGTAACACAGACATACACTGATACCAAGTCACAAAGACATGCACAGATACCCAGTAACACAGAGACACACTAACACCAAGTAACAAAGACAGACACTGATACCCGGCAACACAGACCCACACTTACACCTAGTAACAAAGACATACACTGACACCCAGTAACAAAGACATACACTGACACCCAGTAACACAGACACACACGGACACCAAATAACAAAGACACAGACTTACAACACGTAACACAGACACACACTGACACCCAGTAACACAGACACACACTTACAGCAAGTAACACAGACATATACTGACACCAAGTAACAAAGACATACACTGATACCCAGTAACACAGGCACACACTTACATCAAGTAACACAGACATACACTGCCACCAAGTAACAAAGACATGCACTGATACCCAGTAACACAGACACACAGTTACACCAAGTAACAAAGACAGACAATTACACCAAGTAACAAAGTCATACACTTACACCAATTATTTTGTCATACACTGACAATAAGTAACAAAGACATACACTGATACCCAGTAACACAGACACACACTTACACCAAGTAACAAAGACATACACTGACACCTAGTCACAAAGACACACAATGACTCCCAGTAACAAAGACATACACTGACACCAAGTCACAATGACATACACTGATACCCAGTAACACAGACACACACTTACACCAAGAAACACAGACATACACTGACACCAAGTAACAAAGACATGCACAGATACCCAGTAACACAGACACACACTTACACCAAGTAACAAAGACAGACACTGATACCCAGTAACACAGACACACACTTACAACAAGAAACAAAGACATACACTGACACACTGTAACAAAGACATACACTGACACACAGTAACGCAGACACATACGGACACCAAGTAACAAAGACACAGACTTACACCAAGTAACACAGACACACACTGGCAGCCAGTCACACAGACACACACTTAGACCAAGTAACACAGACATACACTGACACCAATAACAAAGACATACACTGATACCCAGTAACACAGGCGCACACTTACACCAATTAACACAGACACACACTTACACCAAGTAACAAAGACAGAAACTGATACCCAGTAACACAGACACACACTTACACCAAGTAGCAAAGACATACACTGACACACAGTAACAAAGACATACACTTAAACCCAGTAACACAGACACACACGGACACCAAGTAACAAAGACACACACTTACAAGAAGTAACAAAGACACACACTTACAACAAGTAACACAGACACACACTGACACCCAGCAACACAAACAAACACACTGACACCAAGTAACACAGACATACACTGATACCAAGTCACAAAGACATACACTGATGCCCAGTAACACAGACACACACTGACACCAATTAACAAAGTCATACACTGACACCAAGTAACAAAGACATACACTTACACCCAGTAACAAAGACATACACTTACACCAAGTTACAAAGACAGACACTGATACCCAGTAACAAAGACACACACTTACACCAATTAACACAGGCATACAATGACACCAAGTAACAAAGACATGCACTGATACCCAGTAACACAGACACACACTTACACCAAGTAACAAAGACAGGCACTGATACCCGGTAACACAGACACACACTTACACCAAGTGACAAAGACATACACTGACACCAAGTCACAAAGACACACACTGACACCCAGCAACACAGACACACACTTACACCAAGTAACACAGACATACACTGATACCCAGTAACACAGACACATACTTACACCAAGTAGCAAAGACATACACTGACACCCAGTAACAAAGACATACACTGACACTCAGTAACACAGACACACACGGGCACCATGTCACAAAGACATACACTGATACCCAGTAACACAGACGCACACTGACACCAAGTAATAAAGACATGCACTGACACCAAGTCACAAAGACATACACTGGTACCAAGTCACAAAGACATACACTGATGCCCAGGAACAGAGACGCACACAGACAACATGTAACAAAGACATGCACTGACACCAAGTAACAAAGACATACACTTACACCAAGTAACAAAGACACAAATTTATACCAAGTAACACAGACCCACACTTACACCCAGTAACAAAGACATACACTGACACCCAGTAACAAAGACACAAATTTATACCAAGTAACACAGACCCACACTTACACCCAGTAACACAGACACACACGGACACCAAGTAACAAAGACACACCCTTACACCAAGTAATACAGACACACACTGACACACAGGAACACAAACAAACACACGGAATCTAAGTAACACAGACATACACTGATACCAAGTCACAAAGACATGCACAGATACCCAGTAACACAGAGACACACTAACACCAAGTAACAAAGACAGACAATGATACCCAGCAACACAGACCCACACTTACACCTAGTAACAAAGACATACACTGACACCCAGTAACAAAGACATACACTGACACCCAGTAACACAGACACACACGGACACAAAATAACACAGACACAGACTGACACCCAGTAACACAGAAACACACTTACACCAAGTAACACAGACATATTCTGACACCAAGTAACAAAGACATACACTGAAAGCCAGTAACACAGGCACACACTTAAACCAAGTAACACAGACATACACTGACACCAAGTAACAAAGACATGCACTGATACCCAGTAACTCAGATACACAGTTACACCAAGTAACAAAGACAGACAATTACACCAAGTAACAAAGACATACACTTACACCAAGTATTTTGTCATACACTGACACCAAGTAACAAAGACATACACTGATACCCAGTAACACGGACGCACACTAACCCAAAGTAACAAAGACATACACTGATACCCAGTAACACAGACATACACTGACACCAAGTAACAAAGACATGCACAGATACCCAGTAACACAGACACACACTTACACCAAGTAACAAAGACAGACACTGATACCCAGTAACACAGACACACACTTACACCAAGTAACAAAGACATACACTGACACCCTGTAACAAAGACATACACTGACACCCAGTAACGCAGACACACACGGACACCAAGTAACAAAGACACAGACTTACACCAAGTAACACAGACACAGACTGACAGCCAGTAACACAGACACACACTTACACCAAGTAACACAGACTTACACTGACACCAAGTAACAAAGACATACACTGATACCCAGTAACACAGGCACACACTTACACCAATTAACACAGACACACACTTACACCAAGTAACAAAGACAGAAACTGATACCCAGTAACACAGACACACACTTACACCAAGTAGCAAAGACATACACTGACACACAGTAACAAAGACATACACTGACACCCAGTAACACAGACACACACGGACACCAAGTAACAAAGACACACACTTACAACAAGTAACACAGACACACACTGACACCCAGCAACACAAACAAACACACTGACACCAAGTAACACAGACATACACTGATA
Organism: Heterodontus francisci; assembly: GCF_036365525.1. NCBI lineage: Eukaryota > Metazoa > Chordata > Chondrichthyes > Heterodontiformes > Heterodontidae > Heterodontus > Heterodontus francisci. Next base: position 1,607,298 of record NW_027140794.1, read on the forward strand.
CCAAGTCACAAAGACATACACTGATGCCCAGTAACACAGACACACACTGACACCAAGTAACAAAGACATGCACTGATACCCAGTAACACAGACTCACACTTACACCAAGAAACAAAGACAGACACTGATACCCGGTAACACAGACACACACTTACACCAAGTAACAAAGACATACACTAACACCAAGTCACAAAGACACACACTGACACCCAGCAACACAGACACACAATTACACCAAGTAGCACAGACATACACTGATACCCAGTAACACAGACACATACTTACACCAAGTAGCAAAGACATACACTGACACGCAGTAACAAAGACATACACTGACACCCAGTAACACAGACAGAAACGGACACCAAGTCACAAAGACATACACTGATACCCAGTAACACAGACGCACACTGACACCAAGTAATAAAGACATGCACTGACACCAAGTCACAAAGACATACACTGATACCAAGTCACAAAGACATACACTGATGCCCAGGAACACAGACACACACAGACACCATGTAACAAAGACATGCACTGACACCAAGTAACAAAGACATACACTTACACCAAGTAACAAAGACACAAACTTATACCAAGTAACACAGACATACACTGACACCAAGTAACAAAGACAGACAATTACACCAAGTAACAAAGACATGGACTTACACCAAGTATTTTGACATACACTGACACCAAGTAACAAAGACATACACTGATACCCAGTAACACAGACACACACTTACACCAAGTAACAAAGACAGACACTGATACCCAGTAACACAGACACACACTTACACCAAGTAGCAAAGACATACACTGACACCCAGTGACAAAGACATACACTGACACCCAGTAACACAGACGCGCATGGACACCAAGTAACAAAGACACACACTTACAACATGTAACACAGACACACACTGACATCCAGTAACACAAACAAACACACTGACACCAGGTAACACAGACATACACTGATACCAAGTCACAAAGACATACACTGATACCCAGTAACACAGACACACACTTACACCAAGTAACACAGGCATACAATGACACCAAGTAACAAAGACATGCACTGATACCCAGTAACACAGACACACACTTACACCAAGTAACAAAGACAGACTCTGATACCCAGTAACACAGACACACACTTACACCAAGTAATACAGGCATACAATGACACCAAGTAACAAAGACATACACTGACACCCAGTAACACAGACGCACACGGACACCAATGAACAAAGACACACACTTACACCAAGTAACACAGACACACACTGACACCCAGTAACACAAACAAACACACTGACACCAGGTAACACAGACATACACTGATACCAAGTCACAAAGACATACACTGATACCCAGTAACACAGACACACACTTACACCAAGTAACAAAGGCATACAATGACACCAAGTAACAAAGACATGCACTGATACCCAGTAACACAGACACACACTTACACCAAGTAACAAAGACAGACTCTGATACCCAGTAACACAGACACACACTTACACCAAGTAATACAGGCATACAATGACACCAAGTAACAAAGACATACACTGACACCCAGTAACACAGACGCACACGGACACCAATGAACAAAGACACACACTTACACCAAGTAACAAAGACAGACACTGATACCCAGTAACACAGACACACACTTACACCAAGTTAAAAAGACTTACACTGACACCCAGGAACGCAGACACACACGGAGACCAAGTAACAAAGACACAGACATACACCAAGTAACAAAAACACACACTGACTCCCAGTAACACAGACACACACTTACACCAAGTAACAAAGACAGACACTGATACCCAGTAACACAGACACACACTTACACCAAGTTAAAAAGACTTACACTGACACCCAGGAACGCAGACACACACGGAGACCAAGTAACAAAGACACAGACATACACCAAGTAACAAAAACACACACTGACTCCCAGTAACACAGACACACACTTACACCAAGTAACACAGACATACACTGACACCAAGTAACAAAGATATACACTGATACCCAGTAGCACAGGCACACACTTACACCAAGTAACACAGACATATCCTGACACCAAGTAACAAAGACATGCAATGATACCCAGTAACACAGACACACACTTACACCAAGTAACAAAGACAGACACTGATACCCAGTAACACAGAAACACACTTACACCAAGTAACAAAGACATACACTGACACCCAGTAACACAGAAACACACGGACACCAAGTAACAAAGACGCACACTTACACCAAGTAACACAGACACACACTGACACCCAGTAACACAAACAAACACACTGACACCAAGTAACACAGAAATACACTGATATCAAGTCACAAAGACATACACTGATGCCCAGTAACACAGACGCACACTGACACCAAGTAACGAAGACATTCACTTACACCCAGTAACAAAGGCATACGAATACACCAAGTCACAAATACATACACTGATATCCAGTAACACAGACACACACTTACACCAAGTAACACAGACATACACTGACACCAGGTAACAAAGACATGCACTGATACCCAGTGACACAGACACACACTTACACCAAGTAACAAAGACAGACACTGATACCCAGCAACACAGACCCACACTTACACCCAGTAACAAAGACATACACTGACACCAAGTAACACAGACACACACAGACACCCAGTAACACAAACACACACACTGACACCAAGTAACACAGACATGCACTGATACCAAGTCACAAAGACATACACTGATGCACAGTAACACAGACACACACTGACACCCAGTAACACAGACACACACTTACAACAAGTAACACAGACATACACTGACACCAAGTAACAAAGACAGACAATTACACAAAGTAACAAAGACATACACTTACACCAAGTAACAATGAGACACACTTACACCAAGTAACACAGACATACACTGACACCAAGTAGCAAAGAAAGACAATTACACCAAGTAACCAAGACATACACTGATTCCCAGTAACAAAGACATACACTGACATCAAGTCACAAAGACAGGCAATTACACCAAGTAACAAAGACATACACATACACCAAGTATTTTGACATACACTGACACCAAGTAACAAAGACATACACTGATTCCCAGTAACAAAGACATACACTGACACCAAGTCACAAAGGCAGGCAATTACACCAAGTAACAAAGACATACACATACACCAAGTATTTTGACATACACTGACACCAAGTAACAAAGACATACCCAGATACCCAGTAACACAGACATACTCTTACACCAAGTAACACAGACATACACTGACACCAAGTAACAAAGACATGCACAGATACCCAGTAACACAGACACACACTTACACCAAGTAAAAAAGACATACACTGATACCCAGTAACACAGACACACACATACACCAAGTAACAAAGACATACACTGACACCCAGTAACAAAGTCTTACACTGACACCAAGTAACGCAGACACACACGGACACCAAGTAACAAAGACACAGACTTACACCAAGTAACACAGACGCACACTGACACCCAGTAACACAGGCACACTCTTACACCAAGTAAAACAGACATACACTGACACCAAGTAACAAAGACATACACTGATACCCAGTAACACAGGCACACACTTACACCAAGTAACACAGACATACGCTGACACCAAGTAACAAAGACATATACTGATACCCAGTAACACAGACACACACTTACACCAAGTAACAAAGACGGAAAATTACACCAAGTAACAAAGACATACACTTACACAAAGTATTTTGACATACACTGACTCCCAGTAACAAAGACATACACTGACACCTAGTCACAAAGACATACACTGACAACTAGTAACACATAAACACACTTACACAAAGTAACACAGACATACACTGACACCAAGTAACAAAGACATGCGCAGATACCCAAGAACACAGACACACGCTTACACCAAGTAACAAAGACAGACACTGATACCCAGTAACACAGACACACACTTACACCAAGTTAAAAAGACTTACACTGACACCCAGGAACGCAGACACACACGGAGACCAAGTAACAAAGACACAGACATACACCAAGTAACAAAAACACACACTGACTCCCAGTAACACAGACACACACTTACACCAAGTAACACAGACATACACTGACACCAAGTAACAAAGATATACACTGATACCCAGTAGCACAGGCACACACTTACACCAAGTAACACAGACATATCCTGACACCAAGTAACAAAGACATGCAATGATACCCAGTAACACAGACACACACTTACACCAAGTAACAAAGACAGACACTGATACCCAGTAACACAGAAACACACTTCCACCAAGTAACAAAGACATACACTGACACCCAGTAACACAGAAACACACGGACACCAAGTAACAAAGACGCACACTTACACCAAGTAACACAGAAACACACTGACACCCAGTAACACAAACAAACACACTGACACCAAGTAACACAGAAATACACTGATACCAAGTCACAAAGACATACACTGATGCCCAGTAACACAGACGCACACCGACACCAAGTAACGAAGACATTCACTTACACCCAGTAACAAAGGCATACAAATACACCAAGTCACAAATACATACACTGATATCCAGTAACACAGACACACACTTACACCAAGTAACACAGACATACACTGACACCAGGTAACAAAGACATGCACTGATACCCAGTGACACAGACACACACTTACACCAAGTAACAAAGACAGACACTGATACCCAGCAACACAGACACACACTTACACCAAGTAACAAAGACATACACTGACACCAAGTCACAAAGACACACACTGACTCCCAGTAACAAAGACATACACTGACACCAAGTCACAAAGACATACACTGATACCCAGTAACACAGATACACACTTACACCAAGAAACACAGACATACACTGACACCAAGTAACAAAGACATGCTCAGATACCCAGTAACACAGACACACATTTACACCAAGTAACAAAGACAGACAATGACACCCAGTAACACAGACACACACGGACACCAAGTAACAAATACGCACACTTACACCAAGTAACGCAGACACACACTGACACCCAGTAACACAAACAAACACACTGACACCAAGTAACACAGAAATACACTGATACCAAGTCACAAAGACATACACTGATGCCCAGTAACACAGACACACACTGACACCAAGGAACAAAGACATACAATTACACCCAGTAAAAAAGGCATACAAATACACCAAGTCACAAATACATACACTGATACCCAGTAACACTGACACACACTTACACCAAGTAACACAGACATACACTGACACCAAGTAACAAAGACATGCACTGATACCCAGTGACACAGACACACATTTACACCAAGTAACAAAGACAGACACTGATACCCAGCAACACAGACCCACACCTACACCCAGTAACAAAGACAGACACTGACACCCAGTCACAAAGACATACACTGACACCCAGTAACACAGACACACACGGACACCAAGTAACAAAGACACACCCTTACACCAAGTAATACAGACACACACTGACACCCAGTAACACAAACAAACACACTGATTCTAAGTAACACAGACATACACTGATACCAAGTCACAAAGACATGCACAGATACCCAGTAACACAGAGACACACTAACACCAAGTAACAAAGACAGACACTGATACCCGGCAACACAGACCCACACTTACACCTAGTAACAAAGACATACACTGACACCCAGTAACAAAGACATACACTGACACCCAGTAACACAGACACACACGGACACCAAATAACAAAGACACAGACTTACAACACGTAACACAGACACACACTGACACCCAGTAACACAGACACACACTTACAGCAAGTAACACAGACATATACTGACACCAAGTAACAAAGACATACACTGATACCCAGTAACACAGGCACACACTTACATCAAGTAACACAGACATACACTGCCACCAAGTAACAAAGACATGCACTGATACCCAGTAACACAGACACACAGTTACACCAAGTAACAAAGACAGACAATTACACCAAGTAACAAAGTCATACACTTACACCAATTATTTTGTCATACACTGACAATAAGTAACAAAGACATACACTGATACCCAGTAACACAGACACACACTTACACCAAGTAACAAAGACATACACTGACACCTAGTCACAAAGACACACAATGACTCCCAGTAACAAAGACATACACTGACACCAAGTCACAATGACATACACTGATACCCAGTAACACAGACACACACTTACACCAAGAAACACAGACATACACTGACACCAAGTAACAAAGACATGCACAGATACCCAGTAACACAGACACACACTTACACCAAGTAACAAAGACAGACACTGATACCCAGTAACACAGACACACACTTACAACAAGAAACAAAGACATACACTGACACACTGTAACAAAGACATACACTGACACACAGTAACGCAGACACATACGGACACCAAGTAACAAAGACACAGACTTACACCAAGTAACACAGACACACACTGGCAGCCAGTCACACAGACACACACTTAGACCAAGTAACACAGACATACACTGACACCAATAACAAAGACATACACTGATACCCAGTAACACAGGCGCACACTTACACCAATTAACACAGACACACACTTACACCAAGTAACAAAGACAGAAACTGATACCCAGTAACACAGACACACACTTACACCAAGTAGCAAAGACATACACTGACACACAGTAACAAAGACATACACTTACACCCAGTAACACAGACACACACGGACACCAAGTAACAAAGACACACACTTACAAGAAGTAACAAAGACACACACTTACAACAAGTAACACAGACACACACTGACACCCAGCAACACAAACAAACACACTGACACCAAGTAACACAGACATACACTGATACCAAGTCACAAAGACATACACTGATGCCCAGTAACACAGACACACACTGACACCAATTAACAAAGTCATACACTGACACCAAGTAACAAAGACATACACTTACACCCAGTAACAAAGACATACACTTACACCAAGTTACAAAGACAGACACTGATACCCAGTAACAAAGACACACACTTACACCAATTAACACAGGCATACAATGACACCAAGTAACAAAGACATGCACTGATACCCAGTAACACAGACACACACTTACACCAAGTAACAAAGACAGGCACTGATACCCGGTAACACAGACACACACTTACACCAAGTGACAAAGACATACACTGACACCAAGTCACAAAGACACACACTGACACCCAGCAACACAGACACACACTTACACCAAGTAACACAGACATACACTGATACCCAGTAACACAGACACATACTTACACCAAGTAGCAAAGACATACACTGACACCCAGTAACAAAGACATACACTGACACTCAGTAACACAGACACACACGGGCACCATGTCACAAAGACATACACTGATACCCAGTAACACAGACGCACACTGACACCAAGTAATAAAGACATGCACTGACACCAAGTCACAAAGACATACACTGGTACCAAGTCACAAAGACATACACTGATGCCCAGGAACAGAGACGCACACAGACAACATGTAACAAAGACATGCACTGACACCAAGTAACAAAGACATACACTTACACCAAGTAACAAAGACACAAATTTATACCAAGTAACACAGACCCACACTTACACCCAGTAACAAAGACATACACTGACACCCAGTAACAAAGACACAAATTTATACCAAGTAACACAGACCCACACTTACACCCAGTAACACAGACACACACGGACACCAAGTAACAAAGACACACCCTTACACCAAGTAATACAGACACACACTGACACACAGGAACACAAACAAACACACGGAATCTAAGTAACACAGACATACACTGATACCAAGTCACAAAGACATGCACAGATACCCAGTAACACAGAGACACACTAACACCAAGTAACAAAGACAGACAATGATACCCAGCAACACAGACCCACACTTACACCTAGTAACAAAGACATACACTGACACCCAGTAACAAAGACATACACTGACACCCAGTAACACAGACACACACGGACACAAAATAACACAGACACAGACTGACACCCAGTAACACAGAAACACACTTACACCAAGTAACACAGACATATTCTGACACCAAGTAACAAAGACATACACTGAAAGCCAGTAACACAGGCACACACTTAAACCAAGTAACACAGACATACACTGACACCAAGTAACAAAGACATGCACTGATACCCAGTAACTCAGATACACAGTTACACCAAGTAACAAAGACAGACAATTACACCAAGTAACAAAGACATACACTTACACCAAGTATTTTGTCATACACTGACACCAAGTAACAAAGACATACACTGATACCCAGTAACACGGACGCACACTAACCCAAAGTAACAAAGACATACACTGATACCCAGTAACACAGACATACACTGACACCAAGTAACAAAGACATGCACAGATACCCAGTAACACAGACACACACTTACACCAAGTAACAAAGACAGACACTGATACCCAGTAACACAGACACACACTTACACCAAGTAACAAAGACATACACTGACACCCTGTAACAAAGACATACACTGACACCCAGTAACGCAGACACACACGGACACCAAGTAACAAAGACACAGACTTACACCAAGTAACACAGACACAGACTGACAGCCAGTAACTCAGACACACACTTACACCAAGTAACACAGACTTACACTGACACCAAGTAACAAAGACATACACTGATACCCAGTAACACAGGCACACACTTACACCAATTAACACAGACACACACTTACACCAAGTAACAAAGACAGAAACTGATACCCAGTAACACAGACACACACTTACACCAAGTAGCAAAGACATACACTGACACACAGTAACAAAGACATACACTGACACCCAGTAACACAGACACACACGGACACCAAGTAACAAAGACACACACTTACAACAAGTAACACAGACACACACTGACACCCAGCAACACAAACAAACACACTGACACCAAGTAACACAGACATACACTGATACCAAGTCACAAAGACATACACTGATGCCCAGTAACACAGACACACACTGACACCAAGTAACAAAGACATGCACTGATACCCAGTAACACAGACTCACACTTACACCAAGAAACAAAGACAGACACTGATACCCGGTAACACAGACACACACTTACACCAAGTAACAAAGACATACACTAACACCAAGTCACAAAGACACACACTGACACCCAGCAACACAGACACACAATTACACCAAGTAGCACAGACATACACTGATACCCAGTAACACAGACACATACTTACACCAAGTAGCAAAGACATACACTGACACGCAGTAACAAAGACATACACTGACACCCAGTAACACAGACAGAAACGGACACCAAGTCACAAAGACATACACTGATACCCAGTAACACAGACGCACACTGACACCAAGTAATAAAGACATGCACTGACACCAAGTCACAAAGACATACACTGATACCAAGTCACAAAGACATACACTGATGCCCAGGAACACAGACACACACAGACACCATGTAACAAAGACATGCACTGACACCAAGTAACAAAGACATACACTTACACCAAGTAACAAAGACACAAACTTATACCAAGTAACACAGACATACACTGACACCAAGTAACAAAGACAGACAATTACACCAAGTAACAAAGACATGGACTTACACCAAGTATTTTGACATACACTGACACCAAGTAACAAAGACATACACTGATACCCAGTAACACAGACACACACTTACACCAAGTAACAAAGACAGACACTGATACCCAGTAACACAGACACACACTTACACCAAGTAGCAAAGACATACACTGACACCCAGTGACAAAGACATACACTGACACCCAGTAACACAGACGCGCATGGACACCAAGTAACAAAGACACACACTTACAACATGTAACACAGACACACACTGACATCCAGTAACACAAACAAACACACTGACACCAGGTAACACAGACATACACTGATACCAAGTCACAAAGACATACACTGATACCCAGTAACACAGACACACACTTACACCAAGTAACACAGGCATACAATGACACCAAGTAACAAAGACATGCACTGATACCCAGTAACACAGACACACACTTACACCAAGTAACAAAGACAGACTCTGATACCCAGTAACACAGACACACACTTACACCAAGTAATACAGGCATACAATGACACCAAGTAACAAAGACATACACTGACACCCAGTAACACAGACGCACACGGACACCAATGAACAAAGACACACACTTACACCAAGTAACACAGACACACACTGACACCCAGTAACACAAACAAACACACTGACACCAGGTAACACAGACATACACTGATACCAAGTCACAAAGACATACACTGATACCCAGTAACACAGACACACACTTACACCAAGTAACACAGGCATACAATGACACCAAGTAACAAAGACATGCACTGATACCCAGTAACACAGACACACACTTACACCAAGTAACAAAGACAGACTCTGATACCCAGTAACACAGACACACACTTACACCAAGTAATACAGGCATACAATGACACCAAGTAACAAAGACATACACTGACACCCAGTAACACAGACGCACACGGACACCAATGAACAAAGACACACACTTACACCAAGTAACACAGACACACACTGACACCCAGTAACACAAACAAACACACTGACACCAAGTAACACAGACATGCACTGATACCAAGTAACAAAGTCACTCACTGATGCCCAGTAACACAGACACACACTGACCCCAAGTAACAATGACACACACTTACACAAAGTAACACAGACATACACTGACACCAAGTAACAAAGACAGACAATTACACCAAGTAACAATGACACACACATACACCAAGTAACACAGACATACACTGACACCAAGTAACAAAGACAGACAATTACACCAAGTGACAAAGACATACACTTACACCAAGTATTTTGAAATACACTGACACCAAGTCACAAAGACACACACTGACTCCCAGTAACAAAGACATACACTGACACCAAGTCACAAAGACATACACTGATACCCAGTAACACAGACACACTCTTACACCAAGTAACACAGACATACACTGACACCAAGTAACAAAGACATGCACAGATACCCAGTAACACAGACACACACTTACACCAAGTAACAAAGACATACACTGATACCCAGTAACACATACACACACATACACCAAGTAACAAAGACATACACTGACACCCAGTAACAAAGACTCACACTGACACCCTGTAACGCAGACACACACGGACACCTAGTAACAAAGACACAGACTTACACCTAGTAACACAGACGCACACTGACACCCAGTAACACAGCCACACTCTTACACCAAGTAAAACAGACATACAGAGACACCAAGTAACAAAGACATGCACTGATACCCAGTAACACAGGCACACACTTACACCAAGTAACACAGACATACACTGACACCAAGTAACAAAGACATGCACTGATACCCAGTAACACAGACACACACTTACACCAATTAACAAAGACAGACAATTACACCAAGTAACAAAGACATACACTTACACAAGGTATTTTGACATACACTGACAGCAAGTACCAAAGACATACACTGATACCCAGTAACACAGACACACACTTACACCAAGTAACAAAGACATACACTGACACCCAGTAACACAGACACACACGGACACCAAGTAACAAAGACACACATTTACAACAAGTAACACAGACACACATTGACACCCAATAACAAAGACATACACTGACACCAAGTTACAAAAACATTCACTGATACCTAGTAACAAAGACACACACTTACACCAAGTAACACAGACATACACTGACACCAAGTAACAAAGACATACACTGACACCCAGTAACACAGACACACACGGACACAAAATAACAAAGACACAGACTTACAACAAGTAACACAGACACAGACTGACACCCAGTAACAAAGACACACACTTACACCAAGTAACACAGACATATTCTGACACCAAGTAACAAAGACATACACTGATACCCAGTAACACAGGCACACACTTACACCAAGTAACACAGACATACACTGACACCAAGTAACAAAGACATGCACTGATACCCAGTAACACAGACACACAGTTACACCAAGTAACAAAGACAGACAATTACACCAAGTAACAAAGACATACACTTACACCAAGTATTTTGTCATACACTGACACCAAGTAACAAAGACATACACTGATACCCAGTAACACAGACGCACACTAACCCAAACTAACAAAGACATACACTGATACCCAGTAACACAGACATACACTGACACCAAGTAACAAAGACATGCACAGATACCCAGTAACACAGACACACACTTACACCAAGTAACAAAGACAGACACTGATACCCAGTAACACAGACACACACTTACACCAAGTAACAAAGACATACACTGACACCCTGTAACAAAGACATACACTGACACCCAGTAACGCAGACACACACGGACACCAAGTAACAAAGACACAGACTTACACCAAGTAACACAGACACAGACTGACAGCCAGTAACACAGACACGCACTTACACCAAGTAACACAGACATACACTGACACCAAGTAACAAAGACATACACTGATACCCAGTAACACAGGCACACACTTACACCAATTAACACAGACACACACTTACACCAAGTAACAAAGACAGAAACTGATACCCAGTAACACAGACGCACACTTACACCAAGTAGCAAAGACACACACTGACACCCAGCAACACAAACAAACACACTGACACCAAGTAACACAGACATACACTGATACCAAGTCACAAAGACATACACTGATGCCCAGTAACACAGACACACACTGACACCAAGTAACAAAGTCATACACTGACACCAAGTAACAAAGACATACACTTACACCCAGTAACACAGACACACACTGACACCAAGTAGCAAAGACATGCACTGATACCCAGTAACACAGACACACACTTACACCAAGAAACAAAGACAGACACTGATACCCGGTAACACAGACACACACTTACACCAAGTAACAAAGACAGACAATTACACCAAGTAACAAAGACATACACTTACACCAAGTAACAATGACACACACTTACACCAAGTAACACAGACATACACTGACACCAAGTAACAAAGACAGTCAATTACACCAAGTGACAAAGACATACACTTACACCAAGTATTTTGAAATACACTGACACCAAGTAACAAAGACATACACTGATACCCAGTAACACAGACACATGCTTACAACAAGTAACAAAGACATACACTGACACCAAGTCACAAAGACACACACTGACTCCCAGTAACAAAGACATACACTGACACCAAGTCACAAAGACATACACTGATACCCAGTAACACAGACACACTCTTACACCAAGTAACACAGACATACACTGACACCAAGTAACAAAGACATGCACAGATACCCAGTAACACAGACACACACTTACACCAAGTAACAAAGACATACACTGATACCCAGTAACACAGACACACACATACACCAAGTAACAAAGACATACACTGACACCCAGTAACAAAGACTCACTCTGACACCCTGTAACGCAGACACACACGGACACCTAGTAACAAAGACACAGACTTACACCTAGTAACACAGACGCACACTGACACCCAGTAACACAGACACACTCTTACACCAAGTAAAACAGACATACACAGACACCAAGTAACAAAGACATGCACTGATACCCAGTAACACAGGCACACACTTACACCAAGTAACACAGACATACACTGACACCAAGTAACAAAGACATGCACTGATACCCAGTAACACAGACACACACTTACACCAAGTAACAAAGACAGACAATTACACCAAGTAACAAAGACATACACTTACACAAAGTATTTTGACATACACTGACACCAAGTACCAAAGACATACACTGATACCCAGTAACACAGACACACACTTACACCAAGTAACAAAGACATACACTGACACCAAGTAACACAGATACACACGGACACCAAGTAACAAAGACACACATTTACAACAAGTAACACAGACACACACTGACACCCAGTAACAAAGACATACACTGACACCAAGTTACAAAGACATTCACTGATACCTAGTAACAAAGACACACACTTACACCAAGTAACACAGACATACACTGACACCAAGTAACAAAGACATACACTGACACCCAGTAACACAGACACACACGGACACAAAATAACAAAGACACAGACTTACAACAAGTAACACAGTCACAGACTGACACCCAGTAACACAGACACAAACTTACACCAAGTAACACAGACATATTCTGACACCAAGTAACAAAGACATACACTGATACCCAGTAACACAGGCACACACTTACACCAAGTAACACAGACATACACTGACACCAAGTAACAAAGACATGCACTGATACCCAGTAACACAGACACACTGTTACACCAAGTAACAAAGACAGACAATTACACCAAGTAACAAAGACATACACTTACACCAAGTATTTTGTCATACACTGACACCAAGTAACAAAGACATACACTGATACCCAGTAACACAGACGCACACTAACCCAAAGTAACAAAGACATACACTGATACCCAGTAACACAGACATACACTGACACCAAGTAACAAAGACATGCACAGATACCCAGTAACACAGACACACACTTACACCAAGTAACAAAGACATACACTGACACCCTGTAACAAAGACATACACTGACACCCAGTAACGCAGACACACACGGACACCAAGTAACAAAGACACAGACTTACACCAAGTAACACAGACATACACTGATACCCAGTAACACAGGCACACACTTACACCAATTAACACAGACACACACTTACACCAAGTAACAAAGACAGAAACTGATACCCAGTAACACAGACACACACTTACACCAAGTAGCAAAGACACACACTGAAACCCAGCAACACAAACAAACACACTGACACCAAGTAACACAGCCATACACTGATACCAAGTCACAAAGACATACACTGATGCCCAGTAACACAGACACACACTGACACCAAGTAACAAAGTCATACACTGACACCAAGTAACAAAGACATACACTTACACCCAGTAACACAGACACACACTGACACCAAGTAACAAAGACAAGCACTGATACCCAGTAACACAGACACACACTTACACCAAGAAACAAAGACAGACAATGATACCCGGTAACACAGACACACACTTACACCAAGTAACAAAGACATACACTAACACCAAGTCACAAAGACACACACTGACACCCAGCAACACAGACACACACTTACACCAAGTAACACAGACATACACTGTTACCCAGTAACACAGACACATACTTACACCAAGTAGCAAAGACATACACTGACACCCAGTAACAAAGACATACACTGACACCCAGTAACACAGACATAAACGGACACCAAGTCACAAAGACATACACTGATACCCAGTAACACAGACGCACACTGACACCAAGTAATAAAGACATGCACTGACACCAAGTTACAAAGACATACACTGATACCAAGTCACAAAGACATACACTGATGCCCAGGAACACAGACACACACAGACACCATGTAACAAAGACATGCACTGACACCAAGTAACAAAGACATACACTTACACCAAGTAACAAAGACACAAACTTGTAAAAAGTAACACAGACATACACTGACACCAAGTAACAAAGACAGACAATTACACCAAGTAACAAAGACATGCACTTACACCAAGTATTTTGACATACACTGACACCAAGTAACAAAGACATACACTGATACCCAGTAACACAGACACACACTTACACCAAGTAACAAAGACAGACACTGATACCCAGTAACATAGACACACACTTACACCAAGTAGCAAAGACATACACTGACACCCAGTGACAAAGACATACACTGACAGCCAGTAACACAGACGCGCATGGACACCAAGTAACAAAGACACACACTGACAATATGTAACACAGACACACACTGACATCCAGTAACACAAACAAACACACTGACACCAAGTAACACAGACATACACTGATACCAAGTCACAAAGACATACACTGATACCCAGTAACACAGACACACACTTCCACCAGGTAACACAGGCATACAATGACACCAAGTAACAAAGACATGCACTGATACCCAGTAACACAGACACACACTTACACCAAGTAACAAAGACAGACACTGATACCCAGTAACACAGACACGCACTTACACCAAGTAATACAGGCATACAATGACACCAAGTAACAAAGACATACACTGACACCCAGTAACACAGACGCACACGGACACCAATGAACAAAGACACACACTTACACCAAGTAACACAGACACACACTGACACCCAGTAACACAAACAAACACACTGACACCAAATAACACAGACATGCACTGATACCAAGTCACAAAGACACTCACTGATGCCCAGTAACACAGACACACACTGACACCAAGTAACAATGACACACACTTACACCAAGTAACACAGACATACACTGACACCAAGTAACAAAGACAGACAATTACACCAAGTAACAAAGACATACACTTACACCAAGTAACAATGACACACACTTACACCAAGTAACACAGACATACACTGACACCAAGTAACAAAGACAGACAATTACACCAAGTGACAAAGACATACATTTACACCAAGTATTTTGAAATACACTGACACCAAGTAACAAAGACATACACTGATACCCAGTAACACAGACACATGCTTACAACAAGTAACAAAGACATACACTGACACCAAGTCACAAAGACACACACTGACTCCCAGTAACAAAGACATACACTGACACCAAGTCACAAAGACATACACTGATACGCTGTAACACAGACACACTCTTACACCAAGTAACACAGACATACACTGACACCAAGTAACAAAGACATGCACAGATACCCAGTAACACAGACATACACTGACACCAAGTAACAAAGACATACACTGATACCCAGTAACCCAGACACACACTTACACCAAGTAACAAAGACAGACACTGATACCCAGTAACACAGACACACACTTACACCAAGTAGCAAAGACATACACTGACACCCAGTGACAAAGACATACACTGACACCCAGTAACACAGACGCGCATGGACACCAAGTAACAAAGACACACACTTACAACATGTAACACAGACACACACTGACATCCAGTAACACAAACAAACACACTGACACCAAGTAACACAGACATACACTGATACCAAGTCACAAAGACATACACTGATACCCAGTAACACAGACACACACTTACACCAGGTAACACAGGCATGCAATGACACCAAGTAACAAAGACATGCACTGATACCCAGTAACACAGACACACACTTACACCAAGTAACAAAGACAGACACTGATACCCAGTAACACAGACACACACTTACACCAAGTCATACAGGCATACAATGACACCAAGTAACAAAGACATACACTGACACCCAGTAACACAGACGCACACGGACACCAATGAACAAAGACACACACTTACACCAAGTAACACAGACACACACTGACACCCAGTAACACAAACAAACACACTGACACCAAGTAACACAGACATGCACTGATACCAAGTCACAAAGACATACACTGATACCCAGTAACACAGACACACTCTTACACCAAGTAACACAGACATACACTGACACCAAGTAACAAAGACATGCACAGATACCCAGTAACACAGACACACACTTACACCAAGTAACAAAGACATACACTGATACCAAGTCACAAAGACATACACTGATACCCAGTAACACAGACACACTCTTACACCAAGTAACACAGACATACACTGACACCAAGTAACAAAGACATGCACAGATACCCAGTAACACAGACACACACTTACACCAAGTAACAAAGACATACACTGATACCCAGTAACACAGACACACACATACACCAAGTAACAAAGACATACACTGACACCCAGTAACAAAGACTCACACTGACACCCTGTAACGCAGACACACACGGACACCTAGTAACAAAGACACAGACTTACACCTAGTAACACAGACGCACACTGACACCCAGTAACACAGACACACTCTTACACCAAGTAAAACAGACATACACTGACACCAAGTAACAAAGACATGCACTGATACCCAGTAACAAAGGCACACACTTACACCAAGTAACACAGACATACACTGACACCAAGTAACAAAGACATGCACTGATACCCAGTAACACAGACACACACTTACACCAAGTAACAAAGACAGACAATTACACCAAGTAACAAAGACATACACTTACACAAAGTATTTTGACATACACTGACACCAAGTACCAAAGACATACACTGATACCCAGTAACACAGACACACACTTACACCAAGTAACAAAGACATACACTGACACCAAGTCACAAAGACACACACTTACACCAAGTAACAAAGACATACACTGACACGCAGTAACACAGACACACACGGACACAAAGTAACAAAGACACACATTTACAACAAGTAACAAAGACACACACTGACACCCAGTAACAAAGACATACACTGACACCAAGTCACAAAGACATTCACTGATACCTAGTAACAAAGACACACACTTACACCAAGTAACACAGACATACACTGACACCAAGTAACAAAGACAGACAATTACACTAAGTGACAAAGACATACACTTACACCAAGTATTTTGAAATACACTGACACCTAGTAACAAAGACATACACTGATACCCAGTAACACAGACACACGCTTACAACAAGTAACAAAGACATACACTGACACCAAGTCACAAAGACACACACTGACTCCCAGTCTCAAAGACATACACTGACACCAAGTCACAAAGACATACACTTACACCAAGTAACACAGACACACACTTACACCAAGTAACAAAGACATACACTGACACCCAGTAACAAAGACATACACTGACACCCAGTAACACAGACACACACTGACACCAAGTAACAATGACACACACTTACACCAAGTAACACAGACATACACTGACACCAAGTAACAAAGACAGACAATTACACCAAGTGACAAAGACATACACTTACACCAAGTATTTTGAAATACACTGACACCAAGTAACAAAGACATACACTGATACCCAGTAACACAGACACATGCTTACAACAAGTAACAAAGACATACACTGACACCAAGTCACAAAGACACACACTGACTCCCAGTAACAAAGACATACACTGACACCAAGTCACAAAGACATACACTGAAACGCTGTAACACAGACACACTCTTACACCAAGTAACACAGACATACACTGACACCAAGTAACAAAGACATGCACAGATACCCAGTAACATAGACATACACTGACACCAAGTAACAAAGACATACACTGATACCCAGTAACCCAGACACACACTTACACCAAGTAACAAAGACAGACACTGATACCCAGTAACACAGACACACACTTACACCAAGTAGCAAAGACATACACTGACACCCAGTGACAAAGACATACACTGACACCCAGTAACACAGACGCGCATGGACACAAAGTAACAAAGACACACACTTACAACATGTAACACAGACACACACTGACATCCAGTAACACAAACAAACACACTGACACCAAGTAACACAGACATACACTGATACCAAGTCACAAAGACATACACTGATACCCAGTAACACAGACACACACTTACACCAGGTAACACAGGCATGCAATGACACCAAGTAACAAAGACATGCACTGATACCCAGTAACACAGACACACACTTACACCAAGTAACAAAGACAGACACTGATACCCAGTAACACAGACACACACTTACACCAAGTCATACAGGCATACAATGACACCAAGTAACAAAGACATACACTGACACCCAGTAACACAGACGCACACGGACACCAATGAACAAAGACACACACTTACACCAAGTAACGCAGACACACACTGACACCCAGTAACACAAACAAACACACTGACACCAAGTAACACAGACATGCACTGATACCAAGTCACAAAGACACTCACTGATGCCCAGTAACACAGACAAACACTGACACCAAGTAACAATGACACATACTTACACCAAGTAACACAGACATACACTGACACCAAGTAACAAAGACAGACAATTACACCAAGTAACAAAGACATACACTTACACCAAGTAACAATGACACACACTTACACCAGGTAACACAGACATACACTGACACCAAGTAACAAAGACAGACAATTACACCAAGTGACAAAGACATACACTTACACCAAGTATTTTGAAATACACTGACACCAAGTAACAAAGACATACACTGATACCCAGTAACACAGACACATGCTTACAACAAGTAACAAAGACATACACTGACACCAAGTCACAAAGACATACACTGATACCCAGTAACACAGACACACTCTTACACCAAGTAACACAGACATACACTGACACCAAGTAACAAAGACATGCACAGATACCCAGTAACACAGACACACACTTACACCAAGTAACAAAGACATACACTGATACCCAGTAACACAGACACACACATACACCAAGTAACAAAGACATACACTGACACCCAGTAACAAAGACTCACACTGACACCCTGTAACGCAGACACACACGGACACCTAGTAACAAAGACACAGACTTACACCTAGTAACACAAACAAACACACTGACACCAAGTAACACAGACACACTCTTACACCAAGTAAAACAGACATACACAGACACCAAGTAACAAAGACATGCACTGATACCCAGTAACAAAGGCACACACTTACACCAAGTAACACAGACATACACTGACACCAAGTAACAAAGACATGCACTGATACCCAGTAACACAGACACACACTTACACCAAGTAACAAAGACAGACAATTACACCAAGTAACAAAGACATACACTTACACAAAGTATTTTGACATACACTGACACCAAGTACCAAAGACATACACTGATACCCAGTAACACAGACACACACTTACACCAAGTAACAAAGACATACACTGACACCAAGTCACAAAGACACACACTTACACCAAGTAACAAAGACATACACTGACACGCAGTAACACAGACACACACGGACACCAAGTAACAAAGACACACATTTACAACAAGTAACAAAGACACACACTGACACCCAGTAACAAAGACATACACTGACACCAAGTCACAAAGACATTCACTGATACCTAGTAACAAAGACACACACTTACACCAAGTAACACAGACATACACTGACACCAAGTAACAAAGACAGACAATTACACCAAGTGACAAAGACATACACTTACACCAAGTATTTTGAAATACACTGACACCTAGTAACAAAGACATACACTGATACCCAGTAACACAGACACACGCTTACAACAAGTAACAAAGACATACACTGACACCAAGTCACAAAGACACACACTGACTCCCAGTCTCAAAGACATACACTGACACCAAGTCACAAAGACATACACTTACACCAAGTAACACAGACACACACTTACACCAAGTAACAAAGACAGACACTGATACCCAGCAACACAGACCCACACTTACACCCAGTAACACAGACACACACGGACAACAAGTAACAAAGACACACCCTTACACCAAGTAATACAGACACACACTGACACCCAGTAACACAAACAAACACACTGAATCTAGGTAACACGGACATACACTGATACCAAGTCACAAAGACATGCACAGATACCCAGAAACACAGAGACACACTAACACCAAGTAACAAAGACAGACTCTGATACCCAGCAACACAGACCCACACTTACACCTCGTAACAAAGACATACACTGACATCCAGGAACAAAGACAGACACTGATACCCAGCAACACAGACCCACACTTACACCTCGTAACAAAGACATAGACTGACATCCAGTAACAAAGACACACACTGATTCCCAGTAACACAAACAAACACACTGACACCAAATAACAAAGACACAGACTTACAACAAGTAACACAGACACACACTGACACCCAGTAACACAGACACACACTTACACCAAGTAACACAGACATACACTGACACCAAGTAACAAAGACATACACTGATACCCAGTAACACAGGCACACACTTACACCAAGTAACACAGACATACACTGACACCAAGTAACAAAGACATGCACTGATACCCAGTAACACAGACACACAGTTACACCAAGTAACAAAGACAGACAATTACACCAAGTAACAAAGACATACACTTACACCAAGTATTTTTTCATACACTGACACCAAGTAACAAAGACATACACTGATACCCAGTAACACAGACACACACCTACACCAAGTAACAAAGACATACACTGACACCAAGTCACAAAGACACACACTGACTCCCAGCAACAAAGACATACACTGACACCAAGTCACAAAGACATACACTGATACCCAGTAACACAGACACACACTTACACCAAGAAACAAAGGCATACACTGACACCAAGTAACAAAGACATGCACAGATACCCAGTAACACAGACACACACTTACACCAGGTAACACAGGCATACAATGACACCAAGTAACAAAGACATGCACTGATACCCAGTAACACAGACACACACTTACACCAAGTAACAAAGACAGACACTGATACCCAGTAACACAGACACACACTTACACCAAGTAATACAGGCATACACTGACACCCAGTAACACAGACGCACACGGACACCAATGAACAAAGACACACACTTACACCAAGTAACACAGACACACACTGACACCCAGTAACACAAACAAACACACTGACACCAAGTAACACAGACATGCACTGATACCAAGTCACAAAGACACTCACTGATGCCCAGTAACACAGACACACACTGACACCAAGTAACAATGACACACACTTACACCAAGTAACACAGACATACACTGACACCAAGTAACAAAGACAGACAATTTCACCAAGTAACAAAGACATACACTTACACCAAGTAACAATGACACACACTTACACCAAGTAACACAGACATACACTGACACCAAGTAACAAAGACAGACAATTACACCAAGTGACAAAGACTTACACTTACACCAAGTATTTTGAAATACACTGACACAAAGTAACAAAGACATATACTGATACCCAGTAACACAGACACATGCTTACAACAAGTAACAAAGACATACACTAACACCAAGTCACAAAGACACACACTGACACCCAGCAACACAGACACACACTTACACCAAGTAACACAGACATACACTGATACCCAGTAACACAGACTCATACTTACACCAAGTAGCAAAGACATACACTGACACCCAGTAACAAAGACATACACTGACACCCAGTAACACAGACATAAACGGACACCAAGTCACAAAGACATACACTGATACCCAGTAACACAGACGCACACTGACACCAAGTAATAAAGACATGCACTGACACCAAGTCACAAAGACATACACTGATACCAAGTCACAAAGACATACACTGATGCCCAGGAACACAGACACACACAGACACCATGTAACAAAGACATGCACTGACACCAAGTAACAAAGACATACACTTACACCAAGTAACAAAGACACAAACTTATCAAAAGTAACACAGACATACACTGACACCAAGTAACAAAGACAGACAATTACACCAAGTAACAAAGACATGCACTTGCACCAAGTATTTTGACATACACTGACACCAAGTAACAAAGACATACACTGATACCCAGTAACACAGACACACACTTACACCAAGTAACAAAGACAGACACTGATACCCAGTAACACAGACACACACTTACACCAAGTAGCAAAGACATACACTGACACCCAGTGACAAAGACATACACTGACACCCAGTAACACAGACGCGCATGGACACCAAGTAACAAAGACACACACTTACAACATGTAACACAGACACACACTGACATCCAGTAACACAAACAAACACACTGACACCAAGTAACACAGACATACACTGATACCAAGTCACAAAGACATACACTGATACCCAGTAACACAGACACACACTTACACCAGGTAACACAGGCATACAATGACACCAAGTAACAAAGACATGCACTGATACCCAGTAACAAAGACACACACTTACACCAAGTAACAAAGACAGACACTGATACCCAGTAACACAGACACACACTTACACCAAGTAATACAGGCATACAATGACACCAAGTAACAAAGACATACATGACACCCAGTAACACAGACGCACACGGACACCAATGAACAAAGACACACACTTACACCAAGTAACACAGACACACACTGACACCCAGTAACACAAACAAACACACTGACACCAAGTAACACAGACATGCACTGATACCAAGTCACAAAGACACTCACTGATGCCCAGTAACACAGACACACACTGACACCAAGTAACAATGACACACACTTACACCAAGTAACACAGACATACACTGACACCAAGTAACAAAGACAGACAATTACACCAAGTAACAAAGACATACACTTACACCAAGTAACAATGACACACACTTACACCAAGTAACACAGACATACACTGACACCAAGTAACAAAGACAGACAATTACACCAAGTGACAAAGACATACACTTACACCAAGTATTTTGAAATACACTGACACCAAGTAACAAAGACATACACTGATACCCAGTAACACAGACACATGCTTACAACAAGTAACAAAGACATACACTGACACCAAGTCACAAAGACACACACTGACTCCCAGTAACAAAGACATACACTGAAACCAAGTCACAAAGACATACACTGATACCCAGTAACACAGACACACTCTTACACCAAGTAACACAGACATACACTGACACCAAGTAACAAAGACATGCACAGATACCCAGTAACACAGACACACACTTACACCAAGTAACAAAGACAGACACTGATACCCAGTAACACAGACACACACTTACACCAAGTAGCAAAGACATACACTGACACCAAGTAACAAAGACACACACTTACAACATGTAACACAGACACACACTGACATCCAGTAACACAAACAAACACACTGACACCAAGTAACACAGACATACACTGATACCAAGTCACAAAGACATACACTGATACCCAGTAACACAGACACACACTTACACCAGGTAACACAGGCATACAATGACACCAAGTAACAAAGACATGCACTGATACCCAGTAACACAGACACACACTTACACCAAGTAACAAAGACAGACACTGATACCCAGTAACACAGACACACACTTACACCAAGTAATACAGGCATACAATGACACCAAGTAACAAAGACATACACTGACACCCAGTAACACAGACGCACACGGACACCAATGAACAAAGACACACACTTACACCAAGTAACACAGACACACACTGACGCCCAGTAACACAAACAAACGCACTGACACCAAGTAACACAGACATGCACTGATACCAAGTCACAAAGACACTCACTGATGCCCAGTAACACAGACACACACTGACACCAAGTAACAATGACACACACTTACACCAAGTAACACAGACATACACTGACACCAAGTAACAAAGACAGACAATTACACCAAGTAACAAAGACATACACTTACACCAAGTAACAATGACACACACTTACACCAAGTAACACAGACATACACTGACACCAAGTAACAAAGACAGACAATTACACCAAGTGACAAAGACATACACTTACACCAAGTATTTTGAAATACACTGACACCAAGTAACAAAGACATACACTGATACCCAGTAACACAGACACATGCTTACAACAAGTAACAAAGACATACACTGACACCAAGTCACAAAGACATACACTGATACCCAGTAACACAGACACACTCTTACACCAACTAATACAGACATACACTGACACCAAGTAACAAAGACATGCACAGATACCCAGTAACACAGACACACACTTACACCAAGTAACAAAGACATACACTGATACCCAGTAACACAGACACACACATACACCAAGTAACAAAGACATACACTGACACCCAGTAACAAAGACTCACACTGACACCCTGTAACACAGACGCACACTGACACCCAGTAACACAGACACACTCTTACACCAAGTAAAACAGACATACACACACACCAAGTAACAAAGACATGCACTGATACCCAGTAACACAGGCACACACTTACACCAAGTAACACAGACATACACTGACACCAAGTAACAAAGACATGCACTGATACCCAGTAACACAGACACACACTTACACCAAGTAACAAAGACAGACAATTACACCAAGTAACAAAGACATACACTTACACAAAGTATTTAGACATACACTGACACCAAGTACCAAAGACATACACTGATACCCAGTAACACAGACACACACTTACACCAAGTAACAAAGACATACACTGACACCAAGTCACAAAGACACACACTTACACCAAGTAACAAAGACATACACTGACACCCAGTAACACAGACACACACGGACACCAAGTAACAAAGACACACATTTACAACAAGTAAGAAAGACACACACTGACACCCAGTAACAAAGACATACACTGACACCAAGTCACAAAGACATTCACTGATACCTAGTAACAAAGACATACACTTACACCAAGTAACACAGACATACACTGACACCAAGTAACAAAGACAGACAATTACACCAAGTGACAAAGACATACACTTACACCAAGTCTTTTGAAATACACTGACACCAAGTCACAAAGACATTCACTGATGCCTAGTAACAAAGACATACACTTACACCAAGTAACACAGACATACACTGACACCAAGTAACAAAGACAGACAATTTCACCAAGTGTCAAAGACATACACTTACACCAAGTATTTTGAAATACACTGACACCAAGTAACAAAGACATACACTGACACCAAGTCACAAAGACACACACTGACTCCCAGTAACAAAGACATACACTGACACCAAGTCACAAAGACATACACTTACACCAAGTAACACAGACACACACTTACACCAAGTAACAAAGACAGACACTGATACCCAGCAAGAGAGACCCACACTTACACCCAGTAACACAGACACACAAGGACACCAAGTAACAGAGACACACCTTAACACCAAGTAATACAGACACACACTGACACCCAGTAACACAAACAAACACACTGAATCTAAGTAACACGGACATACACTGATACCAAGTCACAAAGACATGCACAGATACCCAGAAACACAGAGACAGACTAACACCAAGTAACAAAGACAGACACTGATACCCAGCAACACAGACCCACACTTACACCTCGTAACAAAGACATAAACTGACATCCAGTAACAAAGACATACACTGACACCCAGTAACACAGACACACACTGACACCAAATAACAAAGACACAGACTTACAACAAGTAACGCAGACACACACTGACACCCAGTAACACAGACACACACTTACACCAAGTAACACAGACATACACTGACAACAAGTAACAAAGACATACACTGATACCCAGTAACACAGGCACACACTTACACCAAGTAACACAGACATACACTGACACCAAGTAACAAAGACATGCACTGATACCCAGTAACACAGACACACACTTACACCAAGTAACAAAGACATACACTGATACCCAGTAACACAGACACACACTGACTCCCAGCAACTAAGACATACACTGACACCAAGTCACAAAGACATACACTGATACCCAGTAACACAGACACACACTTACACCAAGAAACAAAGGCATACACTGACACCAAGTAACAAAGACATGCACAGATACCCAGTAACACAGACACACACTTACACCAAGTAACAAAGACAGACACTGATACCCAGTAACACAGACACAAACTTACACCAAGTAACAAAGACATACACTGACACCCTGTAACAAAGACATACACTGACACCCAGTAACGCAGAAACACACGGACACCAAGTAACAAAGACACAGACTTACACCAAGTAACACTGACACACACTGACAGCCAGGAACACAGACACACACTTACACCAAGTAACACAGACATACACTGACACCATGTAACAAAGACAGACACTGATACCCAGTAACACAGGCACACACTTACACCAATTAACACAGACACACACTTACACCAAGTAACAAAGACAGAAACTGATACCCAGTAACACAGACACACACTTACACCAAGTAGCAAAGACATACACTGACACACAGTAACAAAGACATACACTGACACCCAGTAACACAGACACACACGGGCACCAAATAACAAAGACACACACTTACAACAAGTAACACAGACACACACTGACACCCAGCAACACAAACAAACACACTGACACCAAGTAACACAGACATACACTGATACCAAGTCACAAAGACATACACTGATGCCCAGTAACACAGACACACACTGACACCAAGTAACAAAGTCATACACTGACACCAAGTAACTAAGACATACACTTACACCCAGTAACAAAGACATACACTTACACCAAGTTACAAAGACAGACACTGATACCCAGTAACACAGACACACACTTACACCAAGTAACACAGGCATACAATGACACCAAGTAACAAAGACATGCACTGATACCCAGTAACACAGACACACACTTACACCAAGTAACAAAGACAGAAACTGATACCCGGTAACACAGACACACACTTACACCAAGTAACAAAGACATACACTGACACCATGTCACAAAGACACACACTGACACCCAGCAACACAGACACACACTTACACCAAGTAACACAGACATACACTGATACCCAGTAACACAGACACTTACTTACACCAAGTAGCAAAGACATACACTGACACCCAGTAACAAAGACATACACTGACACCCAGTAAAACAGACACTCACGGACACCAAGTCACAAAGACATACACTGATACCCAGTAACACAGACACACACTGACACCAAGTAATAAAGACATGCACTGACACCAAGTCACAAAGACATACACTGATACCAAGTCACAAAGACATACACTGATGCCCAGGAACACAGACACACACAGACACCATGTAACAAAGACATGCACTGACACCAAGTAACAAAGACATACACATACACCAAGAAACAAAGACACAAACTTATACCAAGTAACACAGACATACACTGACACCAAGTAACAAAGACAGATAATTACACCAAGTAACAAAGACATGCACTTACACCAAGTATTTTGACATACACTGACACTAAGTAACAAAGACATACACTGACACCAAGTCACGAAGACACACACTGAAAGCCAGTAACAAAGACATACACTGACACCAAGTAACAAAGAAATGCACTGATACCCAGTAACACAGACACACACTTACACCAAGTAACAAAGACAGACACTGATACCCAGTAACACAGACACACACTTACACCAAGTAGCAAAGACATACACTGACACCCAGTGACAAAGACATACACTTACACCAAGTTACAAAGACATACACTGATACCCAGTAACACAGACGCACATGGACACCAGGTAACAAAGACACACACTTACAACATGTAACACAGACACACACTGACATCCAGTAACACAAACAAACACACTGACACCAAGTAACACAGACATACACTGATACCTAGTCACAAAGACATACACTGATGCCCAGTAACACAGACACACACTGACACCAAGTAACAAAGACATACTCTTACACCCAGTAACAAAGACATACACTTACACCAAGTTACAAAGACATACACTGATACCCAGTAACACAGACACACACTTACACCAGGTAACACAGGCATACAATGACACCAAGTAACAAAGACATGCACTGATACCCAGTAACACAGACACACACTTACACCAAGTAACAAAGACAGACACTGATACCCAGTAACACAGACACACACTTACACCAAGTAATACAGGCATACAATGAGACCAAGTAACAAAGACATACACTGACACCCAGTAACACAGACGCACACGGACACCAATGAACAAAGACACACACTTACACCAACTAACACAGACACACACTGACACCCAGTAACACAAACAAACACACTGACACCTAGTAACACAGACATGCACTGATACCAAGTCACAAAGACACACACTGATGCCCAGTAACACAGACACACACTGACACCAAGTAACAATGACACATACTTACACCAAGTAACACAGACATACAGTGACACCAAGTAACAAAGACAGACAATTACACCAAGTAACAAAGACATACACTTACACCAAGTAACAATGACACACACTTACACCAAGTAACACAGACACACACTGACACCCAGTAACAATGACACACACTTACACCAAGTAACACATACATACACTGACACCAAGTAACAGAGACAGTCAATTACACCAAGTAACAAAGACATACACTTACACCAAGTAACAATGACACACACTTACAAAAAGTAACACAGACATACAATGACACCAAGTAACAAAGACAGACAATTACACCAAGTGACAAAGACATACACTTACACCAAGTATTTTGAAATACACTGACACCAAGTAACAAAGACATACACTGATACCCAGTAACACAGACACACGCTTACAACAAGTAACAAAGACATACACTGACAGCAAGTCACAAAGACAAACACTGACTCTCAGTAACAAAGACATACACTGACACCAAGTCACAAAGACATACACTGATGCCCAGGAACACAGACACACACAGACACCATGTAACAAAGACATGCACTGACACCAAGTAACAAAAACATACACTTACACAAAGTAACAAAGACACAAACTTATACCAAGTAACACAGACATACACTGACACCAAGTAACAAAGACAGACAATTACACCAAGTAACAAAGACATGCACTTACACCAAGTATTTTGACATACACTTACACCCAGTAACAAAGACATTCACTTACACCAAGTTACAAAGACATACACTGATACCCAGTAACACAGACACACACTTACACTAAGTAACAAAGGCATACACTGACACCAAGTCACGAAGACACACACTGAAAGCCAGTAACAAAGACATACACTGACACCAAGAAACAAAGAAATGCACTGATACCCAGTAACACAGACACACACTTACACCAAGTAACAAAGACAGACACTGATACCCAGTAACACAGACACACACTTACACCAAGTAGCAAATACATACACTGACACCCAGTGACAAAGACATACACTGACACCCAGTAACACAGACGCACATGGACACCAAGTAACAAAGACACACACTTACAACATGTAACACAGACACACACTGACATCAAGTAACACAAACAAACACACTGACACCAAGTAACACAGACATACACTGATACCAAGTCACAAAGTCATACACTGATGCCCAGTAACACAGACACACACTGACGCCAAGTAACAAAGACATACACTTACACCCAGTAACAAAGACATACACTTACACCAAGTTACAAAGACATACACTGATACCCAGTAACACAGACACACACTTACACCAAGTAACACAGGCATACAATGACACCAAGTAACAAAGACATGCACTGATACCCAGTAACACAGACACACACTTACACCAAGGAACAAAGACAGACACTGATACCCAGTAACACAGACACACACTTACACCAAGTAATACAGGCATACAATGACACCAAGTAACAAAGACATACACTGACACCCAGTAACACAGACGCACACGGACACCAATGAACAAAGACACACACTTGCACCAAGTAACACAGACACACACTGACACCCAGTAACACAAACAAACACACTGACACCAAGTAACACAGACATGCACTGATACCAAGTCACAAAGACACACACTGATGCCCAGTAACACAGACACACACTGACACCAAGTAACAATGACACACACTTACACCAAGTAACACAGACATACACTGACACCAAGTAACAAAGACAGACAATTACACCAAGTAACAAAGACATACACTTACACCAAGTAACAATAACACACACTTACACCAAGTAACACAGACATACACTGACACCAAGTAACAAAGACAGACAATTACACCAAGTGACAAAGACATACACTTACACCAAGTATTTTGAAATACACTGACACCAAGTAACAAAGACATACACTTATACCCAGTAACACAGACACACCCTTGCAACAAGTAACAAAGACATCCACTGACACCAAGTCACAAAGACACACACTGACTCCCAGTAACAAAGACATACACTGACACCAAGTCACAAAGCCATACACTGATACCCAGTAACACAGACACACTCTTACACCAAGTATCACAGACATACACTGACACCAAGTAACAAAGACATGCACATATACCCAGTAACACAGACACACACTTACACCAAGTAACAAAGACATACACTGATACCCAGTAACACAGACACACACATACACCAAGTAACAAAGACGTCCACTGACACCCAGTAACAAAGACTTACACTGACACCAAGTAACGTAGACACACACGGACACCTAGTAACAAAGACACAGACTTACACCTAGTAACACAGACGCACACTGACACCCAGTAACACAGACACACTCTTAGACCTAGTAAAACAGACATACACTGACACCAAGTAACAAAGACATACACTGATACCCAGTAACACAGGCACACACTTACACCAAGTAACACAGACAGACACTGAAACCAAGTAACAAAGATATGCACTGATACCCAGTAACACAGACACACACTTACACCAAGTATCAAAGACAGACAATTACACCAAGTAACAAAGACATACACATACACAAAGTATTTTGACATACACTGACACCAAGTACCAAAGACATACACTGATACCCGGTAACACAGACACACACTTACACCAAGTAACAAAGACAAACACAGACACCAAGTCACAAAGACACACACTTACACCAAGTAACAAAGACATAGACTGACACCCAGTAACACAGACACACACTTACACCAAGTAACAAAGACACACATTTACAACAAGTAACACAGACACACACTGACACCCAGTAACAAAGACATACACTGACACCAAGTCACAAAGACATTCACTGATAACTAGTAACAAAGACACACACTTACACCAAGTAACACAGACATACACTGACACCAAGTAACAAAGACAGACAATTACACCAAGTGACAAAGACATACACTGACACCAAGTATTTTGAAATATACTGACACCAAGTAACAAAGACATACACTGATACCCAGTAACACAGACACACGCTTACAACAAGTAACTAAGACAGAAACTGATACCCGGTAACACAGACACACACTTACACCAAGTATCAAAGACATACACTGACACCATGTCACAAAGACACACACTGACACCCAGTAACACAGACACACACGGACACCAAGTCAAAAGACATACACTGATACCCAGTAACACAGACACACACTGACACCAAGTAATAAAGACATGCACTGACACCAAGTCACAAAGACATACACTGACACCAAGTAACAAAGACATACACTTACACCAAGAAACAAAGACACAAACTTATACCAAGTAACACAGACATACACTGACACCAAGTAACAAAGACAGATAATTACACCAAGTAACAAAGACATACACTGACACCAAGTCACGAAGACACACACTGAAAGCCAGTAACAAAGACATACACTGACACCAAGTAACAAAGAAATGCACTGATACCCAGTAACACAGACACACACTTACACCAAGTAACAAAGACAGACACTGATACCCAGTAACACAGACACACACTTACACCAAGTAACAAAGACAGACACTGATACCCAGTAACACAGACACACACTTACACCAAGTAATACAGGCATACAATGACACCAAGTAACAAAGACATACACTGACACCCAGTAACACAGACGCACACGGACACCAATGAACAAAGACACACACTTACACCAAGTAACACAGACACACACTGACACCCAGTAACACAAACAAACACACTGACACCTAGTAACACAGACATGCACTGATACCAAGTCACAAAGACACACACTGATGCCCAGTAACACAGACACACACTGACACCAAGTAACAATGACACACACTTACAGCAAGTAACACAGACATACAGTGACACCAAGTAACAAAGACAGACAATTACACCAAGTAACAAAGACATACACTTACACCAAGTAACAATGACACACACTTACACCAAGTAACACAGACACACACTGACACCAAGTAACAATGACACACACTTACACCAAGTAACACATACATACACTGACACCAAGTAACAGAGACAGTCAATTACACCAAGTAACAATGACACACACTTACACCAAGTAACACAGACATACACTGACACCAAGTAACAAAGACAGACATTTACACCAAGTGACAAAGACATACACTTTCACCAAGTATTTTGAAATACACTGACACCAAGTAACAAAGACATACACTGATACCCAGTAACACAGACACACGCTTACAACAAGTAACAAAGACATACACTGACAGCAAGTCACAAAGACACACACTGACTCTCAGTAACAAAGACATACACTGACACCAAGTCACAAAGACATACACTGATACCCAGGAACACAGACACACTCTTACACCAAGTAACACAGACATACACTGACACCAAGTAACAAAGACATGCACAGATACCCAGGAACACAGACAAACACTTGCACCAAGTAACACAGACAGACATTGATACCCAGTAACAGAGACACATACTTACACCAAGTAGCAAAGACATACACTGACACCCAGTAACAAAGACATACACTGACACCCAGTAACACAGACACACACTGACACCAAGTAATAAAGACATGCACTGACAACAAGTCACAAAGACATACACTGATACCAAGTCACAAAGACATACACTGATGCCCAGGAACACAGACACACACAGACACCATGTAACAAAGACATGCACTTACACCAAGTAACAAAAACATACACTTACACCAAGTAACAAAGACACAAACATATACCAAGTAACACAGACATACACTGACACCAAGTAACAAAGACAGACAATTACACCAAGTAACAAAGACATGCACTTACATCAAAGTATTTTGACATACACTTACACCCAGTAACAAAGACATACACTTACACCAAGTTACAAAGACATACACTGATACCCAGTAACACCGACACACACTTACACCAAGTTACAAAGACATACACTGACACCAAGTCACGAAGACACACACAGAAAGCCAGTAACAAAGACATACACTGACACCAAGAAACAAAGAAATGCACTGATACCCAGTAACACAGACACACACTTACACCAAGTAACAAAGACAGACACTGATACCCAGTAACACAGACACACACTTACACCAAGTAGCAAAGACATACACTGACACCCAGTGACAAAGACATACACTGACACCCAGTAACACAGACGCACATGGACACCAAGTAACAAAGACACACACTTACAACATGTAACACAGACACACACTGACATCCAGTAACACAAACAAACACACTGACACCAAGTAACACAGACATACACTGATACCAAGTCACAAAGACATACACTGATGCCCAGTAACGCAGACACACACTGACACCAAGTAACAAAGACATACACTTACACCCAGTAACAAAGACATACACTTACACCAAGTTACAAAGACATACACTGATACCCAGTAACACAGACACACACTTACACCAAGTAACACAGGCATACAATGACACCAAGTAACAAAGACATGCACTGATACCCAGTAACACAGACACACACTTACACCAAGTAACACAGACATACACTGAAACCAAGTAACAAAGATATGCACTGATACCCAGTAACACAGACACACACTTACACCAAGTATCAAAGAAAGACAATTACACCAAGTAACAAAGACATACACATACACAAAGTATTTTGACATACACTGACACCAAGTAACCAAAGACATACACTGATACCCAGTAACTCAGACACACACTTACACCAAGTAACAAAGACAAAC
This sequence comes from Heterodontus francisci, assembly GCF_036365525.1. NCBI lineage: Eukaryota > Metazoa > Chordata > Chondrichthyes > Heterodontiformes > Heterodontidae > Heterodontus > Heterodontus francisci. The sequence continues at coordinate 1,643,492 of NW_027140794.1, forward strand.
ACTGACACCAAGTCACAAAGACACACACTTACACCAAGTAACAAAGACATAGACTGACACCCAGTAACACAGACACACACTTACAGCAATTAACAAAGACACACATTTACAACAAGTAACACAGACACACACTGACACCCAGTAACAAAGACATACACTGACACCAAGTCACAAAGACATTCACTGATACCTAGTAACAAAGACACACACTTACACCAAGTAACACGGACATACACTGACACATGGTAACAAAGACAGACAATTACACCAAGTGACAAAGACATACATTGACACCCAGTATTTTGAAATATACTGACACCAAGTAACAAAGACATACACTGATACCCAGTAACACAGACACACGCTTACAACAAGTAACAAAGACAGAAACGGATACCCGGTAACACAGACACACACTTACACCAAGTATCAAAGACATACACTGACACCATGTCACAAAGACACACACTGACACCCAGCAACACAGACACACACTTACACCAAGTAACACAGACATACACTGATACCCAGTAACACAGACACATACTTACACCAAGTAGCAAAGACATACACTGACACCCAGTAACAAAGACATACACTGACACCCAGTAACACAGACACACACGGACACCAAGTCACAAAGACATACACTGATACCCAGTAACACAGACACACACTGACACCAAGTAATAAAGACATGCACTGACACCAAGTCACAAAGACATACACTGATACCAAGTCACAAAGACATACACTGATGCCCAGGAACACAGACACACACAGACACCATGTAACAAAGACATGCACTGACACCAAGTAACAAAGACATACACTTACACCAAGAAACAAAGACACAAACTTACACCAAGTAACACAGACATACACTGACACCAAGTAACAAAGACAGATAATTACACCAAGTAACAAAGACATGCACTTACACCAAGTATTTTGACATACACTGACACCAAGTAACAAAGACATACACTGATACCCAGTAACACAGACACACACTTACACCAAGTAACAAAGACAGACACTGATACCCAGTAACACAGACACACACTTACACCAAGTAGCAAAGACATACACTGACACCCAGTGACAAAGACATACACTGACACCCAGTAACACAGACGCATATGGACACCAGGTAACAAAGACACACACTTACAACATGTAACACAGACACACACTGACATCCAGTAACACAAACGAACACACTGACACCAAGTAACACAGACATACACTGATACCTAGTCACAAAGACATACACTGATGCCCAGTAACACAGACACACACTGACACCAAGTAGCAAAGACATACACTTACACCCAGTAACAAAGACATACACTGACACCCAGTAACACAGACGCATATGGACACCAGGTAACAAAGACACACACTTACAACATGTAACACAGACACACACTGACATCCAGTAACACAAACGAACACACTGACACCAAGTAACACAGACATACACTGATACCTAGTCACAAAGACATACACTGATGCCCAGTAACACAGACACACACTGACACCAAGTAACAAAGACATACACTTACACCCAGTAACAAAGACATACACTTACACCAAGTTACAAAGACATACACTGATACCCAGTAACACAGACACACACTTACACCAGGTAACACAGGCATACAATGACACCAAGTAACAAAGACATGCACTGATACCCAGTAACACAGACACACACTTACACCAAGTAACAAAGACAGACACTGATACCCAGTAACACAGACACACACTTACACCAAGTAATACAGGCATACAATGACACCAAGTAACAAAGACATACACTGACACCCAGTAACACAGACGCACACGGACACCAATGAACAAAGACACACACTTACACCAAGTAACACAGACACACACTGACACCCAGTAACACAAACAAACACACTGACACCTAGTAACACAGACATGCACTGATACCAAGTCACAAAGACACACACTGATGCCCAGTAACACAGACACACACTGACACCAAGTAACAATGACACACACTTACACCAAGTAACACAGACACACACTGACACCAAGTAACAATGACACACACTTACACCAAGTAACACATACATACACTGACACCAAGTAACAGAGACAGTCAATTACACCAAGTAACAATGACACACACTTACACCAAGTAACACAGACATACACTGACACCAAGTAACAAAGGCAGACATTTACACCAAGTGACAAAGACATACACTTTCACCAAGTATTTTGAAATACACTGACACCAAGTAACAAAGACATACACTGATACCCAGTAACACAGGCACACGCTTACAACAAGTAACAAAGACATACACTGACAGCAAGTCACAAAGACTCTCACAGACTCTCAGTAACAAAGACATACACTGACACCAAGTCACAAAGACATACATTGATACCCAGGAACACAGACACATTCTTACACCAAGTAACACAGACATACACTGACACCAAGTAACAAAGACATGCACAGATACCCAGGAACACAGACACACACTTGCACCAAGTAACACAGACAGACATTGATAACCAGTAACAGAGACACATACTTACACCAAGTAGCAAAGACATACACTGACACCCAGTAACAAAGACATACACTGACACCCAGTAACACAGACACACACGGACACCAAGTCACAAAGACATACACTGACACCCAGTAACACAGACACACACTGACACCAAGTAATAAAGACATGCACTGACAACAAGTCACAAAGACATACACTGATACCAAGTCACAAAGACATACACTGATGCCCAGGAACACAGACACACACAGACACCATGTAACAAAGACATGCACTGACACCAAGTAACAAAAACATACACTTACACCAAGTAACAAAGACACAAACTTATACCAAGTAACACAGAGATACACTGACACAAAGTAACAAAGACAGACAATTACACCAAGTTACAAAGACATGCACTTACACCAAGTATTTTGACATACACTTACACCCAGTAACAAAGACATACACTTACACCAAGTTACAAAGACATACACTGATACCCAGTAACACAGACACACACTTACACCAAGTAACAAAGACATACACTGACACCAAGTCACGAAGACACACACTGAAAGCCAGTAACAAAGACATACACTGACACCAAGAAACAAAGAAATGCACTGATACCCAGTAACACAGACACACACTTACACCAAGTAACAAAGATAGACACTGATACCCAGTAACACAGACACACACTTACACCAAGTAGCAAAGACATACACTGACACCCAGTGACAAAGACATACACTGACACCCAGTAACACAGACGCACATGGACACCAAGTAACAAAGACACACACTTACAACATGTAACACAGACACAGACTGACATCCAGTAACACAAACAAACACACTGACACCAAGTAACACAGACATACACTGATACCAAGTCACAAAGACATACACTGATGCCCAGTAACACAGACACACACTGACACCAAGTAACAAAGACATACACTTACACCCAGTAACAAATACATACACTTACACCAAGTTACAAAGACATACACTGATACCCAGTAACACAGACACACACTTACACCAAGTAACACAGGCATACAATGACACCAAGTAACAAAGACATGCACTGATACCCAGTAACACAGACACACACTTACACCAAGGAACAAAGACAGACACTGATACCCAGTAACACAGACACACACTTACACCAAGTAATACAGGCATACAATGACACCAAGTAACAAAGACATACACTGACACCCAGTAACACAGACGCACACGGACATTAATGAACAAAGACACACACTTACACCAAGTAACACAGGCACACTGACACCCAGTAACACAAACAAACACACTGACACCATGTAACACAGACATGCACTGATACCAAGTCACAAAGACACACACTGATGCCCAGTAACACAGACACACACTGACACCAAGTAACAATGACACACACTTACACCAAGTAACACAGACATACACTGACACCAAGTAACAAAGACAGACAATTACACCAAGTAACAAAGACATACACTGACACCAAGTAACAAAGACACACACTTACAACATGTAACACAGACACACACTGACATCCAGTAACACAAACAAACACACTGACACCAAGTAACACAGACATACACTGATACCAAGTCACAAAGACATACACTGATACCCAGTAACACAGACACACACTTACACCAGGTAACACAGGCATACAATGACACCAAGTAACAAAGACATGCACTGATACCCAGTAACACAGACACACACTTACACCAAGTAACAAAGACAGACACTGATACCCAGTAACACAGACACACACTTACACCAAGTAATACAGGCATACAATGACACCAAGTAACAAAGACATACACTGACACCCAGTAACACAGACGCACACGGACACCAATGAACAAAGACACACACTTACACCAAGTAACACAGACACACACTGACACCCAGTAACACAAACAAACGCACTGACACCAAGTAACACAGACATGCACTGATACCAAGTCACAAAGACACTCACTGATGCCCAGTAACACAGACACACACTGACACCAAGTAACAATGACACACACTTACACCAAGTAACACAGACATACACTGACACCAAGTAACAAAGACAGACAATTACACCAAGTAACAAAGACATACACTTACACCAAGTAACAATGACACACACTTACACCAAGTAACACAGACATACACTGACACCAAGTAACAAAGACAGACAATTACACCAAGTGACAAAGACATACACTTACACCAAGTATTTTGAAATACACTGACACCAAGTAACAAAGACATACACTGATACCCAGTAACACAGACACATGCTTACAACAAGTAACAAAGACATACACTGACACCAAGTCACAAAGACATACACTGATACCCAGTAACACAGACACACTCTTACACCAAGTAACACAGACATACACTGACACCAAGTAACAAAGACATGCACAGATACCCAGTAACACAGACACACACTTACACCAAGTAACAAAGACATACACTGATACCCAGTAACACAGACACACACATACACCAAGTAACAAAGACATACACTGACACCCAGTAACAAAGACTCACACTGACACACTGTAACGCAGACACACACGGACACCTAGTAACAAAGACACAGACTTACACCTAGTAACACAGACGCACACTGACACCCAGTAACACAGACACACTCTTACACCAAGTAAAACAGACATACACAGACACCAAGTAACAAAGACATGCACTGATACCCAGTAACACAGGCACACACTTACACCAAGTAACACAGACATACACTGACACCAAGTAACAAAGACATGCACTGATACCCAGTAACACAGACACACACTTACACCAAGTAACAAAGACAGACAATTACACCAAGTAACAAAGACATACACTTACACAAAGTATTTTGACATACACTGACACCAAGTACCAAAGACATACACTGATACCCAGTAACACAGACACACACTTACACCAAGTAACAAAGACATACACTGACACCAAGTCACAAAGACAAACACTTACACCAAGTAACAAAGACATACACTGACACCCAGTAACACAGACACACACGGACACCAAGTAACAAAGACACACATTTACAACAAGTAACAAAGACACACACTGACACCCAGTAACAAAGACATACACTGACACCAAGTCACAAAGACATTCACTGATACCTAGTAACAAAGACACACACTTACACCAAGTAACACAGACATACACTGACACCAAGTAACAAAGACAGACAATTACACCAAGTGACAAAGACATACACTTACACCAAGTATTTTGAAATACACTGACACCAAGTAACAAAGACATACACTGATACCCAGTAACACAGACACACACTTACAACAAGTAACAAAGACATACACTGACACCAAGTCACAAAGACACACACTGACTCCCAGTAACAAAGACATACACTGACACCAAGTCACAAAGACATACACTTACACCAAGTAACACAGACACACACTTACACCAAGTAACAAAGACAGACACTGATACCCAGCAACACAGACCCACACTTACACCCAGTAACACAGACACACACGGACACCAAGTAACAGAGACACACCGTTACACCAAGTAATACAGACACACACTGACACCCAGTAACACAAACAAACACACTGAATCTAAGTAACACGGACATACACTGATACCAAGTCACAAAGACATGCACAGATACCCAGAAACACAGAGACACACTAACACCAAGTAACAAAGACAGACACTGATACCCAGCAACACAGACCCACACTTACACCTCGTAACAAAGACATACACTGACATCCAGTAACAAAGACATACACTGACACCCAGTAACACAGACAGACACTGACACCAAATAACAAAGAGACAGACTTACAACAAGTAACGCAGACACACACTGACACCCAGTAACACAGACACACACTTACACCAAGTAACACAGACATACACTGACACCAAGTAACAAAGACATACACTGATACCCAGTAACACAGGCACACACTTACACCAAGTAACACAGACATACACTGACACCAAGTAACAAAGACATGCACTGATACCCAGTAACACAGACACACAGTTACACCAAGTAACAAAGACAGACAATTACACCAAGTAACAAAGACATACACTTACACCAAGTATTTCTTCATACACTGACACCAAGTAACAAAGACATACACTGATACCCAGTAACACAGACACACACTTACACCAAGTAACAAAGACATACACTGACACCAAGTCACAAAGACACACACTGACTCCCAGCAACAAAGACATACACTGACACCAAGTCACAAAGACATACACTGATACCCAGTAACACAGACACACACTTACACCAAGAAACAAAGGCATACACTGACACCAAGTAACAAAGACATGCACAGATACCCAGTAACACAGACACACACTTACACCAAGTAACAAAGACAGACACTGATACCCAGTAACACAGAACATAGAACATAGAACATAGAACATACAGCACAGAACAGGCCCTTCGGCCCACAATGTTGTGCCGATCCTTTGTCCTCTGTCAAGGACAATTTAATCTATACCCCATCATTCTCCTTTATCCATATACCTATCCAAAAGCCTTTTGAAAGTCCCTAAAGTTTCTGACTCAACAACTTCCCCGGGCAAGGCATTCCATGCCTCGACCACTCTCTGGGTAAAGAACCTTCCCCTGACATCCCCCTTATATCTCCCACCCTTCACCTTAAATTTATGACCCCTTGTAACGCTTTGCTCCACCCGGGGAAAAGGTTTCTGACTGTCTACCCTATCTATTCCCCTGATCATCTTATAAACCTCTATCATGTCACCCCTCATCCTTCTCCTTTCTAATGAGAAGAGGCCTAGAATGTTCAGCCTTTCCTCGTAAGACTTATTCTCCATTCCAGGCAACATCCTGGTAAATCTCCTCTGCACCCTCTCCAAGGCTTCCACATCCTTCCTAAAATGAGGCGACCAGAACTGCACACAGTACTCCAAATGAGGCCTTACCAAGGTCCTGTACAGCTGCATCATCACCTCACGGCTCTTAAATTCAATCCCTCTGCTAATGAACGCTAACACCCCATATGCCTTCTTCACAGCCCTATCCACTTGAGTTGCAACTTTCAATGATCTATGCACATAGACCCCAAGGTCTCTCTGCTCCTCCACATGCCCAAGAACCCTACCGTTAACCCAGTATTTTGCATTCATGTTTGTCCTTCCAAAATGGACGACCTCACACTTTTCAGGGTTAAACTCCATCTGCCACTTTTCAGCCCAGCACTGCAACCTATCCAAGTCCCTTTGCAGACGACAATAGCCCTCCTCGGTATCCACAACTCCACCAACCTTTGTATCATCTGCAAATTTACTGACCCACCCTTCGACTTCCTCATCCAAGTCGTTAATAAAAATCACAAACAGGAGAGGACCCAGAACTGATCCCTGCGGCACGCCACTGGTAACTGGGCTCCAGGCTGAGTATTTACCATCTAAGACCACTCTCTGCCTTCTATCAGTTAGCCAATTCTTAATCCAACTGGCCACATTCCCCACGATCCCATGCCTCCTGACTTTCTCCATAAGTCTACCATGGGGGACCTTATCAAATGCCTTACTAAAATCCATGTACACCACATCCACTGGTTTACCCTCATCCACTTGCTTGGTCACCTGCTCAAAGAATTCAATCAGGCTTGTGAGGCAAGACCTACCCCTCACAAAACCGTGCTGACTGTCCCGAATCAAGCAGTGTCTTTCCAGATGCTCAGAAATCCTATCCCTCAGCACCTTTTCCATCAACTTGCCTACCACCGAAGTAAGACTAACTGGCCTGTAATTCCCAGGGTTGTTCCTATTCCCTTTCTTGAACAGGGGCACAACATTTGCCACCCTCCAATCACCTGGTACCACCCCCGTCAGCAGAGAAGATGAAAAGATCATTGCCAGCGGCTCTGCAATTTCATCCCTTGCTTCCCATAACATCCTTGGATATACCCCGTCAGGCCCGGGAGACTTGTCTATCTTCAAGTTATTCAAAAACCCCAACACATCTTCCCTCCTAACGAGCACTTCCTCGAGCTTACCAGTCTGTTTCACACCGTCCTCTTCAGTAATACACCCCTTCTCATTCGTAAATACCGAAGAGAAGTACTCATTCAAAACCTCACTTATCTCTTCCGGCTCAACACACAGTCTCCCGCTATTGTCCTTGACCGGACCTATGGTCCCCCTGGTCATCCTCATATTTCTGACATACGCGTAAAAGGCCTTGGGGTTTTCTTTTATCCTACCCGCCAAGCATTTTTCATGCCCTCTCTTAGCTCTCCTAATCCCTTTCTTCAGATCCTTCCTGGCCATCTTGTATCCCTCCAGAGCTATGCCTGTGCCCTTTTTCCTCAACTTTATATACGCATCCTTCTTCTTCCTAACAAGACTCTCAACCTCTCTTGTCAACCACGGTTCCCTCACATGACCATCCCTTCCCTGTCTGACAGGGACATGCTTATCAATGGCCCCTACTATCTGCTCCTTGAAAAAGTTCCACATTTCGACCGTGCCCTTCCCTGCCAGCATATGCTCCCAACTTATGCTCCTCAGTTCCTGCCTGACAGCATCATATCTACCCTTCCCCCAATTGTAAACCTTGCCCTGTTGCACATACCTATCCCTCTCCATTACCACAGTGAATGCTACAGAATTGTGATCACTATCTCCAAAGTGCTCGCCCACCAACAGCTCTATCACTTGCCCTGGTTCATTACCTAGTACCAAATCCAATATTGCCTCCCCTCTGGTCGGGCAGTCTACATACTGAGTCAGAAAAGCTTCCTGGACATACTGCACAAACACTACCCCATCCAAACTATTCGATCTAAAGAGTTGCCAATCAATATTTGGGAAGTTGAAATCCCCCATAATTACTACCCTGTGACTTCTGCTCCTTTCCAAAATCTGTTTCCCAATCTGCTCTTCCACCTCCCTGCTGCTATTGGGGGGCCTATAGAAAACTCCCATCAAGGTGACTGCTCCTTTCCTGTTCCTGACCTCAACCCACAGTGCCTCAGTCGGCAGATCCTCCTCGAAAATTCTTTCAGCAGTTGTTACACTATTTCTAACTAACAATGCCACCCCCCCCACCTCTTTTACCACCATTCCTAATCTTATGAAAACATCTATAACCAGGTACCTCCAAAAACCATTCCTCCCCCTCACCTATCCACGTTTCAGTGATGGCCACAACATCGTAGTCCCAAGTGCCCATCCACGCCTTCAATTCACTCACCTTATTCCTGATGCTTCTTGCGTTGAAGTATACGCACTTTAACCCTTCTCCGTGCCCACAAAGTTACACCAAGTAACAAAGACATACACTGACACCCTGTAACAAAGACATACACTGACACCCAGTAACGCGGAAACACACGGACACCAAGTAACAAAGACACAGACTTACACCAAGTAACACTGACACACACTGACAGCCAGGAACACAGACACACACTTACACCAAGTAACACAGACATACACTGACACCATGTAACAAAGACAGACACTGATACCCAGTAACACAGGCACACACTTACACCAATTAACACAGACACACACTTACACCAAGTAACAAAGACAGAAACTGATACCCAGTAACACAGACACACACTTACACCAAGTAGCAAAGACATACACTGATACACAGTAACAAAGACATACACTGACACCCAGTAACACAGACACACACGGGCACCAAATAACAAAGACACACACTTACAACAAGTAACACAGACACACACTGACACCCAGCAACACAAACAAACACACTGACACCAAGTAACACAGACATACACTGATACCAAGTCACAAAGACATACACTGATGCCCAGTAACACAGACACACACTGACACCAAGTAACAAAGTCATACACTGACACCAAGTAACTAAGACATACACTTACACCCAGTAACAAAGACATACACTTACACCAAGTTACAAAGACAGACACTGATACCCAGTAACACAGACACACACTTACACCAAGTAACACAGGCATACAATGACACCAAGTAACAAAGACATGCACTGATACCCAGTAACACAGACACACACTTACACCAAGTAACAAAGACAGAAACTGATACCCGGTAACACAGACACACACTTACACCAAGTAACAAAGACATACACTGACACCATGTCACAAAGACACACACTGACACCCAGCAACACAGACACACACTTACACCAAGTAACACAGACATACACTGATACCCAGTAACACAGACACTTACTTACACCAAGTAGCAAAGACATACACTGACACCCAGTAACAAAGACATACACTGACACCCAGTAACACAGACACACACGGACACCAAGTCACAAAGACATACACTGATACCCAGTAACACAGACACACACTGACACCAAGTAATAAAGACATGCACTGACACCAAGTCACAAAGACATACACTGATACCAAGTCACAAAGACATACACTGATGCCCAGGAACACAGACACACACAGACACCATGTAACAAAGACATGCACTGACACCAAGTAACAAAGACATACACATACACCAAGAAACAAAGACACAAACTTATACCAAGTAACACAGACATACACTGACACCAAGTAACAAAGACAGATAATTACACCAAGTAACAAAGACATGCACTTACACCAAGTATTTTGACATACACTGACACTAAGTAACAAAGACATACACTGACACCAAGTCACGAAGACACACACTGAAAGCCAGTAACAAAGACATACACTGACACCAAGTAACAAAGAAATGCACTGATACCCAGTAACACAGACACACACTTACACCAAGTAACAAAGACAGACACTGATACCCAGTAACACAGACACACACTTACACCAAGTAGCAAAGACATACACTGACACCCAGTGACAAAGACATACACTGACACCCAGTAACACAGACGCACATGGACACCAGGTAACAAAGACACACACTTACAACATGTAACACAGACACACACTGACATCCAGTAACACAAACAAACACACTGACACCAAGTAACACAGACATACACTGATACCTAGTCACAAAGACATACACTGATGCCCAGTAACACAGACACACACTGACACCAAGTAACAAAGACATACTCTTACACCCAGTAACAAAGACATACACTTACACCAAGTTACAAAGACATACACTGATACCCAGTAACACAGACACACACTTACACCAGGTAACACAGGCATACAATGACACCAAGTAACAAAGACATGCACTGATACCCAGTAACACAGACACACACTTACACCAAGTAACAAAGACAGACACTGATACCCAGTAACACAGACACACACTTACACCAAGTAAGACAGGCATACAATGAGACCAAGTAACAAAGACATACACTGACACCCAGTAACACAGACGCACACGGACACCAATGAACAAAGACACACACTTACACCAAGTAACACAGACACACACTGACACCCAGTAACACAAACAAACACACTGACACCTAGTAACACAGACATGCACTGATACCAAGTCACAAAGACACACACTGATGCCCAGTAACACAGACACACACTGACACCAAGTAACAATGACACACACTTACACCAAGTAACACAGACATACAGTGACACCAAGTAACAAAGACAGACAATTACACCAAGTAACAAAGACATACACTTACACCAAGTAACAATGACACACACTTACACCAAGTAACACAGACACACACTGACACCAAGTAACAATGACACACACTTACACCAAGTAACACATACATACACTGACACCAAGTAACAGAGACAGTCAATTACACCAAATAACAAAGACATACACTTACACCAAGTAACAATGACACACACTTACACCAAGTAACACAGACATACAATGACACCAAGTAACAAAGACAGACAATTACACCAAGTGACAAAGACATACACTTACACCAAGTATTTTGAAATACACTGACACCAAGTAACAAAGACATACACTGATACCCAGTAACACAGACACACGCTTACAACAAGTAACAAAGACATACACTGACAGCAAGTCACAAAGACAAACACTGACTCTCAGTAACAAAGACATACACTGACACCAAGTCACAAAGACATACACTGATGCCCAGGAACACAGACACACACAGACACCATGTAACAAAGACATGCACTGACACCAAGTAACAAAAACATACACTTACACCAAGTAACAAAGACACAAACTTATACCAAGTAACACAGACGTACACTGACACCAAGTAACAAAGGCAGACAATTACACCAAGTAACAAAGACATGCACTTACACCAAGTATTTTGACATACACTTACACCCAGTAACAAAAACATTCACTTACACCAAGTTACAAAGACATACACTGATACCCAGTAACACAGACACACGCTTACACTAAGCAACAAAGGCATACACTGACACCAAGTCACGAAGACACACACTGAAAGCCAGTAACAAAGACATACACTGACACCAAGAAACAAGGAAATGCACTGATGCCCAGTAACACAGACACACACTTACACCAAGTAACAAAGACAGACACTGATACCCAGTAACACAGACACACATGGACACCAAGTAACAAAGACACACACTTACAACATGTAACACAGACACACACTGACATCCAGTAACACAAACAAACACACTGACACCAAGTAACACAGACATACACTGATACCAAGTCACAAAGACATACACTGATGCCCAGTAACACAGACACACACTGACGCCAAGTAACACAGGCATACAATGACACCAAGTAACAAAGACATGCACTGATACCCAGTAACACAGACACACACTTACACCAAGTTACAAAGACATACACTGATACCCAGTAACACAGACACACACTTACACCAAGTAACACAGGCATACAATGACACCAAGTAACAAAGACATGCACTGATACCCAGTAACACAGACACACACTTACACCAAGGAACAAAGACAGACACTGATACCCAGTAACACAGACACACACTTACACCAAGTAATACAGGCATACAATGACACCAAGTAACAAAGACATACACTGACACCCAGTAACACAGACGCACACGGACACCAATGAACAAAGACACACACTTGCACCAAGTAACACAGACACACACTGACACCCAGTAACACAAACAAACACACTGACACCAAGTAACACAGACATGCACTGATACCAAGTCACAAAGACACACACTGATGCCCAGTAACACAGACACACACTGACACCAAGTAACAATGACACACACTTACACCAAGTAACACAGACATACACTGACACCAAGTAACAAAGACAGACAATTACACCAAGTAACAAAGACATACACTTACACCAAGTAACAATGACACACACTTACACCAAGTAACACAGACATACACTGACACCAAGTAACAAAGACAGACAATTACACCAAGTGACAAAGACATACACTTACACCAAGTATTTTGAAATACACTGACACCAAGTAACAAAGACATACACTGATACCCAGTAACACAGACACACGCTTGCAACAAGTAACAAAGACATACACTGACACCAAGTCACAAAGACACACACTGACTCCCAGTAACAAAGACATACACTGACACCAAGTCACAAAGCCATACACTGATACCCAGTAACACAGACACACTCTTACACCAAGTATCACAGACATACACTGACACCAAGTAACAAAGACATGCACATATACCCAGTAACACATACACACACTTACACCAAGTAACAAAGACATACACTGATACCCAGTAACACAGACACACACATACACCAAGTAACAAAGACATCCACTGACACCCAGTAACAAAGACATACACTGACACCAAGTCACAAAGACATACACTGATACCCAGGAACACAGACACACTCTTACACCAAGTAACACAGACATACACTGACACCAAGTAACAAAGACATGCACAGATACCCAGGAACACAGACAAACACTTGCACCAAGTAACACAGACAGACATTGATACCCAGTAACAGAGACACATACTTACACCAAGTAGCAAAGACATACACTGACACCCAGTAACAAAGACATACACTGACATCCAGTAACACAGACACACACTGACACCAAGTAATAAAGACATGCACTGACAACAAGTCACAAAGACATACACTGATACCAAGTCACAAAGACATACACTGATGCCCAGGAACACAGACACACACAGACACCATGTAACAAAGACATGCACTGACACCAAGTCACAAAAACATACACTTACACCAAGTAACAAAGACACAAACTTATACCAAGTAACACAGACATACACTGACACCAAGTAACAAAGACAGACAATTACACCAAGTAACAAAGACATGCACTTACACCAAGTATTTTGACATACACTTACACCCAGTAACAAAGACATACACTTACACCAAGTTACAAAGACAGACACTGATACCCAGTAACACAGACACACACTTACACCAAGTTACAAAGACATACACTGACACCAAGTCACGAAGACACACACAGAAAGCCACTAACAAAGACATACACTGACACCAAGAAACAAAGAAATGCACTGATACCCAGTAACACAGACACACACTTACACCAAGTAACAAAGACAGACACTGATACCCAGTAACACAGACACACACTTACACCAAGTAGCAAAGACAAACACTGACACCCAGTGACAAAGACATACACTGACACCCAGTAACACAGACGCACATGGACACCAAGTAACAAAGACACACACTTACAACATGTAACACAGACACACGCTGACATCCAGTAACACAATCAAACACACTGACACCAAGTAACACAGACATACACTGATACCAAGTCACAAAGACATACACTGATGCCCAGTAACGCAGACACACACTGACACCAAGTAACAAAGACATACACTTACACCCAGTAACAAAGACATACACTTACACCAAGTTACAAAGACATACACTGATACCCAGTAACACAGACACACACTTACACCAAGTAACACAGGCATACAATGACACCAAGTAACAAAGACATGCACTGATACCCAGTAACACAGACACACACTTACACCAAGTAACACAGACATACTCCGAAACCAAGTAACAAAGACATGCACTGATACCCAGTAACACAGACACACACTTACACCAAGGAACAAAGACAGACACTGATACCCAGTAACACAGACACACACTTACACCAAGTAATACAGGCATACAATGACACCAAGTAACAAAGACATACACTGACACCCAGTAACACAGACGCACACGGACATTAATGAACAAAGACACACACTTACACCAAGTAACACAGACACACACTGACACCCAGTAACAAAAACAAACACACTGACACCAAGTAACACAGACATGCACTGATACCAAGTCACAAAGACACACACTGATGCCCAGTAACACAGACACACACTGACACCAAGTAACAATGACACACACTTACACCAAGTAACACAGACATACACTGACACCAAGTAACAAAGACAGACAATTACACCAAGTAACAAAGACATACACTTACACCAAGTAACAATGACACACACTTACACCAAGTAACACAGACACACACTGACACCAAGTAACAAAGACACACAATTACACCAATGACAAAGACATACACTTACACCAAGTATTTTGAAATACACTGACACCAAGCAACAAAGACATACACTGATACCCAGTAACACAGACACACGCTTGCAACTAGTAACAAAGACATACACTGACACCAAGTCACAAAGACACACACTGACTCCCAGTAACAAAGACATACACTGACACCAAGTCACAAAGACATACACTGATACCCAGTAACACAGACACACTCTTACACCAAGTATCACAGACATACACTGACACCAAGTAACAAAGACATGCACATATACCCAGTAACACAGACACACACTTACACCCAGTAACAAAGACATACACTGATACCCAGTAACACAGACACACACATACACCAAGTAACAAAGACATCCACTGACACCCAGTAACAAAGACTTACACTGACACCAAGTAACGCAGACACACAGGGACACCTAGTAACAAAGACACAGACTTACACCTAGTAACACAGACGCACACTGACACCCAGTAACACAGACACACTCTTACACCAAGTAAAACAGACATACACTGACACCAAGTAACAAAGACATACACTGATCCCCAGTAACACAGGCACAGACTTACACCAAGTAACACAGACATACACTGAAACCAAGTAACAAAGATATGCACTGATACCCAGTAACACAGACACACACTTACACCAAGTATCAAAGACAGACAATTACACCAAGTAACAAAGACATACACATACACAAAGTATTTTGACATACACTGACACCAAGTACCAAAGACATACACTGATACCCAGTAACACAGACACACACTTACACCAAGTAACAAAGACAAACACTGACACCAAGTCACAAAGACACACACTTACACCAAGTAACAAAGACATAGACTGACACCCAGTAACACAGACACACACTTACACCAAGTAACAAAGACACACATTTACAACAAGTAACACAGACACACACTGACACCCAGTAACAAAGACATACACTGACACCAAGTCACAAAGACATTCACTGATACCTAGTAACAAAGACACACACTTACACCAAGTAACACAGACATACACTGACACCAAGTAACAAAGACAGACAATTACACCAAGGGACAAAGACATACACTGACACCAAGTATTTTGAAATATACTAACACCAAGTAACAAAGACATACACTGATACCCAGTAACACAGACACACGCTTACAACAAGTAACAAAGACATACACTGACACCAAGTCACAAAGACACACACTGACTCCCAGTAACAAAGACATACACTGACACCAAGTCACAAAGACATACACTGATACCCAGTAACACAGACACACTCTTACACCAAGTAACACAGACATACACTGACACCAAGTAACAAATACATGCACAGATATCCAGTAACACAGACACACACTTACACCAAGTAACAAAGACATACACTGATACCCGGTAACACAGACACACACATACACCAAGTAAAAAAGACATACACTGACACCCAGTAACAAAGACTTACACTGACACCAAGTAACGCAGACACACACGGACACCTAGTAACAAAGACACAGACTTACACCAAGTAACACAGACGCGCAAAGACACCCAGTAACACAGACACAATCTTACACCAAGTAAAACAGACATACACTGACACCAAGTAACAAAGTCATACACTGATACCCAGTAACACAGGCCCACACTTACACCAAGTAACACAGACATACACTGACACCAAGTAACAAAGACATGCACTGATACCCAGTAACACAGACACACACTTACACCAAGTAACAAAGACAGACAATTACTACAAGTAACAAAGACATACACTTACACAATGTATTTTGACATACACTGACACCAAGTACCAAAGACATACACTGATACCCAGTAACACAGACACACACTTACACCAAGTAACAAAGACATACACTGACACCAAGTCACAAAGACACACACTTACACCAAGTAACAAAGACATATACTGACACCCAGTAACACAGACACACACGGCCACAAAGTAACAAAGACACACATTTACAACAAGTAACACAGACACACATTGACACCAAGTAACAAAGACATGCACAGATACCCAGTAACACAGACACACACTTACACCAAGTAACAAAGACATACACTGATACCCAGTAACACCGACACACACATACACCAAGTAACAAAGACATACACTGACACCCAGTTACAAAGACTTACACTGACACCAAGTAACGCAGACACACACGGACACCTAGTAACAAAGACACAGACTTACACCAAGTAACACAGACGCACACTGACACCCAGTAACACAGACACACTCTTACACCAAGTAAAACAGACATACACTGACACCAAGTAACAAAGTCATACACTGATACCCAGTAACACAGACACACACTTACACCAAGTAACAAAGACATACACTGACACCAAGTCACAAAGAGACACACTGACACCAAGTAACAAAGACATACACTGACACCCAGTAACACAGACACACACGGACACCAAGTATCAAAGACACACATTTACAACAAGTAACACAGACACACACTGACACCCAGTAACAAAGACATACACTGACACCAAGTCACAAAGACATTCACTGATACCTAGTAACAAAGACACACACTTACACCAAGTAACACGGACATACTCTGACACGAAGTAACAAAGAAATGCACTGATACCCAGTAACTCAGACACACACTGACACCAAATAACACAGACATACACTGATACCAAGTCACAAAGAAATGCACTGATGCCCAGTAACACAGACACACTCTGACACCAAGTAACAAAGACATACACTGACACCAAGTAACAAAGACATACACTTACACCCAGTAACAAAGACATACACTTACAGCACGTTGCAAAGACATACACTGATACCCAGTAACACAGACACACACTTACACCAAGTAACACAGACATACACTGACACCAAGTAACAAAGAGATGCACTGAAACCCAGTAACACAGACACACACTTACACCAAGTAACAAAGACAGACACTGATACCCTGTAACACAGACACACACCTACACCAAGTAACAAAGACATACACTGACACCCAGTAACAAAGACATACAGTTACACCAAGTAACACAGACACACACTGACACCCAGTAACACAAACAGACACACTGACACCAAGTAACAAAGACATACACTGATGCACAGTAACACAGACACACACTGACACCCAGTAACACAGACACACACTTACAACAAGTAACACAGACATACACTGACTCCAAGTAACAAAGACAGACAATTACACAAAGTAACAAAGACATACACTTACACCAAGTAACAATGACACACACTTACACCAAGTAACACAGACATACACTGACACCAAGTAACAAAGAAAGACAATTACACCAAGTAACAAAGACATACACTTACACCAAGTATTTTGACATACACTGACACCAAGTAACAAAGACATACAATGACACCCAGTAACAAAGCATTACTCTGACACCAAGTAACGCAGACACACTCTTACACCAAGTAACAAAGACACAGATTTACACCTAGTAACACAGAAGCACACTGACACCCAGTAACACAGACACACTCTTACACCAAGTAATACAGACACACACTGACACCCAGCAACACAAACACACTGAATCTAAGTAACACAGATATACACTGATACCAAGTCACAAAGACATGCACAGATACCCAGTAACACAGGGACACACTAACACCAAGTAACAAAGACAGACACTGATACCCAGCAACACAGACCCACACTTACACCTAGTAACAAAGACATACACTGACACCCAGTAACAAAGACAGACACTGACACCCAGTAACACAGACACACACGGACACCAAGTAACAACGACACAGACTTACACCAAGTAACACAGACACACACTGACACCCAGGAACACAGGCACACACTTACACCAAGTAACACAGACATATACAGAAACCAAGTAACAGAGACATACACTGATACCCAGTAACACAGGCACACACTTACACCAAGTAAGACAGACAGACAATTACACCAAGTAACAAAGACATACAATTACACCAAGTATTTTGTCAAACACTGACACCAAGTAACAAAGACATACACTGATACCCAGTAACACAGACACACACTTACACCAAGTAACAAAGACATACACTGACACCAAGTCACAAAGACACACACTGACTCACAGTAACAAAGACATACACTGACACCAAGTCACAAAGACATACACTGATACCCAGTAATACAGACACACACTTACACCAAGAAACACAGACATACACTGACACCAAGTAACAAAGACATGCACAGATACCCAGTAACACAGACACACACTTACACCAAGTAACAAAGACAGACACTGATACCCAGTAACACAGACACACACTTACACCAAGTAACAAAGACATACACTTACACCAAGTATTTTGACATACACTGACACCAAGTAACAAAGACATACACTGATTCCCATTAACAAAGACATACACTGACACCAAGTCACAAAGACAGGCAATTACACCAAGTAACAAAGACATACACATACACCAAGTATTTTGACATAAACTGAAACCAAGTAACAAAGACATACCCTGATACCCAGTAACACAGACACACTCTTACACCAAGTAACACAGACATACACTGACACCAAGTAACAAAGACATGCACAGATACCCAGTAAAACAGACACACACTTACACCAAGTAACAAAGACATACACTGATACCCAGTAACACAGACACACACATACACCAAGTAACAATGACATACACTGACACCCAGTAACACAGACTTACACTGACACCAAGTAACGCAGACACACACGGACACCAAGTAACAAAGACACAGACTTACACCAAGTAACACAGACGAACACTGACACCCAGAAACACAGACACACTCATACACCAAGTAAAACAGACATACACTGACACCAAGTAACAAAGACATACACTGATACCCAGTAACACAGGCACACACTTACACCAAGTAACACAGACATACGCTGACACCAAGTAACAAAGACATGCACTGATACCCAGTAACACAGACACACACTTACACCAAGTAACAAAGACAGACAATTACACCAAGTAACAAAGACATACACTTACACAAAGTATTTTGACATACCCTGACACCAAGTAACAAAGACATACACTGATCCCCAGTAATACAGACACACACTTACACCAAGTAACAAAGATATACACTGACACCAAGTCACACAGACACACACTGACACCTAATAACACAGACACACACTTACACCAAGTAACACAGACATACACTGACACCAAGTAACAAAGACATGCGCACATACCCAGTAACACAGACACACACTTACACCAAGTAACAAAGATAGACACTGATACCCAGTAACACAGACACACACTTACACCAAGTTAAAAAGACTTACACTGACACCCAGTAACAAAGACATACACTGACTCCCAGGAACGCAGACAGACACGGACACCAAGTAACAAAGACACAGACATACACCAAGTAACAAAAAAACACACTGACCCCCAGTAACACAGACGCACACTTACACCAAGTAACACAGACATACACTGACACCAAGTAACAAAGATATACACTGATACCCAGTAGCACAGGCACACACTTACACCAAGTAACACAGACATATACTGACACCAAGTAACAAAGACATGCAATGATACCCAGTATCACAGACACACACTTAACCCAAGTAACAAAGACAGACACTGATACCCAGTAACACAGAAACACACTTACACCAAGTAACAAAGACATACACTGACACCAGGTAACAAAGACATACAATGACACCCAGTAACACAGACACACACGGACACCAAGTAACAAAGACGCACACTTACACCAAGTAACACAGACACACACAGACACCCAGTAACACAAACAAACACACTGACACCAAATAACACAGAAATACACTGATACTAAGTCACAAAGACATACACTGATGCCCAGTAACACAGACACACACTGACACCAAGTAACAAAGACATGCACTTACACCCAGTAACAAAGGCATACACATACACCAAGTCACAAATACATACACTGATACCCAGTAACACAGACACACACTTACTCCAAGTAACACAGACATACACTGACACCAAGTAACAAAGACATGCACTGATACCCAGTGACACAGACACACACTTACACCAAGTAACAAAGACAGACACTGATACCCAGCAACACAGACCCACACTAACACCCAGTAACAAAGACATACACTGACACCCAGTAACAAAGACATACACTGTCACCCAGTAACACAGACACACACGGACACCAAGTAACAAAGACACACACTTACACCAAGTAATACAGACACACACTGACACCCAGTAACACAAACAAACACACTGTCACCCAGTAACACAGACACACACGGACACCAAGTAGCAAAGACATGCACTGATACCCAGTAACACAGACACACACTTACACCAAGTAACAAAGACAGACAATTACACCAAGTCACAAAGACATACACTTACACCAAGTATTTTGTCATACACTGACACCAAGTAACAAAGACATGCACTGATACCCAGTAACACAGACACACACTTACACCAAGTAACAAAGACAGACAATTACACCAAGTCACAAAGACATTCACTTACACCAAGCATTTTGTCATACACTGACACCAAATAACACAGACATACACTGACACCAAAAACAAAGACATACACTGGTGCCCAGTAACACAGACACAAACTTACACCAAGTAACACAGACATACACTGACAGCAAGTAACAAAGACATACACTGATACCCAGGAACACAGACACAAACTTACACCAAGTAACACAGACACACACGTACAACAAGTAACAAAGACATACACTGACAGCAAGTAACAAAGACATACAATTACACCAAGTAACAAAGACACACACTTACACCAAGTAACACAGATATACAATGGCACCAAGTAACAAAGACATGCACTGACACCCAGTTAAACAGACACACACGGACAACAAGTAACACAGACATACACAGACACCAAGTAACAAAGACATACAATGATACCCAGGAACACAGACACACACTTACACCAAGTAACACAGACACACACTTACACCAAGTAACAAAGACATAGACTTACACCAAGTAACACAGACATACACTGACAGCAAGTAACAAAGACATACACTGATACCCAGTAACACAGACACACACTGAAACCCAGTAACACAGACATACACTGACACCAAGTCACAAAGACACGCACTGACACCCAGTAACAAAGACATACACTGACACCAAGTCACAAAGACATACACTGATACACAGACACAAACTTACACCAAGTAACGCAGACATACACTGACACCAAGTAGCAAAGACACACACTGATACCCAGTAACACAGACACACACTGACACCCAGTTAGAAACACACACTGACACCCAGTAACACAGACACACACTGACCCCCAGTAACACAGACATACACTGACACCAATTCACAAAGACACACACTGACTCCCAGTAACAAAGACATACACTGACACCAAGTGACAAAGACATACACTGATACCCAAGTAACACAGACACACACTTACACCAAGTAACATGGACAAGCATTGACACCAAGTAACAAAGACATGCACAGATACCCAGTAACACAGACACACACTTACACCAAGTAACAAAGACAGACACTGATACCCAGTAACAGAGACACACACTTACAACAAGTAACAAAGACATACACTGACACCCAGTAACAAAGACATACACTGACACTAAGTAACAATGACACACACTTAAACCCTGTAACACAAACAAACACACTGACACCAAGTAACACAGACATACACTGATACCAAGTCACAAAGACGTACACTGATGCCCAGTAACACAGACATACACTGACTCCAAGTAACACAGACATACACTCACACCAAGTAACAAAGACATGCACTGATACCCAGTAACACAGACACACACTGACACCCAGTTAGAAACACACACTGACCCCCAGTAACACAGACACACACTGACCCCCAGTAACAAATACATACACTGACACCCTGTAAAGCAGATACACACGGACACCAAGTAACAAAGACACAGACTTACACCAAGTAACACAGACACACACTGACACCCAGTATCACAGACACACACTTACACCAGGTAACACAGACATACACTGAGACCAAGTAACAAAGACATGCACTGATACCCAGTAACACAGGCAAACACTTACACCAAGTAACACAGACATACACTGACACCAAGTAACAAAGTCATGCACTGATGCCCAGTAACACAGACACACACTTACACCAAGTAACACAGACACACACTTACACCAAGTAACAAAGACATACCCTTACACCAAGCAACACAGACATACAATGACACCAAGTAACAAAGACATACAATTACACCAAGTAACAAAGACACACACTTACACCAAGTAACACAGATATAAACTGGCACCAAGTAACAAAGACATGCACTGACACCCAGTAACACAGACACACACGGACACCAAGTAACAAAGACACACACTTACACCAAGTAACAAAGACATGCACAGATACCCAGTAACACAGACACACACTGACACCCAGTTAGAAACACACACTGACACCCAGTAACACAGACACACACTGACCCCCAGTAACACAGAAATACACTGTCACCAAGTCACAAAGACACACACTGACACCCAGTAACAAAGACATACACTGACACCAAGTCACAAAGACATACACTGATACACAGACACACACTTACACCAAGTAACACAGACATACACTGACACCAAGTAACAAAGACATACACTGATACCCAGTAACACAGACACACACTTACACCAAGTAACAATGACATACACTGACACAAAGTCACAAAGACACACACTGACTCCCAGTAACAAAGACGTACACTGACACCAAGTCACAAAGACATACACTGATACCCAGTAACACAGACACACACTTACACCAAGTTACACAGACATACACTGACACCAAGTAACAAAGACATGCACAGATACCCAGTAACACAGACACACACTTACACCAAGTAACAAAGGCAGACACTGATACCCAGAAACACAGACACACACTTACACCAAGTAACAAAGACATACACTGACACCCAGTAACAAAGACATACACTGACACCCTGTAACGCAGATACACACGGACACCAAGTAACAAAGACACAGACTTACACCAAGTAACACAGACACACACTGACACCCAGTAACACAGACACACACTTACACCAGGTAACACAGACATACTCTGAGACCAAGTAACAAAGACATGCACTGATACCCAGTAACACAGGCAAACACTTACACCAAGTAACACAGACATACACTGACACCAAGTAACAAAGACATGCTCTGATGCCCAGTAACACAGACACACACTTACACCAAGTAACACAGACACACACTTACACCAAGTAACAAAGACATACACTTACACCAAGCAACACAGACATACAATGACACCAAGTAACAAAGACATACAATTACACCAAGTAACAAAGACACACACTTACACCAAGTAACACAGATATAAACTGGCACCAAGTAACAAAGACATGCACTGACACCAAGTAACAAAGACACACACTTACACCAAGTAACACAGACACACACTTACACCAAGTAACACAGACACACACTTACACCAAGTAACAAAGTCAGACACTGATACCCAGTAACACAGACACACACTTACACCAAGTAACAAAGACATACACTTACACCAAGTAACACATACACACACTGACACCGAGTAACACAGACACACACTGACACCAAGTAACACAGACATACACTGACACCAAAAACAAAGACATACACTGGTACACAGTAACACAGACACACACTTACACCAAGTAACACAGACATACACTGACACCAAGTAACAAAGACATACACTGATACCCAGGAACACAGACACACACTTACACCAAGTAACACAGACACGCACTTACAACAAGTAAAAAAGACATACACTGACAGCAAGTAACAAAGACATACAATTACACCAAGTAACAAAGACACACACTTACACCAAGTAACACAGATATACAATGGCACCAAGTAACAAAGACATGCACTGACACCCAGTTAAACAGACACACACGGACACCAAGTAACAAAGACACACACTTACACCAAGTAACAAAGACATACACTGATACCCAGTAACACAGACACACACTTACACCAAGTAACACAGACACACAATTACACCAAGTAACAAAGACATACACTTACACCAAGTAACACATACATACACTGACAGCAAGTAACAAAGACATACACTGATACCCAGTAACACAGACACACACTGACACCCAGTTAGAAACACACACTGACCCCCAGTAACACAGACACACACTGACCCCCAGTAACACAGACATACACTGACACCAAGTCACAAAGACACGCACTGACACCCAGTAACAAAGACATACACTGACACCAAGTCACAAAGACATACACTGATACACAGACACAAACTTACACCAAGTAACACAGACATACACTGACACCAAGTAGCAAAGACATGCACTGATACCCAGTAACACAGACACGCACTTACACCAAGTAACAAAGACATACACAGACACCAATTCACAAAGACACACACTGACTCCCAGTAACAAAGACATTCACTGACACCAAGTCACAAAGACATACACTGATACCCAAGTAACACAGACACACACTTACACCAAGTAACACGGACAAACATTGACACCAAGTAACAAATACATGCACAGATACCCAGTAACACAGACACACACTTACACCAAGTAACAAAGACACGCACTGACACCCAGTAACAAAGACATACACTGACACCAAGTCACAAAGACATACACTGATACCCAAGTAACACAGACACACACTTACACCAAGTAACACGGACAAACATTGACACCAAGTAACAAAGACATGCACAGATACCCAGTAACAAAGACATACACTGACAGCCAGTAACAAAGACACACACGGACACTAAGTAACAATGACACACACTTAAACCCTGTAACACAAACAAACACACTGACACCAAGTAACACAGACATACACTGATACCAAGTCACAAAGACATACACTGATGCCCAGTAACACAGACACACACTGACACCAAGTAACAAAAACATACACATACACCAAGTCACAAAGACAAACACTGATACCCAGTAACACAGACACAGACTTACACCAAGTAACACAGACATACACTGATACCCAGTAACACAGACACACACTGACACCCAGTTAGAAACACACACTGACCCCCAGTAACACAGACACACACTGACACCAAGTAACAAAGTCATACAATGATACCCAGGAACACAGACACACACTTACACCAAGTAATAAAGACATAAACTTACTGGGTGTAACAAAGACATACACTGACACCAAGTCACAAAGACATACACTGATACACAGACACACACTTACACCAAGTAACACAGACATACACTGACACCAAGTAACAAAGACATACACTGATACCCAGTATCACAGACACACACTTACATCAAGTAACAAAGACATAAACTTACACCAAGTCACAAAGACATACACTGACACCCAGTAACAAAGACATACACTGACACCAAGTCACAAAGACATACACTGATACCCAGGAACACAGACACACACTGACACCCAGTAACAAAGACATACACTGACACCAAGTCACAAAGACATACACTGATACCCAGTAACACAGACACACACTTACACCAAGTAACAAAGACAGACACTGATACCCAGTAACACAGACACACACTTACACCAAGTTACAAAGACATACACTGACACCCAGTAACAAAGACATACACTGACACCCAGTAACACAGACACACACTTACACCAAGTAAGACAGGCATACACTGACACCAAGTAACAAAGACATACACTGATACTCAGTAACACAGATACACACGTACACCAAGTTACACAGACATGCACTGCCACCAAGTAACATAGACATACACTCATACCCAGGAACACAGACACACACTTACACCAAGTAAAACAGACACACACTTACACCAAGTAACACAGGCATACACTGACACCAAGTAACAAAGACATGCAATTACACCAAGTTTCAAGGACACACACTTACACCAAGTAACACAGGTATACACTGGCACCAACTAACAAAGACATACACTGACACCCAGTAACACAGACACACACGGACACCAAGTAACAAAGACACACACTTATACCAAGTAACACAGACACACACTGACACCCAGTAACACTGACACACACTTACACCAAGTAACACAGACATACACTGATACCAAGTAACTAAGTCATGCACTGATACCCAGTAACACAGACACACACTTACACCAAGTAACACAGACATACACTTACAAAAAGTCACACAGACATACACTGTCGCCAAGTAACAAAGACATACAATTACACCAAGAAACAAAGACTCACACTTACACCAAGTAACAAAGACAGACACTGACACCCAGTAACACAGACACAAACTTACACCAAGTAACAAATACATACACTGACACCCAGTAACACAAACAAACACACACGGACACACAGTAAAACAGAGAAACGCTAATAAACAGTAACAAAGACATACACTGACACCAAGTAACACAGACACACACTGACACCCAGTAACAAAGACATACAATGACACCAAGTCACAAAGACATACACTGATACCAATTCACAAAGACATACACTGATACCCAGTAACACAGACACACACTGACACCAAGTAACAAAGACATACACTGACACCAAGTAACAAAGACATACACTTACACAAAGTAACAAAGACAGACAATTACACCAAGTAACACAGACATACACTTACACCAAGTATTTTGACATACACTGACACCAAGTAACAAAGACATACACTGATACCCAGTAACACAGACAGACACTTACACCAAGTAACAAAGACATACACTTACACCAAATAACACAGACATACACTGACACCAAGTAACAAAGACATACACTGATACCCAGTAACACAGACACACACTTACACCAAGTAACAAAGACAGACACTGATACCCAGTAACAGAGACACACACTTACACCAAATAACAATGACATACACTGACACAAAGTCACAAAGACACACACTGACTCCCAGTAACAAAGACGTACACTGACACCAAGTCACAAAGACATACACTGATACCCAGTAACACAGACACACACTTACACCAAGTTACACAGACATACACTGACACCAAGTAACAAAGACATGCACAGATACCCAGTAACACAGACACACACTTACACCAAGTAACAAAGGCAGACACTGATACCCAGAAACACAGACACACACTTACACCAAGTAACAAAGACATACACTGACACCCAGTAACAAAGACATACACTGACACCCTGTAACGCAGATACACACGGACACCAAGTAACAAAGACACAGACTTACACCAAGTAACACAGACACACACTGACACCCAGTAACACAGACACACACTTACACCAGGTAACACAGACATACTCTGAGACCAAGTAACAAAGACATGCACTGATACCCAGTAACACAGGCAAACACTTACACCAAGTAACACAGACATACACTGACACCAAGTAACAAAGACATGCACTGATGCCCAGTAACACAGACACACACTTACACCAAGTAACACAGACACACACTTACACCAAGTAACAAAGACATACACTTACACCAAGCAACACAGACATACAATGACACCAAGTAACGAAGACATACAATTACAGCAAGTAACAAAGACACACACTTACACCAAGTAACACAGATATAAACTGGCACCAAGTAACAAAGACATGCACTGACACCAAGTAACACAGACACACACGGACACCAAGTAACAAAGACACACACTTACACCAAGTAACACAGACACACACTTACACCAAGTAACAAATTCAGACACTGATACCCAGTAACACAGACACACACTTACACCAAGTAACAAAGACATACACTTACACCAAGTAACACATACACACACTGACACCGAGTAACACAGACACACACTGACACCAAGTAACACAGACATACACTGACACCAAAAACAAAGACATACACTGGTACCCAGTAACACAGACACACACTTACACCAAGTAACACAGACATACACTGACACCAAGTAACAAAGACATACACTGATACCCAGGAACACAGACACACACTTACACCAAGTAACACAGACACACACTTACACCAGGTAACACAGACACACACTTACAACAAGTAAAAAAGACATACACTGACAGCAAGTAACAAAGACATACAATTACACCAAGTAACACAGATATACAATGGCACCAAGTAACAAAGACATGCACTGACACCCAGTTAAACAGACAAACACGGACACCAAGTAACAAAGACACACACTTACACCAAGTAACAAAGACATACACTGATAGCCAGTAACACAGACACACACTTACACCAAGTAACACAGACACACAATTACACCAAGTAACAAAGACATACACTTACACCAAGTAACACATACATACACTGACAGCAAGTAACAAAGACATACACTGATACCCAGTAACACAGACACACACTGACCCCCAGTAACACAGACATACACTGACACCAAGTCACAAAGACACGCACTGACACCCAGTAACAAAGACATACACTGACACCAAGTCACAAAGACATACACTGATACACAGACACAAACTTACACCAAGTAACACAGACATACACTGACACCAAGTAGCAAAGACATGCACTGATACCCAGTAACACAGACACGCACTTACACCAAGTAACAAAGACATACACAGACACCAATTCACAAAGACACACACTGACTCCCAGTAACAAAGACATACACTGACACCAAGTCACAAAGACATACACTGATACCCAAGTAACACAGACACACACTTACACCAAGTAACACGGACAAACATTGACACCAAGTAACAAATACATGCACAGATACCAAGTAACACAGACACACACTTACACCATTAACAAAGACACGCACTGACACCCAGTAACAAAGACATACACTGACACCAAGTCACAAAGACATACACTGATACCCAAGTAACACAGACACACACTTACACCAAGTAACACGGACAAACATTGACACCAAGTAACAAAGACATGCACAGATACCCAGTAACAAAGACATACACTGACAGCCAGTAACAAAGACACACACGGACACTAAGTAACAATGACACACACTTAAACCCTGTAACACAAACAAACACACTGACACCAAGTAACACAGACATACACTGATACCAAGTCACAAAGACATACACTGATGCCCAGTAACACAGACACACACTGACACCAAGTAACATAGACATAAACTTACACCCAGTAACAAAAACATACACATACACCAAGTCACAAAGACAAACACTGATACCCAGTAACACAGACACAGACTTACACCAAGTAACACAGACATACACTGATACCCAGTAACACAGACACACACTGACACCCAGTTAGAAACACACACTGACCCCCAGTAACACAGACACACACTGACACCAAGTAACAAAGTCATACAATGATACCCAGGAACACAGACACACACTTACACCAAGTAACACAGACACACACTTACACCAAGTAATAAAGACATAAACTTACTGGGTGTAACAAAGACATACACTTACACCAAGTAACACAGACACACACTTACACCAAGTAACAAAGTCAGACACTGATACCCAGTAACACAGACACACACTTACACCAAGTAACAAAGACATACACTTACACCAAGTAACACATACACACACTGACACCGAGTAACACAGACACACACTGACACCAAGTAACACAGACATACACTGACACCAAAAACAAAGACATACACTGGTACCCAGTAACACAGACACACACTTACACCAAGTAACACAGACATACACTGACACCAAGTAACAAAGACATACACTGATACCCAGGAACACAGACACACACTTACACCAAGTAACACAGACACACACTTACACCAAGTAACACAGACACACACTTACAACAAGTAAAAAAGACATACACTGACAGCAAGTAACAAAGACATACAATTACACCAAGTAACACAGATATACAATGGCACCAAGTAACAAAGACATGCACTGACACCCAGTTAAACAGACACACACGGACACCAAGTAACAAAGACACACACTTACACCAAGTAACAAAGACATACACTGATAGCCAGTAACACAGACACACACTTACACCAAGTAACACAGACACACAATTACACCAAGTAACAAAGACATACACTTACACCAAGTAACACATACATACACTGACAGCAAGTAACAAAGACATACACTTATACCCAGTAACACAGACACACACTGACCCCCAGTAACACAGACATACACTGACACCAAGTCACAAAGACACGCACTGACACCCAGTAACAAAGACATACACTGACACCAAGTCACAAAGACATACACTGATACACAGACACAAACTTACACCAAGTAACACAGACATACACTGACACCAAGTAGCAAAGACATGCACTGATACCCAGTTAACACAGACACGCACTTACACCAAGTAACAAAGACATACACAGACACCAATTCACAAAGACACACACTGACTCCCAGTAACAAAGACATACACTGACACCAAGTCACAAAGACATACACTGATACCCAAGTAACACAGACACACACTTACACCAAGTAACACGGACAAACATTGACACCAAGTAACAAATACATGCACAGATACCAAGTAACACAGACACACACTTACACCATTAACAAAGACACGCACTGACACCCAGTAACAAAGACATACACTGACACCAAGTCACAAAGACATACACTGATACCCAAGTAACACAGACACACACTTACACCAAGTAACACGGACAAACATTGACACCAAGTAACAAAGACATGCACAGATACCCAGTAACAAAGACATACACTGACAGCCAGTAACAAAGACACACACGGACACTAAGTAACAATGACACACACTTAAACCCTGTAACACAAACAAACACACTGACACCAAGTAACACAGACATACACTGACACCAAGTCACAAAGACATACACTGATACCCAGGAACACAGACACACACTGACACCCAGTAACAAAGACATACACTGACACCAAGTCACAAAGACATACACTGATACCCAAGTAACACAGACACACACTTACACCAAGTAACACGGACAAACATTGACACCAAGTAACAAAGACATGCACAGATACCCAGTAACAAAGACATACACTGACAGCCAGTAACAAAGACACACACGGACACTAAGTAACAATGACACACACTTAAACCCTGTAACACAAACAAACACACTGACACCAAGTAACACAGACATACACTGACACCAAGTCACAAAGACATACACTGATACCCAGGAACACAGACACACACTGACACCCAGTAACAAAGACATACACTGACACCAAGTCACAAAGACATACACTGATACCCAGTAACACAGACACACACTTACACCAAGTAACAAAGACAGACACTGATACCCAGTAACACAGACACACACTTACACCAAGTTACAAAGACATACACTGACACCCAGTAACAAAGACATACACTGACACCCAGTAACACAGACACACACTTACACCAAGTAAGACAGGCATACACTGACACCAAGTAACAAAGACATACACTGATACTCAGTAACACAGATACACACGTACACCAAGTTACACAGACATGCACTGCCACCAAGTAACATAGACATACACTGATACCCAGGAACACAGACACACACTTACACCAAGTAAAACAGACACACACTTACACCAAGTAACACAGGCATACACTGACACCAAGTAACAAAGACATGCAATTACACCAAGTTTCAAGGACACACACTTACACCAAGTAACACAGGTATACACTGGCACCAACTAACAAAGACATACACTGACACCCAGTAACACAGACACACACGGACACCAAGTAACAAAGACACACACTTATACCAAGTAACACAGACACACACTGACACCCAGTAACACTGACACACACTTACACCAAGTAACACAGACATACACTGATACCAAGTAACTAAGTCATGCACTGATACCCAGTAACACAGACACACACTTACACCAAGTAACACAGACATACACTTACAAAAAGTCACACAGACATACACTGTCGCCAAGTAACAAAGACATACAATTACAACAAGAAACAAAGACTCACACTTACACCAAGTAACAAAGACAGACACTGACACCCAGTAACACAGACACAAACTTACACCAAGTAACAAATACATACACTGACACCCAGTAACACAAACAAACACACACGGACACACAGTAAAACAGAGAAACGCTAATAAACAGTAACAAAGACATACACTGACACCAAGTAACACAGACACACACTGACACCCAGTAACAAAGACATACAATGACACCAAGTCACAAAGACATACACTGATACCAATTCACAAAGACATACACTGATACCCAGTAACACAGACACACACTGACACCAAGTAACAAAGACATACACTGACACCAAGTAACAAAGACATACACTTACACCAAGTAACAAAGACAGACAATTACACCAAGTAACACAGACACACACTTACACCAAGTATTTTGACATACACTGACACCAAGTAACAAAGACATACACTGATACCCAGTAACACAGACATACACTTACACCAAGTAACAAAGACATACACTGACACCAAGTCACAAAGACACACACTGACACACAGTAACAAAGACATACACTGATACCCAGGAACACAAACACAAAATTACACCAAGTAACAAAGACATACTCTGCCACCCAGTAACAAAGACATACACTGACACCCAGTAACACAGACACACAAGGACACCAAGAAACAAAGACATAGACTTACACCAAGTAACGCAGACATACACTGACACCAAGTAACAAAGACATACACTGACACCCAGGAACACAGACACACACTGACACCTAGTAACAAAGACATACACTGATACCAAGTCACAAAGACATTCACTGATACCCAGTAACACAGACACACACTGACACCCAGTAACAAAGACATACACTGATACCAAGTCACAAAGACGTACACTGATGGCCAGTAACACATACACACACTGACACCCAGTAGCAAATACATACACTGATACCAAGTCACAAAGATATACACTTACACCAAGTAACAAAGACAGACAATTACACTAAGTAACAAAGACATACACTTCCACCAAGTATTTTGACATACACTGACATCAAGTCACAAAGAAACACACTGACACCCATTAACAAAGACATACACTGATACCAAGTCACAAAGAGATACACTGATACCCAGTAACACAGACACACACTTACACCAAATAACACAGACATACACTGACACCAAGTAACAAAGACATACACTGATACCCAGTAACACAGACACACACTTACACCAAGTAACAAAGACAGACACTGATACCCAGTAACACAGACACAAACTTACACCAAGTAACAAAGACATACACTGACAGCCAGTAACACAGACACACACTTACACCAAGTAACAAAGACATACACTGACAACCACTAACACAGACACACACGGACACCCAGTAACAAAGACAGACACTGACACCAAGTCACAAAGACATACACTGATACCCAGGAACACAGACACACACTGACACCTAGTAACAAAGACATACACTGATACCAAGTCACAAAGACATACACTGATACCCAGTAACACAGACACACCCTGACACCAAGTAACAAAGACATACACAGACACCAATTAACAAAGACATACACTGACACCAAGTTACAAAGACATACACTTACACCAAGTAAAAAAGACAGACAATTACACTAAGTAACAAAGACATACACTTCCGCCAAGTATTTTGGCATACACTGACACCAAGTAACAAAGACATACACCGATACCCAGTAACACAGACACACGCTTACACCA
The DNA here is from genome assembly GCF_036365525.1 of Heterodontus francisci. Classification (NCBI taxonomy): domain Eukaryota; kingdom Metazoa; phylum Chordata; class Chondrichthyes; order Heterodontiformes; family Heterodontidae; genus Heterodontus; species Heterodontus francisci. The sequence goes on from NW_027140794.1 coordinate 1,679,734, forward strand.
AGCAACAAAGACATACACTGACACCAAGACACAAAGAAACACACTGACACCCAGTAACAAAGACATACACTGATACCAAGTCACAAAGACATACACTGATACCCAGTAACACAGACACACACTTACACCAAGTAACAAAGACAGTCACTGATACCCAGTAACACAGACACACACTTACACCAAGTAACACAGACATACACTGACACCAAGTAACAAAGACATACACTGATACCCAGTAACACAGACACACACTTACACCAAGTAAAGAAGACTGTCACTGATACCCAGTAACACAGACACACACTTACACCAAGTAACAAAGACATACACTGACACCCAGTAACAAAGACATACAATGACACCAAGTCACAAAGACATACAATGATACCCAGGAACACAGACACACACTGACACCCAGTAACAAAGAAATACACTGACACCAAGTCACAAAGACATACACTGATTCCCAATAACACAGACACACACTGACACCCATTAACAAAGACATACACTGATACCAAGTCAGAAAGACATACACTGATACCCAGTAACACAGACAGACACTGACACCCAGTAACAAAGAAATACACTGATACCAATCACAAAGACAAACACTGATACCCAGTAACACAGACACACACTGACACCAAGTAACAAAGACATGCACTGACACCAAGTAACAAAGACATACACATCCACCAAGGAGCAAAGAAACACACTTACACCAAGTAACACAGACATACACTGACACCAAGTAACAAAGACATACACTTACACCATGTAACAAAGACAGACAATTACACCAACTAACAAAGACATACACTTACACCAAGTATTTTGACATACACTGACACCAAGTAACAAAGACATACACTGATACCCAGTAACACAGACGCACACTTACACCAAGTAACAAAGACATACACTGACACCAAGTCACAAAGACACGCACTGACACCCAGTAACAAAGACATACACACACACCATATAACACAGACATACACTGACACCAAGTAACAAAGACATACAGTGATATCCAGTCACACTGACACACACTTACACCAAGTATCAAAGACAGACACTGACACCCAGTAACACAGACACACACTTACAACAAGTAACAAAGACATACACTGACACCCAGTAACAAAGACATACACTGACACCCAGCAACACCGACGCACACGGACACCAAGTAACAAAGACACACACTGACACACAGTGACACAGACATACACTGACACCAAGTAATACGGACATACAGTGACACCAAGTAACAAAGACATACACTGATACCCAGTAACACAGACACAGACTTACACCAAGTAACACAGACATACACTGACACCAAGTAACAAAGACATACACTGATACCCAGGAACACAGACACACACTTACACCAAGTAACACAGACACACACTTACACCAAGTAACAAAGACATACACTTACACCAAGTAACACAGACATACACTGACACCAAGTAACAAAGACATGCAATTACACCAAGTCACAAAGACACGCAATGACACCCAGTAACAAAGACATACGCTGACACCAAGTCACAAAGACATACACTGATACACAGACACACACTTACCTCAAGTAACACAGACATACACTGACACCAAGTATCACAGACACACACTTACACAAAGTAACAAAGACATACACTGATACCCAGTATCACAGACACACACTTACACAAAGTAACAAAGACATACACTGAAACCAAGTCACAAAGACATACACTGATACCCAGGAACACGGACACACACTGACACCCAGTAACAAAGACGTACACTGATACCAAGTCACAAAGACATACACTGATTCCCAGTAACACCGACACACACTGACACCAAGTAACAAAGACATACACTTACACCAAGTAACAAAGACAGACAATTACACCAAATAACAAAGACATACACTTACACTAAGTATTTTGACAAACCCTGCACCACGTAACATTGACATACACTGATAATCAGTAACACAGACGCACACTTACACCAAGTAACAAAGACATACACTGACACCAAGTCACAAAGACACACACTGACACCCAGTAACAAAGACATACACTGACACCATGTCACAAAGACAGACACTGATACTTGGTAACACAGACACACACTTACACCAAGTAACACAGACATACACTGACACCAAGTAAAAAAGACATACACTGATACCCAGTAACACAGACACACACTTACACCAAGTATCAAAGACAGACACTGATATCCAGTAACACAGACACACACTTACATCAAGTAACAAAGACATACACTGACACCCAGTAACAAAGACATACACTGACACCCAGTAACACCGACGCACACGGACACCAAGTAACAAAGACACACACTTACAGCAAGTAACACAGACACACACTGACACCCAGTAACACAGACACACAATGACACCAAGTAATACAGACATACACTGACACCAAGTAACAAAGACATGCACTGATACCCAGTAACACAGACTCCCACTGACACCAAGTAACACAGACATACACTGACAGCAAGTAACAAAGACATACACTGATACCCAGGAACACAGACACACACTTACACCAAGTAACACAGACACACACTTGAACCAAGTAACAAAGACATACACCTACACCAAGTAACACTGACATACACTGACACCAAGTAACAAAGACATACAATTACACCAAGTAACAAAGACACACACTTACACCAAGTAACACAGTTATGCACTGACACCAAGTAACAAAGACATGCACTGACACCCAGTAATACAGACACACATTTACACCAAGTAACAAAGACATACACTGACACCCAGTAACAAAGACATACACTGACACCAAGTCACAAAGACATACAATGATACCCAGGAACACAGACACACACTGACACCCAGTAACAAAGACATACACTGATACCAAGTCACAAAGACATACACTGATTCCCAGTAACACAGACACACACTGACACCCAGTAACAAAGACATACACTGATCCCAAGTCAGAAAGACATACACTGATACCCAGTAACACAGACAGACACTGACACCCAGTAACAAAGAAATACACTGATACCAATCACAAAGACAAACACTGATACTCAGTAACACAGACACACACTGACACCAAGTAACAAAGACATGCACTGACACCAAGTAACAAAGACATATACATCCACCAAGGAGCAAAGAAACACACTTACACCAAGTAACACAGACATACACTGACACCAAGTAACAAAGACATACACTTACACCATGTAACAAAGACAGACAATTACACCAACTAACAAAGACATACACTTACACCAAGTATTTTGACATACACTGACACCAAGTAACAAAGACATACACTGATACCCAGTAACACAGACGCACACTTACACCAAGTAACAAAGACATACACTGACACCAAGTCACAAAGACACGCACTGACACCCAGTAACAAAGACATACACACACACCATATAACACAGACATACACTGACACCAAGTAACAAAGACATACAGTGATATCCAGTCACACTGACACACACTTACACCAAGTATCAAAGACAGACACTGACACCCAGTAACACAGACACACACTTACAACAAGTAACAAAGACATACACTGACACCCAGGAACAAAGACATACACTGACACCCAGCAACACCGACGCACACGGACACCAAGTAACAAAGACACACACTGACACACAGTGACACAGACATACACTGACACCAAGTAATACGGACATACAGTGACACCAAGTAACAAAGACATACACTGATACCCAGTTACACAGACACAGACTTACACCAAGTAACACAGACATACACTGACACCAAGTAACAAAGACATACACTGATACCCAGGAACACAGACACACACTTACACCAAGTAACACAGACACACACTTACAGCAAGTAACAAAAACATACACTGATACCCAGGAACACAGACACACACTTACACCAAGTAACACAGACACACACTTACACCAAGTAACAAAGACATACACTTACACCAAGTAACATAGACATACACTGACACCAAGTAACAAAGACATACAGTTACACCAAGTAACAAAGACACACACTTGCACCAAGTAACAAAGACAGACACTGATACCCAGTAACACAGACACATACTTACACCAAGTAACAAAGACATACACTGACACCCAGTAATACAAACAAACACACACTGACACCCAGTAACACAGAGAAACACTAATAAACAGTAACAAAGACATACGCTGACACCAAGTAACACAGACACACACTGACACCCAGTAACAAAGACATAGACTGACACCAAGTCACAAAGACATACACTGATACCAATTCACAATGACACACACTGACACCAAGTAACAAAGACATACTCTGACACCAAGTAACAAAGACATACACTTACACAAAGTAACACAGACACACACTTGCACCAAGTAACAAAGACATACACTGACACCAAGTAGCAAAGATATACAGTGACACCAAGTCACATAGACATACACTGATACCCAGGAACACAAACACACACTGACACCCAATAACAAAGACATACACTGACACCAAGTCAAAAAGACATCCACTGATACCCAGTAACACAGACACACTCACACCAAGTAACACAGACATACACTGACACCAAGTAACAAAGACATACAGTGATATCCAGTAACACTGACACACACTTACACCAAGTATCAAAGACAGACACTGACACCCAGTAACACAGACACACACTTACAACAAGTAACAAAGACATACACTGACACCCAGTAACAAAGACATACACTGACAACCAGTAACACCGACGCACACGGACACCAAGTAACAAAGACATACACTGATACCCAGGAACACAGACACACACTTACACCAAGTAACACAGACACACACTTACACCAAGTAACAAACACATACACTGACACCAAGTAACACAGACATACAATTACACCAAGTTACAAAGACACACAATGACACCCAGTCACAAAGACATACGCTGACACCAAGTCACAAAGACATACACTGATACACAGATACACACTTACACCAAGTAACACAGACATAGACTGACACCAGGTAACAACGACATACACTGATACCCAGTATCACAGACACACACTTACACAAAATAACAAAGACATACACTGACACCAAGTCACAAAGACACACACTGAAACCCAGTAACAAAGACATACACTGACACCAAGTAACAAAGACATACACTGATACCCAGGAACACAGACACACACTTACACCAAGTAACACAGACACACACTTACACCAAGTAACAAAGACATACAAATACACCAAGTAACACAGACAGAAACTGACACCAAGTAACAAAGACATACAATTACACCAAGTCACAAAGACACACAATGACACCCAGTAACAAAGACATACGCTGACACCAAGTCACAAAGACATACACTGATACACAGACAAACACTTACCTCAAGTAACACAGTCATACACTGACAACAAGTATCACAGACACACACTTACACAAAGTAACAAAGACATACACTGATACCCAGTATCACAGACACACACTTACACAAAGTAACAAAGACATACACTGACACCAAGTCACAAAGACACACACTGACACCCAGTAACAAAGACATACACTGACACCAAGTCACAAAGACATACACTGATACCCAGGAACACGGACACACACTGACACCCAGTAACAAAGACGTACACTGATACCAAGTCACAAAGACATACACTGATTCCCAGTAACACCGACACACACTGACACCAAGTAACAAAGACATACACTTACACCAAGTAACAAAGACAGACAATTACACCAACTAACAAAGACATACACTTACACCAAGTATTTTGACAAACACTGACACCACGTAACATTGACATACACTGATAATCAGTAACACAGACGCACACTTACACCAAGTAACAAAGACATACACTGACACCAAGTCACAAAGACACACACTGACACCCAGTAACAAAGACATACACTGACACCATGTCACAAAGACAGACACCGATACTTGGTAACATAGACACACACTTACACCAAGTAACACAGACATACACTGACACCAAGTAAAAAAGACATACACTGATACCCAGTAACACAGACACACACTTACACCAAGTATCAAAGACAGACACTGATACCCAGTAACACAGACACACACTTACATCAAGTAACAAAGACATACACTGACACCCAGTAACAAAGACATACACTGACACCCAGTAACACCGACGCACACGGACACCAAGTAACAAAGACACACACTTACAGCAAGTAACAAAGACATACACTGATACCCAGGAACACAGACACACACTTACACCAAGTAACACAGACACACACTTGAACCAAGTAACAAAGACATACACCTACACCAAGTAACACAGACATACACTGACACCAAGTAACAAAGACATACAATTACACCAAGTAACAAAGACACACACTTACACCAAGTAACACAGTTATGCACTGACACCATGTAACAAAGACATGCACTGACACCCAGTAATACAGACAAACATTTACACCAAGTAACACAGACATACACATACACCAGGCAACAAAGACATACATGATACCCAGGAACACAGACACACACTTACACCAAGTAACACAGACACACACTTACACCAAGTAACAAAGACATACAATTACACCAAGTAACACAGACATACACTGACACCAAGTAACAAAGACATACAGTTACACCAAGTAACAAAGACACACACTTGCACCAAGTAACAAAGACAGACACTGATACCCAGTAACACAGACACATACTTACACCAAGTAACAAAGACATACACTGACACCCAGTAATACAAACAAACACACACTGACACCCAGTAACACAGAGAAACACTAATAAACAGTAACAAAGACATACGCTGACACCAAGTAACACAGACACACACTGACACCCAGTAACAAAGACATAGACTGACACCAAGTCACAAAGACATACACTGATACCAATTCACAATGACACACACTGACACCAAGTAACAAAGACATACTCTGACACCAAGTAACAAAGACATACACTTACACAAAGCAACACAGACACACACTTGCACCAAGTAACAAAGACATACACTGACACCAAGTAACAAAGATATACAGTGACACCAAGTCACATAGACATACACTGATACCCAGGAACACAAACACACACTGACACCCAGTAACAAAGACATACACTGACACCAAGTCACAAAGACATCCACTGATACCCAGTAACACAGACACACTCACACCAAGTAACACAGACATACACTGACACCAAGTAACAAAGACATACAGTGATATCCAGTAACACTGACACACACTTACACCAAGTATCAAAGACAGACACTGACACCCAGTAACACAGACACACACTTACAACAAGTAACAAAGACATACACTGACACCCAGTAACAAAGACATACACTGACAACCAGTAACACCGACGCACACGGACACCAAGTAACAAAGACATACACTGATACCCAGGAACACAGACACACACTTACACCAAGTAACACAGACACACACTTACACCAAGTAACAAACACATACACTGACACCAAGTAACACAGACATACAATTACACCAAGTTACAAAGACACACAATGACACCCAGTCACAAAGACATACGCTGACACCAAGTCACAAAGACATACACTGATACACAGATACACACTTACACCAAGTAACACAGACATAGACTGACACCAAGTAACAACGACATACACTGATACCCAGTATCACAGACACACACTTACACAAAATAACAAAGACATACACTGACACCAAGTCACAAAGACACACACTGACACCCAGTAACAAAGACATACACTGACACCAAGTCACAAAGACATACACTGATACCCAGGAACACAGACACACACTGACACCCAGTAACAAAGACGAACACTGATACCAAGTCACAAAGACATACACTGATTCCCAGTAACACCGACACACACTGACACCCAGTAACAAAGGCATGCACTGATACCAAGTCAGAAAGACATACACTGATACCCAGTAACACAGACACACACTGTTACCCAGTAACAAAGACATACACTGACACCAAGTCACAAAGACATACACTGATACCCAGTAACACAGACACACACTTACACCAAGTAACACAGACATCCACTGACACCAAGTAAAAAAGACATACACTGATACCCAGTAACACAGACACACACTTACACCAAGTAACACAGATATACACTGACACCAAGTAACAAAGACATGCACTGACACCCAGTAATACAGACACACACAGACACCAAGTAACAAAGACACACACTTACAACAAGTAACAAAGACATACACTGACACCCAGTAACACCGACGCACACGGACACCAAGTAACACAGATATACACTGACACCAAGTAACAAAGACATGCACTGACACCCAGTAATACAGACACACACAGACACCAAGTAACAAAGACACACACTTACAACAAGTAACAAAGACATACACTGACAACCAGTAACACCGACGCACACGGACACCAAGTAACAAAGACATACACTGATACCCAGGAACACAGACACACACTTACACCAAGTAACACAGACACACACTGACACCAAGTAACAAAGACACACACTGACACCAAGTAACACAGACATACAATTACACCAAGTAACAAAGACACACACTTACACCAAGTAACAAAGACATACACTGACACCAAGTAACACAGACATACAATTACACCAAGTTACAAAGACACACAATGACACACAGTAACAAAGACATACGCTGACACCAAGTCACAAAGACATACACTGATACACAGATACACACTTACACCAAGTAACACAGACATACACTGACACCAAGTAACAACGACATACACTGATACCCAGTATCACAGACACACACTTACACAAAATAACAAAGACATACACTGACACCAAGTCACAAAGACACACACTGACACCCAGTAACAAAGACATACACTGACACCAAGTCACAAAGACATACACTGATACCCAGGAACACAGACACACACTGACACCCAGCAACAAAGACGAACACTGATACCAAGTCACAAAGACATACACTGATTCCCAGTAACACCGACACACACTGACACCCAGTAACAAAGGCATGCACTGATACCAAGTCAGAAAGACATACACTGATACCCAGTAACACAGACACACACTGTTACCCAGTAACAAAGACATACACTGACACCAAGTCACAAAGACATACACTGATACCCAGTAACACAGACACACACTTACACCAAGTAACACAGACATCCACTGACACCAAGTAAAAAAGACATACACTGATACCCAGTAACACAGACACACACTTACACCAAGTAACACAGATATACACTGACACCAAGTAACAAAGACATGCACTGACACCCAGTAATACAGACACACACAGACACCAAGTAACAAAGACACACACTTACAACAAGTAACAAAGACATACACTGACACCCAGTAACACCGACGCACACGGACACCAAGTAACAAAGACACACTCTTACACCAAGTAACAAAGACATACACTGACACCCAGTAACAAAGACATACACTGACAACCAGTAACACCGACGCACACGGACACCAAGTAACAAAGACATACACTGATACCCAGGAACACAGACACACACTTACACCAAGTAACACAGACACACACTGACACCAAGTAACAAAGACACACACTGACACCAAGTAACACAGACATACAATTACACCAAGTAACAAAGACACACAATGACACCCAGTAACAAAGACATACGCTGACACCAAGTCACAACGACATACACTGATACACAGATAAACACTTACACGAAGTAACACAGACATACACTGACACCAAGTAACAACGACATACACTGATACCCAGTATCACAGACAAACACTTACACAAAATAACAAAGACATACACTGACACCAAGTCACAAAGAAACACACTGACACCCAGTAACAAAGACGTACACTGATACCAAGTCACAAAGACATACACTGATTCCCAGTAACACCGACACACACTGACACCCAGTAACAAAGGCATGCACTGATACCAAGTCAGAAAGACATACACTGATACCCAGTAACACAGACACGCGCTGTTACCCAGTAACAAAGACATACACTGACACCAAGTCACAAAGACATACACTGATACCCAGTAACACAGACACACACTTACACCAAGTAACACAGACATCCACTGACACCAAGTAAAAAAGACATACACTGATACCCAGTAACACAGACACACACTTACACCAAGTAACACAGACATCCACTGACACCAAGTTAAAAAGACATACACTGATACCCAGTAACACAGACACACACAGACACCAAGTAACAAAGACACACACTTACAACAAGTAACAAAGACATACACTGACACCCAGTAACACCGACGCACACGGACACCAAGTAACAAAGACACACTCTTACACGAAGTAACACAGACACACACTGACACCCAGTAACACAGACACACACTGACACCAAGTAATACAGACATACACTGACAGCAAGTAACAAAGAAATGCACTGATACCCAGTAACACAGACACACACTTACACCAAGTAACACAGACATACACTGACACCAAGTAACAAAGACATACACTGATACCCAGGAACACAGACACACATTTACACCAAGTAACACAGACACACACTAACCAAGTAACAGAGACATACACCTACACCAAGTAACACAGACATACACTGACACCAAGTAACAAAGACATACAATTACGCCAAGTAACAAAGACACACACTTACACCAAGTAACAAAGACATGCACTGACACCCAGTAATACAAACACACACGTACACCAAGTAACAAAGACACACACTGACACCAAGTAACACAGACACACACTGACACACAGTAAAGCAGACACACACTTACACCAAGTAACACAGACATACACTGACACCAATTAACAAAGACATACACTTACACCAAGTAACACAGACATACACTGACACCAAGTAACAAAGACATACAATTGCATCAAGTAACAAAGACACACACTTGCACCAAGTAACAAAGACAGACACTGATACCCAGTAACACAGACACACACTGACACCAAGAAACAAAGACATGCGCTGACACCAATTAACACAGACACACACTGACACCCAGTAACAAAGACATAGACTGACACCAAGTCACAAAGACATACTCTGACACCAAGTCACAATGACATACACATACACAAAGTAACAAAGACAGACAATTACACCAAGTAACAAAGACATACACTTACACCAAGTCACAAAGATATACACTGATACCAAGTCACAAAGACATACACTGACACCAAGTAACAAAGCCATACACTGACACCAATTAACAAGGCATACACTTACACCAAGTAACACAGATATACACTGACACCAAGTAACAAAGTCATGCACTGACACCCAGTAATACAGACACACACGGACACCAAGTAACAAAGACACACACTTACACAAAGTAACACAGACACATACGGACACCCAGTAAAACAGACACACACTTACACCAAGTAACACAGACATAAACTGACACCAAATAACAAAGACATCCAATGATACCCAGGAACAAAGACACACACTTACACCAAGTAACACAGACACACACTTACACCAAGTAACAAAGACATACACTTACACCAAGCAACACAGACATACACTGAAACCAAGTAACAAAGACATACAATTACACCAAATAACAAAGACACACACTTACACCAAGTAACAAAGACAGACACTGATACCCAGTAACACAGACACACACTTACACCAAGTAACAAAGACATACACTGACACCCAGTAATACAAACAAACACACACTGACACCCAGTAACACAGAGAAACACTAATAAACAGTAACAAAGACATGCACTGACACCAAGTAACACAGACACACACTGACACCCAGTAACAAAGACAGACACTGACACCAAGTCACAAAGACATACACTGATACCAAGTCACAAAGACACACACTGATAGCCAGTAACACAGACACACAATGACACCCAGTAACAAAGACATACACTGACACCAAGTAACACGAACACACACTTACAACAAGTAACAAAGACATACAATGGCACCAAGTCACAAAGACACACACAGACACCCAGTAACAAAGACATACACTTACACCAAGTCACAATGACATACACTGATACCCAGTAACACAGACACACACTTACACCAAATAACACAGACATACACTGACACCCAGTAACACAGACAGACACTTACACCAAGTAACAAAGACATACACTGACACCCAGTACCAAAGGCATACACTGACACCCAGTAACACAGACACACACTTACACCAAGTAACACAGACATACACTGACACCAAGTAACAAAGACATACAATGATGCCCAGGAACACAGACACACACTTACACCAAGTAACACAGACACACACTTACACTAAGTAACAAAGACATACACTTACAACAAGTAACACAGACACACTCTTACACCAAGTAACAAAGACAGACACTGATACCCAGTAACACAGACACACACTTACACCAAGTAACAAAGACATACACTGACACCCAGTAACACAAACAAACACACATTGACAGCCAGTAACACAGAGAAACACTAATAACCAGTAACAAAGACATACACTGACACCAAGTAACACAGACACACACTGACACCCAGTAACAAAGACATACACTGACACCAAGTCACAAAGACATACAATGATACCAAGTAACAAAGACATACACTGATGCCCAGTAGCACAGACACACACTGACACCAAGTAACAAAGACATACACTTACACCAAGTATTTTGACATACACTGACACCAGGTAACAAAGACATACACTGATACCCAGTAACACAGACACACACGTACTCCAAGTAACACAGAAATACACTGACACCAAGTAAAAAAGACATACACTGATACCCAGTAACACAGACAAACACTTACACCAAGTATCAAAGACACACACTTACACCAAGTAACAAAGACAGACACTGATACCCAGTAACACAGACACACACTTACAACAAGTAACAAATACATACACTGACACCCAGTAACAAAGACATACACTGACACCCAGTAACACCGAAGCACACGGACACCAAGTAACAAAGACACACACTTACACCAAGTAACACAGACACACACTGACACCCAGTAACACAGACACACACTGACACCAAGTAATACAGACATACACTGACACCAAGTAACAAAGACATACACTGATACCCAGGAACACAGACACACACTTACACCAAGTAACACAGGCACACACTTAAACCAAGTAACAAAGACATGCACCTACACCAAGTAACACAGACATGCACTGACCCCAAGTAACAAAGACGTACAATTACACCAAGTAACAAAGACACACACTTACACCAAGTAACACAGATATGCACTGACACCAAGGAACAAAGACACACACTGACACCAAGAAACACAGACACACACTGACACACAGTAAAACAGACACACACTTACACCAAGTAACACAGACATACACTGACACCAAGTAACAAAGACATACTCTGATAACCAGTAACACAGACACACATTTACACCAAGTAACACAGACATACACAGACATCAAGCAACAAAGACATACATGATACCCAGGAACACAGACACACACTTACACCAAGTAACACAGACACACACTTACACCAAGTAACACAGACACACACTTACACCAAGTAACAAAGACATACACTTACACCAAGTAACACAGACATACACTGACACCAAGTAACAAAGACATACAATTACATCAAGTGACAAAGACACACACTTGCACCAAGTAACAAAGGCAGACACTGATACCCAGTAACACAGACACACACTTACACCAAGTAACAAAGATATACACTGATACCAAGTCACAAAGACACACACTGATACCCAGTAACAAAGACACACAATGACACCAAGTAACAAAAACATACACTGACACCAAGTAACAAAGACGTAGACTTACACCAAGTATTTTGACATACACTGATACCCAGTAACACAGACACACACTTACACCACGTAACACAGACATACACTGACACCCAGTAACACAGACACACACTTACACCAAGTAACAAAGACATACACTGACACCCAGTACCAAAGGCATACACTGACACCCAGTAACAAGGACACAGACTTAAACCAAGTGACACAGGCACACACTGACACCCATTAACACAGACACACACTTACACCAAGTAACACAGACATACACTGACACCAAGTAACAAAGACATACAATGATGCCCAGGAACATAGACACACACTTACACCAAGTAACACAGACATACACTTACAACAAGTAACACAGACACACACTTACACCAAGTAAGAAAGACAGACACTGATACCCAGTAACACAGACACACACTTACACCAAGTAGCAAAGCCATACACTGACACCCAGTAACACAAACAAACACACATTGACAGCCAATAACACAGAAAAACACTAATAACCAATAACAAAGAGATACACTGACACCAAGTAACACAGACACACACTGACACCCAGTAACAAAGACATACACTGACACCAAGTCACAAAGACATACACTGATACCAAGTAACAAAGACATACACTGATGCCCAGTAACACAGACACACACTGACACCAAGTAACAAAGACATACACTGACACCAAGTAACAAAGACATACACTTACACAAAGTAACAAAGACAGACAATTACACCAAGTAACAAAGACATACACTTACACAAAGTAACAAAGACAGACAATTACACCAAGTAACAAAGACATACACTTACACCAAGTATTTTGACATACACTGACACCAGGTAACAAAGACATACACTGATACCCAGTAACACAGACACACACTTACACCAAGTAACACAGAAATACACTGACACCAAGTAAAAAAGACATACACTGATACCCAGTAACACAGACACACACTTACACCAAGTATCAAAGACACACACTTACACCAAGTAACAAAGACAGACACTGATACCCAGTAACACAGACACGCACTTACAACAAGTAACAAATACATACATGACACCCAGTAACAAAGACATACACTGACACCCAGTAACACCGACGCACACAAACACCAACTAACAAAGACACAAACTTACACCAAGTAACACAGACACACACTGACACCCATTAACACAGACACACACTGACACCAAGTAATACAGACATACACTGACACCAAGTAACAAAGACATGCACTGATACCCAGTAACACAGACACACACTTACACAAAGTAACACAGACATACACTGACACCAAGTAACAAAGACATACACTGATACCCAGGAACATAGACACACACTTACACCAAGTAACACAGACACACACTTAAACCGAGTAACAAAGACATACACCTATACCAAGTAACACAGACATACACTGACAGCAAGTAACAAAGACATACAATTACACCAAGTAACAAAGACACACACTTACACCAAGTAACACAGATATGCACTGACACCAAGTAACAAAGACATGCACTGACACCCAGTAATACAAACACACACGGACACCAAGTAACAAAGACACACACTGACACCAAGTAACACAGACACACACTGACACACAGGAAAACAGACACACACTTACACCAAGTAACACAGACATACACTGACACCAAGTAACAAAGAAATACTCTGATACCCAGTAACACAGACACACATTTACACCAAGTAACACAGACATACACAGACATCAAGCAACAAAGACATACATGATACCCAGGAAGACAGACACACACTTACACCAAGTAACACAGACACACACTTACACCAAGTAACAAAGACATACAATTACACCAAGTAACACAGACATACACTGACACCAAGTAACAAAGACATACAATTACATCAAGTAACAAAGACACACACTTGCACCAAGTAACAAAGACAGACACTGACACCCAGTAATACAAACACACACTGACACCGAGTAACACAGAGATAGAGTAATAAACAGTAACAAAGACATACGCTGACACCAAGTAACACAGACACACACTGACACCCAGTAACAAAGACATAGACTGACACCAAGTCACAAAGACATACACTGACACCAAGTCACAATGACACACACTGACACCAAGTATCAAAGACATACTCTGACACCAAGTAACAAAGACGTACACTTACACAAAGTAACAAAGACAGACAATTACACCAAGTAACAAAGACATACACTTGCGCCAAGTATTTTGACATACACTGACACCAAGTAACAAAGACATAAAATGACACCCAGTAACACAGACACACACTTACACCAAGTAACAAAGACATACACTGACACCAAGTCACACAGACAAACACTGACACCAAGTAACAAAGACGTACAATTACACCAAGTATCAAAGACACACACTTACACTAAGTAACACAGATATACACTGACACCAAGTAACACAGACACACAATTACACAAAGTAACACAGACACATACGGACACCCAGTAAAACAGACACACACTTACACCAAGTAACACAGACATACACTGACACCAAGTACCAAAGACATGCACTGATACCCAGTAACACAGACACACACTTACACCAAGTAACACAGACATAAACTGACACCAAATAACAAAGACATACAATGATACCCAGGAACAAAGATACACACTTACACCAAGTAACACAGCCACACAGTTACACCAAGTAACAAAGACATACACTTACACCAAGCAACACAGACATGCACTGACACCAAGTAACAAAGACATACAAATACACCAAGTAACAAAGACACACACTTACACCAAGTAACAAAGACAGACACTGATACCCAGTAACACAGACACACACTTACACCAAGTAACAAAGACATACACTGACACCCAGTAATACAAACAAACACACACTGACACCCAGTAACACAGAAAAACACTAATAAACAGTAACAAAGACATACACTGACAATAAGTAACACAGACACACACTGACACCCAGTAACAAAGACAGACACTGACACCAAGTCACAAAGACATACACTGATACCAAGTCACAAAGACATACACTGATACCCAGTAACACAGACACACAATGACACCAAGTAACAAAGACATACACTGACACCAAGTAACAAAGACATACACTTACACAAAGTAACAAAGACAGGCAATTACACCAAGTAACAAAGACATACAATTACACCAAGTATTTTGACATATACTGACACCAAGTAACACGGACACACACTTACACCAAGTAACAAAGACATACAATTACACCAAGTATTTTGACATATACTGATACCCAGTAACACGGACACACACTTACACCAAGTAACAAAGACATACAATGACACCAAGTCACAAAGACAATCACAGACACCCAGTAACAAAGACATACACTTACACCAAGCCACAAAGACATACACTGATACCCAGTCACACAGACACACACTTACACCAAGTAACACAGACATACACTGACACCCAGTAACACAGACACACACTTACACCAAGTAACAAAGACATACACTGACACCCAGTACCAAAGACATACACTGACACCCAGTAACACAGACAGACACGGACACCAAGTAATAAGGACACCGACTTACACCAAGTAACACAGACACACACTGACACCCAGTAACACAGACACACACTTACACCAAGTAACACAGACATACACTGACAACAAGTAACAAAGACTACAATGATACCCAGGAACACAGACACACACTTACACCAAGTAACACAGACACACACTTACACCAAGTAACAAAGACATACACTTACAACAAGTCACAAAGACATACACTGATACCAAGTCACAAAGACATACACTGATACCCAGTAACACAGACACACAATGACACCAAGTAACAAAGACATACACTGACACCAAGTAACAAAGACATACACTTACACAAAGTAACAAAGACAGGCAATTACACCAAGTAACAAAGACATACACTTACACCAAGTATTTTGACATATACTGACACCAAGTAACACGAACACACACTTACACCAAGTAACAAAGAGATACAATGACACCAAGTCTTTCAGTGCAGCAGCTTTTTCGGGAGCAGCGTGTGAGCGAGTGAGCAGCTGGGAAAGTCAGTTTGAAAGTAAATTTAATTTCCTTTTGTTTTTCGGCGGAGGCCAGGGGGCTGCTGGGTAAGTAAAACACTATATATTTGGGCGGTTTAAAATAACTTTCCTTTCAGTGCAGCAGCTTTTTCGGGAGCAGCGTGTGAGCGAGTGAGCAGCTGGGAAAGTCAGTTTGAAAGTAAATTTAATTTCCTTTTGTTTTTCGGCGGAGGCCAGGGGGCTGCTGGGTAAGTAAAACACTATATATTTGGGCGGTTTAAAATAACTTTCCTTTCAGTGCAGCAGCTTTTTCGGGAGCAGCGTGTGAGCGAGTGAGCAGCTGGGAAAGTCAGTTTGAGGTCCTACAAGCAGAGTTTAGGGAGTTAGGAGCCAAGTTATAAAGTAGGACCTCTGAGGTAGTAATCTCAGGATTACTACCAGTGCCACGTGATAGTCAGAGTAAAAATGAAAGAATAGTCAGGATGAATGCGTGGCTTGAGAGATGGTGCAGGAAGGAGGGGTTCAGATTTTTGGGACATTGGGACCGGTTCTGGGGGAGGTGGGACTATTACAAATTGGGCGGTCTACACCTGGGCCGGACAGGAACCAATGTCCTTGGAGGTGCTTTTGCTAACGCTGTTGGGGAGGGTTTAAACTAATGTGGCAGGGGGATGGGAACCAATTGAGGTCAGTTGACAGTGAGGAGGTAGTAACAAAAGCCTGTAAGAAACTAGATAATGAAGTCAGTGTGACTAAGGGGAAGAGCAGGCAGGGAGCAGATGATGAATATAAAGGGACTGGTGGTCTGAGGTGCATTTGTTTTAATGCAAGAAGTGTAGTTGGTAAGGCAGATGAACTTAGGGCTTGGATTAGTACCTGGGAGTATGATGTTATTGCTATTACTGAGACTTGGTTGAGGGAAGGGCATGATTGGCAACTAAATATCCCAGGATATCGATGCTTCAGGCGGGATAGAGAGGGAGGTAAAAGGGGTGGAGGAGTTGCATTACTGGTCAAAGAGGACATCACAGCTGCGCTGAAGGAGGGCACTATGGAGGACTCGAGCAGTGAGGCAATATGGACAGAACTCAGAAATAGGAAGGGTGCGGTAACAATGTTGGGGCTGTACTACAGGCCTCCCAACAGCGAGCGTGAGATAGAGGTACAAATATGTAAACAGATTATGGAAAGATGTAGGATCTACAGGGTGGTGGTGATAGGAGATTTTAATTTTCCCAACATTGACTGGGATTCGCTTAATGTTAGAGGTCCAGATGGAGCAGAATTTGTAAGGAGCATCCAGGAGGGTTTTCTAGAGCAGTATGTAAATAGTCCAACTCGGGAAGGGGCCATACTGGACCTGTTGTTGCGGAATGAGCCCGGCCAGGTTGTTGAAGTTTCAGTCGGGGACTACTTTGGGAATAGTGATCACAATTCCGTAAGCTTTAAAATACTCATGGACAAAGACGAGAGTGGTCCTAAAGGAAGAGTGCTAAATTGGGGGAAGGCCAACTATACCAAAATTCGGCAGGAGCTGGGAAATGTAGATTGGGAGCAGCTGTTTGAAGGTAAATCCACATGTGATATGTGGGAGGCTTTTAAAGAGAGGTTGATTAGCGTGCAGGAGAGACATGTTCCTGTGAAAATGAGGGATAGAAATGGCAAGATTAGGGAACCATGGATGACAGGTGAAATTGTGAGACTAGCTAAGAGGAAAAAGGAAGCATACATAAGGTCTAGGCGGCTGATGAAAGACGAAGCTTTGAAAGAATATCAGGAATGTAGGACCAATCTGAAACGAGGAATTAAGAGGGCTAAAAGGGGTCATGAAATATCTTTCGCAAACAGGGTTAAGGAAAATCCCAAAGCCTTTTATTCATATATAAGGAGAAAGAGGGTATCTAGAGAAAGGATTGGCCCACTAAAGGACAAAGGAGGAATGTTATGCTTGGACTCAGAGAAAATGGGTGAGATTCTAAACGAGTACTTTGCATCGGTATTCACCGAGGAGAGGGACATGACAGATGTTGAGGTTGGGAACAGATGTTTGATTACTCTAGGTCAAGTCGTCATAAGGAGGGAGGAAGTGTTGGGTACTCTAAAGGGCATTAAGGTGGCAAGTCCCCAGGTCCGGATGGGATCTATCCCAGGTTACTGAGGGAAGCGAGAGAGGAAATAGCTGGGGTCTTAACAGATATCTTTGCAGCATCCTTAAACATGGGTGAGGTCCCGGAGGACTGGAGAATTGCTAATGTTGTCCCCTTGCTTAAGAAGGGTAGCAGGGATAATCCAGGTAATTATAGACCGGTGAGCCTGACGTCAGTGGTAGGGAAGCTGCTGGAGAAGATACTGAGGGATAGGATCTATTCCCATTTGGAAGAAAATGGGCTCATCAGTGATAGGCAACATGGTTTTGTGCAGGGAAGGTCATGTCTTACCAACTTAATAGAATTCTTTGAGGAAGTGACAAAGTTGATTGATGACGGAAGGGCTGTCGATGTCATATACATGGACTTCAGTAAGGCGTTTGATAAGGTTCCCCATGGCAGGCTGATGGAGAAAGTGAAGGCGCTTGGGGTCCAAGGTGTACTAGCTAGATGGATAAAGAACTGGCTGGGCAACAGGAGACAGAGAGTAGCAGTAGAAGGGAGTTTCTCAAAATGGAGACGTGTGACCAGTGGTGTTCCACAGGGATCCGTGCTGGGACCACTGTTGTTTGTGATATACATTAATGATTTGGAGGAAAGTATAGCTGGACTGATTAGCAAATTTGCAGACGACACTAAGATTGGTGGAGTAGCAGATAGTGAAGGGGACTGTCAGAGAATACAGCAGAATATAGATAGATTGGAGAGTTGGGCAGAAAAATGGCAGATGGAGTTCAATCAGGGCAAATGCGAGGTGATGCATTTTGGAAGATCCAATTCAAGAGTGAACTATACAGTAAATGGAAAAGTCCTGGGTAAAATTGATGTCCAGAGAGATTTGGGTGTTCAGGTCCACTGTTCCCTGAAGGTGGCAACGCAGGTAAATAGAGTGGTCAAGAAGGCATACGGCATGCTTTCCTTCATCGGACGGGGCATTGAGTACAAGAGTTGGCAGGTCATGTTACAGTTGTATAGGACTTTGGTTCGGCCACATTTGGAATACTGCGTACAGTTCTGGTCGCCACATTATCAAAAGGATGTGGATGCTTTGGAGAGGGTGCAGAGGAGGTTCACCAGGATGTTGCCTGGTATGGAGGGCGCTAGCTTTGAAGAGAGGTTGAGTAGATTAGGATTATTTTCATTAGAAAGACGGAGGTTGAGGGGGGACCTGATTGAGGTGTACAAAATCATGAGAGGTATAGACAGGGTGGATAGCAAGAAGCTTTTTCCCAGAGTGGGGGTTTCAATTACTAGAGGACACGAGTTCAAAGTGAAAGGGGAAAAGCTTAGGGGGAATATGCGTGGAAAGTTCTTTACGCAGAGGGTGGTGGGCACCTGGAACGCATTGCCAGCGGAGGTGGTAGATGCGGGCACGATGGAGTCTTTTAAGATGTATCTTGACAGATACATGAATGGGCAGGAAGAAAAGAGATACAGAAGCTTAGAAAATAGGCGACATGTTTAGAGAGAGGCTCTGGATCGGCGCAGGCTTGGAGGGCCGAAGGGCCTGTTCCTGTGCTGTAATTATCTTTGTTCTTTGTTCTTTGTTGACACACACAGACACCCAGTAACACAGACATACACTTACACCAAGTCACAAAGACATACACTGATACCCAGTCACACAGACACACACTTACACCAAGTAACACAGACATACACGGACACCAAGTAATAAGGACACACACTGACACGCAGTAACACAGACACACACTGACACGCAGTAACACAGACACACACTTACACCAAGTAACACAGACATACACTGACACCAAGTAACAAAGACATACAATGATACCCAGGAACACAGACACACACTTACACCAAGTAACACAGACACACACTTACACCAAGTAACAAAGACATACACTTACAACAAGTAACACAGACATACACTGACACCAAGTAACAAAGACATACAATTACACCAAGTAACAAAGACACACACTTACACCAAGTAACAAAGACAGACACTGATACCCAGTAACACAGACACACACTTACACCAAGTAACAAAGACATACACTGACACTCAGTAACACAAACAAACACACATTGACACCCAGTAACACAGAGAAACACTAATAACCAGTAACAAAGACATACACTGACACCAAGTAACACAGACACACACTGACACCCAATAACAAAGACATACACTGACACCAAGTCACAAAGACATACACTGATACCAAGTCACAAAGACATACACTTACACAAAGTAACAAAGACAGACAATTACACCAAGAAACAAAGACATACACTTACACCAAGTATTTTGACATACACTGACACCAGGTAACAAAGACATACACTGATACCCAGTAACACAAACACACACTTACACCAGGTAAAACAGACATACAATGACACCAAGTCACAAAGACACACACAGACACCCAGGAACAAAGACATACACTTACACAAAGTAACAAAGACAGACAATTACACCAAGTAACAAAGACATACACTTACACCAAGTATTTTGACATACACTGACACCAGGTAACAAAGACATACACTGATACCCAGTAACACAAACACACACTTACACCAGGTAAAACAGACATACAATGACACCAAGTCACAAAGACACACACAGACACCCAGGAACAAAGACATACACTTACACCAAGTCACAAAGACATACACTGATACCCAGTAACACAGACACACACTTACACCAAGTAACACAGACATGCACTGACACTCAGTAACACAGACACAGACATACACCAAGTAACAAAGACATACACTGACACCCAGTAACAAAGACAAACACTGACACGCAGTAACACAGACACACACGGACACCAAGTAACAAAGACACAGCCTTACACCAAGTAACACAGACACACACTGACACCCAGTAACACAGACACACACTGACACCAAGTAACACAGACATACACTGACACCAAGTAACAAAGACATACACTGATACCCAGTAACACAGACACACACCTCCACCAAGTAACACAGACATGCACTGACACCAAGTCACAAAGACACACACTGACACCCAGTAACAAAGACATACACTGACATCAAGTCACAAAGACATACACTGATACCCAGGAACACAGACCCACACTGACACCCAATAACAATAGACATACACTGATACCAAGTCACAAAGACAAACACTGATACCCAGTAACACAGACACACACGGACACCAAGTAAGAAAGACACACACTTACACCAAGTAACACAGACACACACTGACACCCAGTAACAAAGACAATCACTGACATCCAGTAAAACAGACACACACTTACACCAAGTAACACAGACATACACTGACACCAAGTAACAAAGACATACACCGACACCCAGTAACGAAGACACACACTGACACCCAGTAACACAGACACACACGGACATCAAGTAACAAAGACACCGACTTAAACCAAGTAACACAGACACACACTGACAGCCAGTAACACAGACACACACTTACACCAAGTAATACAGTCATACACTGACACCAAGTAACGAAGACATACACTGATACCCAGTAACACAGACACACACTTACACCAAGTCACACAGACATACACTGATACCAAGTCACAAAGACACACACTGAAACCCAGTAACAAAGACATGCACTGACACCAAGTCACAAAGACATACACTGATACCCAGGAACACAGACACACACTGACTCCCAGGAACAAAGACATGCAATGATACCAAATCACAAAGACATACACTGATACCCAGTAACAAAGACACACACTGACACCAAGTAACAAAGACATACACAGACACCAAGTAACAAAGACACAGACTTACAACAACTAACACAGACACACACTGACACCCAGTAACACAGACACACACTTACACCGAGTAACACAGACATACACTGACACCAAGTAAAAAAGACATACACTGATACCCAGTAACACAGACACACACTTACACCAAGTAGAAAGACATACACTGACACCAAGTCACAAAGACGCACACTGACACCGAGTAACAAAGACATACACTGAGACCAAGTCACAAAGACAGACACTGATACCCAGTAACACAGAGACACACTTACACCAAGTAACAAAGACATACACTGACACACAGTAACACTGACACAGACTTACACCAAGTAACACAGACATACACTGACACCAAGTAACAAAGACATACACTGATACCCAGGAACACAGACACACACTTACACCATGTAACACAGACACACACTTACACCAAGTAACAAAGACATGCACTTACACCAAGTAACACAGACATACACTGACACCAAGTAACAAAGACATACAATTACACCAAGTCACAAAGACACACAATGACACCCAGTAACAAAGACATACACTGACACCAAGTCACAAAGACATACACTGATGCACAGACACACACTTACACCAGGTAACACAGACATACACTGACACCAAGTAACAAAGACATACACTGATACCCAGTATCACAGACACACACTTACACCAAGTCACAAAGACACACACTGACACTCAGTAACAAAGACATACACTGACACCAAGTCACAAAGACATACACTGATACCCAGGAACACAGACACACACTGACACCCAGTAACAAAGACGTACACTGATACCAAGTCACAAAGACATACACTGATACCCAGTAACACAGACACACTCTGACACCAAGTAACAAAGACATGCACTGACACCAAGTAACAAAGACATACACTTACACCTAGTAACAAAGACACACACTTACACCAAGTAACACAGCCATACACTGACACCAAGTAACAAAGACATACACTGACACCAAGTAACAAAGACAGACAATTACACCAACTAACAAAGACATACACTTACACCAAGTATTTTGACAAACACTGACACCAAGTAACAAAGTCATACACTGATAACCAGTAACACAGACGCACACTTACACCAATTAACAAAGACATACACTGACACCAAGTCACAAAGACACACACTGACACCCAGTAACAAAGACATACACTGACACCAAGTCACAAAGACATACACTGATACCCAGTAACACAGATCCACACTTACACCAAGTAACACAGACATACACTGACACCAAGTAAAAAGGCATACACTGATACCCAGTAACACAGACACACACTTACACCAAGTATCAAAGAGAGACACTGATAACCAGTAACACAGACACACACTTACAACAAGTAACAAAGACATACACTGACACCAAGTAACAAAGACACACACTTACACCAAGTAACACAGACACACACTGATACCCAGTAACACAGACACACACTTACACCAAGTAACACAGACATACACTGACACCAAGTAACAAAGACATACACTGATACCCAGGAACACAGACACACACTTACACCAAGTAACACAGACACACACTTAAACCAAGTAACACAGACATACACTTACACCAAGTAACACAGACATACACTGACACCAAGTAACAAAGACATACGATTACACCAAGTAACAAAGACACACACTTGCACCAAGTAACACAGATATGCACTGACACCAAGTAACAAAGACATACTCTGATACCCAGTAACACAGACACACACTTACACCAAGTAACACAGACATACACTGACACCAAGTAACAAAGACATACGATTACACCAAGTAACAAAGACACACACTTGCACCAAGTAACACAGATATGCACTGACACCAAGTAACAAAGACACACACTGACACCAAGAAACACAGACACACACTGACACACAGTAAAACAGACACACACATACACCAAGAAACACAGACATACACTGACACCAAGTAACAAAGACATACTCTGATACCCAGTAACACAGACACACACTTACACCAAGTAACACAGACATACACAGACACCAAGCAACAAAGACATACATGATACCCAGGAACATAGACACACACTTACACCAAGTAACACAGACACACACTTACACCAAGTAACAAAGACATACACTTACACCAAGTGACACAGACATACACTGACACCAAGTAACAAAGACATGCAACTACACCAAGTAACAAAGACACACACTTGCACCAAGTAACAAAGACAGACACTGATACCCAGTAACACAGACACACACTTACACAAAGTAACAAAGACATACACTGACACCCAGTAATACAAACAAACACACACTGACACCCAGTGACACAGAGAAACACTAATAAACAGTAACAAAGACATACGCTGACACGAAATAACACAGACACACACTGACACTCAGTAACAAAGACATAGACTGACACCAAGTCACAAAGACATACACTGATACCAAGTCACAATGACACACACTGACACCAAGTAACAAAGACAGACAATTACACCAAGTAACAAATACATACACTTACACCAAGTATTTTGACATACACTGACACCAAGTAACAAAGACATACACTGATACCCAGCAACACAGAAACACACTTACACCAAGTAACAAAGACATACAATTACACCAAGTAACAAAGACACACACTTACACCAAGTAACACAGATATACACTGACACCAAGTAACAAAGACATGCACTGACACCCAGTAATACAGACACACACGGACACAAAGTAACAAACACACACACTTACACAAAGTAACACAGACACATACGGACACCCAGTAAAACAGACACACACTTACACCAAGTAACACAGAAACACACTTACACCAAGTAACAAAGTCATACACTTACACCAAGTAACGCAGACGTACAATTACACCAAGTAACAAAGACACACACTTACACCAAGTAACAAAGACAGACACTGATACCCAGTAACACAGACACACACTTACACCTCGTAACAAAGACATACACTGACACCCAGTATTACAAACAATCACACACTGACACCCAGTAACACAGAGATACACTAATAAACAGTAACAAAGACATACACAGACACCAAGTAACACAGACACACACTGACACCCAGTAACAAAGACATACACTGATACCCAGTAACACAGACACACAATGACACCAAGTAACAAAGACATACACTGACACCAAGTAACAAAGAAATACACTTACACAAAGTAACAATGACAGACAATTACACCAAGTAACAAAGACATACACTTACACCAAGTAGCAAAGACATACAATGAGACCAAGTCACAAAGACACACACCGACACCCAGTAACAAAGACATGCACTGACACCAAGTCACAAAGACATACACTGACACCAAGTCACAAAGACATACACTGATACCCAGTAACACAGACACACACTTACACCAAGTAACACAGACATCCACTGACACCAAGTAAAAAAGACATACACTGATACCCAGTAACACAGAAACACACTTACACCAAGTATCAAAGAGAGACACTGATACCCAGTAACACAGACACACACTTACAACAAGTAACAAAGACATACACTGACACCCAGTAACAAAGACATACACTGACACCCAGTAACACCGACGCACACGGACACCAAGTAACAAAGACACACAATTACACCAAGTAACACAGACACACACTGATACCCAGTGACACAGACACACACTTACACCAAGTAACACAGACATACACTGACACCAAGTAACAAAGACATACACTGATACCCAGGAACACAGACACACACTTACACCAAGTAACACAGACACACACTTAAACCAAGTAACACAGACATACACTTACACCAAGTAACACAGACATACACTGACACCAAGTAACAAAGACATACAATTACACCAAGTAACAAAGACACACACTTACACCCAGTAAGACAGATATGCACTGACACCAAGTAACAAAGACATGCACTGACACCCAGTAATACAAACACACACGGACACCAAGTAACAAAGACACACACTGCCACCAAGAAACACTGACACACACTGACACACAGGAAAACAGACACACACTTACACCAAGAAACACAGACATACACTGACACCAAGTAACAAAGACATACTCTGATACCCAGTAACACAGACACACACTTACACCAAGTAACACAGACATACACAGACACCAAGCAACAAAGACATACATGATACCCAGGAACATAGACACACACTTACACCAAGTAACACAGACACACACTTACACCAAGTAACAAAGACATACACTTACACCAAGTAACACAGACAGACACTGACACCAAGTAACAAAGACATGCAACTACACCAAGTAACAAAGACACACACTTGCACCAAGTAACAAAGACAGACACTGATACCCAGTAACACAGACACACACTTACACCAAGTAACAAAGACATACACTGACACCCAGTAATACAAACAAACGCATACTGACACCCAGTAACACAGAGAAACACTAATAAGCAGTAACAAAGACATATGCTGACACGAAATAACACAGACACACACTGACACCCAGTAACAAAGACATAGACTGACACCAAGTCACAAAGACATACACTGATACCAAGTCACAATGACACACACTGACACCAAGTAACAAAGACATACTCTGACACCAAGTAACAAAGACATAAACTTACACAAAGTAACAAAGACAGTCAATTACACCAAGTAACAAAGACATACACTTACACCAAGTATTTTGACATACACTGACACAAAGTAACAAAGACATACACTGATACCCAGTAACACAGACACACACTTACACCAAGTAACAAAGACATACAATTACACCAAGTAACAAAGACACACACTTACACCAAGTAACACAGATATACACTGACACCAAGTAACAAAGACATGCACTGACACCCAGTAATACAGACACAAACGGACACCAAGTAACAAAGACACACACTGACACAAAGTAACACAGACACATACGGACACCCAGTAAAACAGACACACACTTACACCAAGTAACACAGACATACACTGACACCAAGTTCCAAAGACATACACTGATACCCAGTAACACAGACACACACTTACACCAAGTAACACAGACATAACTGACACCAAATAACAAAGACATACAATGAAACCCAGGAACACAAAAACACACTTACACCAAGCAACACAGAAACACACTTACACCAAGTAACAAAGACATATACTGACACCAAGTAACAAAGACATACAATTACACCAAATAACAAAGACACACACTTACACCAAGTAACAAAGACAGACACTGATACCCAGTAACACAGACACACACTTACACCGAGTAACAAAGACATACACTGACACCCAGTAATACAAACAAACACTCACTGACACCCAGTAACACAGAGAAACACTAATAAACAGTAACAAAGACATACACTGACACCAAGTAACACAGACACACACTGACACCCAGTAACAAAGACAGACACTGACACCAAGTCACAAAGACATACACTGATACCAAGTCACAATGACACACACTGACACCAAGTAACAAAGACATACTCTGACACCAAGTAACAAAGACATACTCTGACACCAAGTAACACAGACATACACTTACACAAAGTAACAAAGACAGACAATTACACCAAGTAACAAAGACATTCACTGATACCCAGTAACACAGACACACACTTACACCAAGTAACAAAGACGTACAGTTACATCAAGTAACAAAGACACACACTTACACCAAGTAACACAGATATACACTGACACCAAGTAACAAAGACATGCACTGACACCCAGTAATACAGACACACACGGACACCAAGTAACAAAGACACACACTTACACAAAGTAACACAGACACATACGGACACCCAGTAAAACAGATACACACTTACACCAAGTAACACAGACATACACTGACACCAAGTACCAAAGACATACACTGATACCCAGTAACACAGACACACACTTACACCAAGTAACACAGACATAACTGACACCAAATAACAAAGACATACAATGATATCCAGGAACACAGACACACACTTACACCAAGTAACACAGAAACACACTTACACCAAGTAACAAAGACATACACTTACACCAAGTAACACAGACATTTTCTGACACCAAGTTACACAGACATATACTGACACCAAGTAACAAAGACACACACTTACACCTAGTAACAAAGACATACACTGACACCCAGTAATACAAACAAACACACACTGACACCCAGTAACACACAGATACTCTAAGAAACAGTAACAAAGACATACACAGACACCAAGTAACACAGACACACACTGACACCCAGTAACAAAGACAGACACTGACACCAAGTCACAAAGACATACACTGATACCAAGTCACAAAGACATACACTGATACCAAGTCACAAAGACATACACTGATACCCAGTAACACAGACACACAATGACACCAAGTAACAAAGACATACACTGACACCAAGTAACAAAGAAATACACTTACACAAAGTAACAATGACAGACAATTACACCAAGTAACAAAGACATACTCTTACACCAAGTATTTTGACATACACTGACACCAAGCAACACAAACACACACTTACACCAAGTAGCAAAGACATACAATGAGACCAAGCCACAAAGACACACACAGAAACCCAGTAACAAAGACATACACTTACACCAAGTCACAAAGACATACACTGACACCAAGTCACAAAGACATACACTGATACCCAGTAACACAGACACACACTTACACCAAGTAACACAGACATACACTGACACCAAGTAAAAAAGACATACACTGATACCCAGTAACACAGACACACACTTTCACCAAGTATCAAAGAGTGAAACTGATACCCAGTAACACAGACACACACTTACAACAAGTAACAAAGACATACACTGACACCCAGTAACAAAGACACACACTGATACCCAGTAACACAGACACACATTTACACCAAGTAACACAGACATACACTGACACCAAGTAACAAAGACATACACTGATACCCAGGAACACAGACACACACTTACACCAAGTAACACAGACACACACTTAAACCAAGTAACACAGACATACACTTACACCAAGTAACACAGACATACACTGACACCAAGTAACAAAGACATACAATTACACCAAGTAACAAAGACACACACTTACACCAAGTAACACAGATATGCACTGATACCAAGTAACAAAGACATGCACTGACACCCAGTAATACAAACACACACGGACACCAAGTAACAAAGACACACACTGACACCAAGAAACACAGACACACACTGACACACAGTAAAACAGACACACACTTTCACCAAGAAACACAGACATACACTGACATCAAGTAACAAAGACATACTCTGATACCCAGTAACACAGACACACACTTAGACCAAGTAACACAGACATACACAGACTCCAAGCAACAAAGACATACATGATACCCAGGAACATAGACACACACTTACACCAAGTAACACAGACACACATTTACACCAAGTAACCAAGACATACACTTACACCAAGTAACATAGACATACACTGACACCAAGTAACAAAGACATGCAACTACACCAAGTAACAAAGACACACACTTGCACCAAGTAACAAAGACATACGCTGACACGAAATAACACAGACACAAACTGACAACCAGTAACAAAGACATAGACTAACACCAAGTCACAAAGACATACACTGATACCAAGTCACAATGACACACACTGACACCAAGTTACAAAGACATACTCTGACACCAACTAACAAAGACATACACTTACACAAAGTAACAAAGACA
This sequence comes from Heterodontus francisci, assembly GCF_036365525.1. NCBI lineage: Eukaryota > Metazoa > Chordata > Chondrichthyes > Heterodontiformes > Heterodontidae > Heterodontus > Heterodontus francisci. The sequence continues at coordinate 1,711,632 of NW_027140794.1, forward strand.
GACAATTACACCAAGTAACAAAGACATACACTTACACCAAGTATTTTGACATACACTGACACCAAGTAACAAAGACATAAACTGATACCCAGTAACACAGACACACATTTACACCAAGTAACACAGACATACACTGACACCAAGTAACAAAGACATACACTGATACCCAGGAACACAGACACACACTTACACCAAGTAACACAGACACACACTTAAACCAAGTAACACAGACATACACTTACACCAAGTAACACAGACATACACTGACACCAAGTAACAAAGACATACAATTACACCAAGTAACAAAGACACACACTTACACCAAGTAACACAGATATGCACTGATACCAAGTAACAAAGACATGCACTGACACCCAGTAATACAAACACACACGGACACCAAGTAACAAAGACACACACTGACACCAAGAAACACAGACACACACTGACACACAGTAAAACAGACACACACTTTCACCAAGAAACACAGACATACACTGACATCAAGTAACAAAGACATACTCTGATACCCAGTAACACAGACACACACTTATACCAAGTAACACAGACATACACAGACTCCAAGCAACAAAGACATACATGATACCCAGGAACATAGACACACACTTACACCAAGTAACACAGACACACATTTACACCAAGTAACCAAGACATACACTTACACCAAGTAACATAGACATACACTGACACCAAGTAACAAAGACATGCAACTACACCAAGTAACAAAGACACACACTTGCACCAAGTAACAAAGACATACGCTGACACGAAATAACACAGACACAAACTGACAACCAGTAACAAAGACATAGACTAACACCAAGTCACAAAGACATACACTGATACCAAGTCACAATGACACACACTGACACCAAGTTACAAAGACATACTCTGACACCAAGTAACAAAGACATACACTTACACAAAGTAACAAAGACAGACAATTACACCAAGTAACAAAGACATACACTTACACCAAGTATTTTGACATACACTGACACCAAGTAACAAAGACATAAACTGATACCCAGTAACACAGACACACACTTACACCAAGTAACAAAGACATACAATTACACCAAGTAACAAAGACACACACTTACACCAAGTAACACAGATATACACTGACACCAAGTAACAAAGACATGCACTGACACCCAGTAATACAGACACACACTGACACCAAGTAACAAAGACACACACTTACACAAAGTAACACAGACACATACGGACACCCAGTAAAACAGACACACACTTACACCAAGTAACACAGACATACACTGACACCAAGTACCAAAGACATACACTGATACCCAGTAACACAGACACACACTTGCACCAAGTAACACAGACATAACTGAAACCAAATAACAAAGAAATACAATGATACCCAGGAACACAGACACACACTTACACCAAGTAACACAGACACACACTTACACCAAGTAACAAAGACATGCACTTACACCAAGTAACACAGACATACACTGACACCAAGTAACAAAGACATACAATTACACCAAGTCACAAAGACACACAATGACACCCAGTAACAAAGACATACACTGACACCAAGTCACAAAGACATACACTGATGCACAGACACACACTTACACCAGGTAACACAGACATACACTGACACCAAGTAACAAAGACATACACTGATACCCAGTATCACAGACACACACTTACACCAAGTAACAAAGACATACACTGACACCAAGTCACAAAGACACACACTGACACTCAGTAACAAAGACATACACTGACACCAAGTCACAAAGACATACACTGATACCCAGGAACACAGACACACACTGACACCCAGTAACAAAGACGTACACTGATACCAAGTCACAAAGACATACACTGATACCCAGTAACACAGACACACACTGACACCAAGTAACAAAGACATGCACTGACACCAAGTAACAAAGACATACACTTACACCTAGTAACAAAGACACACACTTACACCAAGTAACACAGCCATACACTGACACCAAGTAACAAAGACATACACTGACACCAAGTAACAAAGACAGACAATTACACCAACTAACAAAGACATACACTTGCACCAAGTATTTTGACAAACACTGAAACCAAGTAACAAAGACATACACTGATAACCAGTAACACAGACGCACACTTACACCAAGTCACAAAGACATACACTGATACCCAGTAACACAGATCCACACTTACACCAAGTAACACAGACATACACTGACACCAAGTAAAAAAGACATACACTGATACCCAGTAACACAGACACACACTTACACCAAGTATCAAAGAGAGACACTGATACCCAGTAACACAGACACACACTTACAACAAGTAACAAAGACATACACTGACACCCAGTAACAAAGACATACAATGACACCCAGTAACACCGACGCACACGGACACCAAGTAACAAAGACACACACTTACACCAAGTAACACAGACACACACTGATACCCAGTAACACAGACACACACTTACACCAAGTAACACAGACATACACTGACACCAAGTAACAAAGACATACACTGATACCCAGGAACACAGACACACACTTACACCAAGTAACACAGACACACACTTAAACCAAGTAACACAGACATACACTTACACCAAGTAACACAGACATACACTGACACCAAGTAACAAAGACATACGATTACACCAAGTAACAAAGACACACACTTGCACCAAGTAACACAGATATGCACTGACACCAAGTAACAAAGACATGCACTGACCCCCAGTAATACAAACACACACGGACACCAAGTAACAAAGACACACACTGACACCAAGAAACACAGACACACACTGACACACAGTAAAACAGACACACACATACACCAAGAAACACAGACATACACTGACACCAAGTAACAAAGAAATACTCTGATACCCAGTAACACAGACACACACTTACACCAAGTAACACAGACATACACAGACACCAAGCAACAAAGACATACATGATACCCAGGAACATAGACACACACTTACACCAAGTAACACAGACACACACTTACACCAAGTAACAAAGACATACACTTACACCAAGTAACACAGACATACACTGACACCAAGTAACAAAGACATGCAACTACACCAAGTAACAAAGACACACACTTGCACCAAGTAACAAAGACAGACACTGATACCCAGTAACACAGACACACACTTACACCAAGTAACAAAGACATACACTGACACCCAGTAATACAAACAAACACACACTGACACCCAGTGACACAGAGAAACACTAATATACAGTAACAAAGACATACGCTGACACGAAATAACACAGACACACACTGACACCCAGTAACAAAGACATAGACTGACACCAAGTCACAAAGACATACACTGATACCAAGTCACAATGACACACACTGACACCAAGTAACAAAGACATACTCTGACACCAAGTAGCAAAGACATACACTTACACAAAGTAACAAAGACAGACAATTACACCAAGTAACAAATACATACACTTACACCAAGTATTTTGACATACACTGACACCAAGTAACAAAGACATACACTGATACCCAGCAACACAGACACACACTTACACCAAGTAACAAAGACATACAATTACACCAAGTAACAAAGACACACACTTACACCAAGTAACACAGATATACACTGACACCAAGTAACAAAGACATGCACTGAAACCCAGTAATACAGACACACACGGACACAAAGTAACAAACACACACACTTACACAAAGTAACACAGACACATACGGACACCCAGTAAAACAGACACACACTTACACCAAGTAACACAGAAACACACTTACACCAAGTAACAAAGTCATACACTTACACCAAGTAACGCAGACGTACAATTACACCAAGTAACAAAGACACACACTTACACCAAGTAACAAAGACAGACACTGATACCCAGTAACACAGACACACACTTACACCTAGTAACAAAGACATACACTGACACCCAGTAATACAAACAATCACACACTGACACCCAGTAACACAGAGATACACTAATAAACAGTAACAAAGACATACACAGACACCAAGTAACACAGACACACACTGACACCCAGTAACAAAGACATACACTGATACCCAGTAACACAGACACACAATGACACCAAGTAACAAAGACATACACTGACACCAAGTAACAAAGAAATACACTTACACAAAGTAACAATGACAGACAATTACACCAAGTAACAAAGGCATACACTTACACCAAGTAGCAAAGACATTCAATGAGACCAAGTCACAAAGACACACACAGACACCCAGTAACAAAGACATACACTGACACCAAGTCACAAAGACATACACTGACACCAAGTCACAAAGACATACACTGATACCCAGTAACACAGACACACACTTACACCAAGTAACACAGACATCCACTGACACCAAGTAAAAAAGACATACACTGATACCCAGTAACACAGACACACACTTACACCAAGTATCAAAGAGAGACACTGATACCCAGTAACACAGACACACACTTACAACAAGTAACAAAGACATACACTGACACCCAGTAACAAAGACATACACTGACACCCAGTAACACCGACGCACACGGACACCAAGTAACAAAGACACACAATTACACCAAGTAACACAGACACACACTGATACCCAGTGACACAGACACACACTTACACCAAGTAACACAGACATACACTGACACCAAGTAACAAAGACATACACTGATACCCAGGAACACAGACACACACTTACACCAAGTAACACAGACACACACTTAAACCAAGTAACACAGACATACACTTACACCAAGTAACACAGACATACACTGACACCAAGTAACAAAGACATACAATTACACCAAGTAACAAAGACACACACTTACACCAAGTAAGACAGATATGCACTGACACCAAGTAACAAAGACATGCACTGACACCCAGTAATACAAACACACACGGACACCAAGTAACAAAGACACACACTGACACCAAGAAACACTGACACACACTGACAGATAGGAAAACAGACACACACTTACACCAAGAAACACAGACATACACTGAAACCAAGTAACAAAGACATACTCTGATACCCAGTAACACAGACACACACTTACAGCAAGTAACGCAGACATACACAGACACCAAGCAACAAAGACATACATGATACCCAGGAACATAGACACACACTTACACCAAGTAACACAGACACACACTTACACCAAGTAACAAAGACATACACTTACACCAAGTAACACAGACAGACACTGACACCAAGTAACAAAGACATGCAACTACACCAAGTAACAAAGACACATACTTGCACCAAGTAACAAAGACAGACACTGATACCCAGTAACACAGACACATACTTACACCAAGTAACAAAGACATACACTGACACCCAGTAATACAAACAAACACATACTGACACCCAGTAACACAGAGAAACACTAATAAACAGTAACAAAGACATACGCTGACACGAAATAACACAGACACACACTGACACCCAGTAACAAAGACATAGACTGACACCAAGTCACAAAGACATACACTGATACCAAGTCACAATGACACACACTGACACCAAGTAACAAAGACATACTCTGACACCAAGTAACAAAGACAGACAATTACACCAAGTAACAAAGACATACACTTACACCAAGTATTTTGACATACACTGACACAAAGTAACAAAGACATACACTGATACCCAGTAACACAGACACACACTTACACCAAGTAACAAAGACATACAATTACACCAAGTAACAAAGACACACACTTACACCAAGTAACACAGACATGCAACTACACCAAGTAACAAAGACACACACTTGCACCAAGTAACAAGGACAGACACTGATACCCAGTAACACAGACACACACTTACACCAAGTAACAAAGACATACACTGACACCCAGTAATACAAACAAACACACACTGACACCCAGTGACACAGAGAAACACTAATAAACAGTAACAAAGACATACGCTGACACGAAATAACACAGACACACACTGACACCCAGTAACAAAGACATAGACTGACACCAAGTCACAAAGACATACACTGATACCAAGTCACAATGACACACACTGACACCAAGTAACAAAGACATACTCTGACACCAAGTAACAAAGACATACACTTACACAAAGTAACAAAGACAGACAATTACACCAAGTAACAAAGACATTCACTGATACCCAGCAACACAGACACACACTTACACCAAGTAACAAAGACATACAATTACACCAAGTAACAAAGACACACACTTACACCAAGTAACACAGATATACACTGACACCAAGTAACAAAGACATGCACTGACACCCAGTAATACAGACACACACGGACACAAAGTAACAAACACACACACTTACACAAAGTAACACAGACACATACGGACACCCAGTAAAACAGACACACACTTACACCAAGTAACACAGAAACACACTTACACCAAGTAACAAAGTCATACACTTACACCAAGTAACACAGACATACAATTACACCAAGTAACAAAGACACACACTTACACCAAGTAACAAAAACAGACACTGATACCCAGTAACACAGACACACACTTACACCTAGTAACAAAGACATACACTGACACCCAGTAATACAAACAATCACACACTGACACCCAGTAACACAGAGATACACTAATAAACAGTAACAAAGACATACACAGACACCAAGTAACACAGACACACACTGACACCCAGTAACAAAGACATACACTGACACCAAGTAACAAAGAAATACACTTACACAAAGTAACAATGACAGACAATTACACCAAGTAACAAAGACATACACTTACACCAAGTAGCAAAGACATACAATGAGACCAAGTCACAAAGACACACACAGACACCCAGTAACAAAGACATACACTGACACCAAGTCACAAAGACATACACTGACACCAAGTCACAAAGACATACACTGATACCCAGTAACACAGACACACACTTACACCAAGTAACACAGACATCCACTGACACCAAGTAAAAAAGACATACACTGATACCCAGTAACACAGACACACACTTACACCAAGTATCAAAGAGAGACACTGATACCCAGTAACACAGACACACACTTACAACAATTAACAAAGACATACACTGACACCCAGTAACAAAGACATACACTGACACCCAGTAACACCGACGCACACGGACACCAAGTAACAAAGACACACAATGACACCAAGTAACACAGACACACACTGATACCCAGTGACACAGACACACACTTACACCAAGTAACACAGACATACACTGACACCAAGTAACAAAGACATACACTGATACCCAGGAACACAGACACACACTTACACCAAGTAACACAGACACACACTTAAACCAAGTAACACAGACATACACTTACACCAAGTAACACAGACGTACACTGACACCAAGTAACAAAGACATACACTGACACCAAGTAACAAAGACACACACTTACACCAAGTAAGACAGATATGCACTGACACCAAGTAACAAAGACATGCACTGACACCCAGTAATACAAACACACACGGACACCAAGTAACAAAGACACACACTGACACCAAGAAACACTGACACACACTTACACCAAGTAACACAGACATACACAGACACCAAGCAACAAAGACATACATGATACCCAGGAACATAGACACACACTTACACCAAGTAACACAGACACACACTTACACCAAGTAACAAAGACATACACTTACACCAAGTAACACAGACAGACACTGACACCAAGTAACAAAGACATGCAACTACACCAAGTAACAAAGACACACACTTGCACCAAGTAACAAAGACAGACACTGATACCCAGTAACACAGACACACACTTACACCAAGTAACAAAGACATACACTGACACCCAGTAATACAAACAAACACATACTGACACCCAGTAACACAGAGAAACACTAATAAACAGTAACAAAGACATACGCTGACACGAAATAACACAGACACACACTGACACCCAGTAACAAAGACATAGACTGACACCAAGTCACAAAGACATACACTGATACCAAGTCACAATGACACACACTGACACCAAGTAACAAAGACATACTCTGACACCAAGTAACAAAGACATAAACTTACACAAAGTAACAAAGACATACACTTACACCAAGTATTTTGACATACACTGACACAAAGTAACAAAGACATACACTGATACCCAGTAACACAGACACACACTTACACCAAGTAACAAAGACATACAATTACACCAAGTAACAAAGACACACACTTACACCAAGTAACACAGATATACACTGACACCAAGTAACAAAGACATGCACTGACACCCAGTAATACAGACACAAACGGACACCAAGTAACAAAGACACACACTTACACAAAGTAACACAGACACATACGGACACCCAGTAAAACAGACACACACTTACACCAAGTAACACAGACATACACTGACACCAAGTACCAAAGACATACACTGATACCCAGTAACACAGACACACACTTACACCAAGTAACACAGACATAACTGACACCAAATAACAAAGACATACAATGAAACCCAGGAACACAAAAACACACTTACACCAAGCAACACAGAAACACACTTACACCAAGTAACAAAGACATACACTTACACCAAGTAACACAGACATATACTAACACCAAGTAACAAAGACATACAATTACACCAAATAACAAAGACACACACTTACACCAAGTTACAAAGACAGACACTGATACCCAGTAACACAGACACACACTTACACCGAGTAACAAAGACATACACTGACACCCAGTAATACAAACAAACACTCACTGACACCCAGTAACACAGAGAAACACTAATAAACAGTAACAAAGACATACACTGACACCAAGTAACACAGACACACACTGACACCCAGTAACAAAGACAGACACTGACACCAAGTCACAAAGACATACACTGATACCAAGTCACAATGACACACACTGACACCAAGTAACAAAGACATACTCTGACACCAAGTAACACAGACATACACTTACACAAAGTAACAAAGACAGACAATTACACCAAGTAACAAAGACATTCACTGATACCCAGTAACACAGACACACACTTACACCAAGTAACAAAGACGTACAATTACATCAAGTAACAAAGACACACACTTACACCAAGTAACACAGATATGCACTGATACCAAGTAACAAAGACATGCACTGACACCCAGTAATACAAACACACACGGACACCAAGTAACAAAGACACACACTTTCACCAAGAAACACAGACATACACTGACACCAAGTACCAAAGACATACACTGATACCCAGTAACACAGACACACACTTGCACCAAGTAACACAGACATAACTGACACCAAATAACAAAGACATACAATGATACCCAGGAACACAGACAGACACTTCCACCAAGTAACACAGAAACACACTTACACCAAGTAACAAAGACATACACTTACACCAAGTAACACAGACATATACTGACACCAAGTAACAAAGACATACAATTACACCAAGTAACAAAGACACACACTTACACCAAGTAACAAAGACAGACACTTATACCCAGTCACACAGACACACACTTACACCTAGTAACAAAGACATACACTGACACCCAGTAATACAAACAAACACACACTGACACCCAGTAACACAGAGAAACACTAATAAACAGTAACAAAGACATACACTGACACCAAGTAACACAGACACACACTGACCCCCAGTAACAAAGACAGACACTGACACAAAGTCACAAAGACATACACTGATACCAAGTCACAAAGACATACACTGATACCCAGTAACACAGACACACAATGACACCAAGTAACAAAGACATACACTGACACCAAGTAACAAAGAAATACACTTACACAAAGTAACAATGACAGACAATTACACCAAGTAACAAAGACATACTCTTACACCAAGTATTTTGACATACACTGACTCCAAGTAACACAAACACACACTTACACCAAGTAACAAAGGCATACAATGAGTCCAAGTCACAAAGACACACACAGACACCCAGTAACAAAGACATACACTTACACCAAGTCACAAAGACATACACTGATACCCAGTAACACAGACACACACTTACACCAAGTAACACAGACATAAACTGACACCCAGTAACACAGACACACACTTACACCAAGGAACAAAGACATACACTGACACCCAGTACCAAAGACATACTATGATACCCAGGAACACAGACAGACACTTACACCAAGTAATAAGGACACAGACTTACACCAAGTAACACAGACAAACACTGACACCCAGTAACACAGACACTCACTTACACCAAGTAACACAGACATTCACTGACACCAAGTAACAAAGACATACTATGATACCCAGGAACACAGACAGACACTTACACCAAGTACACAGGCACACACTTACACCAAGTAACAAAGACATACAATTACAACAAGTAACACAGACATACACTTACACCAAGAAACAAAGACACAAACTTACACTAAGTAACAAAGACAGACACTGATACCCAGTAACACAGACACACACTTACACCTAGTAACAAAGGCATACACTGCACCCAGTAACACAAACAAACACACATTGACATCCAGTAAAACAGAGAAACACTAATAAACAGTAACAAAGACATACACAGACACCAAGTAACACATACACACACTGACACCCAGTAACAAAGACAGACACTGACACCAAGTCACAAAGACATACACTGATACCAAGTCACAATGACACACACTGACACCAAGTAACAAAGACATACTCTGACACCAAGTAACACAGACATACACTTACACAAAGTAACAAAGACAGACAATTACACCAAGTAACAAAGACATTCACTGATACCCAGTAACACAGACACACACTTACACCAAGTAACAAAGACGTACAATTACATCAAGTAACAAAGACACACACTTACACCAAGTAACACAGATATGCACTGATACCAAGTAACAAAGACATGCACTGACACCCAGTAATACAAACACACACGGACACCAAGTAACAAAGACACACACTGACACCAAGAAACACAGACACACACTGACACACAGTAAAACAGACACACACTTTCACCAAGAAACACAGACATACACTGACACCAAGTACCAAAGACATACACTGATACCCAGTAACACAGACACACACTTGCACCAAGTAACACAGACATAACTGACACCAAATAACAAAGACATACAATGATACCCAGGAACACAGACAGACACTTCCACCAAGTAACACAGAAACACACTTACACCAAGTAACAAAGACATACACTTACACCAAGTAACACAGACATATACTGACACCAAGTAACAAAGACATACAATTACACCAAGTAACAAAGACACACACTTACACCAAGTAACAAAGACAGACACTTATACCCAGTCACACAGACACACACTTACACCTAGTAACAAAGACATACACTGACACCCAGTAATACAAACAAACACACACTGACACCCAGTAACACAGAGAAACACTAATAAACAGTAACAAAGACATACACTGACACCAAGTAACACAGACACACACTGACCCCCAGTAACAAAGACAGACACTGACACAAAGTCACAAAGACATACACTGATACCAAGTCACAAAGACATACACTGATACCCAGTAACACAGACACACAATGACACCAAGTAACAAAGACATACACTGACACCAAGTAACAAAGAAATACACTTACACAAAGTAACAATGACAGACAATTACACCAAGTAACAAAGACATACTCTTACACCAAGTATTTTGACATACACTGACTCCAAGTAACACAAACACACACTTACACCAAGTAACAAAGGCATACAATGAGTCCAAGTCACAAAGACACACACAGACACCCAGTAACAAAGACATACACTTACACCAAGTCACAAAGACATACACTGATACCCAGTAACACAGACACACACTTACACCAAGTAACACAGACATAAACTGACACCCAGTAACACAGACACACACTTACACCAAGGAACAAAGACATACACTGACACCCAGTACCAAAGACATACTATGATACCCAGGAACACAGACAGACACTTACACCAAGTAATAAGGACACAGACTTACACCAAGTAACACAGACACACACTGACACCCAGTAACACAGACACTCACTTACACCAAGTAACACAGACATTCACTGACACCAAGTAACAAAGACATACTATGATACCCAGGAACACAGACAGACACTTACACCAAGTACACAGGCACACACTTACACCAAGTAACAAAGACATACAATTACAACAAGTAACACAGACATACACTTACACCAAGAAACAAAGACACAAACTTACACTAAGTAACAAAGACAGACACTGATACCCAGTAACACAGACACACACTTACACCTAGTAACAAAGGCATACACTGACACCCAGTAACACAAACAAACACACATTGACATCCAGTAAAACAGAGAAACACTAATAAACAGTAACAAAGACATACACAGACACCAAGTAACACAGACACACACTGACACCCAGTAACAAAGACATACACTGACACCAATTCACAAAGACATAGACTGATACCAAGTCACAAAGACATACACTTACACCAAGTATTTTGACATGCACTGACACCAGGTAACAAAGACATACATTGAAACCCAGTGACACAAACACACACTTACAACAAGTAACAATGACATACAATGACACCAAGTCACAAAGACACACACAGACACCCAGTAACAAAGACATACACTTACACCAAGTCACAAAGACATACACTGATACCCAGTAACACAGACACACACTGACACCCAGTAACACAGACATACACTGACACCCAGTAACACAGACACACACTTACACCAAGTAACAAAGACATACACTGACACCCAGTAACAGAGACATACACTGACACCCAGTAACACAGACACACACGGACACCAAGTAACAAAGACACAGACTTACACCAAGTAACACAGACACACACTGACACCCAGTAACACAGACACACACTTACACCAAGTAACACAGACATACACTGACACCAAGTAACAAAGACATACACTGATACCCAGTAACACAGACACACACTTACACCAAGTAACACAGACACACACTTACACCAAGTAACAAAGAAATACACTGACACCAAGTAACAAAGACATACACTTACACAAAGTAACAAAGACAGACAATTACACCAAGTAACAAAGACATACACTTACACCAAGTATTTTGACATGCACTGACACCAGGTAACAAAGACATACAGTGAAACCCAGTAACAGAAACACACACTTACAACAAGTAACAATGACATACAAAGACACCAAGTCACAAAGACACACACAGACACCCAGTAACAAAGACATACACTTACACCAAGTCACAAAGACATACACTGATACCCAGTAACACAGACACACACTTACACCAAGTAACACAGACATACACTGACACCCAGTAATACAAACAAACACACACTGACACCCAGTAACAAAGACATACACTTACACCAAGTCACAAAGACATACACTGATACCCAGTAACACAGACACACTCTTACACCAAGTAACAAAGACATACACTGATACCCAGTAACAGAGACATACACTGACACCCAGTAACACAGACACACACGGACACCAAGTAACAAAGACACAGACTTACACCAAGTAACACAGACACACACTGACACCCAGTAACACAGACACACACTTACACCAAGTAACACAGACATACACTGACACCAAGTAACAAAGACATACACTGATACCCAGTAACACAGACACACACTTACACCAAGTAACAAAGACATACACTGACACCCAGTAACAAAGACATACACTGACACCCAGTAACACAGACACACACGGACACCAAGTAACAAAGACACAGACTTACACCAAGTAACACAGACACACACTGACACCCAGTAACACAGACCCACACTTACACCAAGTAACACAGACACACACTGACACCCAGTAACAAAGACATATACTGATACCAAGTCACAAAGACAAACACTGATACCCAGTAACACAGACACACACGGACACCAAGTAACACAGACACACACTTACACGAAGTAACACAGACACACACTGACACCAAGTGACAAAGACATACACTGACACCAAGTCACAAAGACACACACTGACACCCAGTAACAAAGACATACACTGACACAAAGTCACAAAGACATACACTTACACAAAGTAACAAAGACAGACAATTACACCAAGTAACAAAGACATACACTTACACCAAGTATTTTGACATGCACTGACACCAGGTAACAAAGACATACACTGAAACCCAGTAACAGAAACACACACTTACAACAAGTAACAATGACATACAATGACACCAAGTCACAAAGACACACACAGACACCCAGTAACAAAGACATACACTTACACCAAGTCACAAAGACATACACTGATACCCAGTAACACAGACACACACTTACACCAAGTAACACAGACATACACTGACACCCAGTAACACAGACACACTCTTACACCAAGTAACAAAGACATACACTGACACCCAGTAACAGAGACATACACTGACTCCCAGTAACACAGACACACACGGACACCAAGTAACAAAGACACAGACTTACACCAAGTAACACAGACACACACTGACACCCAGTAACACAGACACACACTTACACCAAGTAACACAGACATACACTGACACCAAGTAACAAAGACATACACTGATACCCAGTAACACAGACACACACTTACACCAAGTAACAAAGACATACACTGACACCCAGTAACAAAGACATACACTGACACCCAGTAACACAGACACACACGGACACCAAGTAACAAAGACACAGACTTACACCAAGTAACACAGACACACACTGACACCCAGTAACACAGACCCACACTTACACCAAGTAACACAGACACACACTGACACCCAGTAACAAAGACATATACTGATACCAAGTCACAAAGACAAACACTGATACCCAGTAACACAGACACACACGGACACCAAGTAACACAGACACACACTTACACGAAGTAACACAGACACACACTGACACCAAGTGACAAAGACATACACTGACACCAAGTCACAAAGACACACACTGACACCCAGTAACAAAGACATACACTGACACAAAGTCACAACGACATACACTGATACCCAGTAACACAGACACACACTTACACCAAGTAACAAAGACATACACTGACACCCAGTAACAAAGACATACACTGACACCCAGTAACACAGACACACACGGACACCAAGTAACAAAGACACAGACTTACACCAAGTAACACAGACACACACTCACACACAGTAACACAGAAACACACTTACACCAAGTAACACAGACATACACTGACACCAAGTAACAAAGACATACAATGATACCCAGGAACACAGGCACACACTTACACCAAGTAACACAGACACACACTGACACCAAGTAACAAAGACATACAATTACACCAAGTAACAAAGACACACACTTACACCAAGTAACACAGACATACACTGACACCAAGTAACAAAGACATACAATTACACCAAGTAACCAAGACACACACTTACACCAAGTAACACAGATATGCACTGATACCAAGTAACAAAGACATGCACTGACACCCAGTAATACAAACACACATTGACACCAGGTAGCAAAGACACACACTGACACCAAGAAACACAGACACACACTGACACACAGTAAAACAGACACACATTTTCACCAAGAAACACAGACATACACTGACATCAAGTAACAAAGACATACTCTGATACCCAGTAACACAGACACACACTTACACCAAGTAACACAGACATACACAGACTCCAAGTAACAAAGACATACATGATACCCAGGAACATAGACACACACTTACACCAAGTAACACAGACACACACTTACACCAAGTAACAAAGACATACACTTACACCAAGTAACACAGACATACACTGACATCAAGTAACAAAGACATGCAACTACACCAAGTAACAAAGACACACACTTGCACCATGTAACAAAGACAGACACTGATACCCAGTAACACAGACACACACTTACACCAAGTAACAAAGACATGCACTGACACCCAGTAATACAAACAAACACACACTGACACCCAGTAACACAGAGAAACACTAATAAACAGTAACAAAGACATACGCTGACACGAAATAACACAGACACACACTGACAACCAGTAACAAAGACATGGACTGACACCAAGTCACAATGACACACACTGACACCAAGTTACAAAGACATACTCTGACACCAAGTAACAAAGACATACACTTCCACAAAGTAACAAAGACAGACAATTACACCAAGTAACAAAGACATACACTTACACCAAGTATTTTGACATACACTGACACCAAGTAACAAAGACATACACTGATACCCAGTAACACAGACACACACTTACACCAAGTAACAAAGACATACAATTACACCAAGTAACAAAGACACACACTTACACAAAGTAACACAGATATACACTGACACCAAGTAACAAAGACATGCACTGACACCCAGTAATACAGACACACACGGACACCAAGTAACAAAGACACACACTTACACAAAGTAACACAGACACATACGGACACCCAGTAAAACAGACACACACTTACACCAAGTAACACAGACATACACTGACACCAAGTACCAAAGACATACACTGATACCCAGTAACACAGACAAACACTTGCACCAAGTAACACAGACATAACTGACACCAAATAACAAAGACATACAATGATACCCAGGAACACAGAGAGACACTTCCACCAAGTAACACAGAAACACACTTACACCAAGTAACAAAGACATACACTTACACCAAGTAACACAGACATATACTGACACCAAGTAACAAAGACATACAATTACACCAAGTAACAAAGACACACACTTACACCAAGTAACAAAGACAGACACTTATACCCAGTAACACAGACACACAATTACACCTAGTAACAAATACATACACTGACACCCAGTAATACAAACAAACACACACTGACTCCCAGTAACACAGAGAAACACTAATAAACAGTAACAAAGACATACACTGACACCAAGTAACACAGACACACACTGACCCCCAGTAACAAAGACAGACACTGACACAAAGTCACAAAGACATACACTGATACCAAGTCACAAAGACATACACTGATACCCAGTAACACAGACACACAATGACACCAAGTAACAAAGACATACACTGACACCAAGTAACAAAGAAATACACTTACACAAAGTAACAATGACAGACAATTACACCAAGTAACAAAGACATACTCTTACACCAAGTATTTTGACATACACTGACTCCAAGTAACACAAACACACACTTACACCAATTAACAAAGACATACAATGAGTCCAAGTCACAAAGACACACACAGACACCCAGTAACAAAGACATACACTTACACCAAGTCACAAAGACATACACTGATACCCAGTAACACAGACACACACTTACACCAAGTAACACAGACATAAACTGACACCCAGTAACACAGACACACACTTACACCAAGGAACAAAGACATACACTGACACCCAGTACCAAAGACATACTATGATACCCAGGAACACAGACAGACACTTACACCAAGTAATAAGGACACAGACTTACACCAAGTAACACAGACACACACTGACACCCAGTAACACAGACACTCACTTACACCAAGTAACACAGACATACACTGACACCAAGTAACAAAGACATACTATGATACCCAGGAACACAGACAGACACTTACACCAAGTACACAGGCACACACTTACACCAAGTAACAAAGACATACACTTACAACAAGTAACACAGACATACACTTACACCAAGAAACAAAGACACAAACGTACACCAAGTAACAAAGACAGACACTGATACCCAGTAACACAGACACACACTTACACCTAGTAACAAAGGCATACACTGACACCCAGTAACACAAACAAACACACATTGACATCCAGTAACACAGAGAAACACTAATAAACAGTAACAAGGACATACACAGACACCAAGTAACACAGACACACACTGACACCCAGTAACAAAGACATACACTGACACCAATTCACAAAGACATAGACTGATACCAAGTAACAAAGACATACACTTACACCAAGTATTTTGACATGCACTGACACCAGGTAACAAAGACATACATTGAAACCCAGTGACACAAACACACACTTACAACAAGTAACAATGACATACAATGACACCAAGTCACAAAGACACACACAGACACCCAGTAACAAAGACATACACTTACACCAAGTCACAAAGACATACACTGATACCCAGTAACACAGACACACACTTACACCAAGTAACAAAGACATACACTGACACCCAGTAACAGAGACATACACTGACACCCAGTAACACAGACACACACGGACACCAAGTAACAAAGACACAGACTTACACCAAGTAACACAGACACACACTGACACCCAGCAACACAGCCACACACTTACACCAAGTAACACAGACATACACTGACACCAAGTAACAAAGACATACACTGATACCCAGTAACACAGACACACACTTACACAAAGTAACAAAGACAGACAATTACACCAAGTAACAAAGACATACACTTACACCAAGTATTTTGACATGCACTGACACCAGGTAACAAAGAAATACACTGAAACCCAGTAACACAAACACACAATTACACCAGGTAACAAAGAAATACACTGAAACCCAGTAACACAAACACACAATTACAACAAGTAACAATGACATACAATGACACCAAGTCACAAAGACACACACAGACACCCAGTAACAAAGACATACACTTACACCAAGTCACAAAGACATACACTGATACCCAGTAACACAGACACACACTTACACCAAGTAACACAGACATACACTGACACCCAGTAACACAGACACACTCTTACACCAAGTAACAAAGACATACACTGACACCCAGTAACAGAGACATACACTGACACCCAGTAACACAGACACACACGGACACCAAGTAACAAAGACACAGACTTACACCAAGTAACACAGACACATACTGACACCCAGTAACACAGACACACACTTACACCAAGTAACACAGACATACACTGACACCAAGTAACAAAGACATACACTGATACCCAGTAACACAGACACACACTTACACCAAGTAACAAAGACATACACTGACACCCAGTAACAAAGACATACACTGACACCCAGTAACACAGACACACACGGACACCAAGTAACAAAGACACAGACTTACACCAAGTAACACAGTCACACACTGACACCCAGTAACACAGACCCACACTTACACCAAGTAACACAGACACACACTGACACCCAGTAACAAAGACATATACTGATACCAAGTCACAAAGACAAACACTGATACCCAGTAACACAGACACACACGGACACCAAGTAACAAAGACACACACTTACACGAAGTAACACAGACACACACTGACACCAAGTGACAAAGACATACACTGACACCAAGTCACAAAGACACACACTGACACCCAGTAACAAAGACATACACTGACACAAAGTCACAAAGACATACACTGATACCCAGTAACACAGACACACACTTACACCAAGTAACAAAGACATACACTGACACCCAGTAACAAAGACATACACTGACACCCAGTAACACAGACACACAGTTACACCTAAAAACAAAGACATACACTGACACCCAGTAACACAAACAAACACACATTGACACCCAGTAACACATAGAAACACTAATACACAGCAACACAGACACACACTGACTCCAAGCAACACAGACACACACTGACACCCAGTAACAAAGACATACACTGACACCAAGTCACAAAGACATACACTGATACCAAGTCACAAAGACATACACTGATGCCCAGTAACACAGACACACACTGACACCAAGTAACAAAGACATACACTGACACCAAGTAACAGAGACATACACTTACACAAAGTAACAAAGACAGACAATTACACCAAGTAACAAAGACATTCACTTACACCAAGTATTTTGACATGCACTGACACCAAGTAACAAAGACATACAATGATACCCAGTAACACAAACACACACTTACACCAAGTCACAAAGACACACACTGACACCCAGTAACAAAGACATACATTGACACCAAGTCACAAAGACACACACTGACACCCAGTAACAAAGACATACACTGACACAAAGCCACAAAGACATACACTGATACCCAGTAACACAGACACAAACCTACACCAAGTAACAAAGACACACACTGACACCCAGTAACAAAGACATACACTGACACCCAGTAACACAGACACACACTTACACCAAGCAACAAAGACATACACTTACAACAAGTAACACAGACATACACTGACACCAAGTAACAAAGACATACAATTACACCAAGTAACAAAGACACACACTTACACCAAGTAACAAAGACAGACACTGATACCCAGGAACACAGACACACACTTACACCAAGTAACAAAGACACACACTGACTCCCAGTAACACAGACACACACTGACACCCAGTAACAAAGACATACACTGACACCAAGTCACAAAGACATACACTGATACCAAGTCACAAAGACATACACTGATACCCAGTAACACAGCCACACACTGACACCAAGTAACAAAGACATACACTGACACCAATTAACAAAGACATACACTTACACAAAGTAACAAAGACAGACAATTACACCAAGTAACAAAGACATACACTTACACCAAGTATTTTGACATACACTGACAACAAGGAACAAAGACATACACTGATACCCAGTAACACAAACACACACTTTCACCAAGTAACAAAGACATACACTGACATCAAGTCACAAAGACACACACAGACACCCAGTAACAAAGAGATACACTTTCACCAAGTAACACAGAAATACACTGACACCCAGTAACACAGACACACACTTACACCAAGTAACAAAGACACACACTTACACCAAGTAACAAAGACAGACACTGATACCCAGTAACACAGACACACAGTTACACCTAGTAACAAAGACATACACTGACACCCAGTAACACAAACAAACACACATTGACACCCAGTAACACATAGAAAAACTAATACACAGTAACACAGACACACACTGATTCCAAGCAACACAGACACACACTGACACCCAGTAACAAAGACATACACTGACACCAAGTCACAAAGACAGACACTGATACCAAGTCACAAAGACATACACTGATGCCCAGTAACACAGACACACACTGGCACCAAGTAACAAAGACATACACTGACACCAAGTAACAAAGACATACGCTTACACAAAGTAACAAAGACAGACAATTACACCAAGTAACAAAGACATTCACTTACACCAAGTATTTTGACATACACTGACACCAAGTAACAAACACATACACTGATACCCAGTAACACAAACACACACTTACACCAAGTAACAAAGACATACAATGACACCAAGACACAAAGACACACACAGACACACAGTGACAAAGACATACACTTACACCAAGTCACAAAGACATACACTGATACCCAGTAACACAGACACACACTTACAACAAGTAACACAGACAGACACTGACAACAAGTAACAAAGACATACAATTACACCAAGTAACAAAGACACACACTTACACCAAGTAACAAAGACAGACACTGATACCCAGAAACACAGACACACACTTACACCAAGTAACAAAGACATACACTGACTCCCAGTAAGACAAACAAACACACACTGACACCCAGTAACACAGATAAACACTAATAAACAGTAACAAAGACATACACTGACACCAGGTAACACAGACACACACTGACACCCAGTAACAAAGACATACACTGACACCAAGTCACAAAGAAATACACTGATACCAAGTCACAAAGATATACACTGATACCCAGTAACACAGCCACACGCTGACACCAAGTAACAAAGACATACACTGACACCAAGTAACAAAGACATACACTTACACAAAGTAACAAAGACAGAAAATTACACCAAGTAACAAAGACATACACTTACACCAAGTATTTTGACATACACTGACACAAAGTAACAAAGACATACACTGACACCCAGTAACACAAACACACACGTACACCAAGTAACAAAGACATACACTGACACCAAGTCACAAAGACACACACAGACACCCAGTAACAAAGAGATACACTTTCACCATTTCACAAAGACATACACTGATACCCAGTAACACAGACACACACTTACACCAAGTAACACAGAAATACACTGACACCCAGTAACACAGACACACACTTACACCAAGTAACAAAGACAGACACTGATACCCAGTAACACAGACACACAGTTACACCTAGTAACAAAGACATACACTGTCACCCAAAACACAAACAAACACACATTGACACCCAGTAACACAGAGAAACACTAATAAACAGTAACAAAGACATATACTGACTCCAAGCAACACAGACACACACTGACACCCAGTAACAAAGACATACACTGACACCAAGTCACAAAGACATACACTGATACCAAGTCACAAAGACATACACAGATGCCCAGTAACACAGACACACACTGACACCAAGTAACAAAGACATACACTGACACCAAGTAACAAAGACATACACTTACACAAAGAAACAAAGACAGACAATTACACCAAGTAACAAAGACATACACTTACACCAAGTATTTTGACATGCACTGACGCCAGGTAACAAAGACATACCCTGATACCCAGTAACACAAACACACACTTACAGCAAGTAACAAAGACATACAATGACACCAAGTCACAAAGACACACACAGACACCCAGTAACATAGACATGCACTTAAACCAAGTCACAAAGACATACAATGATACCCAGTAACACAGACACACACTTACACCAAGTAACACAGACATACACTGACACCCAGTAACACAGACACACACTTACACCAAGTAACAAAGACATACACTGACACCCAGTAACAAAGACATACACTGACACCCAGTAACACAGACACACACGGACACCAAGTAACAAAGACACAGACTTACACCAAGTAACACAGACACACACTGACACCCAGTAACACAGACACACACTTACACCAAGTAACACAGACATACACTGACACCAAGTAACAAAGACATACACTGATACCCAGTAACACAGACACACACTTACACCAAGTAACACAGACATACACTGACACCAAGTCACAAAGGCACACACTGACACCCAGTAACAAAGACATATACTGACATCAAGTCACAAAGACATACACGGTTACCCAGGAACACAGACACACACTGACACCCAATAACAAATACATACACTGATACCAAGTCACAAAGACAAACACTGATACCCAGTAACACAGACACACACGGACACCAAGTAACAAAGACATACACTGACACCCAGTAACACAGACACACACGGACACCAAGTAACAAAGACACAGACTTATAACAAGTAACACAGACACACACTGACACCCAGTAACACAGACACACACTTACACCAAGTAACACAGACATACAATGACACCAAGTAACAAAGACATGCACTGATACCCAGTAACACAGACACACACTTACACCAAGTAACACAGACATACACTGACACCAAGTCACAAAGACACACACTGACACCCAGTAACAAAGACATACACTGACATCAAGTCACAAAGACATACACGGATACCCAGGAACACAGACACACACTGACACCCAATAACAAAGACATACACTGATACCAAGTCACAAAGACAAACACTGATACCCAGTAACACAGACACACACGGACACCAAGTAACAAAAACACACACTTACACCAAGTAGCACATACACACACTGACACCAAGTAACAAAGACATACACTGACACCAAGTAACAAAGACATACACTGATAACCAGTAACACAGACGCACACTTACACCAAGTAACAAAGACATACACTTACACAAAGTAACAAAGACAGACAATTACACCAAGTAACAAAGACATACACTTACACCAAGTATTTTGACATACACTGACAACAAGTAACAAAGACATACACTGATACCCAGTAACACAAACACACACTTACACCAAGTAACAAAGACATACACTGACACCAAGTCACAAAGACACACACAGACACCCAGTAACAAAGAGATACACTTACACCATTTCACAAAGACATACACTGATACCCAGTAACACAGACACACACTTACACCAAGTAACACAGAAATACAATGACACCCAGTAACACAGACACACACTTACACCAAGTAACAAAGACACACACTTACACCAAGTAACAAAGACAGACACTGATACCCAGTAACACAGACACACTGTTACACCTAGTAACAAAGACATACACTGACACCCAGTAACACAAACAAACACACATTGACACCCAGTAACACCTAGAAACACTAATACACAGTAACACAGACACACACTGACTCCAAGCAACACAGACACACACTGACACCCAGTAACAAAGACATACACTGACACCAAGTTCCGAAGAAATACACTGATACCAAGTAACAAAGACATACACTTACACAAAGTAACAAAGACAGACAATTACACCAAGTAACAAAGACATACACTTACACCAAATATTTTGACATACACTGACACCAAGTAACAAAGACATACACTGATACCCAGTAACACAAACACACACTTACACCAAGTAACAAAGACATACAATGACACCAAGTCACAAAGACATACACTGATACCCAGTAACACAGACACACACTTACAACAAGTAACACAGACAGACACTGACAACAAGTAACAAAGACATACAATTACACCAAGTAACAAAGACACACACTTACACCAAGTAACAAAGACAGACACTGATACCCAGTACCACAGACACACACTTACACCAAGTAACAAAGACATACACTGACTCCCAGTAACACAAACAAACACACACTGACACCAAGTAACACAGAGAAACACTAATAAACAGTAACAAAGACATAAACTGACACCAAGTAACAGAGACACACACTGACACCCAGTAACAAAGACATACACTGACACCAAGTCACAAAGACATACACTGACACCAAGTCACAAAGATATACACTGATACCCAGTAACACAGCCACACGCTGACACCAAGTAACAAAGACATACACTGACACCAAGTAACAAAGACATACACTTACACAAAGTATTTTGACATACACTGACACCAAGTAACAAAGACATACACTGATACCCAGTAACACAAACACACACACTGACACCCAGTAACGAAGAGATACACTTTCACCATTTCACAAAGACATACACTGATACCCAGTAACACAGACACACACTTACACCAAGTAACACAGAAATACACTGACACCCAGTAACACAGACACACACTTACACCAAGTAACAAAGACACACACTTACACCAAGTAACAAAGACAGACACTGATACCCAGTAACACAGTCACACAGTTACACCTAGTAACAAAGACATACACTGACACCCAGTAACACAAACAAACACACATTGACACCCAGTAACACAGAGAAACACTAATAAACAGTAACAAAGACATACACTAACACCCAGTAACAAAGACATACACTGACAACAAGTCACAAAGACATACGCTGATACCAAGTCACAAAGACATACACTGATGCCCAGTAACACAGACACACACTGACACCAAGTAACAGAGACATACACTGACACCAAGTAACAAAGACATACACTTGCACAAAGTAACAAAGATAGACAATTACACCAATTAACAAAGACATACACTTACACCAAGTATTTTGACATATACTGACACCAAGTAACGAATACATACACTGATACCCAGTAACACAAACACACACTTACACCAAGTAACAAAGACAGACAATTAAACCAAGTAACAGAGACATACACTTACACCAAGTATTTTGACATGCACTGACGCCAGGTAACAAAGACATACACTGATACCCAGTAACACAAACACACACTTACACCAAGTAACAAAGACATACAATGACACCAAGTCACAAAGACACACACAGACACCCAGTAACAAAGACATACACTTACACCAAGTCACAAAGACACACACTGATACCCAGTAACACAGACACACACTTACACCAAGTAACACAGACATACACTGACACCCAGCAACACAGACACACACTTACACCAAGTAACAAAGACATACACTGACACCCAGTAACAAAGACATACACTGACACCCAGTAACACAGACACATACGGACACCAAGTAACTAAGACACAGACTTACACCAAGTAACACAGACACACACTGACACCCAGTAACACAGACACACACTTACACCAAATAACACAGACATACACTGACACCAAGTAACAAAGACATACACTGATACCCAGTAACACAGACACACACTTACACCAAGTAACACAGACATACACTGACACCAAGTCACAAAGACACACACTGACACCCAGTAACAAAGACATACACTGATACCAAGTCACAGAGACAAACACTGATACCCAGTAACACAGACACACACGGACACCAAGTAACAAAGACTCACACTTACACCAAGTAACACAGACACACACTGACACTAAGTAACAAAGACATACACTGACACCAAGTAACAAAGACATACACTGAAAACAAGTAACAAAGACGCACACTTACACCAAGTAACAAAGACATACACTGACACCAAGTCACAAAGACACACACTGACATCCAGTAACAAGGACATACACTGACACAAAGTCACAAAGACATACACTGATACCCAGTAACACAGACACACACTTACACCAAGTAACATAGACATACACTGACACCCACTAACACAGACACACACGGACACCAAGTAACAAAGACACAGACTTACACCAAGTAACACAGACACACACTGACACCCAGTAACACAGACACACACTTACACCAAGTAACACAGACATACACTGACACCAAGTAACAAAGACATACACTGATCCCCAGTAACACAAACACACACTTACAACAAGTAACAAAGACATACACTGACACCAAGTCACAAAGACACACACTGACACCCAGTAACAAAGACATACACTGACACAAGGTGACAAAGACAGACAATTACACCAAGTAACAAAGACATACACTTACACCAGGTATTTTGACATACACTGACACCAGGTAACAGAGACATACTCTGATACCCGGTAACACAAACACACACTTATAACAAGTAACAAAGACATACACTGACACCAAGTCACAAAGACACACACTGACACCCAGTAACAAAGACATACACTGACACATAATCACAAAGACATAGACTGATACCCAGGAACACAGACAGACACTTACACCAAGTAACAAAGACACACGCTGACACCCAGTAACAAAGACATACACTGACACCAAGTAACAAAGACAAAGACTTACACCAAGTAACACAGACACACACTGCCACCCAGTAACACAGACACACACTTACACCAAGTAACACAGAAATACACTGACACCAAGTAACAAAGACATACAATGATACCCAGGAACACAGACACACACTTACACCAAGTAACACAGACACACACTTACACCAAGCAACAAAGACAAACGCTTACAACAAGTAACACAGACATACACTGACACCAAGTAACAAAGACATACAATTACACCAAGTAACAAAGACACACACTTACACCAAGTAACAAAGACAGACACTGATACCCAGTAACACAGACACACACTTAAACCAATTAACAAAGACATACACTGACTCCCATTAACACAAACAAACACACACTGACATCCAGTAACACAGAGAAACACTAATAAACAGTAACAAAGACATACACTGACACCAAGTAACACAGACACACACTGACACCCAGTAACAAAGACATACACAGATACCAAGTCACAAAGACATACACTGATACCCAGTAACACAGCCACACACTGACACCAAGTAACAAAGACATACACTGACACCAAGTTCCGAAGACATACACTGATACCAAGTCACAAAGACATACACTGATGCCCAGTAACACAGACACACACTGACACCAAGTAACAAAGACATACACTGACACCAAGTAACAAAGACATAGACTTACACAAAGTAACAAAGACAGACAATTACACCAAGTAACAAAGACATACACTTACACCAAATATTTTGACATACACTGACACCAAGTAACAAAGACATACACTGATACCCAGTAACACAAACACACACTTACACCAAGTAACAAAGACATACAATGACACCAAGTCACAAAGACACACACAGACACACAGTAACAAAGACATACACTTACACCAAGTCACAAAGACATACACTGATACCCAGTAACACAGACACACATTTACAACAAGTAACACAGACAGACACTGACAACAAGTAACAAAGACATACAATTACACCAAGTAACAAAGACACACACTTACACCAAGTAACAAAGACAGACACTGATACCCAGTACCACAGACACACACTTACACCAAGTAACAAAGACATACACTGACTCCCAGTAACACAAACAAACACACATTGACACCCAGTAACACAAACACACACTTACACCAAGTAACAAAGACATACACTGACACCAAGTCACAAAGACACACACAGACACCCAGTAACGAAGAGATACACTTTCACCATTTCACAAAGACATACACTGATACCCAGTAACACAGACACACACTTACACCAAGTAACACAGAAATACACTGACACCCAGTAACACAGACACACACTTCCACCAAGTAACAAAGACACACACTTACACCAAGTAACAAAGACAGACACTGATACCCAGTAACACAGTCACACAGTTACACCTAGTAACAAAGACATACACTGACACCCAGTAACACAAACAAACACACACTGACACCAAGTAACACAGAGAAACACTAATAAACAGTAACAAAGACATACACTGACACCCAGTAACAAAGACATACACTGACACCCAGTAACAAAGACATACACTGACACCAAGTCACAAAGACATACGCTGATACCAAGTCACAAAGACATACACTGATGCCCAGTAACACAGACACACACTGACACCAAGTAACAGAGACATACATGGACACCAAGTAACAAAGACATACACTTGCACAAAGTAACAAAGATAGACAATTACACCAAGTAACAAAGACATACACTTACACCAAGTATTTTGACATATACTGACACCAAGTAACGAATACATACACTGATACCCAGTAACACAAACACACACTTACACCAAGTAACAAAGACATACACTTACACCAGGTAACAATGACAGACAATTAAACCAAGTAACAAAGACATACACTTACACCAAGTATTTTGACATGCACTGACGCCAGGTAACAAAGACATACACTGATACCCAGTAACACAAACACACACTTACACCAAGTAACAAAGACATACAATGACACCAAGTCACAAAGAGACACACAGACACCCAGTAACAAAGACATACACTTACACCAAGTCACAAAGACACACACTGATACCCAGTAACGCAGACACACACTTACACCAAGTAACACAGACATACACTGACACCCAGTAACACAGACACACACTTACACCAAGTAACAAAGACATACACTGACACCCAGTAACAAAGACATACACTGACATCCAGTAACACAGACACATACGGACACCAAGTAACAAAGACACAGACTTACACCAAGTAACACAGACACACACTGACACCCAGTAACACAGACACACACTTACACCAAATAACACAGACATACACTGACACCAAGTAACAAAGACATACACTGATACCCAGTAACACAGACACACACTTACACCAAGCAACACAGACATGCACTGACACCAAGTCACAAAGACACACACTGACACCCAGTAACAAAGACATACACTGATACCAAGTCACAAAGACAAACACTGATACCCAGTAACACAGACACACACGGACACCAAGTAACAAAGACTCACACTTGCACCAAGTAACACAGACACACACTGACACCAAGTAACAAAGACATACACTGACACCAAGTAACAAAGACATACACTGAAAACAAGTAACAAAGACGCACACTTACACCAAGTAACAAAGACATACACTGACACCAAGTCACAAAGACACACACTGACATCCAGTAACAAGGACATACACTGACACAAAGTCACAAAGACATACACTGATACCCAGTAACACAGACACACACTTGCACCAAGTAACATAGACATACACTGACACCCACTAACACAGACACACACGGACACCAAGTAACAAAGACACAGACTTACACCAAGTAACACAGACACACACTGACACCCAGTAACACAGACACACACTTACACCAAGTAACACAGACATACACTGACACCAAGTAACAAAGACATACACTGATCCCCAGTAACACAAACACACACTTACAACAAGTAACAAAGACATACACTGACACCAAGTCACAAAGACACACACTGACACCCAGTAACAAAGACATACACTGACACAAGGTGACAAAGACAGACAATTACACCAAGTAACAAAGACATACACTTACACCAGGTATTTTGACATACACTGACACCAGGTAACAGAGACATACTCTGATACCCGGTAACACAAACACACACTTACAACAAGTAACAAAGACATACACTGACACCAAGTCACAAAGACACACACTGACACCCAGTAACAAAGACATACACTGACACATAATCACAAAGACATAGACTGATACCCAGGAACACAGACAGACACTTACACCAAGTAACAAAGACACACGCTGACACCCAGTAACAAAGACATACACTGACACCAAGTAACAAAGACACAGACTTACACCAAGTAACACAGACACACACTGCCACCCAGTAACACAGACACACACTTACACCAAGTAACACAGAAATACACTGACACCAAGTAACAAAGACATACAATGATACCCAGGAACACAGACACACACTTACACCAAGTAACACAGACACACACTTACACCAAGCAACAAAGACATACGCTTACAACAAGTAACACAGACATACACTGACACCAAGTAACAAAGACATACAATTACACCAAGTAACAAAGACACACACTTACACCAAGTAACAAAGACAGACACTGATACCCAGTAACACAGACACACACTTAAACCAATTAACAAAGACATACAGTGACTCCCATTAACGCAAACAAACACACACTGACATCCAGTAACACAGAGAAACACTAATAAACATTAACAAAGACATACACTGACACCAAGTAACACAGACACACACTGACACCCAGTAACAAAGACATACACAGATACCAAGTCACAAAGACATACACTGATACCCAGTAACACAGCCACACACTGACACCAAGTAACAAAGACAGACAACTACACCAAGTAACAAAGACATACACTTACACCAAGTATTTTGACATACACTGACACCAAGTAACAAAGACATGCTCTTATACCCAGTAACACAGACACACACTTACACCAAGTAACACAGAAATACACTGACATCCAGTAACACAGACACACACTTACACCAAGTAACAAAGACATACACTGACACCCAGTAACAAAGACATACACTGACACCCAGTAACACAGACACACACGGACACCAAGTAACAAAGACACACACTTCCACCAAGTAACACAGACACACACTGACACCCAGTAACACAGACACACACTTGCACCAAGTAACACTGACATACACTGACACCAAGTAACAAAGACATACATTGATACCCAGTAACACAGACACACACATACACCAAGTAACACAGACATACACTGACACCAAGTCACAAAGACACACACTGACACCCAGTAACAAAGACATACACTGACATCAAGACACAAAGACATACACTAATACCCAGGAACACAGACACACACTGACACCCAGTAACACAGGCACACACTGGGGGGGGGGGGGGGGGGGGGGCACATTGGCGCAGTGCTTAGCACCGCAGCCTCACAGCTCCAGGGACCCGGGTTCGATTCTGGGTACTGCCTGTGCGGAGTTTGCAAGTTCTCCCTGTGTCTGCGTGAGTTTCCTCTCGGTGCTCCGGAATCCTCCCACATGCCAAAGACTTGCAGGTTGATAGGTTAATTGGCCATCATAAATTGCCCCTAGTATAGGTAGGTGGTAGGGAAATATAAAGGGACAGGTGGGGATGTGATAGGAATAGGGGATTAGTGTAGGATTAGTATAAATGGGTGCTTGATGGTCAGCACAGACACGGTGGGCCGAAGGGCCAGTTCAAGTGCTGTGTCTCTAAACTAAATACTGACACCTAGTGTCACAGATACACACTGACACCCAGTAACACAAACAAACACACACTGACACACAGTAACACAGCGAAACACTGATACCAAGTCACAAAGACATACACTGATACCCAGTAACACAGACACACACTGAGACCCAGTAACAAAGACATACACTGATACCAAGTCACAAAGACATACACTGATACCCAGTAACACAGACACACACTTACACCAGGTAACACAGACATACACTGACACCAAGTCACAAAGACGCACACTGACACCCAGTAACAAAGACATACACTGAGACCAAGTCACAAAGACATACACTGATACCCAGTAACACAGACACACACTTACACTAAGTAACAAAGACAGACACTGACACCCAGTAACACAGACACACATTTACACCAAGTAACAAAGACATACACTGACACCCAGTAACAAAGACATACTCTGACACCCAGTAACACAGACACACACGGACACCAAGTAACACAGACACACACTTGCACCAAGTAACACTGACATACACTGACACCAAGTAACAAAGACATACACTGATACCCAGTAACACAGACACACACATACACCAAGTAACACAGACATACACTGACACCAAGTCACAAAGACACACACTGACACCCAGTAACACAGGCACACACTGGGGGGGGGGGCACATTGGCGCAGTGC
Source organism: Heterodontus francisci (assembly GCF_036365525.1). Lineage (NCBI taxonomy): Eukaryota > Metazoa > Chordata > Chondrichthyes > Heterodontiformes > Heterodontidae > Heterodontus > Heterodontus francisci. Next base: position 1,744,772 of record NW_027140794.1, read on the forward strand.
TTAGCACCGCAGCCTCACAGCTCCAGGGACCCGGGTTCGATTCTGGGTACTGCCTGTGCGGAGTTTGCAACTTCTCCCTGTGTCTGCGTGAGTTTCCTCCCGGTGCTCCGGAATCCTCCCACATGCCAAAGACTTGCAGGTTGATAGGTTAATTGGCCATCATAAATTGCCCCTAGTATAGGTAGGTGGTAGGGAAATATATAGGGACAGGTGGGAATGTGATAGGAATAGGGGATTAGTGTAGGATTAGTATAAATGGGTGCTTGATGGTCAGCACAGACTCGGTGGGCCGAAGGGCCTGTTCAAGTGCTGTGTCTCTAAACTAAATACTGACACCTAGTGTCACAGATACACACTGACACCCAGTAACACAAACAAACACACACTGACACACAGTAACACAGCGAAACACTGATACCAAGTCACAAAGACATACACTGATACGCAGTAACACAGACACACACTGAGACCCAGTAACAAAGACATACACTGATACCAAGTCACAAAGACATACACTGATACCCAGTAACACAGACACACACTTACACCAGGTAACACAGACATACACTGACACCAAGTCACAAAGACGCACACTGACACCCCGTAACAAAGACATACACTGAGACCAAGTCACAAAGACATACACTGATACCCAGTAACACAGACACACACTTACACCAAGTAACAAAGACAGACACTGACACCCAGTAACACAGACACACATTTACACCAAGTAACAAAGACATACACTGACACCCAGTAACAAAGACATACTCTGACACCCAGTAACACAGACACACACGGACACCAAGTAACAAAGACACACACTTCCACCAAGTAACACAGACACACACTGACACCCAGTAACACAGACACACACTTACACCAAGCACACAGACATACACTGACATCAAGTAACAACGACATACACTGATACCCAGTAACACAGACACACACTTACACCAAGTAACACGGACATACACTGACACCCAGTAACACAGGCACACACTTACATCAAGTAACAAAGACATACACTGACACCAAGAAAGAAAGACATGCACTGACACACAGTAACAAAGACATACACTGACACAAAGTCACAAAGACATACACTCATACCCAGTAACACAGACACACACTTACGCCAAGTGACACAGACACACACTTACACCAAGCAACACAGACATACACTGACACCAAATAACAACGACATACACTGATACCCGGTAACACAGACACACACTTACACAAAGTAACACAGACATACACTGACACCCAGTAACACAGACACTCACTTACACCAAGTAACAAAGACATACACTTACACCAGGTATTTTGACATACACTGACACCAAGTAACAAAGACAGACACTGACACCAAGTAACAAAGACATACACTGACACAAAGTCACAAAGACATACACTGATACCCAGTAACACAGACACACACTTACACCAAGTAACAAAGACACGCACTGACACCCAGTAACAAAGACACGCACTGACACCAAGTAACAAAGACATACACTGACACAAAGTCACAAAGACATACACTGATACCCAGTAACACAAACGCACACTTACACCAAGTAACAAAGACATACACTGACACCAGGTAACAAAGACAGACACTGACACCAAGTAACAAAGACATACACTGACACAAAGTCACAAAGACATACACTGATACCCAGTAACACAGACACACACTTCCACCAAATAACAAAGACACGCACTGACACCCAGTAACAAAGAAATCCACTGACACCCAGTAACACAGACACACACGGACACCAAGTAACAAAGACACAGACTTACACCAAGTAACACAGACACACACTGACACCCAGTAACACAGAGACACAGTTACACCAAGTAACACAGACATACACTGACACCAAGTAACAAAGACATACAATGATCCCCAGGAACACAGACACACACTTACACCAAGTAACATAGACACACAATTACACCAAGCAACACAGACATACACTGACACCAAGTAACAAAGACATACAATTACACCAAGTAACAAAGACACACACTTGCACCAAGTAACAAAGACAGACACTGATACCCAGTAACACAGACATACACTGGCACCAAGTAACCAAGACAAACACTGACTCCCAGTAACACAAACAAACACACACTGACACCCAGTAACACAGAGAAACACTAATAAACAGTAACAAAGACTTACACTGACACCAAGTAACACAGACCACACACTGAAACCCAGTAACAAAGACATACACTGACACCAAGTCACAAAGACATGCACTGATACCAAGTCACAAAGACATACACTGATACCCAGTAACACAGCCACACACTGACACCAAGTTAGAAAGACATACACTGACACCAAGTAACAAAGACATACACTTGCACGAAGTAACAAAGACATACACTTACAACAAGTAACACAGACATACACTGACACCAAGTAACAAAGACATACAATTACACCAAGTAACAAAGACACACACTTGCACCAAGTAACAAAGACAGACACTGATACCCAGTAACACAGACATACACTGGCACCAAGTAACAAAGACAAACACTGACTCCCAGTAACACAAACAAACACACACTGACACCCAGTAACACAGAGAAACACTAATAAACAGTAACAAAGACTTACACTGACACCAAGTAACACAGACACACACTGACACCCAGTAACAAAGACATACACTGACAGCAAGTCACAAAGACATGCACTGATACCAAGTCACAAAGACAGACACTGATACCCAGTAACACAGACACACACTGACACCAAGTAACAAAGACAGACACAGACACCAAGTAACAAAGACATACACTAACACCAAGTAACAAAGACATACACTTACAGCAAGTAACACAGACATACACTGACACCAAGTAACAAAGACATACACTGACACCAAGTTACAAAGACATACACTTACACCAAGTAACAAAGATTAACAATTACACCAAGTGACAAAGACATACACTGACACCAATTATTTTGACATACACTGACTCCAAGTAACAAAGACATGCAATGATACCCAGTAACACAGACACACACTTACACCAAGTAACAAAGACATACACTGACAACAAGTCACAAAGACACACACTGACACCCAGTAACAAAGACATACACTGATACCAAGTCACAAAGACATACACGGATACCCAGTCGCACAGACGCACACTTACACCAAGTAACACAGACATACACTGACATCCAGTAACACAGACACACACTTACACCAAGCAACACAGACATACACTGACACCATGTAACAACGACAAACACTGATACCCAGTAACACAGATACACACTTACACCAAGTAACACAGACATACACTGACACCCAGTAACACAGACACACACTTACACCAAGTAACAAAGACATACACTGACACCCAGTAACAAAGACAGACACTGACACCCAGTAACACAGACACACACGGACACCAAGCAACACAGACATACACTGACACCAAGTAACAAAGACATAAACTGATACCCAGTAACACAGACACACACTTACACCAAGTAACACAGACATACACTGACACAAAGTAACAAAGACATACACTGACACAAAGTAACAAAGACATACACTCATACCCAGGAATACAGACACACACTTACACCAAGTAGCACAGACACACACTTGCACCAAGTTACAAATACATACACTGACACCAAGTAACACAGACATACACTGACACCAAGTAACAAAGACACACACTTACACCAAGTAACGCAGACAAACACAGACACCCAGTAACACAGACACACACTTACACCAAGCAACACAGACATACACTGATACCAAGTAACAACGACGTACTCTGATACCCAGTAACACAGACACACACATACAACAACTAACACAGACATACACTGACACCAAGTAACAAAGAAATACACTGATACCCAGGAACACAGACACACACTTACACCAAGTAACACGGACACACACTTACACCAAGTCACAAAGACATGCACTTACACCAAGTAACACAGACATACACTGGCACCAAGTAACAAAGACATACAATTACACCAAGTAACAAAGACACAAACTTACACAAAGTAACAAAGACAGACTCTGATACCCAGTAACACAGACACACACTTACACCAAGTAACCAGGACATAGACTGAAACCCAGTAACACAAGCAAACACACACTGACACCCAGTAACACAGAGAAACACTAATAAACAGTAACAAAGACATACACTGATACCCAGGAACACAGACACACACTTACAAAAAGTAACACAGACACACACTTACACCAAGCAACAAAGACATACACTTACACCAAGTAACACAGACATACACTGACACCAAGTAACAAAGACATACAATTACACCAAGTAACAAAGACACAAACTTACACCAAGTAACAAAGACAGAAACTGATACCCAGTAACACAGACACACAGTTACACCAAGTAACCAGGACATACACTGACACCCAGTAACACAAACAAACACGCACTGACACCCAGTAACACAGAGAAACACTGATAAACAGTAACAAACACATACACTGACACCAAGTAACACAGACACACATTGACACCCATTAACAAAGACATACACTGACACCAAGTCACAAAGACATACATTGACACCAAGTCACAAAGACAAACACTGACACCCAGTAACAAAGACATACACTGACACCAAGTAACAAAGACATACACTGATACCCAGTCACACAGACACGCTCTTACACCAAGTAACAAAGACATACACTGACACCCAGTAACACAGACACACACTTACACCAAGTAACAAAGACATACACTGACACCCAGTAACAAAGACATACACTTACACCCAGTAACACGGACACACACGGACACCAAGTAACAAAGACAAAGATTTACACCAAGTAACACAGACACGCACAGACACCCAGTAATACAGACACACACTTACACCAAGTAACAAAGACATACACTGACACCAATAACAAAGACATACACTGATACCCAGTAACACAGACACACACTTACACCAAGTAACACAGACATACACTGACACCAAGTCACAAAGACACCCACTGACACCCAGTAACACAGACAAACACTGACACCAAGTCGCAAAGACATACACTGATACCCAGGAACACAGACACACACTGACACCCAGTAACAAAGACATACACTGATACCAAGTCACAAAGACATACACTGATACCCAGTAACACAGACACACACTGACACCCAGTAACAAAGACATACACTGATACCAAGTCACAAAGACACACACTGATACCCAGTAACACAGACACACACTGACACCCAGTTACAAAGACATACACTGATACCAAGTCACAAAGACATACCCTGATACCCAGTAACACAGACACACACTGACACCAAGTAACAAAGACAAACACAGGCACCAAGTAACAAAGACATACACTTACACCAAGTAACAAAGACACACACTTACACCAAGTATCACAGACATGCACTGCCACCAAGTAACAAAGACATACACTGACACCAAGTTACAAAGACATACACTTCCACCAAGAAACAAAGACAGACAATTGCACCAAGTAACAAAGACATACACTTACACCAAGTATTTTGACATACACTGACACCAAGTAACAAAGACATACACTGACACCAAGTCACAAAGACACACACTGACAGCCAGTAACACAGACACACACTTACACCAAGTAACACAGACATACACTGACACCCAGTAACACAGACACACACTTACACCAAGAAACAAAGACATACACTTACACCAAGTAACACAGACATACACTGACACCAAGTAACAAAGACATTCAATTACACCAAGTAACAAAGACAGACACTTATAACAAGTAACACAGATATACACTGACACCAAGTAACAAAGACATACACTGATACCCAGGAACACAGACACACACGGAAACCAAATAACAAAGACAGACACTTATAACAAGTAACAAAGACACACACTTACACCAAGTAACAAAGACAGACACTGATACCCAGTAACACAGACACACACTTACACCAAGTAACAAAGACATACACTGACACCCAGTAACACAAACAAACACACACTGACACCCAGTAACACAGAGAAACACTAATAAACAGTAACAGAGACATACACTGACACCAAAAAACACAGACACAAACTGACACCCAGTAACAAAGACATACACTGACACCAAGTCACAAAGACATACACTGATACCAAGTCACAAAGACATACACTGATACCCAGTAACACAGACACACACTGACACCAAGTAACAAAGACATACACAGACACCCAGTAACACAGACACACACGGACACCAAGTAACAACGACACACACTTACACCAAGCAACACAGACAAACATTTACACCAAGTAACCAAGACATACACTGACACCCAGTAACAAAGACATACACTGACACCAAGTCACAAAGACATACACTGATACCCAGTAACACAGACACACACTTACACCAAGTAACAAAGACACACACTTACACCAAGTAACAAAGACACACACTTACACCAAGTAACAAAGACATGCACTGACACCCAGTAACACAGACACACACTGACACCCAGTAACACAGACACACACTTACACCAAGTAACACAGACATACACTGACACCAAGTAACAAAGACATACACAGATACCCAGTAACACAGACACACACTTACACCAAGTAACACAGACACACACTTACACCCAGTAACAAAGGCATGCACTGTCACCAAGTCACAAAACCATACACTGACTCCAGTAACACAAACAAACACACACTGACACCCAGTAACACAGAGAAACACTAATGATCAGTAACATAGACATACACTGACACCAACTAACACATTCACACACTGACACCCAGCAACAAAGACATCCACCTACACCAAGTCACAAAGACATACACTGATACCAAGTCACAAAGACATTCACTGATACCCAGTAACACAGACACACACTGACACCAAAGTAACAAAGACATACACTGACACCAAGTCACACAGACACACACTGGCACCAAGTAACAAAGACATACACTGACACCAAGTAACAAAGACAGACACTGACACCAGGTAACAAAGACAAACAATTACAGCAAGTAACAAAGACACACACTTACACCAAGTAACAAAGACAGACACTGATACCCAGTTACACAGAGACACACTTACACCAAGTAACAAAGACATACACTGACACCAAGTAACATAGACATACACTGACACCCAGTAAAAAAGACATACACTGATACCAAGTCACAAAGACATACACTGATACCGAGTAACACAAACAAACACACACTGACACCCAGTAACACAGAGACACACTGACACCCAGTAAAAAATACATACACTGACACCAAGTCACAAAGACATACACTGATGCCCAGTAACACAGACACACACTGACACCAAGTAACAAAGGCACACACTGCGGGGGGGGGGGGGGGGGGGGCACATTGGCGCATTGGTTAGCACAGCAGCCTCACAGCTCCAGGGACCCGGGTTCGATTCTGGGTACTGGCTGTGCGGAGTTTGCATGTTCTCCCTGTGTCTGAGTGGGATTCCTCCGGGTGCTCCGGTTTCCTCCCACATGCCAAAGACCTGCAGGTTGATATGTTAATTGGCCATCATAAATTGCCCCTAGTATAGGTAGGTGGTAGGGAAATATATAGGGATAGGTGGGGATGTGATAGGAATACGGGATTAGTGTAGGATTAGTATAAATGGGTGGTTGATGGTCGGCACAGACTCGGTGGGCCGAGGGCCTGTTTAAGTGCTGTATCTCTAAACTAAACTAAATACTGACAACTAGTGTCACTGACACCCAGTAATACAAACAAACACACACTGACACCCAGTAACACAGAGAAACACTAATAAACAGAAACCAAGACATCCACTGACACCAACTAACACATTCACATACTGACACCCAATAACAAAGACATACACTGACACCAAGTCACAAAGACATACACTGATACCAAGTCACAAAGAGATACACTGATACCCAGTAACACAGACACACACTTACACCAAGTAACAAAGACAGACAGTTACACCAAGTAACAAAGACACCCACTTCCACCAAGTATTTTGACATACACTGACACCAAGTAACAAAGACATACATGATACCCATTAACACAGACACACACTTACACCAAGAAACACAGAAATACACTGACACCAAGTAACAAAGGCATGCACTGATACCCAGTAACACAGACACACACTTACACCAAGAAACACAGAAATACACTGACACCAAGTAACAAAGGCATGCACTGATACCCAGTAACACAGACACACACTTACACCAAGAAACACAGAAATACACTGACACCAAGTAACAAAGGCATGCACTGATACCCAGTAACACAGACACACACTTACACCAAGTAACAAAGACAGACACTGATACCCAGTAACACAGACACACACTTACGCCAAGTAACAAAGACATACAATGACACCAAGTAACAAAGACATGCACTGACACCCAGTAAGAAAGACACACACGGACACAAAGTAACAATGACATACACTTACACCAAGTAACATAGACTCACACTGACACCCAGTAACAAAGACATACACTGATACCAAGTCACAAAGACATACACTGATACCCAGTAACACAAACAAACACACACTGACACCCAGAAACACAGAGACACACTGACACCCAGTAACAAAGACATACACTGACACCACGTCACAAAGACATACACTGATGCCCAGAAACACAGACACACACTGACACCAAGTAACAAAGGGACACACTGCGGGGCTGCACATTGGCGCATTGGTTAGCACCGCAGCCTCACAGCTCCAGGGACCCGGGTTCGATTCTGGGTACTGCCTGTGCGGAGTTTGCAAGTTCTCCCTGTGTCTGCGTGGGTTTCCTCCGGGTGCTCCGGTTTCCTCCCACATGCCAAAGACTTGCAGGTTGATATGTTAATTGGCCATCATAAATTGCCCCTAGTATAGGTAGGTGGAAGGGAAATATACAGGGATAGGTGGGGATGTGATAGGAATACGGGATAAGTGTAGGATTAGTGTAAATGGGTGGTTGATGGTCGGCACAGACTCGTTGGGCCGAAGGGCCTGTTTAAGTGATGTATCTCTAAACTAAACTAAATACTGACAACTAGTGTCACTGACAGCCAGTAACACAAACAATCACACACTGACACCCAGTCACACAGAGAAACACTAATACACTGACACTAAGTAACACAGACACACACTGACACCCAGAAACAAAGACATACACTGATACCAATTCACAAAGACATACACTGATACCCAGTAACACAAACAAACACACACTGATAACCAGTAGCACAGAGAAACACTGATACACAGTAAAAATGACATACACTGACACCAAGTAACACAGACACACACTGACACCCAGTAAAAAAGACACACACTGACACCAAGTCACAAAGACATACACTGATACCAAGTCACAAAGACATACACTGATCCCCAGTAACACAGACATACACTGACACCAGGTAACAAAGACATACAATTACACCAAGTAACAAAGACACACACTTACACCAAGTAACAAAGACAGACACTGATACCCAGTAACACAGACACACACTTACACCAAGTAACACAGACACACACTGACACCCAGTAACAAAGACATCCACAGATACCCAGTTACACAGACACACACTTACACCAAGTAACACAGACACACACTTACACCCAGTAACAAAGGCATACACTGACACCAAGTCACAAAGACATACACTGACTCCCAGTAACACAAACAAACACATTCTGACACCCAGTAACACAGAGAAACACTAATGAACAGTAACATAGACATACACTGACACCAACTCACATATTCACACACTGACACCCAGCAACAAAGACATACACTGACAACAAGTCACAAAGACATGCACTGATACCAAGTCACAAAAACATACACTGATACCCAGTCACACAAACAAACACACACTGACAACCAGTAGCACAGAGAAACACTGATACACAGTAACAATGACATACACTGACACCAAGTAACACAGACACACTCTGACATCCAGTAAAAAAGACATACACTGATACCAAGTCACAAAGACATACACTGATGCCAAGTCACAAAGACATACACTGATACCCAGTAACACAGACAGACACTGACACCAAAGTAACAAAGACATACACTGACACCAAGTCACACAGACACACACTGACACCAAGTAACAAAGACATACACTGACACCAAGTAACACAGACAGACACTGACACCAGGTAACAAAGACAAACAATTACAGCAAGTAACAAAGACACACACTTACACCAAGTAACAAAGACAGACACTGATACCCAGTAACACAGACACACACTTACACCAAGTAACAAAGACATACACTGACACCCAGTAACACAAACAAACACACACTGACACCCAGTAACACAGAGAAACACTAATAAACAGTAACAAAGACATAGACTGGCACCAACTAACACGTTCACATACTGACACCAAGTCACAAAGACATACACTGATATCAAGTCACAAAGACATACACTGATACCCAGTAACACAGACACACACTGACACCAACTAACAAATCCATACACTGGCACCAAGTAACAAAGACAGTCAATTACACCAAGCAACAAAGACAGCCACTTACACCAAGTATTTTGACATGCACTGACACCAAGTAACAAAGACATACATGATACCCATTAACACAGACACACACTTACACCAAGTAACACAGACACACACTGACACGAAGTAACAAAGACATGCACTGATACCCTGTAACACAGACACACACTTACACCAAGTAACAAAGACATACACTGACACCAAGTAACAAAGACATACACTGACTCCCAGTAACACAGACACACACGGACACCAAGTAACGATGACATACACTTACACCAAGTAACACAGACACACACTGACACCCAGTAACAAAGACATACACTGACACCAAGTCACAAAGACATACACTGATACCCAGTAACACAGACACACACTGACACCAAGTAACAAAGGCACACACACTGCGGGGGGGGCACATTGGCGCATTGGTTTGCACAGCAGCCTCACAGCTCCAGGGACCCGGGTTCGATTCTGGGTACTGCCTGTGCGGAGATTGCATGTTCTCCCTGTGTCTGAGTGGGATTCCTCCGGGTGCTCCGGTTTCCTCCTATATGCCAAAGACTTGCAGGTTGATATGTTAATTGGCCATCATAAATTGCCCCTAGTATAGGTAGGTGGAAGGGAAATATACAGGGATAGGTGGGGATGTGATAGGAATACGGGATTCGCGTAGGATTAGTATAAATGGGTGGTTGATGGTCGGCACAGACTCGGTGGGCCGAAGGGCCTGTTTAAGTGCTGTATCTCTAAACTAAACTAAATACTGACAACTAGTGTCACTGACACCCAGTAACACAAACAAACACACACTGACACCCAGTAACACAGAGAAACACTAATAAACAGAAACCAAGACATCCACTGACACCAACTAACTCATTCACATAATGACACCCAGTAACAAAGGCATACACTGACACCAAGTCACAAAGACATACACTGATACCAAGTCACAAAGACATACACTGATACCCAGTAACACAGACACACACTGACACCAAGTAACAAAGACATACACTGACACCAAGTAACAAAGACATACACTGACACCAAGTTAAAAGACAGACAATTGCACCAAGTAACAAAGACATACACTTACACGAAGTAGTTTGACATACACTGACACCAAGTAACAAAGACATACATGATACCCAGTAACGCAGACACACACTTACAGCAAGTAACAATGACATACACTGACACCAAGTCACAAAGCCACACACTGACACACAGTAACAAAGACATACACTGACACCAAGTCACAAAGACATACACTGACACCCAGTAACACAAACAAACACACACTGACACCCAGTAACACAGAGAAACACTAATAAACAGTAACAAAGACATCCACTGACACCAACTAACACATTCACATACTGACACCCAGTAACAAAGACATACACTGACACCAAGTCACAAAGACATACACTGATACCAAGTCACAAAGACATACACTGATACCCAGTAACACAGACACACGCTTACACCAAGTAACAAAGACATACACTGACACCAAGTAACAAAGACATACACTGACACCCAGTAACACAGACACAAACGGACACCAAGTAACAATGACAGACACTTACACCAAGTAACACAGACACACATTGACACCCAGTAACAAAGACATACACTGATATCAAGTCACAAAGACATACACTGATACCCAGTAACACAAACAAACACACACTGACAACCAGTAACACAGAGACACACTGACACCCAGTAAAAAAGACATACACTGACACCAAGTCACAAAGACATACACTGATACCAAGTCACAAAGACATACACTGATACCCAGTAACACAGACACACACTGACACCAAGTAACACAGACACACACTGACACCAAGTAACAAAGACATACACTGACACCAAGTAACAATGACATACACTTACACCAAGGAACAAAGACAGACAATTACACCAAGTAACAAAGACACCCACTTCCACCAAGTATTTTGACATACACTGACACCAAGTAACAAAGACATGCACTGATACCCTGTAACACAGACACACACTTACACCAAGTAACAAAGACAGACACTGATACCCAGTAACACAGAGACACACTTACACCAAGTAACAAAGACATACAATGACACCAAGTAACACAGACATACACTGACACCCAGTAACACAGACACAAACGGACACCAAGGAACAATGACAGACACTTACACCAAGTAACACAGACACACATTGACACCCAGTAACAAAGACATACACTGATATCAAGTCACAAAGACATACACTGATACCCAGTAACACAAACAAACACACACTGACAACCAGTAACACAGAGACACACTGACACCCAGTAAAAAAGACATACACTGACACCACGTCACAAAGACATACACTGATACCAAGTCACAAAGACATACACTGTTTAAGTGCTGCATCTCTAAACTAAACTAAATACTGACAACTAGTGTCACTGACACCCAGTAACACAAACAAACACACACTGACAACCAGTCACACAGAGAAACACTGACACACTGACACCAAGTAACACAGACACACACTGACACCCAGTAACAAAGACATACACTGATACCAAGTCACAAAGACATACACTGATACCCAGTAACACAAACAAACACACACTGACAACCAGTAGCACAGAGAAACACTGATACACAGTAACAATGACATACACTGACACCAAGTAACACAGACACACACTGACACCCAGTAAAAAAGACATACACTGACACCAAGTCACAAAGACATGCACTGATGCCAAGTCACAAAACATACACTGATACCCAGTAACACAGACACACACTGACACCAAAGTAACAAAGACATACACTGACACCAAGTCACACAGACACACACTGACACCAAGTAACAAAGACATACACTGACACCAAGTAACACAGACATACACTGACACCAGGTAACGAAGACATACAATTACACCAAGTAGCAAAGACAAACACTTACACCAAGTAACAAAGACAGACACTGATACCCAGTAACACAGACACACACTTACACCAAGTAACAAAGACAGACACTGATACCCAGTAACACAGACACACACTTACACCAAGTAACAAAGACATTCACTGACAACCAGTAACACAAACAAACACACACTGACACCCAGTAACACAGAGAAACACTAATAAACAGTAACAAAGACATACACTGACACCAACTAACACATTCACATACTGACACCCAGTAACAAAGACATACACTGACACCAAGTCACAAAGACATACACTGATACCAAGTCACAAAGACATACACTGATACCAAGTCACAAAGACATACACTGATACCCAGTAACACAGACACACGCTGACACCAAGTAACAAAGACATACACTGACACCAAGTAACAAAGACATACACTGACACCAAGTAACAAAGACATACACTTAGACCAAGTAACAAAGACAGACAATTACACCAAGTAACAACGACACCCACTTACACCAAGTATTTTGACATACACTGACACCAAGTAACAAAGACATACATGATACCCATTAACACAGACACACACTTACACCAAGTAACACAGACATACACTGACACCAAGTAACAAAGACATGCACTGATACCCTGCAACACAGACACACACTTACACAAAGTAACAAAGACAGACTCTGATACCCAGTAACACAGACACACGCTTACACCAAGTAACAAAGACATACACTGACACCAAGTAACAAAGACATACACTGACACCCAGTAACACAGACACAAACGGACACCAAGTAACAATGACAGACACTTACACCAAGTAACACAGACACACATTGACACCCAGTAACAAAGACATACACTGATATCAAGTCACAAAGACATACACTGATACCCAGTAACACAAACAAACACACACTGACAACCAGTAACACAGAGACACACTGACACCCAGTAAAAAAGACATACACTGACACCAAGTCACAAAGACATACACTGATGCCCAGAAACACAGACACACACTGACACCAAGTAACAAAGGCACACACTGCGGGGGGGGGGGGACATTGGCGCATTGGTTAGCACCGCTGCCTCACAGCTCCAGGGACCCGGGTTCGATTCTGGGTACTGCCTGTGCGGAGTTTGCAAGTTCTCCCTGTGTCTCGTGGGTTTCCTCCGGGTGCTCCGGTTTCCTCCCACATGCCAAAGACTTGCAGCTTGACATGTTAATTGGCCATCATAAATTGCCCCTAGTATAGGTAGGTGGCAGGTAGGTGGTCGGGAAATATATAGGGATAGGTGGGGATGTGATAGGAATACGGGATGAGTGCAGGATTAGTATAAATGGGTGGTTGATGGTCGGCACAGACTCGGTGGGCCGAAGGGCCTGTTTAATTGCTGTATCTCGAAACTAAACTAAATACTGACACCTAGTGTCACTGACAGCCAGTAACACAAACAAACACACACTGACACCCAGTCACACAGAGAAACATTGATACACTGACACCAAGTAACACAGACATACACTGATACCAAGTCACAAAGACATACACTGATACCCAGTAACACAGACACACACTTACACCAAGTAACACAGACATACACTGACATCCAGTAACAAAGACATACACTGACACCAAGTAACAAAGACATACACTGATACCCAGTAACACAGACACACTCTTACACCAAGTAACACAGACATACACTGACATCCAGTGACAAAGACATACACTGACACCCAGTAACGCAGACACACACGGACACCAAGTAACAAAGACACAAACTTACACCAAGTAACACAAACAAACACACTGACACCAGGTAACGCAGACATACACTGACACCAAGTAACAAAGACATACAATTACACCAAGAAACTAAGACATACACTTACACCAATTATTTTGACATACTGTGACACCAAGTAACAAAGACATACACTGACACCAAGTCACAAAGACACACCCTGACACCCAGTAACACAAACAGACCCACACTGACACCCAGTAACAAAGAGAAACACTGATACACAGTAACAAAGACATACACTGATACCAAGTCACAAAGACATACACTGATACCCAGTAACACAGACACACACTTACACCAAGTAACAAAGACAAACACTGATACCAAGTCACAAAGACATACACTGATACCCAGTAACACAGACAGACACTGACACCCAGTAACAAAGACATACACTGATACCAAGTCACAAAGACATACACTGATACCCAGTAACACAGACACACACTGATACCAAGTAACAAAGACACATACTTACACCAAGTAACAAAGACATACACTGACATCCAGTAACAAAGACATACACTGACACCCAGTAACGCAGACACACACGGACACCAAGTAACAAAGACACAAACTTACACCAAGTAACACAGACACACACTGACACCCAGTAACACAAACAAACACACTGACACCAGGTAACGCAGACATACACTGACACCAAGTAACAAAGACATACACTGACACCAAGTAACACAGACATACACTGACACCAAGTAACAAAGACAGACAATTACACCAAGAAACAAAGACATACACTTGCACCAATTATTTTGACATACACTGACACCAAGTAACAAAGACATACGCTGATACCCAGTAACATAGACACACACTGACACCAAGTAACAAAGACATACACTGACACCAAGTCACAAAGACACACCCTGACACCCAGTAACACAGACACACACTTACACCAAGTAACAAAGACAAAGACTGATACCAAGTCACAAAGACATAAACTGATACCCAGTAACACAGACAGATACTGACACCCAGTAACAAAGACATACACTGATACCAAGTCACAAAGACATACACTGATACCCAGCAACACAGACACACACTGATACCAAGTAACAAAGACATACACTGACACCAAGTAACAAAGACATACACTTACAACAAGTAACAAAGACACACACTTACACCAAGTAACACAGACATACACTGACACCAAGTAACAAAGACATATACTTACACCGAGTAACAAAGACAGACAATTACACCAAGTAACAAAGTCATACACTTACACCAAGTATTTTGACATACAATGACAGCAAGTAACAAAGACATACACTGAAATCAAGTAACACAGAGACACCCTTACACCAAGTAACAAAGACATACACTGACACCAAGTCACAAAGACACACACTGACACCCAGTAGCAAAGACATACACTGATACCAGGTCACAAAGCCATACACTGATACCCAGTAACACAGACACACACGGACACCAAAAAACGAAGACACAAACTTGCACCAAGTAACACAGACACACACTGACACCCAGTAACACAAACAAACACACTGACACCAGGTAACGCAGACATACACTGACACCAAGTAACAAAGAAACACACTTACACCAAGTAACACAGACATACACTGACATCCAGTAACAAAGTCACACAGAGACACCCAGTAACGCAGACACACACGGACACCAAGTAACAAAGACACAAACTTACACCAAGTAACACAGAGACACACTGGCACCCAGTAACACAAACAAACACACTGACACCAGGTAACGCTGACATACACTGACACCAAGTAACCAAGACACACACTTACACCAAGTAACACAGACATACACTGACACCAAGTAACAAAGACAGACAATTACACCAAGAAACAAAGACACACACTGACACCAAGTATTTTGACACACACTGACACCAAGTAACAAAGACATACACTGACACCAAGTCACAAAGACACACCCTGACACCCAGTAACACAAACAAACACACAGTGACACCCAGTAACAAAGAGAAACACTGATACACAGTAACAAAGACATACACTGATATCAAGTCACAAAGACATACACTGATACCCAGTAACACAGACACACACTTACACCAAGTAACAAAGACAAACACGGATACCAAGTCACAAAGACATACACTGATACCCAGGAACACAGACAGACACTGACACCCAGTAACAAAGACATACACTGATACCAAGTCACAAAGACATACACCGATACCCAGTAACACAGACACACACTGACACCAAGTAACAAAGACATACACTGACACCAAGTAACAAAGACAAACACTTACAACAAGTAACAAAGACACACACTTACACCAAGTAACACAGACATACACTGACACCAAGTAACAAAGACATATACTTACACCAAGTAACAAAGACAGACAATTACACCAAGTAACAAAGACATACACTTTCACCAAGTATTTTGACATACACTGACAGCAAGTAACAAAGACATACACTGATATCCAGTAACACAGACACACACTGACACCAAGTAACAAAGACATACACTGACACCCAGTAGCAAAGACACACACTGATACCAAGTCACAAAGACATACACTGATACCCAGTAACACAGACACACACTTACGCCAAGTAACACAGACATACACTGACACCAAGTAACAAAGACATACACTGATACCCAGTAACACAGACAAACACTTACACCAAGTAACAAAGACATACACTGACACCCAGTAACAAAGACATCCACTGACACCCAGTAACACAGACACACACGGACACCAAGTAACAAAGACACGCAATTACACCAAGTAACACAGACACACACTGACACCCAGTAACACAGACATACACTGATACCCAGTAACACAGACACACACTTACACCAAGCAACACAGACATCCACTGACAGCAAGTAACAAATACATACACTGATACCCAGTAACACAGACACACACTTACACCAAGTAACACAGACATGCACTGACACCAAGTAACAAAGACATACACTGATACCCAGGAACACAGACACACACTTACACCAAGTAACACAGGCACACACTTACACCAAGTAACAATGACATACAATTACACCTAGTAACACAGACACACACTTACACCAAGTCACACAGACACACACTGACACCAAGTAACACAGACACAATCTTACACCAAGTAACACAGACACACACTGACACCCAGTAACACAGACACACACTTACACCAAGCAACACAGACATACACTGACAACAAGTAACACAGACATACACTGATACCCAGTAACACAGACACACACTTACACCAAGAAACACAGACATACACTGACACCAAGTAACAAAGACATAACTGATACCCAGTAACACAGACACACACTTACACCAAGTAACACAGACATGCACTGACACCAAGTAACAAAGACATACACTGATACCCAGGAACACAGACACACACTTACACCAGGTAACACAGACACACACTTACAACAAGTAACAAAGACATACAATTACACCATATAACACAGACACCCACTTACACCAAGTCACACAGGCACACACTGACACCAAGTAACAAAGACACACACTTACACCAAGTAACACAGACACACACTGACACCCAGTAACACAGACACACACTTACACCATGTAACACAGACATACACTGACAACAAGTAACAAAGACATACACTGATACCCAGTAACACAGACACACTCTTACACCAAGTAACAAAGACAGACACTGATACCCAGTAACACAGACACACACTTACACCAAGCAACACAGCCATACACTGACACCAAGTAACAAAGACATACACTGATACCCAGTAACACAGACACACACTTACACCAAGTAACACAGACATACACTGACACCAAGTAACAAAGACACACACGTACACCAAAAAACACAGACATACACTGACAAGAAGTAACAAAGACATACAATTACACCAAGTAACAAAGACACACACTGACACCAAGGAACAAAGACAGACACTGATACCCAGTAACACAGACACACACTTACACCAAGTAACACAGAGATGCACTGACACCAAGTAACAAAGACATACACTGATACCCAGGAACATAGACACACACTTACACCAAGTAACAAAGACAAACTCTGATACCAAGTCACAAAGACATACACTGATACCCAGGAACACAGACAGACACTGACACCCAGTAACAAAGACATACACTGATACCAAGTCACAAAGACATACACTGATACCCAGTAACACAGACACACACTGACAAAAAGTAACAAAGACATACACTGACACCAAGTAA
The DNA here is from genome assembly GCF_036365525.1 of Heterodontus francisci. Taxonomy (NCBI): domain Eukaryota; kingdom Metazoa; phylum Chordata; class Chondrichthyes; order Heterodontiformes; family Heterodontidae; genus Heterodontus; species Heterodontus francisci. The sequence continues at coordinate 1,764,527 of NW_027140794.1, forward strand.
CAAAGACAAACACTTACGACAAGTAACAAAGACACACACTTACACCAAGTAACACAGACATACACTGACACCAAGTAACAAAGACATATACTTACACCAAGTAACAAAGACAGACAATTACACCAAGTAACAAAGACATACACTTTCACCAAGTATTTTGACATACACTGACAGCAAGTAACAAAGACATACACTGATATCCAGTAACACAGACACACACTGACACCAAGTAACAAAGACATACACTGACACCAAGTAACAGAGACATACACTGATACCCAGTAACACAGACAAACACTTACACCAAGTAACAAAGACATACACTGACACCAAGTAACAGAGACATACACTTACGCCAAGTAACACAGACATACACTGACACCAAGTAACAGAGACATACACTGATACCCAGTAACACAGACAAACACTTACACCAAGTAACAAAGACATACACTGACACCCAGTAACAAAGACATCCACTGACACCCAGTAACACAGACACACACGGACACCAGGTAACAAAGACACGCACTTACACCAAGTAACACAGACACACACTGACACCCAGTAACACACACATACACTGATACCCAGTAACACAGACACACACTGACATCAAGCAACACAGACATCCACCGACAGCAAGTAACAAATACATACACTGATACCCAGTAACACAGACACACACTTACAGCAAGTAACACAGACATGCACTGACACCAAGTAACAAAGACATACACTGATACCCAGGAACACAGACACACACTTACACCAAGTAACACAGGCACACACTTACACCAAGTAACAATGACATACAATTACACCTAGTAACACAGACACACACTTACACCAAGTCACACAGACACACACTGACACCAAGTAACAAAGACACACTCTTACACCAAGTAACACAGACACACACTGACACCCAGTAACACAGACACACACTTACACCAAGCAACACAGACATACACTGACAACAAGTAACACAGACATACACTGATACCCAGTAACACAGACACACACTTACACCAAGTAACACAGACATGCACTGACACCAAGTAACAAAGACATACACTGATACCCAGGAACACAGACACACACTTACACCAGGTAACACAGGCACACACTTACAACAAGTAACAAAGACATACAATTACACCATATAACACAGACACCCACTTACACCAAGTCACACAGACACACACTGACACCAAGTAACAAAGACACACACTTACACCAAGTAACACAGACACACACTGACACCCAGTAACACAGACACACACTTACACCATGCAACAAAGACAGACACTGATACCCAGTAACACAGACACACACTTACACCAAGCAACACAGCCATACACTGACACCAAGTAACAAAGACATACACTGATACCCAGTAACACAGACACACACTTACACCAAGTAACACAGACATACACTGACACCAAGTAACAAAGACACACACGTACACCAAAAAACACAGACATACACTGACAAGAAGTAACAAAGACATACAATTACACCAAGTAACAAAGACACACACTGACACCAAGGAACAAAGACAGACACTGATACCCAGTAACACAGACACACACTTACACAAAGTAACACAGACATGCACTGACACCAAGTAACAAAGACATACACTGATACCCAGGAACATAGACACACACTTACACCAAGTAACACAGACACACACTTGCACCAAGTAACAAAGACATACAATTACACCAAGTAACACAGACACACAATGACACCCAGTAACACAGACACACACTTGCACCAAGTAACACAGACAGACACTGACACCAAGTCACAAAGACACACCCTGACACCCAGTAACACAAACAAACACACAGTGACACCCAGTAACAAGGAGAAACACTGATACACAGTAACAAAGACATACACTGATATCAAGTCACAAAGACATACACTGATACCCAGTAACACAGACACACACTTACACCAAGTAACAAAGACAAACACTGATACCAAGTCACAAAGACATACCCTGATACCCAGGATCACAGACAGACACTGACACCCAGTAACAAAGACATACACTGATACCAAGTAACAAAGACATACACTGATACCCAGTGACACAGACACACACTTACACCAAGTAACAAAGACATACACTGACACCAAGTAACAAAGACATACACTTACACCAAGTAACACAGAAATACACTGACACCAAGTAACAAAGACATACACTGATAGCCAGTAACACAGACACACACTTACACCAAGTAACACAGACATATACTGACACCAAGTAACAAAGACATACACTGATACCCAGGAACACAGACACACACTTACACCAAGTAACACAGACACACATTTACACCAAGTAACAAAGACATACACTCACACCAATTAACGCAGGCATACAATTACAGCAAGTAACAAAGACATACAATTACACCAAGTAACAAAGACACACACTTACACCAAGTAACACAGACATACACTGACACCAAGTAACAATGACACACACGGAAACCAAGTAACAAAGACACACACTTACACCAAGTAACACAGACACACACTGACACCCAGTAACACAGACACATACTTACACCAAGTAACGCAGACATACACTGACACCAAGTAACAAAGACATACACTGATAGCCAGTAACACAGACACACACTTACACCAAGTAACACAGACATAGACTGACACCAAGTAACAAAGACATACACTGATACCCAGGAACACAGACACACACTTACACCAAGTAACACAGACACACATTTACACCTAGTAACATAGACATACACTAACACCAATTAACGCAGACATACAATTACAGCAAGTAACAAAGACATACAAATACAGCAAGTAACAAAGACACACACTTACAGCAAGTAACAAATACAGACACTGATACCCAGTAACACAGACACACACTTACACCAAGTAACAAAGACATACACTGACACCAACTAACACAGTCACACACTGACACCCAGTTACTAAGACATACACTGACACCAAGTCACAAAGACATATACTGATACCCAGTAACACAGACACACACTGACAACAAGTACAAAGACATGCTCTGAAACCATGTAACAAAGTCATACACTTCAACCAAGTAACAAAGACAGACAATTGCACCAAGTAACAAAGACACCCACTTACACCAAGTATTTTGACATACACTGACTCCAAGTAACAAAGGCATACATGATACCCATTAACGCAGACACACACTTACACCAAGTAACACAGACAAACACTGACACCAAGTAACAAAGACATGCACTGATACCGTGTAACACAGGCACACACTTACATCAAGTAACAAAGAAAGAGACTGATACCCAGTAACACAGACCCACACGGACAACAAGTAACAAAGACATAGACTTACACCAAGTAACACAGACACACACTGACACCCAGCAACAAAGACAGACACTGATACCCAGTAACACAGACACAAACTTACACCAAGCAACACAGACATACACTGACACCAAGTAACAAAGACATACACTGATACCCAGTAACACAGACACACACTTACACCAAGTAACACAGACATACACTGACACCAAGTAACAAAGACATACAATTACACCAAGTAACAAAGACACACACTTACACCAAGTAACACAGACATACACTGACACCAAGTAACAAAGACATACAATTACACCAAGTAACAAAGACATACAATTACACCAAGTAACACAGACACACACTTACACCAAGTCACACAGACACAAACGGAAACCAAGTAACAAAGGCACACACTTAAACCAAGTAACACAGACACACACTGACACCCAGTAACACAGACATACACTTACACCAAGTAACACAGACATACACCGACACCAAGTAACAAAGACATACACTGATACCCAGTAACACAGACACACACTTACATAACTAACACAGACATATACTTACACCAAGTAACAAAGACATACACAAACACCAATTAACGCAGTCATACACTGACACCAAGTAACAAAGACATACAATTACAGGAAGTAACAAAGACACACACTTACAGCAAGTAACAAAGACAGACACTGATACCCAGTAACACAGACACACACTTGCACCAAGTAACAAAGACATGCACTGACACCAATTAACACAGTCACACACTGACACATAGTAACTAAGACACACACTGACACAAAGTCACAAAGACATACACTGATACCAAGTCACAAAGACATATACAGATACCCAGTAACACAGACACACACTGACACCAAGTAACAAAGACATACACTGACACCAAGTAACAAAGACATACACTTAAACCAAGTAACAAAGACAGACAATTACACCAAGTAACAAAGACACCCACTTACACCAAGTATTTTGACATACACTGACACCATGTAACAAAGGCATACATGATACCCATTAACACAGACACACACTTACACCAAGTAACACAGACACACACTGACACCAAGTAACAAAGACATGCACTGATACCCTGCAACACAGGCACACACTTACACCAAGTAACAAAGACAGACACTGATACCCAGTAACACAGACACACACTTACACCAAGTAACAAAGACATACACTGACACCAAGTAACAAAGACATACACTGACACCCAGTAACACAGACACACACGGACAACAAGTAACAAAGAAATAGACTTACACCAAGTAACAAAGACATACACTGACGCCAAGTAACAAAGACATACACTTACACCAAGTAACACAGACACACACTGACACCCAGTAACACAGACACACACTTACACCAAGTACAAAGACATGCACTGAAACCAAGTAACAAAGATATACATTTAAACCAAGTAACAAAGACAGACAATTGCACCAAGTAACAAAGACACCCACTTACACCAAGTATTTTGACATACACTGACTCCAAGTAACAAAGGCATACATGATACCCATTAACGCAGACACACACTTACACCAAGTAACACAGACACACACTGACACCAAGTAACAAAGACATGCACTGATACCGTGTAACACAGGCACACACTTACATCAAGTAACAAAGAAAGACACTGATACCCAGTAACACAGACCCACGCGGACAACAAGTAACAAAGACATACACTGACACCAAGTAACAAAGACATACACTGACACCCAGTAACACAGCCACACACGAACAACAAGTAACAAAGACATAGACTAACACCAAGTAACACAGACACACACTGACACCCAGCAACAAAGACAGACACTGATACCCAGTAACACAGACACAAACTTACACCAAGCAACACAGACATACACTGACACCAAGTAACAAAGACATACACTGATACCCAGTAACACAGACACACACTTACACCAAGTAACACAGACATACACTGACACCAAGTAACAAAGACATACAATTACACCAAGTAACAAAGACACACACTTACGCCAAGTAACACAGACATACACTGACACCAAGTAACAAAGACATACAATTACACCAAGTAACAAAGACATACAATTACACCAAGTAACACAGACACACACTTACACCAAGTCACACAGACACAAACGGAAACCAAGTAACAAAGGCACACACTTAAACCAAGTAACACAGACACACACTGACACCCAGTAACACAGACATACACTTACACCAAGTAACACAGACACACACTGATACCCAGTAACACAGACACACACTTACATAACTAACACAGACATATACTTACACCAAGTAACAAAGACATACACAAACACCAATTAACGCTGTCATACACTGACACCAAGTAACAAAGACATACAATTACAGGAAGTAACAAAAACACACACTTACAGCAAGTAACAAAGACAGACACTGATACCCAGTAACAGAGACACACACTTGCACCAAGTAACAAAGACATACACTGACACCAACTAACACAGTAACACACTGACACATAGTAACTAAGACACACACTGACACCAAGTCACAAAGACATACACTGATACCAAGTCACAAAGACATATACAGATACCCAGTAACACAGACACACACTGACACCAAGTAACAAAGACATACACTGACACCAAGTAACAAAGACATACACTTAAACCAAGTAACAAAGACAGACAATTACACCAAGTAACAAAGACACCCACTTACACCAAGTATTTTGACATACACTGACACCATGTAACAAAGGCATGCATGATACCCATTAACACAGACACACACTTACACCAAGTAACACAGACACACACTGACACCAAGTAACAAAGACATGCACTGATACCCTGCAACACAGGCACACACTTACACCAAGTAACAAAGACTGACACTGATACCCAGTAACACAGACACACACTTACACCAAGTAACAAAGACATACACTGACACCAAGTAACAAAGACATACACTGACACCCAGTAACACAGACACACACGGACAACAAGTAACAAAGAAATAGACTTACACCAAGTAACACAGACACACACTGACACCCAGTAACAAAGACAGACACTGATACCCAGTAACACAGACACAAACTTACACCAAGTAACACAGACATACACTGACACCAAGTAACAAAGACATACACTGATACCTAGTAACACAGACACACACTTACATCAAGCAACACAGACATACACTGACACAAAGTAACAAAGACATACACTGATACCCAGTAACACAGACACACACTTACACCAAGTAACACAGACATACACTGACACCAAGTAACAAAGACAAACACTTACACCAAGTAACACAGACATACACTGACAAGAAGTAAAAAAGACATACAATTACACCAAGTAACACAGACACACACTTACACCAAGTCACACAGACACACACTGACACCAAGTAACAAAGACACACACTTACACCAAGTAACACAGACACACACTGACACCCAGTAACACAGACACACACTTGCACCAAGTAACACATACATACACTGACACCAAGTAACACAGACATACACTGACACCAAGTAACAAAGACATGCACTTACACCAAGTAACACAGACATACATTGACACCAAGTAACTAATACATACAATTACACCAAGTAACAAAGACACACACTGACACCCAGTTACTAAGACATACACTGACACCAAGTCACAAAGACATATACTGATACCCAGTAAGACAGACAAGCACTGACACCAAGTAACAAAGACATACACTGAAACCAAGTAACAAAAACATACACTTAAACCAAGTAACAAAGACAAACAATTACACCAAGTAACAAAGACTCCCACTTACACCAAGTATTTTGACATACACTGACTCCAAGTAACAAAGGCATACATGATACCCATGAACACAGACACACACTTACACCAAGTAACACAGACACACACTGACACCCAGTAACAAAGACAGACACTGATACCGAGTAACACAGACACAAACTTACACCAAGCAACACAGACATACACTGACACCAAGTAACAAAGACATACACTGATACCCAGTAACACAGACACACACTTACACCAAGTAACACAGACATGCACTGACAACAAGTAACAAAGACATACACTGATACCCAGGAACACAGACACACACTTACACCAAGTAACACAGACATACACTGACACCAAGTAAGAAAGACATACAATTACACCAGGTAACAAAGACACAAACTTACACCAAGTAACACAGACATACACTGACACCAAGTAACAAAGACATACAATTACACCAAGTAACAAAGACATACACTGATACCCAGTAACACAGACACACACTTACACCAAGTAACACAGACATACACTGACACCAAGTAACAAAGACATACAATTACACCAAGTAACAAAGACACACACTTACGCCAAGTAACACAGACATACACTGACACCAAGTAACAAAGACATACAATTACACCAAGTAACAAAGACATACAATTACACCAAGTAACACAGACACACACTTACACCAAGTCACACAGACACAAACGGAAACCAAGTAACAAAGGCACACACTTAAACCAAGTAACACAGACACACACTGACACCCAGTAACACAGACATACACTTACACCAAGTAACACAGACACACACTGATACCCAGTAACACAGACACACACTTACATAACTAACACAGACATATACTTACACCAAGTAACAAAGACATACACAAACACCAATTAACGCTGTCATACACTGACACCAAGTAACAAAGACATACAATTACAGGAAGTAACAAAAACACACACTTACAGCAAGTAACAAAGACAGACACTGATACCCAGTAACAGAGACACACACTTGCACCAAGTAACAAAGACATACACTGACACCAACTAACACAGTAACACACTGACACATAGTAACTAAGACACACACTGACACCAAGTCACAAAGACATACACTGATACCAAGTCACAAAGACATATACAGATACCCAGTAACACAGACACACACTGACACCAAGTAACAAAGACATACACTGACACCAAGTAACAAAGACATACACTTAAACCAAGTAACAAAGACAGACAATTACACCAAGTAACAAAGACACCCACTTACACCAAGTATTTTGACATACACTGACACCATGTAACAAAGGCATGCATGATACCCATTAACACAGACACACACTTACACCAAGTAACACAGACACACACTGACACCAAGTAACAAAGACATGCACTGATACCCTGCAACACAGGCACACACTTACACCAAGTAACAAAGACTGACACTGATACCCAGTAACACAGACACACACTTACACCAAGTAACAAAGACATACACTGACACCAAGTAACAAAGACATACACTGACACCCAGTAACACAGACACACACGGACAACAAGTAACAAAGAAATAGACTTACACCAAGTAACACAGACACACACTGACACCCAGTAACAAAGACAGACACTGATACCCAGTAACACAGACACAAACTTACACCAAGTAACACAGACATACACTGACACCAAGTAACAAAGACATACACTGATACCTAGTAACACAGACACACACTTACATCAAGCAACACAGACATACACTGACACAAAGTAACAAAGACATACACTGATACCCAGTAACACAGACACACACTTACACCAAGTAACACAGACATACACTGACACCAAGTAACAAAGACAAACACTTACACCAAGTAACACAGACATACACTGACAAGAAGTAAAAAAGACATACAATTACACCAAGTAACACAGACACACACTTACACCAAGTCACACAGACACACACTGACACCAAGTAACAAAGACACACACTTACACCAAGTAACACAGACACACACTGACACCCAGTAACACAGACACACACTTGCACCAAGTAACACATACATACACTGACACCAAGTAACACAGACATACACTGACACCAAGTAACAAAGACATGCACTTACACCAAGTAACACAGACATACATTGACACCAAGTAACTAATACATACAATTACACCAAGTAACAAAGACACACACTGACACCCAGTTACTAAGACATACACTGACACCAAGTCACAAAGACATATACTGATACCCAGTAAGACAGACAAGCACTGACACCAAGTAACAAAGACATACACTGAAACCAAGTAACAAAAACATACACTTAAACCAAGTAACAAAGACAGACAATTACACCAAGTAACAAAGACTCCCACTTACACCAAGTATTTTGACATACACTGACTCCAAGTAACAAAGGCATACATGATACCCATGAACACAGACACACACTTACACCAAGTAACACAGACACACACTGACACCCAGTAACAAAGACAGACACTGATACCGAGTAACACAGACACAAACTTACACCAAGCAACACAGACATACACTGACACCAAGTAACAAAGACATACACTGATACCCAGTAACACAGACACACACTTACACCAAGTAACACAGACATGCACTGACAACAAGTAACAAAGACATACACTGATACCCAGGAACACAGACACACACTTACACCAAGTAACACAGACATACACTGACACCAAGTAAGAAAGACATACAATTACACCAGGTAACAAAGACACAAACTTACACCAAGTAACACAGACATACACTGACACCAAGTAACAAAGACATACAATTACACCAAGTAACAAAGACACACAATTATACCAAGTAACACAGACACACACTTGCACCAAGTCACACAGACACACACGGAAACCAAGTAACAAAGACACACACTTACACCAAGTAACACAGACATACACTGACACCCAGAAACACAGACACACACTTACACCAAGTAACACAGACAGACACTGACACCAAGTAACAAAGACATACACTGATACCCAGTAACACAGACACACACTTACATAAGTAACACAGACATATACTTACACCAAGTAACAAAGACATACACAAACACCAATTAACGCAAGTCATACACTGACACCAAGTAACAAAGACATACAATTACACCAAGTAACAAAGACAGACACTGATACCCAGTAACACAACACACACTTACACCAAGTAATAAAGACATACACTGACACCAACTCACACAGTCACACACTGACACCCAGTAACTAAGACACACACTGACACCAAGCAACAAAGACATACACTGATACCAAGTCACAAAGACATATACAGATACCCAGTAACACAGACAGACACTGACACCAAGTAACAAAGACATACACTGACACCAAGTAACACAAACATGCACTGACAACAAGTATCAAAGACATACACTGATACCCAGGAACACAGACACACACTTACACCAAGTAACACAGACACACACTGACACCAAGTAACAAAGACATGCACTGATACCCTGCAACACAGGCACACACTTACACCAAGTAACAAAGACATACACTGAAACCAAGTAACAAAGACATACACTGACACCCAGTAACACAGACATACACGGACAACAAGTAACAAAGACATAGACTTACACCAAGTAACACAGACACACACTGGCACCCAGTAACAAAGACAGGCACTGATACCCAGTAACACAGACACAAACTTAGACCAAGCAACACAGACATACACTGACACCAAGTAACAAAGACATACACTGATACCGAGTAACACAGACACACACTTACACCAAGTAACACAGACATGCACTGACACCAAGTAACAAAGACATACACTGAGACCCAGGAACACAGACACACACTTACACCAAGTAACACAGACACACACTTACACCAAGTAACAAAGACATACAATTACACCAAGGAGCACAGACACACACTTACACCAAGTCACACAGACACACACTGACACCAAGTAACAAAGACACACACTTACACCAAGTAACACAGACACACACTGACACGCAGTAACACAGACACACACTTACACCAAGTAACACAGACATACACTGACAACAAGTAACAAAGACATACATTGATACCCAGTAACACAGACACACACTTACACCAAGTAACAAAGACAGACACTGATACCCAGTAACACAGACACACACTTACACCAAGCAACACAGACATACACTGACACCAAGTAACAAAGACATACACTGATACCCAGTAGCACAGACACACACTTACACCAAGTAACACAGACATACTCTGACACCAAGTAACAAAGACATACACTTACACCAAGTAACACAGTCATCCACTGACACCAAGTAACAAAGACATACAATTACACCAAGTAACTAAGACACACACTTATACCAAGTAACAAAGACACACACTTACACCAAGTAACACAGACATACACTGACACCAAGTAACAAAGACATGCACTGATACCCAGTAGCACAGACACACACTTACACCAAGTAACACAGACATACTCTGACACCAAGTAACAAAGACATACACTTACACCAAGTAACACAGTCATCCACTGACACCAAGTAACAAAGACATACAATTACACCAAGTAACTAAGACACACACTTATACCAAGTAACAAAGACACACACTTACACCAAGTAACACAGGCACACACTTACACCAAGTAACAAAGACATACAATTACACCAAGTAACACAGACACTCACTTACACCAAGTCACACAGACACACAATGACACCAAGTAACACAGACACACACTTACAGCAAGTAACACAGACATACACTGACACCTACTAACAAAGACATACACTGATACCCAGTAACACAGACACACACTTACACCAAGTAACACAGACATGCACTGACACCAAGTAACAAAGACATACACTGATACCCAGGAACACAGACACACACTTACACTAAGTAACACAGACATACACTGACACCAAGTAACAAAAACATACAATTACACCAAGTAACACAGACACACACTTACACCAAGTCACACAGACACACACGGAAACCAAGTAACAAAGTCACACACTTACACCAAGTAACACAGACACACACTGACACCCAGTAACACAGACACACACTTACACCAAGTAACACAGACATTCACAGACACCAAGTAACAAAGACATGCACTGATACCCAGTAACACAGACACACACTTAAACCAAGCAACACAGACATATACTTACACCAAGTAACAAAGACATACACTGATACCCAGGAACACAGACACACACTTACACCAAGTCACACAGACACACACTTACACCAAGTAACAAAGACATACACTAACACCAATTAACGTAGTCATGCACTGACACCAAGTAACAAAGACATACAATTACAGCAAGTAACAAAGACATACACTTATAGCAAGTAACAAAGACAGGCACTGATACCCAGTAACACAGACATACACTGACACCAAGTAACAAACACATACACTGACACCAAGTAACAAAGACATACACTTAAAGCAAGTAACAAAGACAGACAATTACACCAAGTAACAACGACACCCACTTACACCAAGTATTTTGACATACACTGACACCAAGTAACAAAGGCATACATGATACCCATGAACACAGACACACACTTACACCAAGTAACACAGACACAAACTGACACCAAGTAACAAAGACATGCACTGATACCCAGTAACACAGACACACACTTACACCAAGTAGCAAAGACATACACTGACACCAAGTAACAAAGACATACACTGACACCCAGTAACACAGACACACACGGACAACAAGTAACAAAGACATAGACTTACACCAAGTAACACAGACACACACTGACACCCAGTAACAAAGACAGACACTGATACCCAGTAACACAGACACAAACTTACACCAAACAACACAGACATACACTGACACCAAGTAACAAAGACATACACTGATACCCAGTAACACAGACACACACTTACACCAAGTAACACAGACATGCACTGACACCAAGTAACAAAGACATACACTGATACCCAGGAACACAGACACACACTTACACCAAGTAACACAGACACAAACTTACACCAAGTAACACAGACACACACTGACACCAAGTAACAAAGACACACACTTACACCAAGTAACACAGACACACACTGACACCCAGTAACACAGACACACACTTACACCAAGTAACACAGACATACACTGACAACAAGTAACAAAGTCATTCACTGATACCCAGTAACACAGACACACACTTACACCAAGTAACAAAGAAAGACACTGATACCCAGTAACACAGACACACACTTACACCAAGCAACACAGACATACACTGACACCAAGTAACAAAGACATACACTAACACCAATTAACACAGACATACTCTGACACCAAGTAACAAAGACATACAATTACACCAAGTAACAAAGACACACACTTACACCAAGTAACAAAGACAGACACTGATACCCAGTAAAACAGACACACACTTACACCAAGTAACAAAGACATACACTGACACCAACTAACACAGACACACACTGACACCCAGTAACAAAGACAGACACTGACACCAAGTCACAATGACATACACTGATACCAAGTCACAAAGATATATACTGATACCCAGTAACACAGACACACACTGACACCAAGTAACAAAGACATACACTGACACCAAGTAACAAAGACAGACAATTGCACCAAGTAACAAAGACACCCACTTACACCAAGTATTTTGACATCCACTGACACCAAGTAACAAAGGCAAACATGATACCCATTAACACAGACACACACATACACCAAGTAACACAGACATGCACTGACACCAAGTAACAAAGACAGACACTGATACCCAGTAACACAGACACACACTTACACCAAGTAACAAAGACATACACTGACACCAAGTAACAAAGCTCCAGGGACTGGGTTCGATTCTGGGGTCTGCCTGTGCGTAGTTTGCAAGTTCTCCCTGTGTCTGCTTGGGTTTCCTCCGGGTGCTCCGGTTACCTCCCACATGCTAAAGACTTTCAGGTTGATATGTTAATTGGCCATCATAAATTGCCCCTAGTATAGGTAGGTGGTAGGGAAATATATAGTTGATAGGTGGGGATGTGATAGGAATACGGGATTAATGTAGGATTAGTATAAATGGGTGGTTGATGGTCGGCGCAGACTCGGTTGGCCGAAGGGCCTGTTTAAGTGCTGTATCTCTAAACTAATCTAAATACTGACACCTAGTGCCACTGACACCCAGTAACACAAACAAACACACACTGATACCCAGTCACACAGAGAAACACTGATACACTGACACCAAGTAACACAGCCACACACTGACACCCAGTAACAAAGACATACACTGATACCAGGTCACAAAGACATACACTGATACCCAGTAACACAAACAAACATACACTGACACCCAGTAGCACAGAGAAACACTGATACACAGTAACAATGACATACACTGACACCAAGTAACACAGTCACACAATGACACCCAGTAAAAAAGACATACACTGACACCAAGTCACAAAGACATACACTGATACCAAGTCACAAAGACATACACAGATACCCAGTAACACAGGCCCACACTGACACCAAGTAACAAATACATACACTGACAGCAAGTAACAAAGACATACACTGACACCAAGTAAAAAGACAAACAATTATACCAAGTAACAAAGACATACACTTACACCAAGTCACAAAGACACTCAATGACACCCAGTAACAAAGACATACACAGACACCAAGTCACAAAGACATACACTGATACCCAGAAACACAGACACAAACTTACACCAAATAACACAGACATACACTGACACCCAGTAACACAGACACACACTTACACCAAGTAACAAAGACATACACTGACACCCAGTAACAAAGACATACACTGACACCCAGTAACGCAGACACACACGGACACCAAGTAACAAAGACACAGACTTACACCAAGTAACACAGACACACACTGACACCCAGTAACACAAACAAACACACTGACACCAGGTAACACAGACATACACTGACAGCAAGTAACAAAGACACACACTTACACCAAGTAACACAGACATACACTGACACCAAGTAACAAAGACAGACAATTACACCAAGTAACAAAGACATACACTTACACCCAGTAACACAGACACACACTGACACCCAGTAACAAAGACAGACACTGATACCCAGTAACACAGACACAAACTTACACCAAGCAACACAGACATACACTGACACCCAGTAACAAAGACAGACACTGATACCCAGTAACACAGACACAAACTTACACCAAGCAACACAGACATACACTGACACCAAGTAACAAAGACATACACTGATACCCAGTAACACAGACACACACTTACACCAAGAAACACAGACATGCACTGACACCAAGTAACAAAGACATACACTGATACCCAGGAACACAGACACACACTTACACCAAGTAACACAGACACACACTTACATCAAGTAACAAAGACATACAATTACACGAAGTAACACAGACACACACTTACACCAAGTCACACAGACACACACTGACACCATGTAACAAAGACACACACTTACACCAAGTAACACAGACACACACTGACACCCAGTAACACAGACACACACTTACACCAAGTAACACAGACATACACTGACAACAAGTAACAAAGACATACACTGATACCCAGGAACACAGACACACACTTACACCAAGTAACACAGACACACACTTACATAAAGTAATAAAGACATACAATTACACCAAGTAACACAGACACACACTTACACCAAGTCACACAGACACACACTGACACCATGTAACACAGACACACACTTACACCAAGTCACACAGACACACACTTACACCAAGTCACACAGACACACACTGATACCCAGTAACACAGACATACATTTACACCAAGTAACAAAGACAGACACTGATACCCACTAACACAGACACACACTTACACCAAGTAACACAGACATACATTTACACCAAGTAACACAGACATACACTGACACCAAGTAACAAAGACATACAATTACGCCAAGTAACAAAGACACACTCTTACACCAAGTAACAAAGACACACACTGACACCAAGTAACAAAGACACACACTTACACCAAGTAACAAAGACACACACTGACACCAAGTAACAAAGACACTCACTGACACCAAGTAACAAAGACACACACTTACACCAAGTAACAAAGACATACACTGACACCAACTAACACAGTCACACACTGACACCCAGTAACAAAGACAGACACTGACACCAAGTCACAAAGACATACACTGATACCAAGTCACAAAGACATATACTGATACCCAGTAACACAGACACACACTGACACAAAGTAACAAAGACATACACTGACACCAAGTAACAAAGACACACACTTACACCAAGTAACAAAGACATACACTTACACCCAGTAACACAGAAACACACTGACACACAGTAACAAAGACAGACACTGATACCCAGTAACACAGACACAAACTTACACCAAGCAACACAGACATACACTGACACCAAGTAACAAAGACATACACTGATACCCAGTAACACAGACACACACTTACACCAAGAAACACAGACATGCACTGACACCAAGTAACAAAGACATACACTGATACCCAGGAACACAGACACACACTTACACCAAGTAACACAGACACACACTTACATCAAGTAACAAAGACATACAATTACACGAAGTAACACAGACACACACTTACACCAAGTCACACAGACACACACTGACACCATGTAACAAAGACACACACTTACACCAAGTAACACAGAAACACACTGACACCCAGTAACACAGACACACACTTACACCAAGTAACACAGACATACACTGACAACAAGTAACAAAGACATACACTGATACCCAGGAACACAGACACACACTTACACCAAGTAACACAGACACACACTTACATAAAGTAATAAAGACATACAATTACACCAAGTAACACAGACACACACTTACACCAAGTCACACAGACACACACTGACACCAAGTAACACAGACACACACTTACACCAAGTCACACAGACACACACTTACACCAAGTCACACAGACACACACTGATACCCAGTAACACAGACATACATTTACACCAAGTAACAAAGACAGACACTGATACCCACTAACACAGACACACACTTACACCAAGTAACACAGACATACATTTACACCAAGTAACACAGACATACACTGACACCAAGTAACAAAGACATACAATTACGCCAAGTAACAAAGACACACTCTTACACCAAGTAACAAAGACACACACTGACACCAAGTAACAAAGACACACACTTACACCAAGTAACAAAGACACACACTGACACCAAGTAACAAAGACACTCACTGACACCAAGTAACAAAGACACACACTTACACCAAGTAACAAAGACATACACTGACACCAACTAACACAGTCACACACTGACACCCAGTAACAAAGACAGACACTGACACCAAGTCACAAAGACATACACTGATACCAAGTCACAAAGACATATACTGATACCCAGTAACACAGACACACACTGACACAAAGTAACAAAGACATACACTGACACCAAGTAACAAAGACACACACTTACACCAAGTAACAAAGACATACACTTACACCCAGTAACACAGACACACACTGACACACAGTAACAAAGACAGACACTGATACCCAGTAACACAGACACAAACTTACACCAAGCAACACAGACATACACTGACACCCAGTAGCAAAGACACACACTGATACCCAGTAACACAGACACAAACTTACACCAAGCAACACAGACATACACTGACACCAAGTAACAAAGACATACACTGATACCCAGTAACACAGACACACACTTACACCAAGTAACACAGACATGCACTGACACCAAGTAACAAAGACATACACTGATACCCAGGAACACAGACACACACTTACACCAAGTAACACAGACACACACTTACACCAAGTAACAAAGACATACAATTACACCAAGTAACACAGACACACACTTACACCAAGTCACACAGACACACACTGACACCAAGTAACAAAGACACACACTTACTCCAAGTAACACAGACACACACTGACACCCAGTAACACAGACACACAATTACACCAAGTAACACAGACATACACTGACAACAAGTAACAAAGACATACACTGATACCGAGTAACACAGACAAACACTTACACCAAGTAACAAAGACTGACACTGATACCCAGTAACACAGACACACACTTACACCAAGCAACACAGACATGCACTGACACCAAGTAACAAAGACATACACTGATACCCAGTAACACAGACACACACTTACACCAAGTAACACAGACATACACTGACACCAAGTAACAAAGACATACAATTACACCAAGTAACAAAGACACACACTTACACCAAGTTACAAAGACACACACTTACACCAAGTAACAAAGACAGACACTGATACCCAGTAACACAGACACACACTTACACCAAGCAACACAGACGTACACTGACACCAAGTAACAAAGACATGCACTGATACCCAGTAACACAGCCACACACTTACACCAAGTAACACAGACATGCAAGGACACCAAGTAACAAATACATACACTGATACCCAGGAACACAGACACACACTTACACCAAGTAACACAGACACACACTTACACCAAGTAACAAAGACATGCAATTACACCAAGAAACACAGACATACACTTACACCAAGTCACACAGACACACACTTACACCAAGTAACACAGAAACACACTGACACCCAGTAACACAGACACACACTTACAACAAGTAACACAGACATACACTGACATCAAGTAACAAAGACATACACTGATACCCAGTAAGACAGACACACACTTACACCAAGTAACAAAGACAGACACTGATACCCAGTAACACAGACACACACTTACACCAAGCAACACAGACATACACTTACACCAAGTAACAAAGACATACACTGATACCCAGTAACACAGACACACACTTACACCAAGTAACACAGGCATACACTGACACCAAGTAACAAAGACATACACTTACACCAAATAACACAGACATACACTGACACCAAGTAACAACGACATACAATTACACCAAGTAACAAAGACACACACTTACACCAAGTAAAACAGACATACACTGACACCAAGTAACAAAGACATACAATTACACCAAGTAACACAGACACACACTTACACCAAGTCACACAGACACGCACGGAAACCAAATAACAAAGACACACACTTACATCAAGTAACACAGACACACACTGACACCCAGTAACACAGACACACACTTACACCAAGTAACACAGACATACACTGACACCAAGTAACAAAGACATACACTGATACCCAGGAACACAGACACACACTTACACCAAGTAACACAGACATATACTGACACGAAGTAACAAAGACATACACTGATACCCAGGAACACAGAAACATACTTACACCAATTAACACAGACACACACTTACACCGAGTAACAAAGACATACACTAACACCAATTAACACAGACATACACTGACACCAAGTAACAAAGACATGCAATTACACCAAGTAACAAAGACACACACTTACACCAAGTAACAAAGACAGACACTGATACCCAGTAACACAGACACACACTTACACCAAGTAACAAAGACATACACTGACACCAACTAACACAGTCACACACTGACTCCCAGTAACAAAGACAGACACTGACACCAAGTCACAAAGACATACACTGATACCAAGTGACAAAGACATATACTGATACCCAGTAACACAGACACACACTGACACCAAGTAACAAAGACATACACTGATACCAAGTAACAAAGACATACACTTAAACCAAGTAACAAAGACAGACAATTAAACCAAGTAACAAAGACACCCACTTCCACAAAGTATTTTGACATACACTGACACCAAGTAACAAAGGCATACATGATACCCATTAACACAGACACACACTTACACCAAGTAACACAGACATACACTGACACCAAGTAACAAAGACATGCACTGATACCCTGTAACACAGGCACACACTTGCACCCAGTAACAAAGCAGACACTGATACCCAGTAACACAGACACACACTTACACCAAGTAACAAAGACATACACTGACACCAAGTAACAAAGACATACACTGACACCCAGTAACACAGACACACACGGACAACAAGTAACACAGACATACACTTACACCAAGTAACACAGACACACACTGACACCCAGTAACAAAGACATACACTGATACCAAGTCACAAAAACATTCACTGATGCCCAGTAACACAGGCAAACACTGACACCAAGTAACAAAGGCACACACTGCGGGGGGGCACATTGGCGCATTGGTTAGCACCGCAGCCTCAAAGCTCCAGGGACTGGGTTCGATTCTGGGTACTGCCTGTGCGGAGTTTGCAAGTTCTCCCTGTGTCTGCTTGGCTTTCCTCCGAGTGCTCCGGTTACCTCCCACATGCTAAAGACTTGCAGGTTGATATGTTAATTGGCCATCATAAATTGCCCCTAGTATAGGTAGGTGGTAGGGAAATATATAGTTGATAGGTGGGGATGTGATAGGAATACGGTATTAGTGTAGGATTAGTATAAATGGGTGGTTGATGGTCGGCACAGACTCGGTTGGCCGAAGGGCCTGTTTAAGTGCTGTATCTCTAAACTAAACTAAATACTGACACCTAGTGCCACTGACACCCAGTAACACAAACAAACACACACTGACACCCAGTCACACAGAGAAACACTGATACACTGACACCAAGTAACACAGACACACACTGACACCCAGTAACAAAGACAAACACTGATAGCAAGTCACAAAGACATACACTGATACCCAGTAACACAAACAAACATACACTGACACCCAGTAGCACAGATAAACACTGATGCACAGTAACAATGACATACACTGACACCAAGGAACACAGACACACAATGACACCCATTAAAAAAGACAAACACTGACACCAAGTCACAAAGACATCCACTGATACCAAGTCTCAAAGACATACTCAGATACCCAGTAACACAGGCCCACACTGACACCAAGTAACAAAGACATACTCTGACAGCAAGTAACAAAGACATACACTTACACCAAGTCACAAAGACACACACTGACACCCAGTAACAAAGACATACACCGACACCAAGTCACAAAGACATTCACTGATACCCAGAAACACAGACACACACTTACACCAAATAACACAGACATGCAATGGCACCCAGTAACACAGACATACACTGACACCCAGTAACCAGGACATACACTGGCACCCAGTAACGCAGACACACACGGACACCAAGTAACAAAGACACAGACTTACACCAAGTAACACAGACACACACTGACACCCAGTAACACAAACAAACACACTGACACCAGGTAACACAGACATACACTGACACCAAGTAACAAAGACACACACTTACACCCAGTGACACAGACACACACTGACACCCAGTAACAAAGACATACACTGATACCAAGTCACAAAGACATACACTGATACCCAGTAACACAAACAAACACACACTGACACCCAGTAACACAGAGACACACTGACACCCAGTAAAAAAGACATACACTGACACCAAGTCACAAAGACATACACTGATGCCAAGTAACACAGACACACACTGACACCAAGTTACAAAGACAGACAATTACACCAAGTTACAAAGACAGACAATTACACCAAGTAACAAAGACATACACTTACACCAAGTAACACAGACATACACTGACACCAAGTCACAAAGACATACACTGATGCCCAGTAACACAGACACACACTGACACCAGGTAACACTGACAGACACTGACACCAAGTAACAAAGACACACATTGACACCTAGTAACAAAGACACACACTTACACCAAGTAACACAGCCATACACTGACACCAAGTAACAAAGACATACACTGACACCAAGTAACAAAGACAGACAATTACACCAAGTAACAAAGACATAAACTTACACCAAGTATTTTGAGATACACTGACACCAAGTAACAAAGACATACACTGATACCCAGCAACATAGACACACAGACACCAAGTAACAAAGACATACACTGACACCAAGTCACAAAGACACACACTGACACCCAGTAACACAAACAAACACACAATGACACCCAGTAACACAGAGAAACACTGATACACAGTAACAAAGTCATACACTGACACCAAGTAACACAGACACACACTGACATCCATTAAAAAAGTCATACACTTACACCAATTCACAAAGACATACACTGACACCAAGTCAAAAAGACATACACTGATGCCCAGTAACACAGACACACACTGACACCAAGTAACAAAGACATACACTGACACCAAGTCACAAAGACATACACTTACACCAAGTAACAAAGACACACACTTACACCAAATAACACAGACATACATTGACACCAAGTAACAAAGACAGACAATTACACCAAGTAACAACTAACACCAACTATTTCGACATGCACTGACACCAGGTAACAAAGACATACACTGATACCCAGTAACATAGACATACACTTACACCAAGTAACAAAGTTATACACTGACACCAAGTCAGAATGACACACACTGACACCCAGTAACAAAGACATACACTGACACCAAGTCACAAAGACATACACTGATACCCAGTAACACAGACACACACTTACACCAATTAACAAAGACACACACTGATACCCAGTAACACAGACACAAACTTACACCAAGTAACAAAGACATACACTGACACCAAGTCACAAAGACACACACTGACACCCAGTAACAAAGACATACACTGACACCAAGTCACAAATACATACTCTGATACCAAGTAACAAAGACATACAATTACACCAAGTTACAAAGACACACACTTACACCAAGAAACACAGACATACACTGACACCAAGTAACAAAGACATACACTGTTACCCAGTAACACAGACACACACTTACACCAAGTAACAAAGACATACACTGATACCAAGTAACACAGACACACACTTACACCACGTAACACAGACACACACTTCCACCAAGTAACAAAGACATACACTGACACCCAGTAATACCGACACACACTTACACAAAGTAACAAAGACATACACTGACACCCAGTAACAACGACATGCACTGACACCAAGTCACAAAGACATACACTGATACCCAGTAACACAGATACACACTTACACCAAGTAACAAAGACACACAATCACACCAAGTAACAAAGACACACACTAACACCAAGTAACACAGACATCCACTGACACCATGTAACAAAGACATACACTGTTACCCAGTAACACAGACACACACTTACACCATGTAACAAAGACATACACTGATACCAAGTAACACAGACACACACTTACACCACGTAACACAGACACACACTTCCACCAAGAAACAAAGACATACACTGATACCCAGTAACACATACACACACTTACACCAAGTAACAAAGACATACACTGACACCCAGTAACAAAGACATACAATGACACCAAGTCACAAAGACATACACTGATACCCAGTAACACAGAAATACACTTACACCAAGTAAAAAAGACGTCCACTTACACCAAGTAACACAGACACACACTGACACCCAGTACCACAAAAAGACACACACTGACACCCAGTAACATAGAGAAACACTGACACACAGTAACAAAGACATACACAGACAGACAATGACACCAAGTAACAAAGACTAACAGAGACACACACTGACACCAAGTCACAAAGACATACACTGACACCCAGTAACAAAGACATACACTGACTCCAAGTCACAAAGACATACACTGATACCCAGTAACACAGACACACACTTCCATAAAGTAACAAAGACAAACACTGACACCAAGTAACAAAGACATACACTGACACCCAGTAACAAAGACATACACTGATACCCAGTAACACAGACACATTCTTACACCAAGTAACAAAGACACACACTTACACCAAGTAACACAGACATACACTGACACCAAGTAACAAAGTCATACACTTACACCCAGTAACAAAGACACACACTTACACCAAGCAACACAGACATACACTGACACCAAGTAACAAAGACATAAACTGACACCCGGTAACAAAAACATACACTGACACAAAGTCACAAAGACATACAGTGACACCCAGTAACAAAGACATACACTGACACCAAGTCACAAAGACATACACTGACACCAAGTAACAAAGACATACAATTACACCAAGTAACAAAGACACACACTTACACCAAGTAACAAAGACATACACTGACACCAAGTAGCAAAGACATACACTTACACCAAGTAACTCAGACATCCACTGACACCAAGTAACAAAGACATACAATTACACCAAGTAACAAAGACACACAATTACACCAAGTAACACAGACATACACTGTCACCATGTAGCAAAGACATTCACCGATACCCAGTAAAACAGACACACACTTACAACAAGTAACAAAGATATACACTGACACCAAGTAACACAGACACACACTGACACCAAGTAACAAAGACATACACTGACAGCAAGCAACAAAGACATACACTGACACCAAGTAAAAAGACAGACAAATAAACCAAGTAACAAAGACATACACTTCCACCAAGTATTTTGACATACACTGACACCAATTAACAAAGACATACAATGATACCCAGTAACGCAGACACACACTTACACCAAGTAACAAAGACATACACTGACACCAAGTCACAAAGACACACACTGACACCCAGTAACAAAGACATACACTGACACCAAGTCACAAAGACATACACTGATACCCAGTAACACAGAAACACACTTACACCAAGTAACACAGACATACACTGAAACCCAGTAACACAGACACACACTTACACCAATTAACAAAGACATACACTGACACCCAGTAACGCAGGCATACACGGACACCAAGTAACAAAGACACAGACTTACACCAAGTAACACAGACACACACTGAAACCCAGTAACACAAACAAACACACTGACACCATGTAACATAGACATACACTGACACCAAGTCATAAAGACACACACTTACACCAAGTAACACAGACATACACTGACACCAAGTAACAAAGACACACACTTACACCAAGTAACACAGACATACAATGACACCAAGTAGCAAAGACATACACTGACACCAAGTAACAAAGACAAACACTTACACCAAGTAGCAAAGACAGACAATTACACCAAGTAACAAAGACATACACTTACACCAAGTAACAAAGACATACACTGACACCCAGTAACACAGACACACACGGACACCAAGTAACAAAGACACACACTTACACCAAGTAACACAGAGATACACTGACACCAAGTAACAAAGACATACAATTACACCAACTAACAAAGACACACAATTACACCAAGTAACATAAACATACACTGTCACCATGTAGCAACGACATTCACCGATACCCAGTAAAACAGACACACACTTACACCAGATAACAAAGATATACACTGACACCAAGTAACACAGACACACACTGACACCAAGTAACAAAGACATACACTGACAGCAAGCAACAAAGACATACACTGACACCAAGTAAAAAGACAGACAAATAAACCAAGTAACAAAGACATACACTTCCACCAAGTATTTTGACATACACTGACACCAAGTAACAAAGACATACAATGATACCCAGTAACGCAGACACACACTTACACCAAGTAACAAAGACATACACTGACACCAAGTCACAAAGACACACACTGACACCCAGTAACAAAGACATACACTGACACCAAGTCACAAAGACATACACTGATAACAATTCACAAAGAAATACACTGATACCCGGTAACACAGACACACACTGACACCAAGTAACAAAGACATACACTGACACCAAGCAACACAGACACACACTGACACCCAGTAACACAAACAAACACACTGACACCAGGTAACACAGACATACACTGACACCAAGTAACAAAGACACACACTTACACCAAGTAACACAGACACACACTGACACCAAGTAACAAAGACAGACAATTACACCAAGTAACAAAGACATACACTTACACCCAGTAACACAGACACACACTGACACCCAGTAACAAAGACATACACTGATACCAAGTCACAAAGACATACACTGATACCCAGTAACACAAACAAACACACACTGACACCCAGCAACACAGAGACACACTGACACCCAGTAAAAAAGGCATACACTGACACCAATCACAAAGACATACACTGATGCCCAGTAACACAGACACACACTGACACCAAGTTACAAAGACAGACAATTACACCAAGTAACAAAGACATACACTTACACCAAGTAACACAGACATACACTGACACCAAGTCACAAAGACATACACTGATGCCCAGTAACACAGACACACACTGACACCAGGTAACACAGACATACACTGACACCAAGTAACAAAGACACACACTTACTCCAAGTAACACAGACATACACTGACACCAAATAACAAAGACAGACAATTACACCAAGTAACAAAGACATACACTTACACCAAGTAACACAGACACACACTGACACCCAGTTACAAAGACATACACTGATACCAAGTCACAAATACATACACTGATACCCAGTAGCACAAAAAAACACACACTAACACCCAGTAACACAGAGACACACTGACACCCAGTAAAAAGACATACACTGACACCAAGTCACAAAGACATACACTGATGCCCAGTAACACAGACACACACTGACACCAAGTAACAAAGGCACACACTGCGGGAGGGGGGGGCACATTGGCGCATTGGTTAGCACCGCAGCCTCACAGCTCCAGGGACCCGGGTTCGAGTCTGGGTCCTGCCTGTGCGGAGTTTGCAAGTTCTCCCGACGTCTGCGTGGGTTTCCTCCGGGTGCTCCGGTTACCTCCCACATGCTAAAGACTTGCAGGTTGATATGTTAATTGGCCATCATAAATGCCCCCAGTATAGGTAGGTGGTCGGGAAATATATAGTTGATAGGTGGGGATGTATTAGGAATACGGGATTAGTGTAGGATTAGTATAAATGGGTGGTTGATGGTGGGCACAGACTCGGTTGGCCGAAGGGCCTGTTTAAGTGCTGCATCTCTAAACTAAACTAAATACTGACACCTAGTGCCACTGACACCCAGTAACACAAACAAACACACACTGACACCCAGTCACACAGAGAAACACTGATACACTGACACCAAGTAACACAGACACACACTGACACCCAGTAACAAAGACATACACTGATACCAAGTCACAAAGCCATGCACTGATACCCAGTAACACAAACAAACATACACTGACACCCAGTAGCACAGAGAAACACTGATACACAGTAACAATGACATACACTGACACCAAGTAATACAGACACACAATGACACCCAGTAAAAAAGACATACACTGACACCAAGTCACAAAGACATACACTGATACCAAGTCACAAAGACATACACAGATATCCAGTAACATAGGCCCACACTGACACCAAGTAACAAAGACAGACACTGACAGCAAGTAACAAAGACATACACTGACACCAAGTAAAAAGACAGACAATTACACCTAGTAACAAAGACAAACACTTACACCAAGTCACAAAGACACACACTGACACCCAGTAACAAAGACATACACAGACACCCAGCAACGCAGACACACACGGACACCAAGTAACAAAGAAACAGACTTACACCAAGTAACACAGACACACACTGACACCCAGAAACACAAACAAACACACTGACACCAGGTAACACAGACATACACTGACACCAAGTAACAAAGACATACACTTACACCAAGTAACACAGACATACACAGACACCAAGTAACAAAGACAGACAATTACACCAAGTAACAAAGACATACACTTACACCCAGTAACACAGACACACACTGACACCCAGTAACAAAGACATACACTGATACCAAGTCACAAAGACATACACTGATACCCAGTAACACAAACAAACACACACTGACACCCAGTAACACAGAGACACATTGACACCCAGTAAAAAAGACATACACTGACACCAAGTCACAAAGACATACACTGATGCCCAGTAACCCAGACACACACTGACACCAAGTTACAAAGACAGACAATTACACCAAGTAAAAAAGACATACACTTACACCAAGTAACACAGACATACACTGACACCAAGTCACAAAGACATACACTGATGCCCAGTAACACAGACACACATTGACACCAAGTAACAAAGACAGACAGTTACACCAATTAACAAAGACATACACTTACACCAAGTAACACAGACACACACTGACACCCAGTAACAAAGACATACACTGATACCAAGTCACAAAGACATACACTGATACCCAGTAGCACAAACAAACACACAGACTTACACCCAGTAACACAGACACACACTGACACCAAGTAACAAAGGCACACACTGCGGGGGGGCACATTGGCGCATTGGTTAGCACCGCAGCCTCACAGCTCCAGGGAACCGGGTTCGATTCTGGGTACTGCCTGTGCGGAGTTTGCAAGTTCTCCCTGTGTCTGCGTGGGTTTCCTCCGGGTGCTCCGGTTTCCTCCCACATGCCAAAGACTTGCAGGTTGATATGTTAATTGGCCATCATAAATTGCCCCTAGTATTGGTAGGTGGTGGGGAAATATATAGGGATAGGTGTGGGTGTGATAGGAATACGGGATTAGTGTAGGATTAGTATAAATGGGTGGTTGATGGTAGGCGCAGACTCGGTGGGCCGAAGGGCCTGTTTAAGTGCTGTATCTCTAAACTAAACTAAATACTGACACCTAGTGTCACTGACACCCAGTAACATAAACAAACACACACTGACACCCAGTCACACAGAGAAACACTGATCCACTGACACCAAGTAACACAGACACACACTGACACCAAGTAACAAAGACATACACTGATACCAAGTCACAAAGACATACACTGATACCCAGTCACAGAAACAAACACACACTGCCACCCAGTAGCACAGAGAAACACTTATACACAGTAACAATGACATACACTGACACCAAGTAACACAGACACACACTGACACCCAGTAAAAAAGACATACACTGACACCAAGTCACAAAGACATACACTGATACCAAGTCACAAAGACATACACTGATACCCAGTAACACAGACACACACTGACACCAAGTAACAAAGACATACACTGACACCAAGAAACAAAGACATACACTGACACCAAGTAAAAAGACAGACAATTACACCAAGTAACAAAGACATACACTTACACCTAGTATTTTGACATACACTGACACCAAGTAACAAAGACATACACTGATACCCAGAAACGCAGACACACACTTACACCAAGTAACAAAGACATACACTGACACCAAGTCACAAAGACACACACTGGCACCCAGGAACAAAGACATACACTGACACCAAGTAACAAAGACATACACTGACACCAAGTAACAAAGACATACACTGATACCAAGTAACAAAGACATGCACTGACACCAGGTAACAAAGACAGACAATTACACCAAGTAACAAAGACATACACTTACACCAAGTATTTTGACATACACTGACACCAAGTAACAAAGACATACATGATACCCATTAACACCGACACACACTTAAACCAAGTAACGAAGACATACACTGACACCAAGTAACATGGACATGCACTGATACCCTGAAACACAGACACACACTTTCTCCAAGTAACAAAGACAGACACTGATACCCAGTAACACAGACACACACTTAAACCAAGTAACAAAGACATACACTTACACCAAGTAACACAGACACACACTGATACCCAGTAACAAAGACATACACTGATACCAAGTCACAAAGACATACACTGATACCCAGTCGCACAAACAAACACACACTGACACCCAGTAACACAGAGACACACTGACACCCAGTAAAAAAGGCATACACTGACACCAAGTCACAAAGACATACACTGATGCCCAGTAACACAGACACAAACTTAAACCAAGTAACAAAGACATACACTGACACCAAGTAACAAAGACATACACTGACACCAAGTAACAAAGACATACACTGACACCCAGTAACACAGACACACACGGACACCAAGTAACAAAGACATACACTTACACCAAGTAACAAAGACACATACTGATACCCAGTAACAAAGACATACACTGATTCCCAGTAGCACAAACAAACACAGACTGACACCCAGTAACACAGAGACACACTGACACCCAGTAAAAAAGACATACACTGGCACCAAGTCACAAAGACATACACTGATGCCCAGTAACACAGACACACACTGACACCAAGTAACAAAGGCACACACTGCGGGGGGGGGGGGGGGGGGGGGGAGGGGGGCACATTGGCGCATTGGTTAGCACCGCAGCCTCACAGCTCCAGAGACCCGGGTTCTATACTGGGGACTGCCTGTGCGGAGTTTGCAAGTTCTCCCTGTGTCTGCGTGGGTTTCCTCCGCGTGCTCCGGTTTCCTCCCACATGCCATAGACGTGCAGGTTGATATGATAATTGGCCATCATAAATTGCCCCTCGTATAGGTAGGTGGTCAGGAAATATATAGGGATAGGTGGGGATGTGATAGGAATACGGGATTAGTGCAGGATTAGTATAAATGGGTGGTTGATGGTCGGCACAGACTCGGTGGGCAGAAGGGCCTGTTTAAGTGCTGTATCTCTAAACTAAACTAAATACTGACACCTAGTGTCACTGACACCCAGGAACACAAACAAACAAACACTGACACCCAGTCACACAGAGAAACACTGATACACTGACACCAAGTAACACAGACACACACTGACACCCAGTAACAAAGACATTCACTGATACCAAGTCACAAAGACATACACTGATACCCAGTAACACAAACAAACACACACTGACACCCAGGAGCACAGACAAACACTGATCCACCGTAACAATGACATACACTGACACCAAGTAACACAGACACACACTGACACCCAGTAAAAAAGACATACACTGACACCAAGTCACAAAGACATACTCTGATACCAAGTCACAAAGACATACCTTGATACCCAGTAACACAGACACACATTGACACCAAGTAACAATGACATACACTGACACCAAGTAACAGAGACATACACTGACACCAAGTAAAAAGACAGACAATTACACCAAGTAACAAAGAAATACACTTACACCAAGTATTCTGACATACACTGACACCAAGTAACAAAGACATACACTGATACCCAGTAACGCAGACACATACTTACACCAAGTAACAAAGAAACACTGACACCAAGTCACAAAGACACACACTGACACCCAGTAACCAAGACATACACTGACACCAAGTAACAAAGACACACACTTACACCAAGTAACACAGACATACACTGACACCAAGTAACAAAGACAGACAATTACAACAAGTCACAAAGACACACACTGACACCCAGTAACACAAACAAACACACACTGACACCTAGTAACAAAGAGAAACAATGATACACAGTAACAAAGACATACACTGATAACAAGTCACAATGACATACACTGATACCCAGTAACACAGACACACACTGACACCAAGTAACAAAGACATACACTGATACCAAGTCACAAAGACAAACACTGATACCAAGTAACACAGACATACACTTACACAAAGTAACAAAGACACACACATACACCAAGTAACACAGACATACACTGACACCAAGCAGCAAAGACATACACTGACACCAAGTAACAAAGACATACACTTACAAAAAGTAGCAAAGACAGACAATTGCACCAAGTAACAAAGACATACACTTTCACCAAGTAACAAAGACACACACTTACACCAAGTAACAAAGACACACACTTACACCACGTAACAAAGACATACACTGACACCCAGTAACAAAGACATACACTGACACCCAGTAACACAGACACACACGGACACCAAGTAACAAAGACACACACTGACACAAAGTAACACAGACACACACTGACACCCAGTAACACAGACATACACTGATACCCAGTAACACAGACACACACCTGCACCAAGTAACAAAGACAGACACTGATACCCAGTAACACAGACACACACTTACACCAAGCAACACAGACATACACTGACACCAAGCAACAAAGACATACACTGACACCCAGGAACACAGACACACACTTACACTAAGTAACACAGACACAAACTTACACCAAGTAACAAAGACATACACTTACACCACGGAACACAGACATACACTGACACCAAGTAACAAAGACATACAATTACACCAAGTAACAAAGACACACACTTACACCAAGTAACACAGACATACGCTGACACCAAGTAACAAAGACATACAATTACACAAAGTAACACAGACACACACTTGCACCAAGTCACACAGACACACACGGACACCAAGTAACAAAGACACACACTTACACCAAGTAACACAGACACACACTGACACCCAGTAACACAGACATACACTGATACCCAGGAACATAGACACAAACTTACACCAAGCAACACAGACATACACTGACACCAAGCAACAAAGACATACACTGATACCCAGGAACACAGACACACACTTACACCAAGTAACACAGACACACGCTTACACCAAGTAACAAAGACATACACTTACACCACGGAACACAGACATACACTGAAACCAAGTAACAAAGAAATACAATTACACCAAGTAACAAAGACACACACTTACACCAAGTAACACAGACATACACTGACACCAAGTAACAAAGACATACAATTACACAAAGTAACACAGACACACTGTTACACCAAGTCACACAGACACACACTGACTCCCAGTAACGCAGACACACAATTACACCAAGTAACACAGACATACACTGACACCAAGTAACAAAGACATACACTGATACCCAGTAACACAGACACACACTTACACCAAGTAACAAAGACAGACACTGATACCCAGTAACACAGACACACACTTACACCAAGCAACATAGACATACACTGACAAGAAGTAACAAAGACATACACTTACACCAAGTAACACAGACATACACTGACACCAAGTAACAAAGACATACAATTACACCAAGTAACAAAGACACACACTGACACCAAGTAACACAGACATACACTGACACCAAGTAACAAAGACATACAATTACACCAAGTAACACAGACACACACTTACACCAAGTCACACAGACACACACGGACACCAAATAACAAAGACACACACTTACACCAAGTAACACAGACACACACTGTCACCCAGTAACACAGACACACACTTACACCAAGTAACACAGACATACACTGACACCAAGTAACAAAGACATACACTGATACCCAGTAACACAGACACACACTTACACCAAGTAACACAGACATATACTGACACAAAGTAACAAAGACATACACTGATACACAGGAACACAGACACACACTTACACCAAGTAACACAGACACACACTTGCACCAAGTAACAAAGACATCCACTAACACCAAGTAACACAGACATACACTGACACCAAGTAACAAAGACATTCAATTACACCAAGTAACAAAGACATACACTGACACCCAGTAACGCAGACACACACGGACACCATGTAACAAAGACACAGACTTACACCAAGTAACACAGAGCCACATTGACAAGTTGTAACACAATCAAACACAATGACACCAGGTAACAAAGACATACTTTGACACCAAGTAACAAAGACAGACAATTACACCAAGTAACAAAGACATAAACTTACACCAAGTATTTTGACATACACTGACACCAAGTAACAAAGACATACACTGATACCCAGCAACATAGACACACAGACACCAAGTAACAAAGACATACACTGACACCAAGTCACAAAGACACACACTGACACCCAGTAACACAAACAAACACACAATGACACCCAGTAACACAGAGAAACACTGATACACAGTAACAAAATCATACACTGACACCAAGTAACTCAGACACACACTGACACCCAGTAAAAAAGTCATACACTTACACCAATTCACAAAGACATACACTGACACCAAGTCAAAAAGACATACACTGATGCCCAGTAACACAGACACACACTGACACCAAGTAACAACGATATACACTGACACCAAGTAACAAAGACATACACTTACACCAAGTAACAAAGACACACACTTACACCAAGTAACACAGACATACATTGACACCAAGTAACAAAGACAGACAATTACACCAAGTAACAAAGACATACACTTACACCAACTATTTCGACATACACTGACACCAGGTAACAAAGACATACACTGATACCCAGTAACATAGACATACACTTACACCAAGTAACAAAGTTATACACTGACACCAAGTCAGAAAGACACACACTGACACGCAGTAACAAAGACATACACTGACACCAAGTCACAAAGACATACACTGATACCCAGTAACACAGACACACACTTACACCAATTAACAAAGACACACACTGATACCCAGAAACACAGACACACACTTACACCAAGTCACAAAGACACACACTGACACCCAGTAACAAAGACATACACTGACACCAAGTCACAAATACATACACTGATACCAAGTAACAAAGACATACAATTACACCAAGTTACAAAGACACACACTTACACCAAGTAACACAGACATACACTGACACCAAGTAACAAAGACATGCACAGTTACCCAGTAACACAGACACACTCTTACACCAAGCAACAAAGACATACACTGATACCAAGTAACACAGACACACACTTACACCACGTAACACAGACACACACTTCCACCAAGTAACAAAGACATACACTGACACCCAGTAACACAGACACACACTTACACCAAGTAACAAAGACATACACTGACACCCAGTAACAACGACATGCACTGATACCCAATAACACAGACATACACTGACACCAAGTAACAAAGACATACACTGACACCAAGAGACAAAGACATACACTGAAACCCAGTAACACATACACACACTTACACCAAGTAACAAAGACATACACTGACACCCAGTAACAAAGACATACACTGACACCAAGTCACAAAGACATACACTGATACCCAGTAACACAGACACACACTTACACCAAGTAACAAAGACAAACACTGACACCAAGTAACAAAGACATCCACTGACACAAAGAAACAAAGACGTACACTTACAGCAAGTAACACAGACACACACTGACACCCTGTAACACAAAAAGACACACACTGACACCCAGTAACATAGAGAAACACTGACACACAGTAACAAAGACATACACAGACAGACACTGACACCAAGTAACAAAGACTAACAGAGACACACACTGACACCAAGTCACAAAGACATACACTGACACCCAGTAACAAAGACATACACTGACTCCAAGTCACAAAGACATACACTGATACCCAGTAACACAGACACACACTTCCACAAAGTAACAAAGACAAACACTGACACCAAGTAACAAAGACATACACTTACACAAACTAACACAGACATACACTGACACCAAGTAACAAAGACATACACTTACACCAAGTAACAAAGACACACACTTACACCAAGCAACACAGACATACACTGACACCAAGTAACAAAGACATACACTGACACCCAGTAACACAGACACACACATACACCAACTAGCAACGACATACACTGACACCAAGTAACAAAGACAGACACTGATACCCAGTAACACAGACACACTCTTACACCAAGTAACAAAGGCACACACTTAAACCAAGTAACACAGATATACACTGACACCAAGTAACAAAGACATACACTGACACAAAGTCACAAAGACATACAGTGACACCCAGTAACAAAGACATACACTGACACCAAGTCACAAAGACATACACTGACACCAAGTAACAAAGACATACACTGATACCCACTAACACAGACACACACTTACACCAAGCAACAAAGACATCCACTGACACCAAGTAACAAAGACGTGCACTTACACCAAGTAACACAGACATACACTGACACCAAGTAACAAAGACAGACAATTACACCAAGTAACAAAGACACACATTTACACCAAGTAACACAGACATACACTGACACCAAGTAACAAAGACATACACTGTTACCCAGTAACACAGACACACACTTACACCAAGTACAAAGACATACACTGATACCAAGTAACACAGACACACACTTACACCAAGTAACACAGACACACACTTACACCAAGTAACACAGACACACACTTACACCAAGTAACAAAGACATACACTGACACCAAGTAGCAAAGACATACACTTACACCAAGTAACTCAGAGATACACTGACACCAAGTAACAAAGACATACAATTACACCAAGTAACAAAGACACACAATTACACCAAGTAACACAGACATACACTGTCACCATGTAGCAAAGACATTCACCGATACCCAGTAACACAGAGACACACTGACACCAAGTAACAAAGATATACACTGACACAAAGTAACACAGACACACACTGACACCAAGTAACAAAGACATACACTGACAGCAAGCAACAAAGACATACACTGACACCAAGTAACAAAGACATACACTTCCACCAAGTATTTTGACATACACTGACACCAAGTAACAAAGACATACACTGATACCCAGTAACGCAGACACACACTTACACCAAGTAACAAAGACATACACTGACACCAAGTCACAAAGACACACACTGACACCCAGTAACAAAGACATACACTGACACCAAGTCACAAAGACATACACTGATACCCAGTAACACAGACACACACTTACACCAAGTAACACAGACATACACTGAAACCCAGTAACACAGACACACACTTACACCAAGTAACAAAGACATACACTGACACCCAGAAAAAAAGACATACACTGACACCCAGTAACACAAACAAACACACTGACACCAGGTAACATAGACATACACTGACACCAAGTAACAAAGACACACACTTACACCAAGTAACACAGACATACACTTACTCCACGTATTTTGACATACACTGACACCAAGTAACAAAGACATACACTGATACCCTGTAATATAGACACACAGACACCAAGTAACAAAGACATACACTGACACCAAGTCACAAAGACACACACTGACACCCAGGAACACAACAAACACACACTGACACCCAGTAACACAGAGAAACACTGATACACAGTAACAAATACATACACTGACACCAAGTAACAAAGACATACACTTACACCAAGTAACAATGACACACACTTACACCAAGTAACACAGACATACACTGACACCAAGTAACAAAGACACACAATTACACCAAGTAACAAAGACATACACTTACACCAACTATTTTGACATGCACTGACAACAAGTAACAAAGACATACACTGATACCCAGTATCATAGACATACACTTACACCAAGTAACAAAGACATACACTGACACCAAGTCACAAAGACACATACTGACACCCAGTAACAAAGACATACACTGACACCAAGTCACAAAGACATACACTGATACCCAGTAACACAGACACACACATACACCAAGTAACAAAGACATACACTGATACCCAGTAACACAGACACACACTTACACCAAGTAACAAAGACATACACTGACACCAAGTCACAAAGACACACACTGACACCCAGTAACAAAGACATACACTGACACCAAGTCACAAATACATACACTGACACCAAGTAACAAAGACATACACTTACAACACGTAACACAGACATACACTGACACCAAGTAACAAAGACACACACTTACACCAATTAACACAGACATACACTGACACCATGTAACAAAGACATGCACTGATACCCAGTAACACAGACACACACTTACACCAAGTAACAAAGACATACACTGATACCCAGTAATATAGACACACAGACACCAAGTAACAAAGACATACACTGATACCAAGTAACACAGACACACACTTACACCAAGTAACACAGACACACACTTACACCAAGTAACACAGACACACACTTACACCAAGTAACAAAGACATACACTGACACCAAGTAGCAAAGACATACACTTACACCAAGTAACTCAGAGATACACTGACACCAAGTAACAAAGACATACAATTACACCAAGTAACAAAGACACACAATTACACCAAGTAACACAGACATACACTGTCACCATGTAGCAAAGACATTCACCGATACCCAGTAACACAGAGACACACTGACACCAAGTAACAAAGATATACACTGACACAAAGTAACACAGACACACACTGACACCAAGTAACAAAGACATACACTGACAGCAAGCAACAAAGACATACACTGACACCAAGTAACAAAGACATACACTTCCACCAAGTATTTTGACATACACTGACACCAAGTAACAAAGACATACACTGATACCCAGTAACGCAGACACACACTTACACCAAGTAACAAAGACATACACTGACACCAAGTCACAAAGACACACACTGACACCCAGTAACAAAGACATACACTGACACCAAGTCACAAAGACATACACTGATACCCAGTAACACAGACACACACTTACACCAAGTAACACAGACATACACTGAAACCCAGTAACACAGACACACACTTACACCAAGTAACAAAGACATACACTGACACCCAGAAAAAAAGACATACACTGACACCCAGTAACACAAACAAACACACTGACACCAGGTAACATAGACATACACTGACACCAAGTAACAAAGACACACACTTACACCAAGTAACACAGACATACACTTACTCCACGTATTTTGACATACACTGACACCAAGTAACAAAGACATACACTGATACCCAGTAATATAGACACACAGACACCAAGTAACAAAGACATACACTGACACCAAGTCACAAAGACACACACTGACACCCAGGAACACAACAAACACACACTGACACCCAGTAACACAGAGAAACACTGATACACAGTAACAAATACATACACTGACACCAAGTAACAAAGACATACACTTACACCAAGTAACAATGACACACACTTACACCAAGTAACACAGACATACACTGACACCAAGTAACAAAGACACACAATTACACCAAGTAACAAAGACATACACTTACACCAACTATTTTGACATGCACTGACAACAAGTAACAAAGACATACACTGATACCCAGTAACATAGACATACGCTTACACCAAGTAACAAAGACATACACTGACACCAAGTCACAAAGACACATACTGACACCCAGTAACAAAGACATACACTGACACCAAGTCACAAAGACATACACTGATACCCAGTAACACAGACACACACATACACCAAGTAACAAAGACATACACTGATACCCAGTAACACAGACACACACTTACACCAAGTAACAAAGACATACACTGACACCAAGTCACAAAGACACACACTGACACCCAGTAACAAAGACATACACTGACACCAAGTCACAAATACATACACTGACACCAAGTAACAAAGACATACACTTACAACACGTAACACAGACATACACTGACACCAAGTAACAAAGACACACACTTACACCAATTAACACAGACATACACTGACACCATGTAACAAAGACATGCACTGATACCCAGTAACACAGACACACACTTACACCAAGTAACAAAGACAAACACTGACACCAGGTAACGAAGACATCCACTGACTCCAAGAAACAAAGACATACAATTACACTAAGTAACACAGACACACACTGACACCCAGTAACACAAACAGACACACACTGACACCCAGTAACATAGAGACACACTGACACACAGTAACAAAAACATACACAGACAGACACTGACACCCAGTAACAAAGACTAACAGAGACACACACTGACACCAAGTCACAAAGACATACACTGATACCCAGTCACACAGACACACACTTACACCAAGTAACAAAGACATACACTGACATTCAGTGACAAAGACATGCTCTGACAACAAGTCACAAAGACATACACTGATACCCAGTAACACAGACACACACTTACACCAAGTAACAAAGACATACAATCACACCAAGTAACAAAGACACACACTTACACCAAGTAACACAGACATACACTGACACCATGTGACAAAGACATGCACTGATACCCAGTAACACAGACATACACTGACACCAAGTAGCAAAGACATACACTGCCACCAAGAAACAAAGACATACACTGATACCCAGTAACACAGACACACACTTACACCAAGTAACAAAGACATACACTGACACCCAGTAACAAAGGCATACACTGACACCAAGTCACAAAGACATACACTTATACCCAGTAACACAGACACACACTTACACCAAGTAACAAAGACAAACACTGACACCAAGTAACAAAGACATCCACTGACACCAAGAAACAGAGACGTACACTTACACCAAGTAACACAGGCACACAGTGACACCCAGTAACACAAACAAACACACACTGACACCCAGTAACATAGAGAAACACTGACACACAGTAACAAAGACATAAACAGACAGACACTGACACCAAGTCACAAAGACATACACTGACACCCAGTAACAAAGACATACACTGACTCCAAGTCTCAAAGACATACACTGATACCCAGTAACACAGACACACACTTCCACAAAGTAACAAAGACAAACACTGACACCAAGTAACAAAGACAGACCCTTACACCAAGTAACAAAGACATACACTGACACCAAGTCACAAAGACATACACTGTTACCCAGTAACACAGACACACACTTACACCAAGAAACAAAGACATACACTGTTACCAAGTAACACAGACACACACTTACACCAAGTAACAAAGACATACACTGAAACCAAGTAACACAGACACACACTTACACCAAGTAACACAGACACACACTTACACCAAGTAACAAAGACAAACACTGACACCAAGTAGCAATGACATAGACTTACACCAAGTAACACAGAGATACATTGACACCAAGTAACAAAGACATACAATTACACCAAGTAACAAAGACACACAATTACACCAAGTAACACAGACATACACTGTCACCATGTAGCAAAGACATTCACCGATACCCAGTAACACAGACACACACTTACACCAAGTAACAAAGATATACACTGACACCAAGTAACACAGACACACACTGACACCAAGTAACAAAGACATACACTGACACCAAGTTAAAAGACAGACACTGATACCCAGTAACACAGACACACACTTACACAAAGTAACACAGACATACACTGACACCCAGTAACAAAGACATACACTTACACAAAGTATTTTGACATACACTGACACCAAGTAACATGGACATACAATGATACCCAGTAACGCAGACACACACTTACACCAAGTAACAAAGACATACACTGACACCAAGTCACAAAGACACACACTGACACCCAGTAACAAAGACATACACTGACACCAAGTCACAAAGACATACACTGATACCCAGTAACACAGACACACACTTACACAAAGTAACACAGACATACACTGACACCCAGTAACACAGACACACACTTGCACCAAGAAACAAAGACATACACTGACACCCAGTAACGCAGACACACACGGACACCAAGTAACAAAGGCACAGACTTACACCAAGTAACACAGACACACACTGAAACCCAGTAACACAAACAAACACACTGACACCAGGTAACATAGACATACACTGACACCAAGTAACAAAGACACACACTTACACCAAGTAACACAGACATACTCTGACACCAAGTAACAAAGACAGACAATTACACCAAGTAACAAAGACATACACTTGCACCACGTATTTTGACATGCACTGACACCAAGTAACAAAGACATACACTGATACCCAGTAACGTAGACACACAGACACCAAGTAACAAAGACATACACTGACACCAAGTCACAAAGACACACACTGACACCCAGTAACACAAACAAACACACACTGACAACAAGTAAAACAGAGAAACACTGATACACAGTAACAAATACATACACTGACACCAAGTAACACAGACACACACTGACACCCAGTTAAAAAGACATACACTTCCTCCAAGTCACAAAGACATACACTGACACCAAGTCAAAAAGACATACACTGATGCCCAGTAACACAGACACACACTGACACCAAGTAACAAGGACATACACTGACACCAAGTAACAAAGACATACACTTACACCAAGTAACAATGACACACACTTACACCAAGTAACACAGACATACACTGACACCAATTAACAAAGGCAGACAATTACACCAAGTAACAAAGACATACACTGACACCAACTATTTTGACATACACTGACATCAAGTAACAAAGAAGTACACTGATACCCAGTAACATAGACATACACTTACACCAAGTAACAAAGACATGCACTGACATCAAGTCACAAAGACACAAACTGACACCCAGTAACAAAGACATACACTGACATCAAGTCACAAAGAAATACACTGATACCCAGTAACACAGACACACACATACACCAAGTAACAAAGACATACACTGATACCCAGTAACACAGACACACACTTACACCAAGTAAGATAGACATACACTGACACCAAGTCACAAAGACACACACTGACACCCAGTAACAAAGACATACACTGACACCAAGTCACATATACATACACTGATACCAAGTAACAAAGACATATAATTACACCAAGTAACAAAGACAAACACTGACACCAAGTAACAAAGACATCCAATGACACCAAGAAACAGAGACGTACACTTACACCAAGTAACACAGACACACACTGACACCCAGTAACACAAACAAACACACACTGACACCCAGTAACATAGAGAAACACTGACACACAGTAACAAAGACATAAACAGACAGACACTGACACCAAGTCACAAAGACATACACTGACACCCAGTAACAAAGACATACACTGACTCCAAGTCACAAAGACATACACTGATACCCAGTAACACAGACACACACTTCCACAAAGCAACAAAGACAAACACTGATACCAAGTAACAAAGGCAGACACTTACACCAAGTAACAAAGACATACACTGACACCAAGTCACAAAGACATACACTGTTACCCAGTAACACAGACACACACTTACACCAAGTAACAAAGTCATACACTGTTACCAAGTAACACAGACACACACTTACACCAAGTAACAAAGACACACACTGAAACCAAGTAACACAGACACACACTTACACCAAGTAACACAGACACACACTTACACCAAGTAACAAAGACAAACAATGACACCAAGTAGCAAAGACATACACTTACACCAAGTAACACAGAGATACATTGACACCAAGTAACAAAGACATACAATTACACCAAGTAACAAAGACACACAATTACACCAAGTAACACAGACATACACTGTCACCATGTAGCAAAGACATTCACCGATACCCAGTAACACAGAAACACACTTACACCAAGTAACAAAGATATACACTGACACCAAGTAACACAGACACACACTGACACCAAGTAACAAAGACATACACTGACACAAAGTATTTTGAAATACACTGACACCAAGTAACATAGACATACACTGATACCCAGTAACGCAGACACACACTTACACCAAGTAACAAAGACATACACTGACACCAAGTCACAAAGACACACACTGACACCCAGTAACAAAGACATACACTGACACCAAGTCACAAAGACATACACTGATACCCAGTAACACAGACACACACTTACACAAAGTAACACAGACATACACTGATACCCAGTAACACAGACACACACTTGCACCAAGTAACAAAGACATAAACTGACACCCAGAAACAAAGACATACACTGACACCCAGTAACGCAGACACACACGGACACCAAGTAACAAAGACACAGACTTACACCAAGTAACACAGACACACACTGAAACCCAGTAACACAAACAAACACACTGACACCAGGTAACATAGACATACACTGACACCAAGTAACAAAGACACACACTTACACCAAGTAACACAGACATACTCTGACACCAAGTAACAAAGACAGACAATTACACCAAGTAACAAAGACATACACTTGCACCACGTATTTTGACATACACTGACACCAAGTAACAAAGACATACACTGATACCCAAAACGTAGACACACAGACACCAAGTAACAAAGACATACACTGACACCAAGTCACAAAGACACACACTGACACCCAGTAACACAAACAAACACACACTGACA
Organism: Heterodontus francisci; assembly: GCF_036365525.1. Classification (NCBI taxonomy): domain Eukaryota; kingdom Metazoa; phylum Chordata; class Chondrichthyes; order Heterodontiformes; family Heterodontidae; genus Heterodontus; species Heterodontus francisci. Next base: position 1,809,166 of record NW_027140794.1, read on the forward strand.
ACAAGTAAAACAGAGAAACACTGATACACAGTAACAAATACATACACTGACACCAAGTAACACAGACACACACTGACACCCAGTAAAAAAGACATACACTTCCTCCAAGTCACAAAGACATACACTGACACCAAGTCAAAAAGACATACACTGATGCCCAGTAACACAGACACACACTGACACCAAGTAACAAGGACATACACTGACACCAAGTAACAAAGACATACACTTACACCAAGTAACAATGGCACACACTTACACCAAGTAACACAGACATACACTGACTCCAAGTAACAAAGGCAGACAATTACACCAAGTAACAAAGACATACACTGACACCAAGTCACAAAGACATACACTGTTACCCAGTAACACAGACACACACTTACACCAAGAAACAAAGTCATACACTGTTACCAAGTAACACAGACACACACTTACACCAAGTAACAAAGACACACACTGAAACCAAGTAACACAGACACACACTTACACCAAGTAACACAGACACACACTTACACCAAGTAACACAGACACACACTTACACCAAGTAACAAAGACAAACAATGACACCAAGTAGCAAAGACATACACTTACACCAAGTAACACAGAGATACATTGACACCAAGTAACAAAGACATACAATTACACCAAGTAACAAAGACACACAATTACACCAAGTAACACAGACATACACTGTCACCATGTAGCAAAGACATTCACCGATACCCAGTAACACAGAAACACACTTACACCAAGTAACAAAGATATACACTGACACCAAGTTACAAAGACACACACTGACACCCAGTAACAAAGACATACACTGACACCAAGTCACAAAGAAATACACTGATACCCAGTAACACAGACACACACATACACCAAGTAACAAAGTCATACACTGATACCCAGTAACACAGACACACACTTACACCAACTAAGAAAGACATACACTGACACCAAGTCACAAAGACACACACTGACACCCAGTAACAAAGACATACACTGACACCAAGTCACAAATACATACACTGATACCAAGTAACAAAGACATATAATTACACCAAGTAACAAAGACACACACTTACACCAAGTAACACAGACATACACTGACACCAAGTAACAAAGACATACACTGTTACCCAGTAACACAGACACACACTTACACCAAGTAACAAAGACATACACTGATACCAAGTAACACAGACACACACTTACAACAAGTAACACAGACACACACTTACACCAAGTAACAAAGACAAACACTGACACCAAGTAACAAAGACATCCACTGACACCAAGAAACAGAGACGTGCACTTACACCAAGTAACACAGACACAAACTGACACCCAGTAAAACAAACAAACACACACTGACACCCAGTAACATAGAGAAACACTGACACACAGTAACAAAGACATAAACAGACAGACACTGACACCAAGTAACAAAGACTAACAGAGACACACACTGACACCAAGTCACAAAGACATACACTGACACCCAGTAACAAAGACATACACTGACTCCAAGTCACAAAGACATACACTGATACCCAGTAACACAGACACACACTTCCACAAAGTAACAAAGACAAACACTGACACCAAGTAACAAAGACAGACACTTACACCAAGTAACAAAGACACACACTTACACCAAGCAGCGCAGACATACACTGACACCAAGTAACAAAGACATACACTGACACCCACTAACACAGACACACACATTCACCAAGTAACAACGACAAACACTGACACCAAGTAACAAAGACATACACTGACACCAAGTCACAAACACAGACACTGACAAACGGTAACAAAGACAAACACTGACACCAAGTAACGAAGACAGACACTGACACCCAGTAACAAAGACAGACACTGACAACAAGTCACAAAGACATACACTGACACCAAGTAACAAAGACATACACTTACACCAAGTAACGCAGACATACACTGATACCCAGTAACACAGACACACACTTACACCAAGTAACAAAGACATACAATCACACCAAGTAACAAAGACACACACTTACACCAAGTAACACAGACATACACTGACACCATGTAACAAAGACATGCACTGATACCCAGTAACACAGACATACACTGACACCAAGTAGCAAAGACATACAGCGACACCAAGAAACAAAGACATGCACTGATACCCAGAAACACAGACACACTTACACCAAGTAACAAAGACATACACTGACACCCAGGAACAAAGACATACACTGACACCAAGTCACAAAGACATACACTGATACCCAGTAACACAGAAACACTTACACCAAGGAACAAAGACAAACACTGACACCAAGTAACAAAGACATCCACTGACACCAAGAAACAGAGACGTACACTTACACCAAGTAACACAGACAGACACTGACACCCAGTAACACAAACAAACACACACTGACACCCAGTAACATAGAGAAACACTGACACACAGTAACAAAGACATAAACAGACAGACACTGACACCAAGTAACAAAGACTAACAGAGACACACACTGACACCAAGTCACAAAGACATACACTGACACCCAGTAACAAAGACATACACTGACTCCAAGTCACAAAGACATGCACTGATACCCAGCAACACAGACACACACTTCCACAAAGTAACAAAGACAAACACTGACACCAAGTAACAAAGACAAACACTTACACCAAGTAACAAAGACACACACTTACACGAAGCAACACAGACATTCACTGACACCAAGTAACAAAGACATACACTGACACCCAGTAACACAGACACACACATTCACCAAATAACAACGACATACACTGACACCAAGTAACAAAGACATACACTGACACCCAGTAACACAGACACACACATTCACCAAATAACAACGACATACACTGACACCAAGTAACAAAGACATACACTGACACCAAGTCACAAAGGCAGACACTGACAAACGGTAACAAAGACAAACACTGACACCAAGTAACGAAGACAGACACTGACACCAGTAACAAAGACAGACACTGACAACAAGTCACAAAGACATACACTGACACCAAGTAACAAAGGCATACACTTACACCAAGTAACACAGACATACAATGACACCAAGTAACAAAGACATACAATTACACCAAGTAACAAAGACACACACTTACAGCAAGTAACACAGACATACACTGACACCAAGTGACAAAGACATAAACTGACACCCAGTAACAAAGACATACACTGACACAAAGTCACAAAGACATACAGTGACACCCAGAAACAAAGACATACACTGACACCAATTCACAAAGACATACACTGACACCAAGTAACCGAGACATACACTGATACCCAGTTACACAGACACACACTTACACCAAGCAACAAAGACATGCACTGACACCAAGTAACAAAGACACACACTTACACCAAGTAACAACGACATACACTGACACCAAGTAACAAAGACATACACTGATACCCAGTGACACAGACACACACTTACACCAAGTAACAAAGACACACACGTACACCAAGTAACACAGACATACACTGACACCAAGTAACAAAGACATACACTGACACCAAGTAACAAAGACATAAACTGACACCCAGTAACAAAGACATACACTGACACAAAGTCACAAAGACATACATTGACACCCAGTAACAAAGACATACACTGACACCAAGTAACGAAGACAGACACTGACACCCAGTAACAAAGACAGACACTGACAACAAGTCAGAAAGACATACACTGACACCAAGTAACAAAGGCATACACTTACACCAAGTAACACAGACATACAATGACACCAAGAAACAAAGACATACACTGACACCAAGTAACAAAGACACACACTTACACCAAGTAACAAAGACATACACTGACACCAAGTCACAAAGACAGACACTGACAAACGGTAACAAAGACAAACACAGACACCAAGTAACGAAGACAGACACTGACACCCAGTAACAAAGACAGACACTGACAACAAGTCACAAAGACATACACTGACACCAAGTAACAAAGGCATACAGTTGCACCAAGTAACACAGACATACAATGACACCAAGTAACAAAGACATACAATTACACCAAGTAACAAAGACACACACTTACACCAAGTAACACAGACATACACTGACACCAAGTGACAAAGACATAAACTGACACCCAGTTACAAAGACATACACTGACACAAAGTCACAAAGACATACAGTGACACCCAGTAACAAAGACATACACTGACACCAATTCACAAAGACATACACTGACACCAAGTAACCGAGACATACACTGATACCCAGTAACAAAGACACACACTTACACCAAGTAACAACGACATACAATGACACCAAGTAACAAAGACATACACTGATACCCAGTGACACAGACACACACTTACACCAAGTAACAAAGACACACACTTACACCAAGTAACACAGATATACACTGACACCAAGTAACAAAGACATACACTGACACCAAGTAACAAAGACATAAACTGACTCCCAGTAACAAAGACATACACTGACACAAAGTCACAAAGACATACATTGACACCCAGTAACAAAGATATACACTGACACCAATTCACAAAGACATACACTGCCACCAAGTAACAGAGACGTACACTGATACCCAGTAACACAGACACACACTTACACCAAGCAACAAAGACATGCACTGACACCAAGTAACAAAGACATACACTTCACCAAGTAACACAGAGATACACTGACACCAAGTAACACAGACACACACTGACACCCAGTAAAAAATACATACACTTACACCAAGTGACAAAGACATACACTGACACCAAGTCAAAAGGACATACACTGATGCCCTGGAACACAGACACACACTGACACCTAGTAACTAAGACATACACTGACACCAAGTAACAAAGACATACACTTACACCAAGTAACAAAGACACACACTTACACCAAGTAACACAGACATACACTGACACCAGGTAATAAAGACAGACAATTACACCAAGTAACAAAGACATACACTTACACCAACTATTTTGACATGCACTGACACCAAGTAACAACGACATACACTGATACCCAGTAACAGAGACATACACTTACACCAAGTAGCAAAGACATACACTGACACCAAGTCACAAAGACACACACTGACACCCAGTCACAAAGACAGACACTGACACCAAGTCACAAAGACATACACTGATACCAAGTAACAAAGACATACAATTACACCAAATAACAAAGACACACACTTACACCAAGTAACACAGACATACACTGACACCAAGTAACAAAGACATACACTGTTACCCAGCAACACAGACACACACTTACACCAAGAAACAAAGACATACACTGATACCAAGTAACATAGACACACACTTACACCAAGTAACACAGACACACACTGCCACCAAGTAACAACGACACACACTGACACCAAGTAACAAAGACATACACTGACACCAAGTAACACAGACATACACAGACACCAGGTAATAAAGACAGACAATTACACCAAGTAACAAAGACATACTCTTACACCAACTATTTTGACATACACTGACACCAAGTAACAAAGACAGACACTGATACCCAGTAACATAGACATACACTTACACCAAGTAACACAGACATACGCTGACACCAAGTCACAAAGACATACACTGTTACCCAGTAACACAGACACACACTTACACCAAGAAACAAAGACATACACTGTTACCCAGTAACACAGACACACACTTACACCAAGTAACAAAGACATACACTGAAACCAAGTAACACAGACACACACTTACACCAAGTAACACAGACACACACTTAGACCAAGTAACAAAGACATACACTGACACCAAGTAGCAAAGACATACACTTACACCAAGTAACACAAAGATACATTGACACCAAGTAACAAAGACATACAATTACACCAAGTAACAAAGACACACAATTACACCAAGTAACACAGACATACACTGTCACCATGTAGCAAAGACATTCACCGATACCCAGTAACACAGACACACACTTACACCAAGTAACAAAGATATACACTGACACCAAGTAACACAGACACACAGACACCAAGTAACAAAGACATACACTGACAGCAAGCAACAAAGACATACAATGACACCAAGTTAAAAGACAGACAAATACACCAAGTAACAAAGACATACACTTACACAAAGAATTTTGACATACACTGACACCAAGTAACATAGACATACACTGATACCCAGTAACGCAGACACACACTTACACCAAGTAACAAAGACATACACTGAAACCAAGTCACAAAGACACACACTGACACCCAGTAACAAAGACATACACTGACACCAAGTCACAAAGACATACACTGATACCCAGTAACACAGACACACACTTACACAAAGTAACACAGACATACACTGACACCCAGTAACACAGACACACACTTACACCAAGTAACAAAGACATACACTGACACCCAGAAACAAAGACATACACTGACACCCAGTAACGCAGACAAACACACTGACACCAGGTAACATAGACATACACTGACACCAAGTAACAAAGACACACACTTACACCAAGTAACACAGACATACTCTGACACCAAGTAACAAAGACAGACAATTACACCAAGTAACAAAAACATACACTTGCACCACGTATTTTGACATACACTGACACCAAGTAACAAAGACATGCACTGATACCCAGTAACATAGACACACAGACACCAAGTAACAAAGACATACACTGACACCAAGTCACAAAGACACACACTGACACCCAGTAACAAAGACATACACTGACACCAAGTCACAAAGACACACACTGATACCCAGTAACACAAACAAACACTCACTGACACCCAGTAACACAGAGAAACACTGATACACAGTAACAAATACATACACTGACACCAAGTAAAACAGACACACACTGACACCCAGTAAAAAAGACATACACTTACTCCAAGTCACAAAGACATACACTGACACCAAGTCAAAAAGACATACACTGATGCCCAGTAACACAGACACACACTGACACCAAGTAACAAATACATACACTGACACCAAGTAACAAAGACACACACTGACACCCAGTAACAAAGACATACACTGACACCAAGTCACAAAGAAATACACTGAAACCCAGTAACACAGACACACACATACACCAAGTAACAAAGACATACACTGATACCCAGTAACACAGACACACACTTACACCAAGTAACAAAGACATACACTGACACCAAGTCACAAAGACACACACTGACACCCAGTAACAAAGACATACACTGACACCAAGTCACAAATACATACACTGATACCAAGTAACAAAGACATATAATTACACCAAGTAACAAAGACACACACTTACACCAAGTAACACAGACATACAATTACACCAAGTAACAAAGACATACACTGTTACCCAGTAACACAGACACACACTTACACCAAGTAACAAAGACATACACTGATACCAAGTAACACAGACACACACTTACACCAAGTAACACAGACACACACTTACACCAAGTAACAAAGACAAACACTGACACCAAGTAACAAAGACAGCCACTTACACTAAGTAACAAAGACACACACTTACACCAAGCAGCGCAGACATACACTGACACCAAGTAACAATGACATACACTGACACCCACTAACACAGACACACACATTCACCAAGTAACAACGACAAACACTGACACCAAGTAACAAAGACACACACTGACACCAAGTCACAAAGACATACACTGACACCCAGTAACAAAGACATACACTGACTCCAAGTCACAAAGACATGCACTGAAACCCAGCAACACAGACACACACTTCCACAAAGTAACAAAGACAAACACTGACACCAAGTAACAAAGACAGACACTTACACCAAGTAACAAAGACACACACTTACACGAAGCAACACAGACATACACTGACACCAAGTAACAAAGACATACACGGACACCCAGTAACACAGACACACACATTCACCAAATAACAACGACATACACTGACACCAAGTAACAAAGACATACACTGACACCAAGTCACAAAGACAGACACTGACAATCGGTAACAAAGACAAACACTGACACCAAGTAACAAAGGCATACACTTACACCAAGTAACACAGACATACAATGACACCAAGTAACAAAGACATACAATTACACCAAGTAACAAAGACACACACTTACACAAGTAACACAGACATACACTGACACCAAGTGACAAAGACATAAACTGACACCCAGTAACAAAGACATACACTGACACAAAGTCACAAAGACATACAGTGACACCCAGTAACAAAGACATACACTGACACCAATTCACAAAGACATACACTGACACCAAGTAACCGAGACATACACTGATACCCAGTAACACAGACACACACTTACACCAAGCAACAAAGACATGCACTGACACCAAGTAACAAAGACATACACTTCACCAAGTAACACAGAGATACACTGACACCAAGTAACACAGACACACACTGACACCCTTTAAAAAAGACATACACTTACACCAAGTAACAAAGACATACACTGACACCAAGTCAAAAGGACATACACTGATGCCCTGTAACACAGACACACACTGACACCAAGTAACAAAGACATACACTGACACCAAGTAACAAAGGCACACACTTACACCAAGTAACACAGACATACACTGACACAAGGTAATAAAGACAGACAATTACACCAAGTAACAAAGACATACACTTACACCAACTATTTTGACATACACTGACACCAAGTAACAAAGACATACACTGATACCCAGTAACATAGACATACACTTACACCAAGTAGCAAAGACATACACTGACACCCAGTAACAAAGACATACACTGACACCAAGTAACAAAGACATACAATTACACCAAGTAACAAAGACACACACTTACACCAAGTAACACAGGCATACACTGACACCAAGTAACAAAGACATACACTGTTACCCAGTAACACAGACACACACTTACACCAAGAAACAAAGACATACACTGATACCAAGTAACACAGACACACACTTACACCAAGTAACACAGACACACACTTACACCAAGTAACACAGACACACACTGCCACCAAGTAACAACGACACACACTGACACCAAGTAACAAATACATACACTGACACCAAGTAACAAAGACATACACTTACAACAAGTAGCAAAGACACACACTTACAACAAGTAACACGGACATACAATGACACAAGGTAATAAAGACATACAATGATACCAAGTAACAAAGACATACAATTACACCAAGTAACACAGACATACACTGACACCATGTAACAAAGACATGCAATGATACCCAGTAACACAGACATACACTGACACCAAGTAGCAAAGACATACACTGACACCAAGTCACAAAGACACACACTGACACCCAGTAACAAAGACATACACTGACACCTAGTCACAAAGACATACACTGATACCAAGTAACAAAGACATACAATTACACCAAGTAACAAAGACACACACTTACACCAAGTAACACAGACATACACTGACACCAAGTAACAAAGACATACACTGACACCAAGTAACAAAGACATAAACTGACACCCAGTAACAAAAACATACACTGACACAAAGTCACAAAGACATACAGTGACACCCAGTAACAAAGACATACACTGACACCAAGTCACATAGACATATACTGACACCAAGTAACAAAGACAGACACTGATACCCAGTAACACAGACACACACTTACACAAACAACAAAGACATCCACTGACACCAAGTAACAAAGACATACACTTACACCAAGTAACACAGACATACACTGACACCAAGTAACAAAGACATACAATTACACCAAATAACAAAGACACACACTAACACCAAGTAACACAGACATACACAGAAACCAAGTAACAAAGACATGCACTGTTACCCAGTAACACAGACACACACTTACATCAAGAAACAAAGACACACACTGCCACCAAGAAACAAAGACATACACTCACACCAAGTAACAAAGACATGCACTGATACCCAGTAACACAGACATACACTGACACCAAGTAACAAAGACATACACTGACACCAAGAAACAAAGACATACACTGATACCCAGTAACGCAGACACACACTTACACCAAGTAACATAAGACAAACACTGACACCAAGTAACAAAGACATCCACTGACACCAAGAAACAAAGACATACACTTACACCAAGTAACACAGACACACACTGACACCCAGTAACACAAACAAACTCACACTGACACACAGTAACATAGAGAAACACTGACACACAGTAACAAAGACATACACAGACAGACACTGACACCAAGTAACAAAGACTAACAGAGCCACACACTGACACCCAGTAACAAAGACATACACTGACACCAAGTCACAAAGACATGCACTGATACCCAGTAACACAGACACACACTGACACCCAGTAACAAAGACATACACTGACACCCAGTAACAAAGACATGCACTGACACCAAGTCACAAAGACATACACTGATACCCAGGAACACAGACACACACTAACACCAAGTAACAAAGACATACAATCACACCAAGTAACAAAGACACACACTTACACCAAGTAACACAGACATACGGTGACACCATGTAACAAAGATATGCACTGATACCCAGTAACACAGACATACACTGACACCAAGTAACAAAGACATACACTGTCACCAAGAAACAAAGACATACACTGATACCCTGTAACACAGACACACACTTACACCAAGTAACAAAGACATACACTGACACCAAGTAACGAAGACAGACACTGACACCCAGTAACAAAGACAGACACTGACAACAAGTCACAAAGAAACACACTGACACCAAATATCAAAGACATACACTTACACCATGTAACACAGACACAGACTGACACCCAGTAACACAAACAAAAACACACTGACACCCAGTAACATAGAGAAACACTGACACACAGTAACAAAGACATACACAGACAGACACTGACACCAAGTAACAAAGACTAACAGAGACACTCACTGACACCAAGTCACAAGGACATACACTGACACCCAGTAACAAAGACATACACTGACTCCAAGTCACAAAGACATACACTGAAACCCAGTAACACAGACATACACTGACACCAAGGAACAAAGACATACACTTACACCAAGTAACAAAGACACACACTTACACCAAGCAACACAGACATACACTGACACCAAGTAACAAAGTCACACACTGATACCCAGTAACACAGACACACTCTTACACCAAGTAACAAAGAAACACACTTACACCAAGTAACACAGAAATACACTGACACCAAGTAACAAAGACATACAGTGACACCAAGTCACAAAGACATAAACTGACACCCAGTAACAAAGACATACACTGACACAAAGTCACAAAGACATACACTGTTACCCAGTAACACAGACACACACTTACACCAAGTAACAAAGACATACACTGATACAAAGTAACACAGACACACACTTACACCAAGTAACACAAACACTCACTTACACCATGTAACAAAGACATACACTGACACCAAGTAACAAAGACATACAATTACACCAAGTAGCAAAGACACACACTTACACCAAGTAACACAGACATGCACTGACACCAAGTCACAAAGTCATACACTGTTAACCAGTAACACAGACACACACTTACACCAAGTAACACAGACACACACTTACACCAAGTAACAAAGACATACACTGACACCAAGTAGCAAAGACATACACTTACACCAAGTAACACAGAGATACACTGACACCAAGTAACAAAGACACACACTTACACCAAGTAACACAGACAGACACTGACACCAAGTAACAAAGACATTCGCTGATACCCAGTAACACAGACAGACCCTTACACCAAGTAACAAAGATATACACTGATACCCAGTAACACAGACACACACTTACACCAAGTAACAAAGACATACACTGACACCAGGTAACAAAGACATACACTGACACCAAGTCACAAAGACAGACACTGACACACGGTAACAGAGACAAACACTGACACCAAGTAACGAAGACAGAGACTGACACCCAGTAACAAAGACAGACACTGACAACAAGTCACAAAGACATACACTGACACCAAATATCAAAGACATACACTGACACCAAGTAACAAAGACATACAATTACACCAAGTAACAAAGACACACACTTACACCAAGTAACACAGACAGACACTGACACCAAGTAACAAAGACATACACTGTTCCCCAGTAACACATACACACACTTACACCAAGTAACAAAAACATACACTGATACCAAGTAACACAGACACACAACTACACCAAGTAACAACGACATACACTCACTCCAAGTAACAAAGACAAACACTGATACACAGTGACACAGACACACACTGACACCAAGTTACAAAGACATACACTGACACCAAATAACAAAGACTTAAACTGACACCCAGTAACAAAGACATACACTGACACAAAGTCACAAAGACATACAGTGACACCCAGTAACAAAGCCATACACTGACACCAATTCACAAAGACATACACTGACACTATGTAACAAAGACATACACTGACACCAAGTCACAAAGACATACACTGATACCAAGTAACAAAGACATACAATCACACCAAGTAACAAAGACACAAACTTACACCAAGTAACACAGACATACACTGACACCAAGTAACAAAGACATACACTGTTACCCAGTAACACAGACACACACTTACACCAAGTAACACAGACACACACTGCCACCAAGTAACAAAGACATACACTCACACCAAGTAACAAAGACATACACTTACACCACGTAACACTGACATACACTGACAGCAAGTAACAAAGACATACAATTACACCAAGTAACAAAGACACACACTTACACCAAGTAACACAAACAAACACACACTGACACCCAGTAACATAGAGAAACACTGACACACAGTAACAAAGACATGCACAGACATACACTGACACCCAGTAACAAAGACATACACGGACACCAAGTCACAAAGGCAGACTCTGATACCCAGTAACACAGACACACACTTACACCAAGTAACAAAGACATACACTGGACACCCAGTAACAAAGACATGCTCTGACACCAAGTCACAAAGACATACACTGATACCCAGGAACACAGTCACACACTTACACCAGGTAACAAAGACATACAATCACACCAAGTAACAAAGACACACACTTACACCAGGTAACACAGACATACAGTGACACCATGTAACAAAGACATGCAAAGATACCCAGTAACACAGACATACACTGATACCCAGTAACACAGACACACACATACACAAGCAACGAAGACATCCTCTGACACCAAGTAACAAAGACATACACTTACACCAAGTAACACAGACATACACTGACACCAAGTAACAAAGACATACAATTACACCAAATAACAAAGACACACACTTACACCTAGCAACACAGACATACACTGACACCAAGTAACAAAGACATACACTGATACCCAGTAACACAGACACACACTTACACCAAGTAACACAGACATACAATGACACCAAGTAACAAAGACATACACTGATACCCAGGAACACAGACATACACTTACACCAAGTAACACAGACATACACTGACACCAAGTAACAAAGACATACAATTGCACCAAATAACAAAGACACACACTAACACCAAGTAACACAGACATACACTTACACCAAGTAACAAAGACATGCACTGTTACCCAGTAACACAGACACACACTTACACCAAGAAACAAAGACATACACTGATACCAAGTAACACAGACACGCACTTACACCAAGTAACACAGACACACACTGCCACCAAGAAACAAAGACATACACTCACACCAAGTAACAAAGACATACACTTACACCACGTAACACAGAAATACACTGACACCAAGTAACAAAGACATACAATTACACCAAGTAACAAAGACACACACTTACACCAAGTAACACAGACATACACTGACACCAATTAACAAAGACATACACTTACACCAAGGAACAAAGACAGACAATTACATCAAGCAACAAAGACATACACTTACACCAAGTATTTTGACAAACACTTGCACCAAGTAACAAAGACATACACTGACACCAAGTAACACAGACATACAGTGACACCATGTAACAAAGACATGCACTGATACCCAGTAACACAGACACACACTTACACCAAGTAACAAAGACATACACTGACACCCAGTAACAAAGACATCCACTGACACCAAATCACAAAGACTTACACTGATACCCAGTAACACAGACACACACTTACACCAAGTAACAAAGACAAACTCTGACACCAAGTAACAAAGACTTCCACTGACTCCAAGAAACAAAGACATACACTTACACCATGTAACACAGACACACACTGACACCCAGTAACACAAACAAACACACACTGACACCCAGTAACATAGAGAAACACTGACACACAGTAACAAAGACATACACAGACAGACACTGACACCAAGTAACAAAGACATACACTGAAACCCAGTAACACAGACACATACTTCCACAAAGTAACAAAGACCAACACTGAAACCAAGTAACAATGACATACACTTACACAAAGTAACACAGACATACACTGACACCAAGGAACAAAGACATAGACTTACACCAAGTAACAAAGACACACACTTACACCAAGCAACACAGACATACACTGACACCAAGTAACAAAGACATACAGTGACACCAAGTCACAAAGACATAAACTGACACCCAGTAACAAAGACATACACTGACACAAAGTCACAAAGACATACACTGTTACCTAGTAACACAGACACACACTTACACCAAGTAACAAAGACATACACTGGTACAAAGTAACACAGACACACACTTACACCAAGTAACACAAACACTCACTTACTCCATGTAACAAAGACATAGACTGACACCAAGTAACACAGACATACAATTACACCAAGTAACACAGAGATACACTGACACCAAGTAACAAAGACACACACTTACACCAAGTAACACAGACAGACACTGACACCAAGTAACAAAGACATTCGCTGATACCCAGTAACACAGACAGAGCCTTACACCAAGTAACAAAGATATACACTGATACCCAGTAACACAGACACACACTTACACCAAGTAACAAAGACATACACTGACACCAGGTAACAAAGACATACACTGACACCAAGTCACAAAGACAGACACTGACTCACGGTAACAGAGACAAACACTGACACCAAGTAACGAAGACAGACACTGACACCCAGTAACAAAGACAGACACTGACAACAAGTCACAAAGACATACACTGACACCAAATATCAAAAACATACACTTACACCAAGTAACACAGACATACAATGACACCAAGTAACAAAGACATACAATTACACCAAGTAACAAAGACACACACTTACACCAAGTAACACAGACAGACACTGACACCAAGTAACAAAGACATACACTGTTACCCAGTAACACATACACACACTTACACCAAGTAACAAAAACATACACTGATACCAAGTAACACAGACACACACCTGCACCAAGTAACAACGACATACACTGACATAGAACATAGAACATAGAAAATACAGCACAGAACAGGCCCTTCGGCCCACGATGTTGTGCCGATCCTTTGTCCTCTGTCAAGGACAATTTAATCTATACCCCATCATTCTCCTTTATCCATATACCGATCTAAAAGCCGTTTGAAAGTCCCTAAAGTTTCTGACTCAACAACTTCCCCAGGCAAGGCATTCCATGCCCCGACCACTCTCTGGGTAAAGAACCTTCCCCTGATATCCCCCTTATATCTCCCACCCTTCACCTTAAATTTATGACCCCTTGTAACGCTTTGCTCCACCCGGGGAAAAAGTTTCTGACTGTCTACCCTATCTATTCCCCTGATCATCTTATAAACCTCTATCATGTCACCCCTCATCCTTCTCCGTTCTAATGACACCAAGTAACAAAGACATACACTGCTACACAGTGACACAGACACACACTGACACCAAGTAACAAAGACATACACTGACACCAAATAACAAAGACTTAAACTGACACCCAGTAACAAAGACATACACTGACACAAAGTCACAAAGACATACAGTGACACCCAGTAACAAAGCCATACACTGACACCAATTCACAAAGACATACACTGACACCAAGTAACAAAGACATACACTGACACCAAGTCACAAAGACATACACTGATACCAAGTAACAAAGACATACAATTACACCAAGTAACAAAGACACACACTTACACCAAGTAACACAGACATACACTGACACCAAGTAACAAAGTCATACACTGTTACCCAGTAACACAGACACACACTTACACCAAGAAACAAAGACATACACTGATACCAAGTAACACAGACACACACTTACACCAAGTAACACAGACACACACTGCCACCAAGTAACAAAGACATACACTCACACCAAGTAACAAAGACATACACTTTAACCACGTAACACTGACATACACTGACACCAAGTAACAAAGACATGCAATTACACCAAGTAACAAAGACACACACTTACACCAAGTAACACAAACAAACACACACTGACACCCAGTAAAATCGAGAAACACTGACACACAGTAACAAAGACATACACAGACAGACACTGACACCAAGTAACAAAGGCTAACAGAGACACACACTGACACCAAGTCACAAAGACATACACTGACACACAGTAACAAAGACATACACTGACACCAAGTCACAAATACAGACTCTGATACCCAGTAACACAGACACACACTTACACCAAGTAACAAAGACATACACTGACACCCAGTAACAAAGACATGCACTGACACCAAGTCACAAAGACATACACTGATACCCAGGAACACAGACACACAGTTACACCAGGTAACAAAGACATACAATCACACCAAGTAACAAAGACACACACGTACACCAAGTAACACAGACATACAGCGTCTCCATGTAACAAAGACATGCACTGATACCCAGTAACACAGACATACACTGTTACCCAGTAACACAGACACACACTTACACAAGCAACAAAGACATCCACTGACACCAAGTAACAAAGACATACACTTACACCAAGTAACACAGACATACACTGACACCAAGTAACAAAGACATACAATTACACCAAATAACAAAGACACACACTAACACCAAGTAACACAGACATACACTGAAACCAAGTAACAAAGACATGCCCTGTTACCCAGTAACACAGACACACACTTACACCAAGAAACAAAGACATACACTGATACCAAGTAACACAGACACACACTTACACCAAGTAACACAGACACACACTGCCACCAAGAAACAAAGACATACACTCACACCAAGTAACAAAGACATACACTGACACCACGTAACACAGACATACACTGACACCAAGTAACAAAGACATACAATTACACCAAGTAACAAAGACACACACTTACACCAAGTAACACAGACATACACTGACAGCATGTAACAAAGACATGCACTGATACCCAGTAACACAGACATACACTGACACCAAGTAACAAAGACATACACTGACACCAAGAAACAAAGACATACACTGATACCTAGTAACACAAACAAACACACACTGACACAGAGTAACATAGAGAAACACTGACACACAGTAACAAAGACATACACAGACAGACACTGACACCAAGTAACAAAGACTAACAGAGACACACACTGACACCCAGTAACAAAGACATACACTGACACCAAGTCACAAAGACATGCACTGATACCCAGTAACACAGACATACATTGACACCAAGTAACAAAGACTAACAGAGACACTCACTGACACCAAGTCACAAGGACATACACTGACACCCAGTAACAAAGACATACACTGACACCAAGTCACAAAGACATACACTGAAACCCAGTAACACAGACACATACTTCCACAAAGTAACAAAGACCAACACTGAAACCAAGTAACAATGACATACACTTACACAAAGTAACACAGACAGACACTGACACCAAGGAACAAAGACATACACTTACACCAAGTAACAAAGACACACACTTACACCAAGCAACACAGACATACACTGACACAAAGTAACAAAGACATACACTGATACCCAGTAACACAGACACACTCTTACACCAAGTAACAAAGACACACACTTACACCAAGTAACACAGAAATACACTGACACCAAGTAACAAAGACATACACTGACACAAAGTCACAAAGACATACACTGTTACCCAGTAACACAGACACACACTTACACCAAGTAACAAAGACATACACTGATACAAAGTAACACAGGCACACACTTACACCAAGTAACACAAACACTCACTTACACCATGTAACAAAGACATACACTGACACCAAGTAACAAAGACATGCACTGACACCAAGTAACAAAGTCATACACTGTTAACCAGTAACACAGACACACACTTACACCAAGTAACACAGAGACACACTTACACCAAGTAACAAAGACATACACTGACACCAAGTAGCAAAGACATACACTTACACCAAGTAACACAGAGATACAATGACACCAAGTAACAAAGACACACACTTACACCAAGTAACACAGACAGACACTGACACCAAGTAACAAAGACATTCGCTGATACCCAGTAACACAGACAGACACTTACACCAAGTAACAAAGATATACACTGATACCCAGTAACACAGACACACACCTACACCAAGTAACAAAGACATACACTGACACCAGGTAACAAAGACATACACTGACACCAAGTCACAAAGACAGACACTGACACACGGTAACAGAGACAAACACTGACACCAAGTAACGAAGACAGTCACTGACACCCAGTAACAAAGACAGACACTGACAACAAGTCACAAAGACATACACTGACACCAAATATCAAAGACATACACTTACAACAAGTAACACAGACATACAATGACACCAAGTAACAAAGACATACAATTACACTAAGTAACAAAGACACACACTTACACCAAGTAACACAGACAGACACTGACACCAAGTAACAAAGACATACACTGTTACCCAGTAACACATACACACACTTACACCAAATAACAAAAACATACACTGATACCAAGTAACACAGACACACACCTACACCAAGTAACAACGACATACACTGACACCAAGTAACAAAGACATACACTGATACACAGTGACATAGACACACACTGACACCAAGTAACAAAGACATACACTGACACCAAATAACAAAGACTTAAACTGACACCCAGTAACAAAGACATACACTGAACAAAGTCACAAAGACATACAGTGACAACCAGTAACAAAGCCATACACTGACACCAATTCACAAAGACATACACTGACAGCAAGTAACAAAGACATACACTGACACCAAGACACAAAGACATACACTGATACCAAGTAACAAAGACATACAATTGCACCAAGTAACAAAGACATACACTTACACCAAGTAACACAGACATACACTGAAACCAAGTAACAATGACATATACTGTTACCCAGTAACACAGACACACACTTACACCAAGAAACAAAGACATACACTGATACCAAGTAACACAGACACACACTTACACCAAGTAACACAGACACACACTGCCACCAAGTAACAAAGACGTACACTCACACCAAGTAACAAAGACATACACTGACACCACGTAACACTGACATACACTGACACCAAGTAACAAAGACATACAATTACACCAAGTAACAAAGACACACACTTACACCAAGTAACACAAACAAACACACACTGACACCCAGTAACATAGAGAAACACTGACACACAGTAACAAAGACATACACATACAGACACTGACACCAAGTGACAAAGACTAACAGAGACACACACTGACACCAAGTCACAAAGACATACACTGACACCCAGTAACAAAGACATACACTGACACCAAGTCACAAAGACATACTCTGATACCCAGTGACACAGACACGCACTTGCACCAAGTAACAAAGACATACACTGACACCCAGTAACAATGACATGCACTGACACCAAGTCACAAAGACATACACTGATACCCAGGAACACAGACACACACTTACACCAGGTAACAAAGACATACAATCACACCAAGTAACAAAGACACACACTTACACCAAGTCACACAGACATACAGCGACACCATGTAACAAAGTCATGCACTGATACCCAGTAACACAGACATACACTGACACCAAGTAACAAAGACATACACTAACACCAAGAAACAAAGACATACACTGATACCCTGTAACACAGACACACACTTACACCAAGTAACAAAGACATACAGTGACACCCAGTAACAAAGCCATACACTGACACCAATTCACAAAGACATACACTGACACCAAGTAACAAAGACATACACTGACACCAAGTAACAAAGACATACACTGACACCAAGTCACAAAGACATACACTGATACCAAGTAACAAAGATATACAATTACACCAAGTAACAAAGACATACACTTACACCAAGTAACACAGACATACACTGACACCAAGTAACAAAGACATACGCTGTTACCCAGTCACACAGGCACACACTTACACCAAGAAACAAAGACATACACTGATACCAAGTAACACAGACACACACTTACACCAAGTAACACAGACACACACTGCCACCAAGTAACAAAGACATACACTCACACCAAGTAACAAAGACATACACTTTAACCACGTAACACTGACATACACTGACACCAAGTAACAAAGACATACAATTACACCAAGTAACAAAGACACACACTTACACCAAGTAACACAAACAAACACACACTGACACCCAGTAAAATCGAGAAACACTGACACACAGTAACAAAGACATACACAGACAGACACTGACACCAAGTAACAAAGACTAACAGAGACACACACTGACACCAAGTCACAAAGACATACACTGACACCCAGTAACAAAGACATACACTGACACCAAGTCACAAAGACAGACTCTGATACCCAGTAACACAGACACACACTTACACCAAGTAACAAAGACATACACTGACACCCAGTAACAAAGACATGCACTGACACCAAGTCACAAAGACATACACTGATACCCAGGAACACAGACACACACTTACACCAGGTAACAAAGACATACAATCACACCAAGTAACAAAGACACACACTTACACCAAGTAACACAGACATACAGTGTCACCATGTAACAAAGACATGCACTGATACCCAGTAACACAGACATACACTGTTACCCAGTAACACAGACACACACTTACACAAGCAACAAAGACATCCACTGACACCAAGTAACAAAGACATACACTTACACCAAGTAACACAGACATACTCTGACACCAAGTAACAAAGACATACAATTACACCAAATAACAAAGACACACACTAACACCAAGTAACACAGACATACACTGAAACCAAGTAACAAAGACATGCACTGTTACCCAGTAACACAGACACACACTTACACCAAGAAACAAAGACATACACTGATACCAAGTAACACAGACACACACTTACACCAAGTAACACAGACACACACTGCCACCAAGAAACAAAGACATACACTCACACCAAGTAACAAAGACATACACTGACACCACGTAACACAGACATACACTGACACCAAGTAACAAAGACATACAATTACACCAAGTAACAAAGACACACACTTACACCAAGTCACACAGACATACACTGACAGCATGTAACAAAGACATGCACTGATACCCAGTAACACAGACATACACTGACACCAAGTAACAAAGACATACACTGACACCAAGAAACAAAGACATACACTGATACCTAGTAACACAAACAAACACACACTGACACACAGTAACATAGAGAAACACTGACACACAGTAACAAAGACATACACAGACAGACACTGACACCAAGTAAAAAAGACTAACAGAGACACAAACTGACACCCAGTAACAAAGACATACACTGACACCAAGTCACAAAGACATGCACTGATACCCAGTAACACAGACACACACTTACACCAAGTAACAAAGACATAAACTGACACCCAGTAACAAAGACATGCACTGACACCAAGTTAACAGAGACATACACTGATACCCAGGAACACAGACACACACTTACACCAAGTAACAAAGACATACAATCACACCAAGTAACAAAGACACACACTTACACCAAGTACACAGACATACAGTGACACCATGTAACAAAGACATGCACTGATACCCAGTAACACAGACATACACTGACACCAAGTAACAAAGACATACACTGTCACCAAGAAACAAAGACATACACTGATAGCCAGTAACACAGACACACCCTTACACCAAGTAACAAAGACATACACTGACACACAGTAACAAAGACATACACTGTCACCAAGTCACAAAGACTTACACTGATACCCAGTAACACAGACACACACTTACACCAAGTAACAAAGACAAACACTGACACCAAGTAACAAAGACTTCCACCGACACCAAGAAACAAAGACATACACTTACACCATGTAACACAGACACACACTGAAACCCAGTAACACAAACAAACACACACTGACACCCAGTAACATAGAGAAACACTGACACACAGTAACAAAGACATACACAGACAGACACTGACACCAAGTAACAAAGACTAACAGAGACACTTAGTGACACCAAGTCACAAGGATATACACTGACACCCAGTTACAAAGACATACACTGACACCAAGTCACAAAGACATACACTGAAACCCAGTAACACAGACACCTACTTCCACAAAGTAACAAATACCAACACTGAAACCAAGTAACAATGACATACACTTACACAAAGTAACACAGACATACACTGACACCAAGGAACAAAGACATACACTTACACCAAGTAACAAAGACACACACTTACACCAAGTAACAAAGACATACACTGATACCCAGTAACGCAGACACACTCTTACACCAAGTAACAAAGACACACACTTACACCAAGTAACACAGAAATACACTGACACCAAGTAACAAAGACATACAGTGACACCAAGTCACAAAGACATAAACTGACACCCAGTAACAAAGACATACACTGACACAAAGTCACAAAGACATACACTGTTACCCAGTAACAGAGACACACAATTACACCAAGTAACAAAGACATACAATTACACCAAGGAACAAAGACACACACTTACACCAAGTAACACAGACATGCACTGACACCAAGTAACAAAGTCATACACTGTTAACCAGTAACACAGACACACACTTACACCAAGTAACACAGACACACACTTACACCAAGTAACAAAGACATACACTGACACCAAGTAACAAAGACACACACTTACACCAAGTAACACAGACAGACACTGACACCAAGTAACAAAGACATTCGCTGAATCCCAGTAACACAGACAGACCCTGACACCAAGTAACAAAGATATACACTGATACCCAGTAACACAGACACACACTTACACCAAGTAACAAAGACATACACTGACACCAGGTAACAAAGACATACACTGACACCAAGTCACAAAGACAGACACTGACACCAAGTCACAAAGACAGACACTGACACACGGTAACAGAGACAAACACTGACACCAAGTAACGAAGACAGTCACTGACACCCAGTAACAAAGACAGACACTGACAACAAGTCACAAAGACATACACTGACACCAAATATCAAAGACATACACTTACAACAAGTAACACAGACATACAATGACACCAAGTAACAAAGACATACAATTACACCAAGTAACAAAGACACACACTTACACCAAGTAACACAGACAGACACTGACACCAAGTAACAAAGACATACACTGTTACCCAGTAACACATACACACACTTACACAAATTACAAAAACATACACTGATACCAAGTAACACAGACACACACCTACACCAAGTAACAACGACATACACTGACACCAAGTAACAAAGACATACACTGATACACAGTGACACAGACACACACTGACACCAAGTAACAAAGACATACACTGACACCAAATAACAAAGACTTAAACTGACACCCAGTAACAAAGCCATACACTGAACAAAGTCACAAAGACATACAGTGACACCCAGTAACAAAGCCATACACTGACACCAATTCACAAAGACATACACTGACAGCAAGTAACAAAGACATACACTGACACCAAGTCACAAAGACATACACTGATACTAAGTAACAAAGACATACAATTACACCAAGTAACAAAGACACACACTTACACCAAGTAACACAGACATACACTGACACCAAGTAACAATGACATATACTGTTACCCAGTAACACAGACACACACTTACACCAAGAAACAAAGACATACACTGATACCAAGTAACACAGACACACACTTACACCAAGTAACACAGACACACACTGCCACCAAGTAACAAAGACATACACTCACACCAAGTAACAAAGACATACACTTACACCACGTAACACTGACATACACTGACACCAAGTAACACAAACAAACACACACTGACACCCAGTAACATAGAGAAACACTGACACACAGTAACAAAGACAGACACAGACAGACACTGACACCAAGTGACAAGGACTAACAGAGACACACACTGACACCAAGTCACAAAGACATACACTGACACCCAGTAACAAAGACATACACTGACACCAAGTCACAAAGACATACTCTGATACCCAGTAACACAGACACACACTTGCACCAAGTAACAAAGACATACACTGACACCAAATAACAAAGACTTAAACTGACACCCAGTAACAAAGACATACACTGAACAAAGTCACAAAGACATACAGTGACACCCAGTAACAAAGCCATACACTGACACCAATTCACAAAGACATAGACTGACAGCAAGTAACAAAGACATACACTGACACCAAGTCACAAACACATACACTGATACTAAGTAACAAAGACATACAATTACACCAAGTAACAAAGACACACACTTACACCAAGTAACACAGACATACACTGACACCAAGTAACAATGACATATACTGTTACCCAGTAACACAGACACACACTTACACCAAGAAACAAAGACATACACTGATACCAAGTAACACAGACACACACTTACACCAAGTAACACAGCCACACACTGCCACCAAGTAACAAAGACATACACTCACACCAAGTAACAAAGACATACACTTACACCACGTAACACTGACATACACTGACACCAAGTAACACAAACAAACACACACTGACACCCAGTAACATAGAGAAACACTGACACACAGTAACAAAGACATACACAGACAGACACTGACACCAAGTGACAAGGACTAACAGAGACACACACTGACACCAAGTCACAAAGACATACACTGACACCCAGTAACAAAGACATACACTGACACCAAGTCACAAAGACATACTCTGATACCCAGTAACACAGACACACACTTGCACCAAGTAACAAAGACATACACTGACACCCATTAACAATGACACACACTGACACCAAGTAACACAAACAAACACACACTGACACCCAGTAACATAGAGAAACACTGACACACAGTAACAAAGACAGACACAGACAGACACTGACACCAAGTGACAAAGACTTACAGAGACACACACTGACACCAAGTCACAAAGACATACACTGACACCCAGTAACAAAGACATACACTGACACCAAGTCACAAAGACATACTCTGATACCCAGTAACACAGACACACACTTGCACCAAGTAACAAAGACATACACTGACACACAGTAACAAAGACATGCACTGACACCAAGTCACAAAGACATACATTGATACCCAGGAACACAGACACACACTTACACCAGGTAACAAAGACATACAATCACACCAAATAACAAAGACACACACTTACACCAAGTCACACAGACATACAGTGACACCATGTAACAAAGACATGCACTGATACCCAGTAACACAGACATACACTGACACCAAGTAACAAAGACATACACTAACACCAAGAAACAAAGACATACACTGATACCCTGTAACACAGACACACACTTACACCAAGTAACAAGGACATACACTGACACCCAGTAACAAAGACATACACTGACACCAAGTCACAAAGACATGCACTGATACCCAGTAACACAGACACACACTTACACCAAGTAACAAAGACAAACACTGACACCAACTAACAAAGACTTCCACTGACACCAAGAAACAAAGACATACACTTACACCAAGTAACACAGACACACACTGACACCCAGTAACACAAGCAAACACACACTGACACCCAGTAACATAGAGAAACACTGACACACAAAAACAAAGACATACACAGACAGACACTGACACCAAGTAACAAAGTCTAACAGAGACACTCACTGACACCAAGTCACAAGGACATACACTGACACCCAGTAACAAAGACATACACTGACACCAAGTCACAAAGATATACGCTGAAAACCAGAAACACAGACACACACTTCCACAAAGTAACAAAGACAAACACTGACACCAAGTAACAATGACATAGACTTACACAAAGTAACACAGACATACACTGACACCAAGGAACAAAGACATACACTTACACCAAGTAACAAAGACAAACACTTACACCAAGCAACACAGACATACACTGACACCAAGTAACAAAGACATACACTGACACCCAGTAACACAGACACACACATACACCAAGTAACAACGACATACACTGACACCAAGTAACAAAGACATACACTGATACCCATTAACACAGACACACTCTTACACCAAGTAACAAAGACACACATTAACACCAAGTAACACAGAAATACACTGACACCAAGTAACAAAGACATACACTGACACAAAGTCACAAAGACAAATAGTGACACCCATTAACAAAGACATACACTGACAAGTCACAAAGACATACACTGACACCAAGTAACAAAGACATACAGTGATACCCAGTAACACAGACACACACTTACACCAAGCAACAAAGACATACACTGACACCAAGTAACAAAGACATGCACTTACACCAAGTAACACAGACATACACTGACACCAAGTAACAAAGAAATACAATTACACCAAGTAACAAAGACACACACTTACACCAAGTAACACAGACACACACTGACACCAAGTAACAAAGACAAACACTGTTACCCAGTCACACAGACACACACTTACACCAAGTAACAAAGACATACACTGATACAAAGTAACACAGACACACACTTACACCAAGTAACACATACACTCACTAACACCATGTAACAAAGACATACAATTACACCAAGTAACAAAGACACACTCTTACACCAAGTAACACAGACATGCACTGACACCATGTAACGAAGACATACACTGACACCATGTCACAAAGACAGACACTGACACACGGTAACAGAGACAAACACTGACACCAAGTAACGAAGACAGACACTGACACCCAGTAACAAAGACAGACACTGACAACAAGTCACAAAGACATACACTGACACCAAATATCAAAGACATACACTTACACCAAGTAACACAGACATACAATGACACCAAGTAACAAAGACATACAATTACACCAAGTAACAAAGACATACACTAACACCAAGAAACAAAGACATACACTGATACCCTGTAACACAGACACACACTTACACCAAGTAACAAAGACATACACTGACACCCAGTAACAAAGACATACACTGACACCAAGTCACAAAGACATGCACTGATACCCAGTAACACAGACACACACTTACACCAAGTAACAAAGACAAACACTGACACCAACTAACAAAGACTTCCACTGACACCAAGAAACAAAGACATACACTGACACCCAGTAACACAAGCAAACACACACTGACACCCAGTAACATAGAGAAACACTGACACACAGTAACAAAGACATACACTGACAGACACTGACACCAAGTAACAAAGTCTAACAGAGACACTCACTGACACCAAGTCACAAGGACATACACTGACACCCAGTAACAAAGACATACACTGGCACCAAGTCACAAAGATATACGCTGAAAACCAGTAACACAGACACAAACTTCCACAAAGTAACAAAGACAAACACTGACACCAAGTAACAATGACATAGACTTACACAAAGTAACACAGACATACACTGACACCAAGGAACAAAGACATACACTTACACCAAGTAACAAAGACACACACTTACACCAAGCAACACAGACATACACTGACACCAAGAAACAAAGACATACACTGACACCCAGTAACACAGACACACACATACACCAAGTAACAACGACATACACTGACACCAAGTAACAAAGACATACACTGATACCCAGTAACACAGACACACTCTTACACCAAGTAACAAAGACACACATTAACACCAAGTAACACAGAAATACACTGACACCAAGTAACAAAGACATACACTGACACAAAGTCACAAAGACAAATAGTGACACCCAGTAATAAAGACATACACTGACAACAAGTCACAAAGACATACACTGACACCAAGTAACAAAGACATACAGTGATACCCAGTAACACAGACACACACTTACACCAAGCAACAAAGACATACACTGACACCAAGTAACAAAGACATACACCTACACCAAGTAACACAGACATACACTGACACCATGTAACAAAGACAAACACTGATACCAAGTAACAAAGACACACACTTACACCAAGTCACACAGACACACACTGACACCAAGTAACAAAGACATACACTGTTACCCAGTAACACAGACACACACTTACACCAAGTAACAAAGACATACACTGATACAAAGTAACACAGACACACACTTACACCAAGTAACACATACACTCACTAACACCATTTAACAAAGACATACAATTACACCAAGTATCAAAGACACACACTTACACCAAGTAACACAGACATGCACTGACACCATGTAACGAAGACATACACTGACACCATGTCACAAAGGCAGACACTGACACACGTTAACAGAGACAAACACTGACACCAAGTAACGAAGACAGACACTGACACCCAGTAACAAAGACAGACACTGACAACAAGTCACAAAGACATACACTGACACCAAATATCAAAGACATACACTTACACCAAGTAACACAGACATACAATGACACCAAGTAACAAAGACATACAATTACACCAAGTAACAAAGACACACACTTACACCAAGTAACAAAGACATACACTGTTACCCAGTAACACATACACACAATTACACCAAGTAACAAAAACATACACTGATACCAAGTAACACAGACACACACTTACACCAAGTAACAACGACATACACTGACACCAAGTAACAAAGACATACACTGATACACATTGGCACAGACACACACTGACACCAAGTAACAAAGACATACACTGACACCAAATAACAAAGACTTAAACTGACACCCAGTAACAAAGACATACACTGACACCAATTCACAAAGACATACACTGACACCAAGTAACAAAGACATACACTGACACCAAGTCACGAAGACATACACTGATACCAAGTAACAAAGACATACAATTACACCAAGTAACAAAGACACACACTTACACCAAGTAACACAGACATACACTGACACCAAGTAACAAAGACATACACTGTTACCCAGTAACACAGACACACACTTACACCAAGAAACAAAGACATACACTGATACTAAGTAACACAGACACACACTTACACCAAGTAACACAGACATACACTGACACCAAGTAACAAAGACATACACTCACACCAAGTAACAAAGACATACACTTACACCACGTAACACAGACATACAATGACACCAAGTAACAAAGACATACAATTACACCAAGTAACAAAGACACACACTTACACCAAGTAACACAGACATACACTGACACCATGTAACAAAGACATGCACTGATACCCAGTAACAAAGACATACACTGACACCAAGTAACACAGACATACACAGGCACCAAGAAACAAAGACATACACTGATACCCAGTCACAAAGTCATACACTGACACCAAGTCACAAAGACATACACTGATACCAAGTAACAATGACACACACTTACACCAAGTAACACAGACATACACTGACACCAAGTAACAAAGACATACACTGTTACCCAGTAACACAGACACAAACTTACACCTAGAAACAAAGACATACACTGATTCCAAGTAACACAGACACAAACTTACAACAAGTAACACAGACACACACTGCCACCAAGTAACAAAGACATACACTCACACCAACTAACAAAGACATACACTTACACCACGTAACACAGACATACACTGCCACCCAGTAACAAAGACATACACTGACACCAAGTCACAAAGACATACTCTGATACCCAGTAACACAGACACACACTTACACCAAGTAACAAAGTCATACACTGACACCCAGTAACAAAGACATACACTGACACCAAGTCACAAACACATACACTGATACCCAGGAACACAGACACACACTTACACCAGGTAACAAAGACATACAATCACACCATTTAACAAAGACACACACTTACACCAAGTAACACAGACATACAATGACACCAAGTAACAAAGACATACAATTACACCAAGTAACAAAGACATACACTAACACCAAGAAACAAAGACATACACTGATACCCTGTAACACAGACACACACACACCAAGTAACAAAGACATACACTGACACCCAGTAACAAAGACATACACTGACACCAAGTCACAAAGACATGCACTGATACCCAGTAACACAGACACACACTTACACCAAGTAACAAAGACAAACACTGACACCAACTAACAAAGACTTCCACTGACACCAAGAAACAAAGACATACACTTACACCAAGTAACACAGACACACAGTGACACCCAGTAACACAAGCAAACACACACTGACACCCAGTAACATAGAGAAACACTGACACACAGTAACAAAGACATACACTGACACCAAGGAACAAAGACATACACTTACACCAATTAACAAAGACACACACTTACACCAAGCAACACAGACATACACTGACACCAAGTAACAAAGACATACAAAAACACCCAGTAACACAGACACACACATACACCAAGTAACAACGACATACACTGACACCAAGTAACAAAGACATACACTGATACCCAGTAACACAGACACACTCTTACACCAAGTAACAAAGACACACGTTAACACCAAGTAACACAGAAATACACTGACACCAAGTAACAAAGACATACACTGACACATAGTCACAAAGACAAATAGTGACACCCAGTAACAAAGACATACACTGACAACAAGTCACAAAGACATACACTGACACCAAGTAACAAAGACATACAGTGATACCCAGTAACACAGACTCACACTTACACCAAGCAACAAAGACATACACTGACACCAAGTAACAAAGACATACACTTACACCAAGTAACAAAGACATACACTCACACCACGTAACACAGACATACAATGACACCAAGTAACAAAGACATACAATTACACCAAGTATTTTAGACATGCACTTACACCACGTAACACAGACATACAATGACACCAAGTAACAAAGACATACAATTACACCAAGTAACAAAGACACACACTTACACCAAGTAACACAGACATACACTGACACCATGTAACAAAGACATGCACTGATACCCAGTAACAAAGACATACACTGACACCAAGTAACACAGACATACACAGACACCAAGAAGCAAAGACATACACTGATACCCAGTCACAAAGACATACACTGACACCAAGTCACAAAGACATACACTGATACGAAGTAACAATGACACACACTTACACCAAGTAACACAGACATACACTGACACCAAGTAACAAAGACATACACTGTTACCCAGTAACACAGACACACACTTACACCAAGAAACAAAGACATACACTGATTCCAAGTAACACAGACACAAAATTACAACAAGTAACACAGACACACACTGCCACCAAGTAACAAAGACATACACTCACACCAAGTGACAAAGACATACACTTACACCAAGTAACAAAGACATACAATTACACCAAGTAAC
The DNA here is from genome assembly GCF_036365525.1 of Heterodontus francisci. Lineage (NCBI taxonomy): Eukaryota > Metazoa > Chordata > Chondrichthyes > Heterodontiformes > Heterodontidae > Heterodontus > Heterodontus francisci. The sequence goes on from NW_027140794.1 coordinate 1,841,328, forward strand.
AAAGACACACACTTGCACCAAGTAACACAGACATACACTGACAGCAAGTAACAAAGACATGCACTGATACCCAGTAACACAGACATACACTGACACCAAGTAACAAAGACATGCACAGACACCAAGAAACAAAAACATACACTGAAAGCCAGTAACACAGACACACACTTACACCAAGTAACAAAGAGAAACACTGACACCAAGTAACAAAGACATCCACTGACAACAAGAAACAAAGACATACACTTACTCCAAGTAACACAGACACACACTGACACCCAGTAACACAAACCAACACACACTGACACCCAGTAACATAGAGAAACACTGACACACAGAAACAAAGACATACACAGACAGACACTGACACCAAGTAACAAAGACTAACAGAGACACACACTGACACCAAGTCACAAAGACATACACTGGCACCCAGAAACAAAGACATACACTGACACCAAGTCACAAAGACATACTCTGATACCCAGTAACACAGAGACACACTTACACCAAGTAACAAAGTCATACACTGACACCCAGTAACAAAGACATGCACTGACACCAAGTCACAAAGACATACACTGATACCCAGGAACACAGACACACACTTACACCAGGTAACAAAGACATACAATCACACCAAGTAACAAAGACACACACTTACACCAAGTAACACAGACATACACAGACACCAAGTAACAAAGACATACACTAACACCAAGAAACAAAGACATACACTGATACCCTGTAACACAGACACACACTTACACCAAGTAACAAAGACATACACTGACACCCAGTAACAAAGACATACACTGACACCAAGTCACAAAGACATGTACTGATACCCAGTAACACAGACACACACTTACACCAAGTAACAAAGACAAACACTGACACCAACTAACAAAGACTTCCACTGACACCAAGAAACAAAGACATACACTTACACCAAGTAACAAAGACAAACACTGACACCAAGTAACAATGACATACACTTACACAAAGTAACACAGACATACACTTACACCAAGGAACAAAGACATACACTTACACCAAGTAACAAAGACACACACTTACACCAAGCAACACAGACATACACTGACACCAAGTAACAAAGACATACACTGACACCCAGTAACACAGACACACACATACACCAAGTAACAACGACATACACTGACACCAAATAACAGAGACATACACTGATGCCCAGTAACACAGACAGACTCTTACACCAAGTAACAAAGACACACATTAACACCAAGTAACACAGAAATACACTGACACCAAGTAACAAAGACATACACTGACACAAAGTCACAAAGACATACAGTGCCAGCCAGTAACAAAGACATACACTGACAACAAGCAACAAAGACATACACTGACACCAAGTAACAAAGACATACACTTACACCAAGTAACACAGACATGCACTGACACCAAGTAACAAAGACATACAATTACACCAAGTAACAAAGACACACACTTACACCAAGTAACACAGACATACACTGACACCAAGTAACAAAGACATACACTGATACCCAGTAACACAGACACACACTTACACCAAGTAACAAAGACATACACTGACACCAGGTAACAAATACATACACTGATACCAAGTCACAAAGACAGACACTGACACACGGTAACAGAGACAAACACTGACACCAAGTAACGAAGACAGACACTGACACCCAGTAACAAAGACAGACACTGACAACAAGTCACAAAGACATACACTGACACCAAGTAACACAGACACACACTGACACCCAGTAACAAAGACATACACTGATACCAAGTCACAAAGAAATACACTGATGCCCAGTAACACAGGCACACACTGACACCAAGTAACAAAGGCACACACTGCTGGGGGCACATTGGCGCATAGGTTAGCACCGCAGCCTCACAGCTCCAGGGACCCGGGTTCGATTCTGGGTAGTGCCTGTGCGGAGTTTGCAAGTTCTCCCTGTGTCTGCGTGGGTTTCCTCCGGGTGCTCCGGTTACCTCCCACATGCTAAAGACTTGCAGGTTGATATGTTAATTGGCCATCATAAATTGCCCCTAGTATAGGTAGGTGGTAGGGAAATATATAGGGACAGGTGGTGATGTGATAGGGATACGGGATTATTGTAGGATTAGTATAAATGGGTGGTTGATGGTCGGCACAGACTCGGTTGGCCGAAGGGCCTGTTTAAGTGCAGTATCTCTAAACTAAACTAAATACTGACATCTAGTGCCACTGACACCCAGTAGCACAAACAAACACACACTGACACCCAGTCACACAGAGAAACACTGATACACTGACACCAAGTAACACAGACACACACTGACACACAGTAACAAAGACATACACTGATACCAAGTCACAAAGACATACACTGACACCCAGTAACAAAGACATACACTGACACCAAGTCACAAAGACATACACTGATACCCAGGAACACAGACACACACTTACTGCAAGTAACAAAGACATACAATGATACCCAGTAACACAGACACACACTTACACCAAGTAACAAAGAGATGCACTGATACCCTGTAACACAGACACACACTTACACCAAGTAACAAAGACAGACACTGATACCCAGTAACACAGACATACACGGACACCAAGTAACAAAGACATACACTTACACCAAGTAACAAAGACAGGCACTGATACCCTGTTTCACAGACATACACTGACACCAAGTAACAAAGACATACACTGACACCCAGTAACACAGACGTACACTGACACCAAGTAACAAAGACATACACTTACACCAAGTAACAAAGACAGGCACTTACACCAAGTAACAAAGACATGCACTGATACCCTGTAACACAGACATACACTGACACCAAGTAACAAAGACATACACTGACACCCAGTAACACGGACACACACGGACAGCAAGTAACACAGAAACACACTGACACCCAGTAAAAAAGACATACACTTACACCAAGTAACAAAGACAGGCACTTACACCAAGTAACAAAGACATGCACTGATACCCTGTAACACAGACATACACTGACACCAAGTCACAAAGACATACACTGATGCCCAGTAACACAGACACACACTGACACCAAGTAACAAAGGCACACACTGCGGCGGGGGGGCACATTGGCGCATTGGTTAGCACCGCAGCCTCACAGATCCAGGGACCAGGGTTCGATTCTGGGTACTGCCCGTGCGGAGTTTGCAAGTTCTCCCTGTGTCTGCGTTGGTTTCCTCCGGTTGCTCCGGTTTCCTCCCACATGCCAAAGACTTGCAGGTTGATAGGTTAATTGGCCATCATAAATTGCCCCTCGTATAGGAAGGTGGTAGGGAAATATATAGGGATAGGTGGGGATGTGATAGGAATACGGAATTAGTGTAGGATTAGTATAAATGGGTGGTTGATGGTCGGCACAGAGTGCTGCATCTCTAAACAAAACTAAATAATGACACCTAGTGTCACAGACACACACTGACACCCAGTAACACAGAGAAACACTGACAAATAGTAACAAAGGCATACATTGACACCAAGTAACACAGACATACACTGACACCCAGTAACAAAGACATACACTGATACCAAGTCACAAAGACATACACTGATACCCAGTAACACAGACACACACTGACACCAAGTCACAAAGACATACACTGATACCCAGTAAAACAGTGATACACTGACACCAAGTAACAAAGACAGACAATTACACCAAGTAACAAAGACATACACTTACACCAAGTATTTTGACATACACTGACACCAAGTAACAAAGACATGCACTGATACCCAGTAACACAGACACAAACTTAAAACAAGTAACAAAGACATACACAGACACCAAGTCACAAAGACACACACTGATACCCAGTAACACAGACATACACTGATACCCAGTAACACAGTGATACAATTACACCAAGTAACAAACACAGACAATTACACCAACTAACAAACACAAACACTTACACCAAGTAACAAAGACATACACTGATACCCAGTAGCACAGAAACACACTTACAACAAGTAACAAAGACAGACACTGACACCAAGTCACAAAGACACACACTGACACCCAGTAACAAAGACATACACTGACACCAAGCCACAAATACATACACTGACACCCAGTAACACAGACACACACTTACACCAAGTAACAAAGACATACACTGATACCAAGTCACAAAGACATACACTGACACCCAGTAACACAGACACACACTGACACCAGTAACAAAGATATACACTGATACCAAGTCACAAAGACATACACTGATACGCAGGAACACAGACACACACTGACACCAAGTCACAAAGACATTCACTGATACCCATTAACACAGTGATACACTTACACCAAGTAACAAAGACAGACAATTACACCAAGTCACAAAGTCACACACTTACACCAAGTATTTTGACATACACTGACACCATGTAACAAAGACATACACTGATAGCCAGTAACACAGCCGCACACTTACAACAAGTAACAAAGACATACACTGACACCAAGTCACAAAGACACACACTGACACACAGTAACAAAGACATACACTGACACCAAGTCACAAAGACATACACTGACACCCAGTAACACAGACACACACTTACACCAAGTAACAAAGACATACACTGACACCAAGTAACAAAGACATACACTGATACCGTGTAACACAGACACACACTTACACCAAGTAACAAAGACAGACACTGATACCCAGTAACACAGACACACACTTACACCAAGTAACAAAGACATACACTGACACCCAGTAACAAAGACATACACTGACACCCAGTAACAGAGACACACACTTACACCAAGCAACACAGACATGCAATGACACCAAGTCACAAAGACATACACTGTTACCCAGTAACACAGACATACACTGATACCCAGTAACACATTGATACAATTCCACCAAGTAACAAAGACAGGGAATTACACCAACGAACAAAGACATACACTTACACCAAGTATTTTGACATGCACTGACACCAAGTAACAAAGACATACACTGATACCCAGTAACACAGACACACACTTAGAACAACTAACAAAGACATACACTGACACCAAGTCACAAAGACACACACTGACACCCAGTAACAAAGACATACAATGACACCAAGTCACAAAGACATACACTGACAACCAGTAACACAGACACACACTTACACCAAGTAACAAAGACATACACTGACACCAAGTAACAAAGATCGGCACTGATACCCAGTAACACAGACACACTCTTACACCAAGTAACAAAGACAGACACTGATACCCTGTAACACAGACAAAGACTTACACCAAGAAACAAAAACATGCACTGACACCCAGTAACAAAGACATACACAGACACCCAGTAACACAGACACACACGGACACCAAGCAACAACGACACACACTAGCACCAAGGAACACAGACACACACTGACACCCAGTAACACAGACACATACTTACACCAAGCAACGCAGACATGCAATGACACAAAGTAACCAAGACATACACTGATACCCAGTAACAAAGACATGCACTGATACCCTGCAACACAGACATACACTTACACCAAGTAACAAAGACAGACACTGATACCCAGTAACACAGACACACACCTACACCCAGTGACACAGACACACACGGACACCAAGTAACAAAGGAATACACTTACACCAAGTAATCAAGACACACACTGACACCCAGTAAAAAAAGACATACACTGATACCAAGTCACAAAGACATACACTTTCACCCAGTAACACAAACAAACACACACTGACACCCAGTAACACAGAGACAAAATGACACCCAGTAAAAAAGACAGACACAGACACCAAGTCACAAAGACATACACTGATGCCCAGTAACACAGACACACACTGACACCAAGTCACAAAGACATACACTGATACCCAGTAACACTGACATACACTTACACCAAGTAACACAGACATACACTGACATCCAGTAACAAAGACATACACTGACACCCAGTAACGCAGACACACACGGACACCAAGTAACAAAGACACAAACTTACACCAAGGAACACAGACACAAACTGACACCCAGTAACACAAACAAACACACTGACACCATGTAACGCAGTCATACACTGACACCAAGTAACAAAGACACACATTTACACCAAGTAACACAGACATACAATGACACCAAGTAACACAGACACACACTTACACCAAGCAACACAGAAATACACTGACACCAAGTAACAAAGACATACACTGATACCCAGTAACACAGACACACACTTACACCAAGTAACACAGACATGCACTGACACCAAGTAACAAAGACATACACTGATACCCAGGAACACAGACACACACTTACACCAAGTAACACAGACACACACTTACACCAAGTAACAAAGACATACAATTACAGCAAGTAACACAGACACACACTTACACCAAGTCACACAGACACACACTGACACCAAGTAACAAAGACACACACTGACACCAAGTAACACAGATATACACTGATACCCAGTAACACAGACACACACTTACACCAAGTAACAAAGACAGACACTGATACCCAGTAACACAGACACACACTTACACCAAGCAGTACAGACATACACTGACACCAAGTAACAAAGACATGCACTGATACCCATTAACACAGACACACACTTACACCAAGTAACACAGACATGCACTGTCACCAAGTAACAAAGACATTCACTGATACCCAGGAACACAGACACACACTTACACCAAGTAACACAGACACACACTTACACCAAGTAACAAAGACATACAATTACACCAAGTAACACAGACACACACTTACACCAAGTCACACAGACACACACTGACACCAAGTAACAAAGACACACACTTACACCAAGTAACACAGACACACACTGACACCCAGTAACACAGACACACACTTACACCAAGTAAGACAGACATACACTGACACCAAGTAACAAAGACATACACTGATACCCAGTAACACAGACACACACTTACACCAAGCAACAAAGACAGACACTGATACCCAGTAACACAGACACACACTTACACCAAGCAACACAGACATACACTGCCACCAAGTAACAAAGACATACACTTACACCAAGTAACACAGACATACACTGACACCAAGTAACAAAGACATACAATTACACCAAGTAACAAAGGCACACACTTACACCAAGTAACACAGACATACACTGACACCAAGTAACAAAGACATACAATTACACCAAGTAACACAGACACAAACTTACACCAAGTCAAACAGACACACACGGAAACCAAGTAACAAAGAAACACACTTACACCAAGTAACACAGACACACACTGACACCCAGTAACACAGACACACACTTACACCAAGTAACACAGACATACGCTGACACCAAGTAACAGAGACTTACACTGATACCCAGTAACACAGACACACACTTACACCAAGTAACAAACACATACACTGATACCCAGGAACACAGACACACTTACACCAAGTAACACAGACACACACTTACACCAAGTAACAAAGACAGACACTGATACCCAGTAACACAGACACACACTTACACCAAGTAACAAAGACATACACTGACACCAACTAACACAGACACACACTGATACCAAGTCACAAAGACATATACTGATACCCAGTAACACAGACACACACTGAAACCAAGTAACAAAGACATACACTGACACCAAGTAACAAAGACATACACTGACACCAAGTAACAAAGTCATACGCTTAAACCAAGTAACAAAGACAGACAATTACACCAAGTAACAAAGACACCCACTTACACCAAGTTTTTTGACATATACTGACACCAAGTAACAAAGGCATACATGATACCCTTTAACACAGACACACACTTACACCAAGTAACACAGACATACACTGACACCAAGTAACAAAGACATGCACTGATACCCTGTAACACAGACACACACTTACACCAAGTAACAAAGACAGACACTGATACCCAGTAACACAGACAAACACTTAAACCAAGTAACAAAGGCATACACTGACACCAAGTAAGAAAGCCATACACTGACACCCAGTAACACAGACACACACTGACACCAAGTTACAAAGGCACGCACTGCGGGGGGGGTGGGGGTGGGGTGGGGTGGGGGGGCACATTGGCGCATTGGTTAGCACCGCAGCCTCACAGCTCCAGGGACCCGGGTTCGATTCTGGGTACTGCCTGTGCGGAGTTTGCAAGTTCTCCCTGTGTCTGCGTGGGTTTCCTCCGGGTGCTCCGGTTTCCTCCCACATGCCAAAGACTTGCAGGTTGATATGTTAATTGGCCATCATAAATTGCCCCTAGTATTTGTAGGTGGTAGGGAAATATATAGGGATAGGTGGGGATGTGATAGGAAAACGGGATTAGTGCAGGATTCGTATAAATGGGTGGTTGATGGTCGGCACAGACTCGGTGGGCCGAAGGGCCTGTTTAAGTGCTGCATCTCTAAACTAAACTAAATACTGACACCTAGTGTCACTGACACACAGTAACACAAACAAACACACACTGACACCCAGTCACACAGAGAAACACTGATACACTGACACCAAGTAACACAGACACACACTGACACCCTGTAACAAAGACATGCACTGATACCAAGTCACAAAGACATACACTGATACCAAGTCACAAAGACATACACTGATACCCAGTAACACAGACACACACTGACACCAAGTAACAAAGACATACAATTACACCAAGTAACACAGACACACACTTACACCAAGTCACACAGACACACACTGACACCCAGTAACACAGACACACACTTACTCCAAGTAAGACAGACATACACTGACACCAAGTAACAAAGACATACACTGATACCCAGTAACACAGACACACACTTACACCAAGCAACAAAGACAGACACTGATACCCAGTAACACAGACACACACTTACACCAAGCAACACAGACATACACTGACACCAAGTAACAAAGACATACACTTACACCAAGTAACACAGACATACACTGACACCAAGTAACAAAGACATACAATTACACCAAGTAACAAAGGCACACACTTACACCAAGTAACACAGACATACACTGACACCAAGTAACAAAGACATACAATTACACCAAGTAACACAGACACAAACTTACACCAAGTCAAACAGACACACACGGAAACCAAGTAACAAAGACACACACTTACACCAAGTAACACAGACACACACTGACACCCAGTAACACAGACACACACTTACACCAAGTAACACAGACATACGCTGACACCAAGTAACAGAGACTTACACTGATACCCAGTAACACAGACACACACTTACACCAAGTAACAAACACATACACTGATACCCAGGAACACAGACACACTTACACCAAGTAACACAGACACACACTTACACCAAGTAACAAAGACAGACACTGATACCCAGTAACACAGACACACACTTACACCAAGTAACAAAGACATACACTGACACCAACTAACACAGACACACACTGATACCAAGTCACAAAGACATATACTGATACCCAGTAACACAGACACACACTGAAACCAAGTAACAAAGACATACACTGACACCAAGTAACAAAGACATACACTGACACCAAGTAACAAAGTCATACGCTTAAACCAAGTAACAAAGACAGACAATTACACCAAGTAACAAAGACACCCACTTACACCAAGTTTTTTGACATATACTGACACCAAGTAACAAAGGCATACATGATACCCTTTAACACAGACACACACTTACACCAAGTAACACAGACATACACTGACACCAAGTAACAAAGACATGCACTGATACCCTGTAACACAGACACACACTTACACCAAGTAACAAAGACAGACACTGATACCCAGTAACACAGACAAACACTTAAACCAAGTAACAAAGGCATACACTGACACCAAGTAAGAAAGCCATACACTGACACCCAGTAACACAGACACACACTGACACCAAGTTACAAAGGCACGCACTGCGGGGGGGGGGGGGGGGTGGGGTGGGGGGGCACATTGGCGCATTGGTTAGCACCACAGCCTCACAGCTCCAGGGACCCGGGTTCGATTCTGGGTACTGCCTGTGCGGAGTTTGCAAGTTCTCCCTGTGTCTGCGTGGGTTTCCTCCGGGTGCTCCGGTTTCCTCCCACATGCCAAAGACTTGCAGGTTGATATGTTAATTGGCCATCATAAATTGCCCCTAGTATTTGTAGGTGGTAGGGAAATATATAGGGATAGGTGGGGATGTGATAGGAAAACGGGATTAGTGCAGGATTCGTATAAATGGGTGGTTGATGGTCGGCACAGACTCGGTGGGCCGAAGGGCCTGTTTAAGTGCTGCATCTCTAAACTAAACTAAATACTGACACCTAGTGTCACTGACACACAGTAACACAAACAAACACACACTGACACCCAGTCACACAGAGAAACACTGATACACTGACACCAAGTAACACAGACACACACTGACACCCTGTAACAAAGACATGCACTGATACCAAGTCACAAAGACATACACTGATACCCAGTAACACAGACACACACTGACACCAAGTAACAAAGACATACACTGACACCAAGTAACAAAGACATACACTGACACCAAGTAAAAAGACAGACAATGACACCAAGTAACAAAGACATACACTTACAACAGGTATTTTGACATACACTGTCACCAAGTAATAAAGACATACACTGATACCCAGTAACGCAGACACACACTTACACCAAGTAACAAAGACATACACAGACACCAAGTCACAAAGACATACACTGACACCCAGTAACACAGAGAAACACTAATAAACAGTAACAAAAACATACACTGACACCAACTGACACATTCACACACTGACACCCAGTAACAAAGACATACACTGACACCAAGTCACAAAGACATACACAGATACCAAGTCACAAAGACATACACTGACACCAAGTAACAAAGACATACACTGACACCAATTAACACAGACATACACTGACACCAAGTAACAAAGACATACATGATACCCATTAACACAGACACACACTTACACCAAGTAACACAGACATACACTGACACCAAGTAACAAAGACATGCACTGATAGCCTATAACACAGACACACACTTACACCAAGTAACAAAGACAGACACTGATACCCAGTAACACAGACACACACTTACACCAAGTAACAAAGACATACACTGACACCAGGTAACAAAGACATACACTGACACCAAGTAACACAGACACACACGGACACCAAGTAACAAAGACATACACTTACACCAAATAACACAGACACACACTGACACCCAGTAACAAAGACATACACTGATACCAAGTCACAAAGACATACACTGATACCCAGTAGCACAAACAAACACACACTGACACCCAGTAACACAGAGACGCACTGACACCCAGTAAAAAAGGCATACACTGACACCAAGTCACAAAGACATACACTTACACCCAGTAACACAGACACACACTGACACCCAGTAACAAAGACAGACACTGATACCAAGTCACAAAGACATACACTGATACCCAGTAACACAAACAAACACACACTGACACCCAGTAACACAGAGACACACTGACACCCAGTAAAAAAGTCATACACTGACACCAAGTCACAAAGACATGCACTGATGCCCAGTAACACAGACACACACTGACAACAAGTTACAAAGACAGACAATTACACCAAGTAACGAAGACATACACTTACACCAAGTAAGACAGACACACACTAACACCAGGTAACACAGACATACACTGACACCAAGTAACAAAGACACACACTTACACCAAGTAACACAGACATACACAGACACCAAGTAACAAAGACAGACAATTACACCAAGTAACAAAGACATACCCATACACCAAGTAACACAGACACACACTGACACCCAGTAACAAAGACATACACTGATACCAAGTCACAAAGACATACACTGATACCAAGTCACAAAGACATACACTGATACACAGTAACACAAACAAACACACAAAAACACCCAGTAACACAGAGACACACTGACACTCAGTAAAAAAGACATACACTGACACCAAGTCACAAAGACATACACTGATGCCCTGTAACACAGACACACACTGACACCAAGTTACAAAGGCACGCACTGCGGGGGGGGCACATTGGCGCATTGGTTAGCACCGCAGACTCACAGCTCCAGGGACCCGGGTTCGATTCTGGGTACTGCCTGTCCGGAGTTTGCAAGTTCTCCCTGTGTCTGCGTGGGTTTCCTCCGGGTGCTCCGGTTTCCTCCCACATGCCAAAGACTTGCAGGTTGATATGTTAATTGGCCATCATAAATTGCCCCTAGTATTTGTAGGTGGTCGGGAAATATATAGGGATAGGTGGGGATGTGATAGGAATACGGGATTAGTGCAGGATTAGTATAAATGGGTGGTTGATGGTCGGCACAGACTCGGTGGGCCGAAGGGCCTGTTTAAGAGCTGTATCTCTAAACTAAACTAAATACTGACACCTAGTGTCACTGACACCCAGTAACACAAACAAACACACACTGACACCCAGTCACACAGAGAAACACTGATACACTGACACCAAGTAACAAAGACAGACAAATACACCAAGTAACAAAGACATACACTTACACCAAGTATTTTGACATACACTGACACCAAGTAACAAAGACATACACTGAAACCCAGTAAATCAGACACACACTTACACCCAGTAAAAAAGATAGACACTGAGACCAAGTCACAAAGACATAAACTGATACCAAGTCACAAAGACATACACTGATGCCCAGTAACACAGACACACACTGACACCAAGTAACAAAGACATACACTGACACCAAGTAACAAAGACATACACTTACACCAAGTAACAAAGACACACACTTACACCAAGTAACACAGACATACACTGACACCAAGTAACAAAGACAGTCAATTACACCAATTAACAAAGACATACACTTACACCAAGTATTTTGACATCCACTGACATCAAGTAACAAAGACATACACTGATACCCAGTAACACAGGCACACACTTACACCAAGTAACACAGACATACAATGACACCAAGTAACACAGACACACACTTACACCAAGCAACACAGAAATACACTGACACCAAGTAACAAAGACATACACTGATACCCAGTAACACAGACACACACTTACACCAAGTAACACAGACATGCACTGACACCAAGTAACAAAGACATACACTGATACCCAGGAACACAGACACACACTTACACCAAGTAACACAGACACACACTTACACCAAGTAACAAAGACATACAATTACAGCAAGTAACACAGACACACACTTACACCAAGTCACACAGACACACACTTACACCAATTAACACAGACATACACTGACACCAAGTAACAAAGACATACATGATACCCATTAACACAGACACACACTTACACCAAGTAACACAGACATACACTGACACCAAGTAACAAAGACATGCACTGATAGCCTATAACACAGACACACACTTACACCAAGTAACAAAGACAGACACTGATACCCAGTAACACAGACACACACTTACACCAAGTAACAAAGACATACACTGACACCAGGTAACAAAGACATACACTGACACCAAGTAACACAGACACACACGGACACCAAGTAACAAAGACATACACTTACACCAAATAACACAGACACACACTGACACCCAGTAACAAAGACATACACTGATACCAAGTCACAAAGACATACACTGATACCCAGTAGCACAAACAAACACACACTGACACCCAGTAACACAGAGACGCACTGACACCCAGTAAAAAAGGCATACACTGACACCAAGTCACAAAGACATACACTTACACCCAGTAACACAGACACACACTGACACCCAGTAACAAAGACAGACACTGATACCAAGTCACAAAGACATACACTGATACCCAGTAACACAAACAAACACACACTGACACCCAGTAACACAGAGACACACTGACACCCAGTAAAAAAGTCATACACTGACACCAAGTCACAAAGACATGCACTGATGCCCAGTAACACAGACACACACTGACAACAAGTTACAAAGACAGACAATTACACCAAGTAACGAAGACATACACTTACACCAAGTAAGACAGACACACACTAACACCAGGTAACACAGACATACACTGACACCAAGTAACAAAGACACACACTTACACCAAGTAACACAGACATACACAGACACCAAGTAACAAAGACAGACAATTACACCAAGTAACAAAGACATACCCATACACCAAGTAACACAGACACACACTGACACCCAGTAACAAAGACATACACTGATACCAAGTCACAAAGACATACACTGATACCAAGTCACAAAGACATACACTGATACACAGTAACACAAACAAACACACAAAAACACCCAGTAACACAGAGACACACTGACACTCAGTAAAAAAGACATACACTGACACCAAGTCACAAAGACATACACTGATGCCCTGTAACACAGACACACACTGACACCAAGTTACAAAGGCACGCACTGCGGGGGGGGCACATTGGCGCATTGGTTAGCACCGCAGACTCACAGCTCCAGGGACCCGGGTTCGATTCTGGGTACTGCCTGTCCGGAGTTTGCAAGTTCTCCCTGTGTCTGCGTGGGTTTCCTCCGGGTGCTCCGGTTTCCTCCCACATGCCAAAGACTTGCAGGTTGATATGTTAATTGGCCATCATAAATTGCCCCTAGTATTTGTAGGTGGTCGGGAAATATATAGGGATAGGTGGGGATGTGATAGGAATACGGGATTAGTGCAGGATTAGTATAAATGGGTGGTTGATGGTCGGCACAGACTCGGTGGGCCGAAGGGCCTGTTTAAGAGCTGTATCTCTAAACTAAACTAAATACTGACACCTAGTGTCACTGACACCCAGTAACACAAACAAACACACACTGACACCCAGTCACACAGAGAAACACTGATACACTGACACCAAGTAACAAAGACAGACAAATACACCAAGTAACAAAGACATACACTTACACCAAGTATTTTGACATACACTGACACCAAGTAACAAAGACATACACTGAAACCCAGTAAATCAGACACACACTTACACCCAGTAAAAAAGATAGACACTGAGACCAAGTCACAAAGACATAAACTGATACCAAGTCACAAAGACATACACTGATGCCCAGTAACACAGACACACACTGACACCAAGTAACAAAGACATACACTGACACCAAGTAACAAAGACATACACTTACACCAAGTAACAAAGACACACACTTACACCAAGTAACACAGACATACACTGACACCAAGTAACAAAGACAGTCAATTACACCAATTAACAAAGACATACACTTACACCAAGTATTTTGACATCCACTGACATCAAGTAACAAAGACATACACTGATACCCAGTAACACAGGCACACACTTACACCAAGTAACACAGACATACAATGACACCAAGTAACACAGACACACACTTACACCAAGCAACACAGAAATACACTGACACCAAGTAACAAAGACATACACTGATACCCAGTAACACAGACACACACTTACACCAAGTAACACAGACATGCACTGACACCAAGTAACAAAGACATACACTGATACCCAGGAACACAGACACACACTTACACCAAGTAACACAGACACACACTTACACCAAGTAACAAAGACATACAATTACAGCAAGTAACACAGACACACACTTACACCAAGTCACACAGACACACACTGACACCAAGTAACAAAGACACACACTGACACCAAGTAACACAGATATACACTGATACCCAGTAACACAGACACACACTTACACCAAGTAACAAAGACAGACACTGATACCCAGTAACACAGACACACACTTACACCAAGCAGTACAGACATACACTGACACCAAGTAACAAAGACATGCACTGATACCCATTAACACAGACACACACTTACACCAAGTAACACAGACATGCACTGTCACCAAGTAACAAAGACATTCACTGATACCCAGGAACACAGACACACACTTACACCAAGTAACACAGACACACACTTACACCAAGTAACAAAGACATACAATTACACCAAGTAACACAGACACACACTTACACCAAGTCACACAGACACACACTGACACCAAGTAACAAAGACACACACTTACACCAAGTAACACAGACACACACTGACACCCAGTAACACAGACACACACTTACACCAAGTAAGACAGACATACACTGACACCAAGTAACAAAGACATACACTGATACCCAGTAACACAGACACACACTTACACCAAGCAACAAAGACAGACACTGATACCCAGTAACACAGACACACACTTACACCAAGCAACACAGACATACACTGACACCAAGTAACAAAGACATACACTTACACCAAGTAACACAGACATACACTGACACCAAGTAACAAAGACATACAATTACACCAAGTAACAAAGGCACACACTTACACCAAGTAACACAGACATACACTGACACCAAGTAACAAAGACATACAATTACACCAAGTAACACAGACACAAACTTACACCAAGTCAAACAGACACACACGGAAACCAAGTATCAAAGACACACACTTACACCAAGTAACACAGACACACACTGACACCCAGTAACACAGACACACACTTACACCAAGTAACACAGACATACGCTGACACCAAGTAACAGAGACTTACACTGATACCCAGTAACACAGACACACACTTACACCAAGTAACAAACACATACACTGATACCCAGGAACACAGACACACTTACACCAAGTAACACAGACACACACTTACACCAAGTAACAAAGACAGACACTGATACCCAGTAACACAGACACACACTTACACCAAGTAACAAAGACATACACTGACACCAACTAACACAGACACACACTGATACCAAGTCACAAAGACATATACTGATACCCAGTAACACAGACACACACTGAAACCAAGTAACAAAGACATACACTGACACCAAGTAACAAAGACATACACTGACACCAAGTAACAAAGTCATACGCTTAAACCAAGTAACAAAGACAGACAATTACACCAAGTAACAAAGACACCCACTTACACCAAGTTTTTTGACATATACTGACACCAAGTAACAAAGGCATACATGATACCCTTTAACACAGACACACACTTACACCAAGTAACACAGACATACACTGACACCAAGTAACAAAGACATGCACTGATACCCTGTAACACAGACACACACTTACACCAAGTAACAAAGACAGACACTGATACCCAGTAACACAGACAAACACTTAAACCAAGTAACAAAGGCATACACTGACACCAAGTAAGAAAGCCATACACTGACACGCAGTAACACAGACACACACTGACACCAAGTTACAAAGGCACGCACTGCGGGGGGGGTGGGGGTGGGGTGGGGTGGGGGGGCACATTGGCGCATTGGTTAGCACCGCAGCCTCACAGCTCCAGGGACCCGGGTTCGATTCTGGGTACTGCCTGTGCGGAGTTTGCAAGTTCTCCCTGTGTCTGCGTGGGTTTCCTCCGGGTGCTCCGGTTTCCTCCCACATGCCAAAGACTTGCAGGTTGATATGTTAATTGGCCATCATAAATTGCCCCTAGTATTTGTAGGTGGTAGGGAAATATATAGGGATAGGTGGGGATGTGATAGGAAAACGGGATTAGTGCAGGATTCGTATAAATGGGTGGTTGATGGTCGGCACAGACTCGGTGGGCCGAAGGGCCTGTTTAAGTGCTGCATCTCTAAACTAAACTAAATACTGACACCTAGTGTCACTGACACACAGTAACACAAACAAACACACACTGACACCCAGTCACACAGAGAAACACTGATACACTGACACCAAGTAACACAGACACACACTGACACCCTGTAACAAAGACATGCACTGATAGCAAGTCACAAAGACATACACTGATACCAAGTCACAAAGACATACACTGATACCCAGTAACACAGACACACACTGACACCAAGTAACAAAGACATACAATTACACCAAGTAACACAGACACACACTTACACCAAGTCACACAGACACACACTGACACCCAGTAACACAGACACACACTTACTCCAAGTAAGACAGACATACACTGACACCAAGTAACAAAGACATACACTGATACCCAGTAACACAGACACACACTTACACCAAGCAACAAAGACAGACACTGATACCCAGTAACACAGACACACACTTACACCAAGCAACACAGACATACACTGACACCAAGTAACAAAGACATACACTTACACCAAGTAACACAGACATACACTGACACCAAGTAACAAAGACATACAATTACACCAAGTAACAAAGGCACACACTTACACCAAGTAACACAGACATACACTGACACCAAGTAACAAAGACATACAATTACACCAAGTAACACAGACACAAACTTACACCAAGTCAAACAGACACACACGGAAACCAAGTAACAAAGACACACACTTACACCAAGTAACACAGACACACACTGACACCCAGTAACACAGACACACACTTACACCAAGTAACACAGACATACGCTGACACCAAGTAACAGAGACTTACACTGATACCCAGTAACACAGACACACACTTACACCAAGTAACAAACACATACACTGATACCCAGGAACACAGACACACTTACACCAAGTAACACAGACACACACTTACACCAAGTAACAAAGACAGACACTGATACCCAGTAACACAGACACACACTTACACCAAGTAACAAAGACATACACTGACACCAACTAACACAGACACACACTGATACCAAGTCACAAAGACATATACTGATACCCAGTAACACAGACACACACTGAAACCAAGTAACAAAGACATACACTGACACCAAGTAACAAAGACATACACTGACACCAAGTAACAAAGTCATACGCTTAAACCAAGTAACAAAGACAGACAATTACACCAAGTAACAAAGACACCCACTTACACCAAGTTTTTTGACATATACTGACACCAAGTAACAAAGGCATACATGATACCCTTTAACACAGACACACACTTACACCAAGTAACACAGACATACACTGACACCAAGTAACAAAGACATGCACTGATACCCTGTAACACAGACACACACTTACACCAAGTAACAAAGACAGACACTGATACCCAGTAACACAGACAAACACTTAAACCAAGTAACAAAGGCATACACTGACACCAAGTAAGAAAGCCATACACTGACACGCAGTAACACAGACACACACTGACACCAAGTTACAAAGGCACGCACTGCGGGGGGGGGGGGGGGGGTGGGGTGGGGGGGCACATTGGCGCATTGGTTAGCACCGCAGCCTCACAGCTCCAGGGACCCGGGTTCGATTCTGGGTACTGCCTGTGCGGAGTTTGCAAGTTCTCCCTGTGTCTGCGTGGGTTTCCTCCGGGTGCTCCGGTTTCCTCCCACATGCCAAAGACTTGCAGGTTGATATGTTAATTGGCCATCATAAATTGCCCCTAGTATTTGTAGGTGGTAGGGAAATATATAGGGATAGGTGGGGATGTGATAGGAAAACGGGATTAGTGCAGGATTCGTATAAATGGGTGGTTGATGGTCGGCACAGACTCGGTGGGCCGAAGGGCCTGTTTAAGTGCTGCATCTCTAAACTAAACTAAATACTGACACCTAGTGTCACTGACACACAGTAACACAAACAAACACACACTGACACCCAGTCACACAGAGAAACACTGATACACTGACACCAAGTAACACAGACACACACTGACACCCTGTAACAAAGACATGCACGGATACCAAGTCACAAAGACATACACTGATACCAAGTCACAAAGACATACACTGATACCCAGTAACACAGACACACACTGACACCAAGTAACAAAGACATACACTGACACCAAGTAACAAAGACATACACTGACACCAAGTAAAAAGACAGACAATGACACCAAGTAACAAAGACATACACTTACAACAAGTATTTTGACATACACTGACACCAAGTAATAAAGACATACACTGATACCCAGTAACGCAGACACACACTTACACCAAGTAACAAAGACATACACAGACACCAAGTCACAAAGACATACACTGACACCCAGTAACACAGAGAAACACTAATAAACAGTAACAAAAACATACACTGACACCAACTGACACATTCACACACTGACACCCAGTAACAAAGACATACACTGACACCAAGTCACAAAGACATACACAGATACCAAGTCACAAAGACATACACTGACACCAAGTAACAAAGACATACACTGACACCAATTAACACAGACATACACTGACACCAAGTAACAAAGACATACATGATACCCATTAACACAGACACACACTTACACCAAGTAACACAGACATACACTGACACCAAGTAACAAAGACATGCACTGATAGCCTATAACACAGACACACACTTACACCAAGTAACAAAGACAGACACTGATACCCAGTAACACAGACACAAACTTACACCAAGTAACAAAGACATACACTGACACCAGGTAACAAAGACATACACTGACACCAAGTAACACAGACACACACGGACACCAAGAAACAAAGACATACACTTACACCAAATAACACAGACACACACTGACACCCAGTAACAAAGACATACACTGATACCAAGTCACAAAGACATACACTGATACCCAGTAGCACAAACAAACACACACTGACACCCAGTAACACAGAGACGCACTGACACCCAGTAAAAAAGGCATACACTGACACCAAGTCACAAAGACATACACTTACACCCAGTAACACAGACACACACTGACACCCAGTAACAAAGACAGACACCGATACCAAGTCACAAAGACATACACTGATACCCAGTAACACAAACAAACACACACTGACACCCAGTAACACAGAGACACACTGACACCCAGTAAAAAAGTCATACACTGACACCAAGTCACAAAGACATGCACTGATGCCCAGTAACACAGACACACACTGACAACAAGTTACAAAGACAGACAATTACACCAAGTAACGAAGACATACACTTACACCAAGTAAGACAGACACACACTAACACCAGGTAACACAGACATACACTGACACCAAGTAACAAAGACACACACTTACACCAAGTAACACAGACATACACAGACACCAAGTAACAAAGACAGACAATTACACCAAGTAACAAAGACATACCCATACACCAAGTAACACAGACACACACTGACACCCAGTAACAAAGACATACACTGATACCAAGTCACAAAGACATACACTGATACACAGTAACACAAACAAACACACAAAAACACCCAGTAACACAGAGACACACTGACACTCAGTAAAAAAGACATACACTGACACCAAGTCACAAAGACATACACTGATGCCCAGTAACACAGACACACACTGACACCAAGTTACAAAGGCACGCACTGCGGGGGGGGCACATTGGCGCATTGGTTAGCACCGCAGACTCACAGCTCCAGGGACCCGGGTTCGATTCTGGGTACTGCCTGTCCGGAGTTTGCAAGTTCTCCCTGTGTCTGCGTGGGTTTCCTCCGGGTGCTCCGGTTTCCTCCCACATGCCAAAGACTTGCAGGTTGATATGTTAATTGGCCATCATAAATTGCCCCTAGTATTTGTAGGTGGTCGGGAAATATATAGGGATAGGTGGGGATGTGATAGGAATACGGGATTAGTGCAGGATTAGTATAAATGGGTGGTTGATGGTCGGCACAGACTCGGTGGGCCGAAGGGCCTGTTTAAGAGCTGTATCTCTAAACTAAACTAAATACTGACACCTAGTGTCACTGACACCCAGTAACACAAACAAACACACACTGACACCCAGTCACACAGAGAAACACTGATACACTGACACCAAGTAACACAGACACACACTGACACCCTGTAACAAAGAAATGCACTGATACCAAGTCGCAAAGACATACACTGATACCCAGTAACACAAACAAACACACACTGACACCCAGTAGCACAGAGAAACACTGAAACACAGTAACAATGACATGCACTGACACCAAGTAACACAGACTCACACTGACACCCAGTAAAAAAGACATACACTGACACCAAGTCACAAAGACATGCACTGACACCAAGTAAAAAGACAGACAATTACACCAAGTCACAAAGACATACACTGACACCCAGTAACACAGAGAAACACCAATAAACAGTAACAAAGACAGACACTGACACCAACTAACACATTCACACACTGACATCCAGTAACAAAGACATACACTGACACCAAGTCACAAAGACATACACAGATACCAAGTCACAAAGACATACACTGACACCAAGTAACAAAGACATACACGTACACCCAGTAACAAAGACAGACAATTACACCAAGTAACAAAGACACCCACTTACACCAAGCATCTTGACATACACTGACACCAAGTAACAAAGACATACATGATACCCATTAACACAGACACACACTTACACCAAGTAACACAGACATACACTGACACAAAGTAACAAAGACATGCCCTGATACCCTGTAACACAGACACACACTTACACCAAGTAACAAAGACAGACACTGATGCCCAGTAACACAGACACACACTTACACCAAGTAACAAAGACATACACTGACACCAAGTAACAAAGACATACACTGACACCCAGTAACACAGACACACACGGACACCAAGTAACAAAGACAAACACTTACACCAAGTAACAGAGACAAATACTGACACCCTGTAACACAGACACACACGGACACCAAGTGACAAAGACACACACATACACCAAGTTACACAGACACACACTGACACCCAGTGACACTGACACACACGGACACCAAGTAACAAACACAAACTTACACCAAGTAACAAAGACATACACTGACACCAAGTCACAAAGACATACATAGATACCCAGTAACATAGACACGCACTTACACCATGTAACAAAGACATGCACTGACACCAAGTAACAAAGACATAAACTGACACCCAGTAACACGGACACACACGGACAACAAGTGACAAAGACACACACATACACCAAGTAACACAGACAAACACTGACACCCAGTAACACAGACACACACGGACACCAAGTAACACAGACACACACTGACAACCAGTAACACAGACACACACTTCCACCAAGTAACAAAGACATACACCGATACCCAGTAACACAGACATACACCTACACCAAGTAACACAGACATGCACTGACACCAAGTAACAAAGACAGACACTGATACCCAGTAACACAGACACACACTTACACCAAGTAACAAAGACATACACTGACACCAAGTAAAAAAGAGATAAACTGACACCCAGTAACACAGACACACACTGACACCAAGTAACAAAGACACACACTGACACCAAGTAACACAGACACACACAGACACACACGGACACCAAGTAACAAAGACACACACATACACCAAGCAACACAGACACACACTGACACCCAGTAACACAGACACACAATTACACCAAGTAACAAAGACATACACTGACACCAAGTAACAAAGACATACACTTACACCAAGTAACAAAGACATACACTGACACCAAGTAACAAAGACATACACTGATACCCAGTAACACAGACACACACTTACACCAAGTAACAAAGACATACACTGATACCCAGTAACACAGACAGACACTTACACCAAGTAACACAGACATACACTGACACCAAGTAACACAGACACACACTGACACCCAGTAACAATGACATGCACTTACACCAAGTAACAAAGACATACATTGATACCAAGTAACAAAGACATACACTGATACCCAGTAACACAGACACACACTTACACCAAGTAACACAGACATACACTGACACCAAGTAACAAAGACATATACTGACACCAAGTAACAAAGATATACAATTACAACCAGTAACAAAGACACACACTTACACCAAGTAACACAGACATACACTGACACCAAGTAACAAAGACATGCACTGTTACCCAGTAACACAGACACACACTCACACCAAGTAACAAAGACATACACTGATACCAATTCACACAGACAAACACTTACACCAAGTAACAAAGACATACGCAGACACCAAGTAACACAGACATACACTGACACCAAGTAACAAAGACATACAATTACAGCAAGTAACAAAGACTCACACTTACACCAAGTAACACAGACATACACTGATACCCCGTAACACAGACACACACTGACACCAAGAAACAAAGACATACACTGACACCAAGTAACAAAGACATACACTGACACCAAGTCACAAAGTCAGACACTGACACACAGTAACAAAGACAAACACTGACACTAAGTAACGAAGACGGACACTGACACCCAGTAACAAAGACAGACAATGACTGCACGTCACAAAGACAAACACTGACACCAAGTAACAAAGACATACACTTACACCAAGTAACGCAGACATACACTGACACCAAGGAACAAAGACATACAATTACACCAAGTAACAAAGACACACACTTACACCAAGTAACACAGACACACACTGACACCCAGTAACACAAACAAATACACTGACATCAAGTAACACAGACATACACTGACACCAAGTAACAAAGACATACACTGATACCCAGTAACACAGACACACACTTACACCAAGTAACAAAGATATACACTGATACCCGGTGATACAGACACACACTTACACCAAGTAACAAAGACATACACTGACACCAAGTCACAAAGACAGACACTGACACCCAGTAACAAAGACAACCACTGACACCAAGTAACGAAGACAGACACTGACACCCAGTAACAAAGACAGACAATCTCACCACGACACAAAGCCATACACTGACACCAAGTAACATTGACAATGACTTGCACCAAGTAACAAAGACATACACTGTTACCCAGTAACACAGACATACACTTACACCAAGTAACAAAGACATACAGTGATACCCAGTAACACAGACTCACACCGGGCAGCACATTGGCACAGTGGTTATAAGCCTTACAGCTCCAGGGACCCGGGCTCGATTCTGGGTACTGCCTCTGCGGAGTTTGCATGTTCTCTCTGTGTCTGCGTGCGTTTCCTCCCGGTGCTCCGGTTTCCTCCCACATGCCAAAGTCTTGCAGGTTGATAGATCAATTGGCCATCATAAATTGCCCCTAGTATAGGTAGGTGATAGGGAAATATATAGGGATAGGTGGGGATGAGATAGGAATACGGGATTAGTGTAGGATTAGTATAAATGGGTGGTTGATGGTCGGCACAGACTCGGTGGGACGAAGGGCCTGTTTAAGTGCTGTATCTCTAAACTAAACTAAATACTGACACCTAGTAACACAAACAAACACACACTGACACCCAGTAACACAGAGAAACACTGATACACAGTAACAAAGACATGCACTGACACCAAGTAACACAGACACACATTGACACCCAGTAAAAAAGACAGACACTGACACCAAGTCACAATGACAGACACTGATGCCTAGTAACAAAGACACACACTTACACCAATTAACACAGACGTACACTGACACCAAGTAACAAAGACAGACAAATACACCAAGTAACAAAGACATACACTTACACCAAGTATTTTGACATACACTGACACCAAGTAACAAAGACATACACTGAAACCCAGTAAATCAGACACACACTTACACCCAGTAAAAAAGATAGACACTGAGACCAAGTCACAAAGACATAAACTGATACCAAGTCACAAAGACATACACTGATGCCCAGTAACACAGACACACACTGACACCAAGTAACAAAGACATACACTGACACCAAGTAACAAAGACATACACTTACACCAAGTAACAAAGACACACACTTACACCAAGTAACACAGACATACACTGACACCAAGTAACAAAGACAGTCAATTACACCAATTAACAAAGACATACACTTACACCAAGTATTTTGACATCCACTGACATCAAGTAACAAAGACATACACTGATACCCAGTAACACAGGCACACACTTACACCAAGTAACAAAGACATACACTGACACCAAGTAACAAAGACATACACTTACACCAAGTATTTTGACATACACTGACACCAAGTAACAAAGACATACACTGATACCCAGTAACACAGACACTCACTGACACCAAGTAACAAAGACATACACTGACACCACGTAACAATGACATACACTTACACCAAGTAACGCAGACATACACTGACACCAAGTAACAAAGACAGATAATTACACCAAGTAACAAAGACATGCACTTACACCAAGTATTTTGACATACAATGACACCAAGTAACAAAGACAAGCACTGATACCCAGTAACACAGACACACACTTACACCAAGTAAAAAAGACAGACACTGATACCCAGTAACACAGACACAAAATGACACCCAGTAACACAAACAAACACACTGACACCAAGTAACACAGGCACACACTGACACCAAGTAACAAAGACATACACTGACACCAAGTAACAATGACTTACACTTACACCAAGTAACAAAGACACACACTTACACCAAGTAACACAGACAGACAATTATACCAAGTAACAAAGACATACACTTACACCAAGTATTTTGACATACACTGACACCAAGTAACAAAGACATGCACTGACACCAAGTAACACAGACACACACTGACACCCAGTAAAAAAGACTTACACAGACACCAAGTCACAATAAAATACAGTGATACCAAGTCACAAAGACATACACTGATGCCCAGTAACAAAGACACACACTTACACCAAGTAACACAGACATACACTGACACCAAGTATTTTGACATACACTGACACCAAGTAACAAAGACATACACTGATACCCAGTAACGCAGACACAAACTTACACCCAGTAAAAAAGACATACACTGATACCAAGTCACAAAGACATAAACTGATGCCCAGTAACACAGACACACACTGACACCAAGTAACAAAGACATACACTGACACCAAGTAACAAAGACATACACTTACACCAAGTAACAAAGACAGACAATTACACCAAGTAACAAAGACATACACTTACACCAAGTATTTTGACATACACTGACACCAAGTAACAAAGACATGCACTGATACCCAGTAACACAGACACAAACTTAAAACAAGAAACAAAGACATACACAGACACCAAGTCACAAAGACACACACTGATACCCAGTAACACAGACATACACTGATACCAGTAACACAGTGATACAATTACACAAAGTAACAAACACAGACAATTACACCAACTAACAAAGACAAACACTTACACCAAGTAACAAAGACATACACTGATACCCAGTAGCACAGAAACACACTTACAACAAGTAACAAAGACAGACACTGACACCAAGTCACAAAGACACACACTGACACCCAGTAACAAAGACATACACTGACACCAAGCCACAAAGACATACACTGACACCCAGTAACACAGACACACACTTACACCAAGTAACAAAGACATACACTGATACCAAGTCACAAAGACATACACTGACACCCAGTAACACAGACACACACTGACACCAGTAACAAAGACATACACTGATACCAAGTCACAAAGACATACACTGATACCCAGTAACACAGACACACACTGACACCAAGTCACAAAGACATACACTGATACCCAGTAACACAGTGATACACTTACTCCAAGTAACAAAGACAGACAATTACACCAACGAACAAAGACATACACTGACACCCAGTAACACAGACACACACTTACACCAAGTAACAAAGACATACACTGACACCAAGTAACAAAGACATACACTGATACCGTGTAACACAGACACACACTTACACCAAGTAACAAAGACAGACACTGATACCCCGTAACACAGACACACACTTACACCAAGTAACAAAGACATACACTGACACCCAGTAACAAAGACATACACTGACACCCAGTAACACAGACACACACGGACACCCAGTAACACAGACACACACGGACACCAAGTAACAAAGACACACACTTACACCAAGTAACACAGACACACACTGACACCCAGTAACAGAGACACACACTTACACCAAGCAACACAGACATGCAATGACACCAAGTCACAAAGACATACACTGATATCCAGTAACACAGACAAACACACACTGACACCCAGTCACACAGAGAAACACTGATACACTGACACCAAGTAACACAGACACACACTGACACCCAGTAACAAAGACATACACTGATACCAAGTCACAAAGACATACACTGATACCCAGTAACACAAACAAACACACACTGACACACAGTAACACAGAGAAACACTGATACACAGTAACAATGACATACACTGACACCAAGTAACACAGACGCACACTGACACCCAGCAAAAAAGACATACACTGACACCAAGTCACAAAGACATACACTGATACCAAGTCAAAAAGACATCCACTGATGCCCAGTAACACAGACACACACTGACACCAAGTAACAAAGACATACACTGACACCAAGTAACAAAGACATACACTTACACCAACAAAGACGCACAGTTACACCAAGCAACACAGACATACACTGACACCAAGTAACAAAGACAGACAATTACACCAAGTAACAAAGACATGCACTTACACCAAGTAACAAAGACATACACTGATACCCAGTAACACAGACACACACTTACACTGAGTAACAAAGACATACACTGACACCAAGTCACAAAGACACACACTGACACCCAGTAACAAAGACATACACTGACACCAAGTAACAAAGACAGACACTGCTACCCAGTAACACAGACACACAAGGACACCAAGTAACAAAGACAGACACTGCTACCCAGTGACACAGACACACAGGGAAACCGAGTAACAAAGACACACACTTACACCAAGTAAGACTGACACACACTGACACGAAGTAACACAAACAAACACACACTGACACCCAGTAACACAGAGAAACATCTGATACACAGTAACAAAGACATACACTGACACCAAGTAACACAGACACACACTGACACCCATTAAAATAGACATACACTGACACCAAGTAACACAGACACCCACTGACACCCATTAAAATAGACATACACTGACACCAAGTCACAAAGACATACACTGACACCAAGTCAAAAAGGCATACACTGATGCCCAGTAACAAAGACACAAACTTACACCAAGTAACACAGACACACACTGACACCCAGTAACACAGACACACACGGACACCAAGTAACAAAGACAGACACTGCTACCCAATAACACAGACACACACGGACACCAAGTAACAAAGACACACACTTACACCAAGTAGCACAGACACACACTGACACCCAGTAACACAAACAAACACACACTGACACCCAGTGGCACAGAGAAACACTGATACACAGTAACAAAGACATACACTGACACCAAGTAACACAGACACACACTGACACCCATTAAAATAGACATACACTGACACCAAGTAACAAAGACATACACTTACACCAAGTAACAAAGACACACACTTACACCAAGTAACACAGACATGCACTTACACCAAGTATTTTGACATAAACTGACACCAAGTAACAAAGACATACACTGATACCCAGTAACATAGACACACACTTACACCAAGTAACAAAGACATACACTGATACCCAGTAACACAGACACACACTTACACCAAGTAACACAGACATGCACTTACACCAAGTATTTTGACATAAACTGACACCAAGTAACACAGACATACACTGACACCAAGTAACAAAGGCATGCACTGATACCCAGTAACACAGACACACACTTACACCAAGTCACAAAGACATACACTGATACCCAGTAACACTGACACACACTTACACCAAGTAACAAAGACACACACTTACACCAAGTAACAAAGACATACAATGACACCAAGTAACACAGACACAAACTTACACCAAGTAACAAAGACATACACTGACACCAAGTAACAAAGACATACACTTACACCAAGTAACACAGACATAGACTGACACCAAGTAACAAAGACATACAATTACACCAAGGAACAAAGACACACACTTACACCAAGTAACACAGACATACACTGTCACCATGTAGCAAAGACATTCACTGATACCCAGTAACACAGACACACACTTACACCAAGTAACAAAGATATACACTGATACCCAGTAACATAGACACACACTTACACCAAGTAACAAAGACATACACTGAAACCAAGTAACAAAGGCATACACTGACACCAAGTCACAAAGACAGACACTGACACTCAGTAACAAAGACAACACTGACACCAAGTAACGAAGACAGACACTGACACCCAGTAACAAAGATATACAATGACACCAAGTAACAAAGACATACAATTACAACAAGTAACAAAGACACACACTTGCACCAAGTAACACAAACATACACTGACAGCAAGTAACAAAGACATACACTGTTACCCAGTAACACAGACACACATTTACACCAAGTAACAAAGACATACACTGATATCAAGAAACAAAGACACACACTTACACCAAGTAACACAGACATACACTGACACCAAGTAACAAAGACATACACTGATACCCAGTAACACAGATACACACTGGGCGGCACATTGGCAGAGTGGTTAGCAGCCTCACTGCTACAGGGACCCGGGCTCGATTCTGGGTACAGCCTGTGCGGAGTGTGCAAGTTCTCCCTGTGTCTGCGTTGGTTTCCTCCGGGTGCTCCGGGTTCCTCCCACATGCCAAAGACTTGCAGGTTGATAGGTTAATTGGCCATTATAAATTGCCTCTAGTATAGGTAGGTGGTAGGGAAATATATAGGGACAGGTGGGGATGTGATAAGAATACCGGATTAGTGGAGGAATAGTATAAGTTGGTGGTTGATGGTCGGCACAGACTCGGTGGGCCGAAGGGCCTGTTTAAGTGCTGTATCTCTAAACTAAACTAAATACTGACACCTCGTGTCACTGACACCCAGTAACACAAACAAACACACACTGACACCCAGTCACACAGAGAAACACTGATACAATGACACCCAGTAACACAGACACACACTGACACCCAGTAACAAAGACATACGCTGATACCAAGTCACAAAGACATACACTGATACCCAGTAACACAAACAAACACACACTGACACCCAGTAACACAGAGAAACACTGATGCACAGTAACAATGACATACACTGACACCAAGTAACACAGACACACACTGACACCCAGTAAAAAAGACATACACTGACACCAAGTCACAAAGACATACACTGATACCAAGTCACAAAGCCATACACTGATACCCAGTAACACAGACACACACTGACTCCAAGTAACAAAGACATACACTGACACCAAGTAACAAAGACAGACAATTACACCAAGTAACAAAGACATACACTTACACCAAGTATTTTGACATACACTGACACCAAGTAACAAAGACATACACTGATACCCAGTAACACAGACACACACTTACACCAAGTAACAAAGACATACACTGACACCAATGAACAAAGACATACACTGACACCAAGTAACAAAGACAGACACTGCTACCCAGTAACACAGACACACACGGACACCAAGTAACAAAGACAGACACTGCTACCCAGTGACACAGACACACACGGACACCAAGTAACAAAGACAACCACTTACACCAAGTAAAACAGACACACACGGAAACCAAGTAACACAAACAAACACACACTGACACCCAGTAACACAGAGAAACACTGATACACAGTAACAAAGACAAACACTGACACCAAGTAACACAGACACCCACTGACACCCATTAAAATAGACATACACTGACACCAAGTCACAAAGACATACACTGACACCAAGTCAAAAAGACATAAACTGATGCCCAGTAACAAAGCCACAAACTTACACCAAGTAACACAGACACACACTGACACCCAGTAACACAAACAAACACACTGACACCAAGTAACAAAGACAGACACTGCTGCCCAGTAACACAGAAACACACGGACACCAAGTAACAAAGACAGACACTGCTACCCAGTAACACAGA
Organism: Heterodontus francisci; assembly: GCF_036365525.1. NCBI lineage: Eukaryota > Metazoa > Chordata > Chondrichthyes > Heterodontiformes > Heterodontidae > Heterodontus > Heterodontus francisci. Next base: position 1,873,479 of record NW_027140794.1, read on the forward strand.
CACACACGGACACCAAGTAACAAAGACACACACTTACACCAAGTAGCACAGACACACACTGACACCCAGTAACACAAACAAACACACATTGACACCCAGTAACACAGAGAAACACTGATACACAGTAACAAAGACATACACTGACACCAAGTAACACAGACACACACTGACACCCATTAAAATAGACATACACTGACACCAAGTAACAAAGACAGACACTGCTACCCAGTAACACAGACACACACGGACACCAAGTAACAAAGACATGCACTTACACCAAGTAACAAAGACACACACTTACACCAAGTAACACTGACATGCACTTCCACCAAGTATTTTGACATAAACTGACACCAAGTAACAAAGACATACACTGATACCCAGTCGCATAGACACGCACTTACACCAAGTAAAACAGACAGGCACTTACACCAAGTATGTTGACATAAACTGACACCAAGTAACACAGACATACACTGACACCAAGTAACAAAGACATACACTGATACCCAGTAACACAGACACACACTTACACCAAGTCACAAAGACATACACTGATACTCAGTAACACAGACACACACTTACACCAAGTAACACAGACATACACTGACACCAAGTAACAAAGACAGACACTGATACCCAGTAACACAGACACACACATACACCAAGTAACAAAGACATGCACTGACACCCATTAACAAAGACACATACTGACACCCAGTAACACATACACACACTTACACCAAGTAACACAGACATACACTGACACGAAGTAACAAAGACATACACTGATACCCAGTAACACAGACACACACTTACACCAAGTAACAAAGACAGACACTGATACCCAGTAACACAGACACACACTTACAGCAAGTAACAAAGACATACACTGACGCCCAGTAACAAAGACATACACTGACACCCAGTAACACAGACACTCACTGACACCCAGTAACAAAGACACACACTTACACCAAGTAACACAGACATCCACTGACACCAATTAACAAAGACATACACTGATACCCAGTAACACAGACACACACTTACACCAAGTAACAAAGACAGACACTGATACCCAGTAACACAGACACACACTTACAGCAAGTAACAAAGACATACACTGACACCCAGTAGCAAAGACATACACTGACACCCATTAACACAGACACTCACTGACACCCAGTAACAAAGACACACACTTACACCAAGTAACACAGATATCCACTGACACCAAGTAACAGAGACATACACTGATACCCAGTAACACAGGCACACACTAGTGGGGGGTGGGCACATCGGCGCTGTGGTTAGCACCGCAGCCTCACAGCTCCAGGGACCCGGGTTCGATTCTGGGTACTGCCTGTGCGGAGTTTGCAAGTTCTCCCTGTGTCTGCGTGGGTTTCCTCCGGGTGCCCCGGTTTCCTCCCACATGCCAAAGACTTGCAGGTTGATAGGTTAATTGGCCATCATAAGTTGCCCCTATTATAGGTAGGTGGTAGGGAAATATATAGGGACAGGAATGGATGTGATAGGAATACGGGAATAAAAGCAAAATACTGCGGATGCTGGAAATCTGAAACAAAAACAAGAAATGCCGGATTCACTCCGCAGGTCTGGCAGCATCTGTGGAAAGAGAAGCAGAGTTAACGTTTCGGGTCAGTGACCCTTCTTCGGTACTGACAAATATTAGAAAAGTCACAGATTATAAACAAGTGAGGTGGGGGTTGGGCAAGAGATAACAAAGGAGAAGGTGCAGATTGGACCAGGCCACATAGCTGACCAAAAGGTCACGGAGCAAAGGCAAACAATATGTTAATGGTGTGTTGAAAGACAAAGCATTAGTGCAGATTAGGTGTGAATGTACTGAATATTGAACATCAGCAAGTGCAAACCTGAAGAAGAACAACCTGAAAAAAACAGTGGGTAAGCAAACTGAACAAACTAAGATGAAATGAAATAAATGCCAAAAAAGATTGTAAAAAATGTAAAAAGGAATGCAGAAAAAATAACTAAAAATGACTAAAAATGAAAGAAAAGTGGGGGGCTGTCATGCTCTGAAATTATTGAACTCAATGTTCAGTCCGGCAGGCTGTAGTGTGCCTAATCGGTAGATGAGATGCTGTTCCTCGAGCTTGCGTTGATGTTCACTGGAACACTGCAGCAATCCCAGGACAGAGATGTGAGCATGAGAGCAGGGGGGAGTGTTGAAATGGCAAGCAACCGGAAGCTCAGGGTCCTGCTTGCGGACTGAGCGGAGATGTTCCGCAAAGCGGTCACCCAGTCTGCGCTTGGTCTCCCCAATGTAGAGGAGACCACACTGTGAGCAGCGAATACAGTATACTACATTGAAAGAAGTACAAGTAAATCGCTGCTTCACCTTGAAAGGAGTTTTTGGGGCCTGGGATAGTGAGGAGAGAGGAGGTTAATGGTCAGGTATTATACCTCCTGCGATTGCAAGGGAAGGTGCCCTGGGACGGGGACGAGGTGGTGGGGGTAATGGAGGAGTGGACCAGGGTGTCGCGGAGGGAACGATCCCTTCGGAATGCTGACAGGGGAAGGGAGGGGAAGATGCGACTGGTAGTGGCATCACGCTGGAGGCGGCGAAAATGGCGGAGGATGATCCTTTGGATATGGAGGCTGGTGGGATGAAAAGTGAGGACAAGGGGAACCCTGTCACGGTTCTGGGAGGGAGGGGAAGGGGTGAAGGTAGAGGTGCGGGGAATGGGTCGGACACGGTTGAGGGCCCTGTCAACCACAGTGGGGGGAAATCCTAGGTTGATGAAAAAGGAGGTCATATCAGAAGCACCGTCATGGAAGCTAGCATCATCAGAGCAGATGCGTCGGAGACGGTGAAACTGGGAGAATGGAATGGAGTCCTTACAGGAGGTAGGGTGTGAAGAAGTGCAGTCGAGGTAGCTGTGGGAGTCAGTGGGCTTATAAAAGATATTGGTAGACAACCTATCCCCACAGATGGAGACAGAGAAGTCGAGGAAGGGAAGGGAATTGTCAGAGATGGACCATGTGAAGGTGAGAGAAGGGTGGAAATTGGAAGCAAAGTTCTTGATAGGAATACTGGATTAGTGTAGGATTCGTATAAATGGGTGGTTGATGGTCGGCACAGACTCGGTGGGCCGAAGGGCCTGTTTCAGTGCTGCATCTCTAAACTAAAATAAATACTGACACCTAGTGTCACAGACACAAACTGATACACAGTAACAAAGACACAAACTGATACACAGTAACACAGACACACACGGACACCAAGTAACAAAGACACACACTTACACCAAGTAACACAGACACACACTGACACCCAGTAACACAAACAAACACACTGAAACCCAGTAACACAGACACACACTGACACCAAATAAATAAGACATACACTGACACCCAGGAACACAGACACACACTGACACCAAGTAACAAAGACATACACTTACACCAAGTAACAAAGACATACACTGACACCAAGTAACAAAGACACACACTGACACCAAGTAACAAAGACATACACTTACACCAAGTAACAAAGACATACACTGACACCAGGTAACAAAGACATACACTGATACCCAGTAACACAGACACACACTTACACCAAGTGACACAGACATACACTGACACCAAGTCACAAACACATACACTGACACCAAGTAACAAAGACATACACTTACATCAAGTAACAAAGACATACACTGATACCCAGTAACACAGACACACACTTACACCCAGTAACACACACACTGACACCCAGTTAGAAACACACACTGACCCCCAGTAACACAGACACACACTTACACCAAGTAACACAGAAATACACTGACACCAAGTAACAAAGACATACACTGATACCCAGTAACACAGGCACACACTGGTGGGCGGGGGGGGGGGGGGGAGCGGAGGCACATTGGCGCAGTGGTTAAAAACGCAGCCTCACAGGTCCAGGGACCCGGGGTCGATTCTGGGTGCTGCCTGTGCGGAGTTTGCAAGTTCTCCCTGTGTCTGCGTGAGTTTCCTCCGGGTGCTCCGGTTTCCTCCCACATGCCAAAGACTTGCAGGTTGATAGGTTAATTGGCCATCATAAATTGCCCCGAGTATAGGTAGGTGGTAGGGAAATGTATAGGGACAGGTGGGGATGTGATAGGAATACGGGATTAGTGTAGGATTAGTATAAATGGGTGGTTGATGGTCGGCACAGACTCGGTGGGCCGAAGGGCCTGTTTAAGAGCTGTATCTCGAAACAATACAAAATTCTGACACCTAGTGTCACAGACACACACTGACACCCAGTAACAGAAACAAACACACACTGACACCCAGAAACACAGAGAACCACTGATACGCAGTAACAAAGACATACACTGACACCAAGTAACACAGCCACACAGTGACACCCAGTAACAAAGACATACACTGACACCAAGTCTCAAAGACATACACTGACACCAAGCAACAAAGACATACACCGACACCAAGTAACAAATACATACACTTACACCAAGTAACAAAGACAGACAATTACACCAAGTAACAAACACATACACTGACACCAAGTAACACAGACACACACTTACACCAAGTAACAAAGACAGACTCTTTCACCAAGTAACAAAGACATACACCGACACCAAGTAACAAATACATACACTTACACCAAGTAACAAAGACAGACAATTACACCAAGTAACAAACACATACACTGACACCAAGTAACAAACACATACACTGACACCCAGTAACAAAGACATACACTGACACCAAGTAACAAAGACATACACTGACACCAAGTAACATGACATACACTTACACCAAGTAAAATAGACACACACTTACACCAAGGAACACAGACATACACTGACACCAAGTAACAAAGACAGACAATTACACCAACTAACAAAGAAATAAACTTACACCAAGTATTTTGACATACACTGATTCCCAGTAACAAAGACACAGACCTGCAGCAAGTAACAAAGACATACACTGATACCCAGTAACACAGACACACACTTACACCAAGTAACAAAGACAGTCACTGATACCCAGTAACACAGACACACACTTACTCCAAGTAACAAAGACATACACTTACACCAAGAAACACAGGCATACACTTACACCAAGTATTTTGACTTACACTTACACCAAGTAACAAAGACATACACTGACACCCAGAAACAAAGACATACACTGACACCAAGTCACAAACACATACACTGACACCAAGTAACAAAGACATACACTTACACCAAGTAACAAAGACACATACTGACACCCAGTTAGAAACACACACTGACCCCCAGTAACACAGACATACACTGACCCCCAGTAACACAGACATACACTGACACCAAGTCACAAAGACACACACTGACACCCAGTAACAAATAGATACAATGTCACCAAGGCACAAAGACATACACTGACACCAAGTAACAAACACATACACTGATACCCAGTATCACAGACTCTCACTTACACCCAGTAACAAAGACATACACTGACACCAAGTCACAAAGACAGACAATTACACCAATTAACAAAGACATACACTTACACCAAGTATTTTGACATACACTGACACCAAGTAACAAAGACATACACTGATACCCAGTAACACAGAAACACACTTACACCAAGTAACAAAGACATACACTGATACCCAGTAACACAGGCACGCACTGAAACCCAGTAACACAGACATACACTGACACCAAGTCACAAAGACACACACTGATACCCAGGAACACAGACACAAACTGACACACAATAACAAAGACATACACTGATACCAAGTCACAAAGACATACACTGATACCCAGTAACACAGACACACACTGACACCCAGTAACAAACACAGACACTGATACAAAGTCACAAAGACATACACTGATACCCAGTAACACAGACACACACTGACACCCAATAACAAAGACATACACTGACACCAAGTCACAAAGACATACACTGATACCCAGTAACACAGACGCACACTGACAACAAGTAACAAAGTCATACACTGACACCCAGTAACAATGACATACACTGACACCAAGTCTCAAAGACATACACTGACACCAAGTAACAAAGACATACACTGACACCAAGCAACAAAGACATACACCGACACCAAGTAACAAATACATACACTTACACCAAGTAACAAAGACAGACAATTACACCAAGTCACAAACACATACACTGACACCAGTAACACAGACACACACTTACACCAAGTAACAAAGACAGACTCTTTCACCAAGTAACAAACACATACACTGACACCAAGTAACAAACACATACACTGACACCCAGTAACAAAGACATACACTGACACCAAGTAACAAAGACATACACTGACACCAAGTAACATGACATACACTTACACCAAGTAAAAAAGACACACACTTACACCAAGGAACACAGACATACACTGACACCAAGTAACAAAGACAGACAATTACACCAACTAACAAAGACATAAACTTACACCAAGTATTTTGACATACAATGATTCCCAGTAACAAAGACACAGACTTGCAGCAAGTAACAAAGACATACACTGATACCCAGTAACACAGACACACACTTACACCAAGTAACAAAGACAGACACTGATACCCAGTAACACAGACACACACTTACTCCAAGTAACAAAGACATACACTTACACCAAGTAACACAGACATACACTTCCACCAAGTATTTTGACTTACACTTACACCAGGTAACAAAGACATACACTGACACCCAGAAACAAAGACATACACTGACACCAAGTCACAAACACATACACTGACACCAAGTAACAAAGACATACACTTACACCAAGTAACAAAGACACACACTGACACCCAGTTAGAAACACACACTGACCCCCAGTAACACAGACATACACTGACCCCCGGTAACACAGACATACACTGACACCAAGTCACAAAGACACACACTGACACCCAGTAACAAAAAGATACAATGTCACCAAGTCACAAAGACATACACTGACACCAAGTAACAAACACATACACTGATACCCAGTATCACAGACTCTCACTTACACCAAGTAACAAAGACAGACACTGACACCAAGTCACAAAGACACACACTGACACCCAGTAACAAAGACATACACTGACACCAAGTCACAAAGAAAGACAATTACACCAATTAACAAAGACATACACTTACACCACGTATTTTGACATACACTGACACCAAGTAACAAAGACATACACTGATACCCAGTAACACAGAAACACACTTACACCAAGTAACAAAGACATACACTGATACCCAGTAACACAGGCACACACTGACACCCAGTAACACAGACATACACTGACACCAAGTCACAAAGACACACACTGATACCCAGGAACACAGACACACACTGACACACAATAACAAAGACATACACTGATACCAAGTCACAAAGACATACACTGATACCCAGTAACACAGACACACACTGACACCCAGTAACAAACACAGACACTGATACAAAGTCACAAAGACATACACTGATACCCAGTAACACAGACACACACTGACACCCAATAACAAAGACATACACTGACACCAAGTCACAAAGACATACACTGACACCCAGTAACACAGACGCACACTGACAAGAAGTAACAAAGTCATACACTGACACCCATTAACAATGACATACACTGACACCAAGTAACAAAGTCATACACTGACACCCAGAAACAAATACATACACTGACACCAAGTCACAAGCACATACACTGACACCAAGTAACAAAGACATACACTTACACCAAGTAACAAAGACATACACTGATACCCAGTAACACAGACACACACAGACACCAGTTAGAAACACACACTGACCCCCAGTAACACAGACACACACTGACCCCCAGTAACACAGACATACACTGACACAAAGTCACAAAGACACACACTGACACCCAGTAACAAATAGATACACTGTCACCAAGTCACAAAGACATACACTGACACCAACTATCAAAGACATACACTGACACCAAGTCTCAAAGACACACACTGACACCCAGTAACAAAGACATACACTGACACCAAGTCACAAAGACAGACAATTACACCAAGTAACAAAGACATACACTTACACCCAGAAACAAAGACATACACTGACACCAAGTCACAAACACATACACTGACACCAAGTAACAAAGACATACACTTACACCAAGTAACAAAGACATACACTGATACCCAGTAACACAGACACACACTGACACCCAGTTAGAAACACACACTGACCCCCAGTAACACAGACACACACTGACCCCCAGTAACACAGACATACACTGACACCAAGTCACAAAGACACACACTGACACCCAGTAACAAATAGATACACTGTCACCAAGTCACAAAGACATACACTGACACCAACTAACAAAGACATACACTGACACCAATTCTCAAAGACACACACTGACACCCAGTAACAAAGACATACACTGACACCAAGTCACAAAGACAGACAATTACACCAAGTAACAAAGACATACACTTACACCAAGTATTTTGACATACACTGACACCAAGTGACAAAGACATACACTGATACCCAGTAACACAGAAACACACTTACACCAAGTAACAAAAGCATACACTGATACCCAGTAACACAGGCACAAACTGACACCCAGTAACACAGACATACACTGACACCATTTCACAAAGACATACACTGATACCCAGGAACACAGACACACACTGACACCCAGTAACAAAGACATACACTGATACCAAGTCACAAAGACATACACTGATACCCAGTAACACAGACACACACTGACACCCAGTAACAAAGACACACACTTGCACCAAGTAACAAAGACATACACTGATACCCAGTAACACAGACACACACTTACACCAAGTAACAAAGACAGACACTGATACCCAGTAACACAGACACACACTTACTCCAAGAAACAAAGACATACACTTACACCAAGTAACACAGACATACACTTACACCAAGTATTTTGACTTACACTTCCACCAAGTACAAAGACATACACTGACGCCCAGAAACAAAGACATACACTGACACCAAGTCACAAACACATACACTGACACCAAGTAACAAAGACATACACTTACACCAAGTAACAAAGACACACACTGACACCCAGTTAGAAACACACACTGACCCCCAGTAACACAGACACACACTGACCCCCAGTAACACAGACATACACTGACACCAAGTCACAAAGACATACACTGACACCCAGTAACAAATAGATACAATGTCACCAAGTCACAAAGACATACACTGACACTAAGTAACAAACACATACACTGATACCCAGTATCAGAGACTCTCACTTACACCAAGTAACAAAGACATACACTGACACCAAGTCACAAAGACACACACTGACACCCAGTAACAAAGACAGACACTGACACCAAGTCACAAAGACAGACAATTACACCAAGTAACAAAGACATACACTTACACCAAGTATTTTGACATACACTGACACCAAGTAACAAAGACATACACTGATACCCAGTAACACAGAAACACACTTACACCAAGTAACAAAGACATACACTGATACCCAGTAACACAGGCACACACTGACACCCAGTAACACAGACATACACTGACACCATTTCACAAAGACATACACTGAACCCAGGAACACAGACACACACTGACACCCAGTAACAAACACAGACACTGATACCAAATCACAAAGACATACACTGATACCCAGTAACACAGACACACACTGACACCCAGTAACAAACACAGACACTGATACTAAGTCACAAAGACATACACTGACACCAAGTAACACAGCCACACAGTGACACCCAGTAACAAAGACATACACTGACACCAAGTCTCAAAGACATACACTGACACCAAGTAACAAAGACATACACTGACACCAAGCAACAAAGACATACACCGACAACAGGTAACAAATACATACACTTACACCAAGTAACAAAGACAGACAATTACACCAAGTAACAAACACATACACTGACACCAAGTAACACAGACACACACTTACACCAAGTAACAAAGACAGACTCTTTCACCAAGTAACAAAGACATACACCGACACCAAGTAACAAATACATACACTTACACCAAGTAACAAAGACAGACAATTACACCAAGTAACAAACACATACACTGACACCAAGTAACAAACACATACACTGACACCCAGTAACAAGGACATACACTGACACCAAGTAACAAAGACATACACTGACACCAAGTAACATGACATACACTTACACCAAGTAAAAAAGACACACACTTACACCAAGGAACACAGACATACACTGACACCAAGTAACAAAGACATACACTTACACCAAGTAAAAAGACAGACAATTACACCAACTAACAAAGACATAAACTTACACCAAGTATGTTGACATACACTGACACCAAGTAACAAAGACATACACTGATTCCCAGTAACAAAGACACACACTTGCACCAAGTAACAAAGACATACACTGATACTCAGTAACACAGACACACACTTACTCCAAGAAACAAAGACATACACTTACACCAAGTAACACAGACATACACTTACACCAAGTATTTTGACTTACACTTACACCAAGTAACAAAGACATACACTGACACCCAGAAACAAAGACATACACTGACACCAAGTCACAAACACATACACTGACACCAAGTAAAAAAGACATACACTTACACCAAGTAACAAAGACACACACTGACACCCAGTTAGAAACACACACTGACCCCCAGTAACACAGACATACACTGACCCCCAGTAACACAGACATACACTGACACCAAGTCACAAAGACACACACTGACACCCAGTAACAAATAGATACAATGTCACCAAGTCACAAAGACATACACTGACACCAAGTAACAAACACATACACTGATACCCAGTATCACAGACTCTCACTTACACCAAGTAACAAAGACATACACTGACACCAAGTCACAAAGACACACACTGACACCCAGTAACAAAGACATACACTGACACCAAGTCACAAAGACAGACAATTACACCAAGTAACAAAGACATACACTTACACCAAGTATTTTGACATACACTGACACCAAGTAACAAAGACATACACTGATACCCAGTAACACAGAAACACACTTACACCAAGTAACAAAGACATACACTGATACCCAGTAACACAGGCACACACTGACACCCAGCAACACAGACATACACTGACACCAAGTCACAAAGACACACACTGATACCCAGGAACACAGACACACACTGACACACAATAACAAAGACATACACTGATACCAAGTCACAAAGACATACACTGATACCCAGTAACACAGACACACACTGACACCCAGTAACAAACACAGACACTGAAACAAAGTCACAGAGACATAAACTGATACCCAGTAACACAGACACACACTGACACCCAATAACAAAGACATACACTGACACCAAGTCACAAAGACATACACTGATACCCAGTAACACAGACGCACACTGACAACAAGTAACAAAGTCATACACTGACACCCAGTAACAATGACATACACTGACACCAAGTAACAAAGACATACACTGACACCCAGAAACAAAGACATACACTGACACCAAGTCACAAACACATACACTGACACCAAGTAACAAAGACATACACTTACACCAAGTAACAAAGACATACACTGATACCCAGTAACACAGACACACACTGACACCCAGTTAGAAACACACACTGACCCCCAGTAACACGGACACACACTGACCCCCAGTAACACAGACATACACTGACACCAAGTCACAAAGACACACACTGACACCCAGTAACAAATAGATACACTGTCACCAAGTCACAAAGACATACACTGACACCAACTAACAAAGACATACACTGACACAAAGTCTCAAAGACACACACTGACACCCAGTAACAAAGACATACACTGACACCAAGTCACAAAGACAGACAATTACACCAAGTAACAAAGACATACACTTACACCAAGTATTTTGACATACACTGACACCAAGTAACAAAGACATACACTGATACCCAGTAACACAGAAACACACTTACACCAAGTAACAAAGACATACACTGATACCCAGTAACACAGGCACACACTGACACCCAGTAACACAGACATACACTGACACCATTTCACAAAGACATACACTGATACCCAGGAACACAGACACACACTGACACCCAGTAACAAAGACATACACTGATACCAAGTCACAAAGACATACACTGATACCCAGTAACACAGACACACACTGACACCCAGTAACAAACACAGACACTGATACCAAGTCACAAAGACATACACTGATACCCAGTAACACAGACACACACTTACACCCAGTAACAAAGACACACACATGCACCAAGTAACAAAGACATGCACTGATACCCAGTAACACAGACACACACTTACACCAAGTAACAAAGACAGACACTGATACCCAGTAACACAGACACACACTTACTCCAAGAAACAAAGACATACACTTACACCAAGTAACACAGACATACACTTACACCAAGTATTTTGACTTACACTTCCACCAAGTAACAAAGACATACACTGACACCCAGAAACAAAGACATACACTGACACCAGGTCACAAACACATACACTGACACCAAGTAACAAAGACATACACTTACACCAAGTAACAAAGACACACACTGACACCCAGTTAGAAACACACACTGACCCCCAGTAACACAGACATACACTGACCCCCGGTAACACAGACATACACTGACACCAAGTAACAAAGACATACACTGACACCAAGCAACAAAGACATACACCGACACCAAGTAACAAATACATACACTTACACCAAGTAACAAAGACATACACTGACACCAAGTAACACAGACACACACTTACACCAAGTAACAAAGACAGACTCTTTCACCAAGTAACAAAGACATACACCGACACCAAGTAACAAATACATACACTTACACCAAGTAACAAAGACAGACAATTACACCAAGTAACAAACACATACAATGACACCAAGTAACAAAGGCATACACTGACACCAAGTAACATGACATACACTTACACCAAGTAAAAAAGACACACACTTACACCAAGGAACACAGACATACACTGACACCAAGTAACAAAGACATACACTTACACCAAGTAAAAAAGACAGACAATTACACCAACTAACAAAGACATAAACTTACACCAAGTATTTTGACATACACTGACACCAAGTAACAAAGACATACACTGATTCCCAGTAACAAAGACACACACTTGCACCAAGTAACAAAGACATACACTGATACCCAGTAACACAGACACACACTTACACCAAGTAACAAAGACAGACACTGATACCCAGTAACACAGACACACACTTACTCCAAGAAACAAAGACATACACTTACACCAAGTAACACAGACATACACTGACACCCAGAAACAAAGACATACACTGACACCATATCACAAACACATACACTGACACCAAGTAACAAAGACATACACTTACACCAAGTAACAAAGACACACACTGACACCCAGTTAGAAACACACACTGACCCCCAGTAACACAGACATACACTGACCCCCAGTAACACAGACATACACTGACACCAAGTCACAAACACACTCTGACACCCAGTAACAAATAGATACAATGTCACCAAGTCACAAAGACATACACTGACACCAAGTAACAAACACATACACTGATACCCAGTATCACAGACTCTCACTTACACCAAGTAACAAAGACATACACTGACACCAAGTCACAAAGACACACACTGACACCCAGTTACAAAGACATACACTGACACCAAGTCACAAAGACAGACAATTACACCATGTAACAAAGACATACACTTACACCAAGTAACATGACATACACTTACACCAAGTAAAAAAGACACACACTTACACCAAGGAACACAGACATACACTGACACCAAGTAACAAAGACATACACTTACACCAAGTAAAAAGACAGACAATTACACCAACTAACAAAGACATAAACTTACACCAAGTATGTTGACATACACTGACACCAAGTAACAAAGACATACACTGATTCCCAGTAACAAAGACACACACTTGCACCAAGTAACAAAGACATACACTGATACTCAGTAACACAGACACACACTTACTCCAAGAAACAAAGACATACACTTACACCAAGTAACACAGACATACACTTACACCAAGTATTTTGACTTACACTTACACCAAGTAACAAAGACATACACTGACACCCAGAAACAAAGACATACACTGACACCAAGTCACAAACACATACACTGACACCAAGTAAAAAAGACATACACTTACACCAAGTAACAAAGACACACACTGACACCCAGTTAGAAACACACACTGACCCCCAGTAACACAGACATACACTGACCCCCAGTAACACAGACATACACTGACACCAAGTCACAAAGACACACACTGACACCCAGTAACAAATAGATACAATGTCACCAAGTCACAAAGACATACACTGACACCAAGTAACAAACACATACACTGATACCCAGTATCACAGACTCTCACTTACACCAAGTAACAAAGACATACACTGACACCAAGTCACAAAGACACACACTGACACCCAGTAACAAAGACATACACTGACACCAAGTCACAAAGACAGACAATTACACCAAGTAACAAAGACATACACTTACACCAAGTATTTTGACATACACTGACACCAAGTAACAAAGACATACACTGATACCCAGTAACACAGAAACACACTTACACCAAGTAACAAAGACATACACTGATACCCAGTAACACAGGCACACACTGACACCCAGCAACACAGACATACACTGACACCAAGTCACAAAGACACACACTGATACCCAGGAACACAGACACACACTGACACACAATAACAAAGACATACACTGATACCAAGTCACAAAGACATACACTGATACCCAGTAACACAGACACACACTGACACCCAGTAACAAACACAGACACTGAAACAAAGTCACAGAGACATAAACTGATACCCAGTAACACAGACACACACTGACACCCAATAACAAAGACATACACTGACACCAAGTCACAAAGACATACTCTGATACCCAGTAACACAGACGCACACTGACAACAAGTAACAAAGTCATACACTGACACCCAGTAACAATGACATACACTGACACCAAGTAACAAAGACATACACTGACACCCAGAAACAAAGACATACACTGACACCAAGTCACAAACACATACACTGACACCAAGTAACAAAGACATACACTTACACCAAGTAACAAAGACATACACTGATACCCAGTAACACAGACACACACTGACACCCAGTTAGAAACACACACTGACCCCCAGTAACACGGACACACACTGACCCCCTGTAACACAGACATACACTGACACCAAGTCACAAAGACACACACTGACACCCAGTAACAAATAGATACACTGTCACCAAGTCACAAAGACATACACTGACACCAACTAACAAAGACATACACTGACACAAAGTCTCAAAGACACACACTGACACCCAGTAACAAAGACATACACTGACACCAAGTCACAAAGACAGACAATTACACCAAGTAACAAAGACATACACTTACACCAAGTATTTTGACATACACTGACACCAAGTAACAAAGACATACACTGATACCCAGTAACACAGAAACACACTTACACCAAGTAACAAAGACATACACTGATACCCAGTAACACAGGCACACACTGACACCCAGTAACACAGACATACACTGACACCATTTCACAAAGACATACACTGATACCCAGGAACACAGACACACACTGACACCCAGTAACAAAGACATACACTGATACCAAGTCACAAAGACATACACTGATACCCAGTAACACAGACACACACTGACACCCAGTAACAAACAC
The DNA here is from genome assembly GCF_036365525.1 of Heterodontus francisci. Classification (NCBI taxonomy): domain Eukaryota; kingdom Metazoa; phylum Chordata; class Chondrichthyes; order Heterodontiformes; family Heterodontidae; genus Heterodontus; species Heterodontus francisci. Next base: position 1,889,464 of record NW_027140794.1, read on the forward strand.
AGACACTGATACCAAGTCACAAAGACATACACTGATACCCAGTAACACAGACACACACTTACACCCAGTAACAAAGACACACACTTGCACCAAGTAACAAAGACATGCACTGATACCCAGTAACACAGACACACACTTACACCAAGTAACAAAGACAGACACTGATACCCAGTAACACAGACACACACTTACTCCAAGAAACAAAGACATACACTTACACCAAGTAACACAGACATACACTTACACCAAGTATTTTGACTTACACTTCCACCAAGTAACAAAGACATACACTGACACCCAGAAACAAAGACATACACTGACACCAGGTCACAAACACATACACTGACACCAAGTAACAAAGACATACACTTACACCAAGTAACAAAGACACACACTGACACCCAGTTAGAAACACACACTGACCCCCAGTAACACAGACATACACTGACCCCCGGTAACACAGACATACACTGACACCAAGTAACAAAGACATACACTGACACCAAGCAACAAAGACATACACCGACACCAAGTAACAAATACATACACTTACACCAAGTAACAAAGACATACACTGACACCAAGTAACACAGACACACACTTACACCAAGTAACAAAGACAGACTCTTTCACCAAGTAACAAAGACATACACCGACACCAAGTAACAAATACATACACTTACACCAAGTAACAAAGACAGACAATTACACCAAGTAACAAACACATACAATGACACCAAGTAACAAAGGCATACACTGACACCAAGTAACATGACATACACTTACACCAAGTAAAAAAGACACACACTTACACCAAGGAACACAGACATACACTGACACCAAGTAACAAAGACATACACTTACACCAAGTAAAAAAGACAGACAATTACACCAACTAACAAAGACATAAACTTACACCAAGTATTTTGACATACACTGACACCAAGTAACAAAGACATACACTGATTCCCAGTAACAAAGACACACACTTGCACCAAGTAACAAAGACATACACTGATACCCAGTAACACAGACACACACTTACACCAAGTAACAAAGACAGACACTGATACCCAGTAACACAGACACACACTTACTCCAAGAAACAAAGACATACACTTACACCAAGTAACACAGACATACACTGACACCCAGAAACAAAGACATACACTGACACCATATCACAAACACATACACTGACACCAAGTAACAAAGACATACACTTACACCAAGTAACAAAGACACACACTGACACCCAGTTAGAAACACACACTGACCCCCAGTAACACAGACATACACTGACCCCCAGTAACACAGACATACACTGACACCAAGTCACAAACACACTCTGACACCCAGTAACAAATAGATACAATGTCACCAAGTCACAAAGACATACACTGACACCAAGTAACAAACACATACACTGATACCCAGTATCACAGACTCTCACTTACACCAAGTAACAAAGACATACACTGACACCAAGTCACAAAGACACACACTGACACCCAGTTACAAAGACATACACTGACACCAAGTCACAAAGACAGACAATTACACCATGTAACAAAGACATACACTTACACCAAGTATTTTGACATACACTGACACCAAGTAACAAAGACATACACTGATACCCAGTAACACAGAAACACACTTACACCAAGTAACAAAGACATACACTGATACCCAGTAACACAGGCACACACTGACACCCAGCAACACAGACATACACTGACACCAAGTCACAAAGACACACACTGATACCCAGGAACACAGACACACACTGACACACAATAACAAAGACATACACTGATACCAAGTCACAAAGACATACACTGATACCCAGTACCACAGACACACACTGACACCCAGTAACAAACACAGACACTGATACAAAGTCACAAAGACATAAACTGATACCCAGTAACACAGACACACACTGACACCCAATAACAAAGACATACACTGACACCAAGTCAGAAAGACATACACTGATACCCAGTAACACAGACGCACACTGACAACAAGTAACAAAGTCATACACTGACACCCAGTAACAATGACATACACTGACACCAAGTAACAAAGACATACACTGACACCCAGAAACAAAGACATACACTGACACCAAGTCACAAAAACATACACTGACACCATGTAACAAAGACATACACTTACACCAAGTAACAAAGACATACACTGACACCAATTAACAAAGACATACACTGACACCAAGTCTCAAAGACACACACTGACACCCAGTAACAAAGACATACACTGACACCAAGTCACAAAGACAGACAATTACACCAAGTAACAAAGACATACACTTACACCAAGTATTTTGACATACACTGACACCAAGTAACACAGAAACACACTTACTGCATGTAACAAAGACATACACTGATACCCAGTAACACAGGCACACACTGACACTCAGTAACACAGACATACACTGACACCATTTCACAAAGACATACACTGATACCCAGGAACACAGACACACACTGACACCCAGGAACAAAGACATACACTGATACCAAGTCACAAAGACATACACTGATACCCAGTAACACAGACACACACTGACACCCAGTAACAAACACAGACACTGATACCAAGTCACAAAGACATACACTGATACCCAGTAACACAGACACACACTGACACCCAGTAACAAAGACACACACTTGCACCAAGTAACAAAGACATACACTGATACCCAGTAACACAGACACACACTTACACCAAGTAACAAAGACAGACACTGATACCCAGTAACACAGACACACACTTACTCCAAGAAACAAAGACATACACTTACACCAAGTAACACAGACATACACTTACACCAAGTATTTTGACTTAAACTTCCACCAAGTAACAAAGACATACACTGACACCCAGAAACAAAGACATACACTGACACCAAGTCACAAACACATACACTGACACCAAGTAACAAAGACATACACTTACACCAAGTAACAAAGACACACACTGACACCCAGTTAGAAACACACACTGACCCCCAGTAACACAGACATACACTGACCCCCAGTAACACAGACATACACTGACACCAAGTCACAAAGACACACACTGACACCCAGTAACAAATAGATACAATGTCACCAAGTCACAAAGACATACACTGACACCAAGTAACAAACACATACACTGATACCCAGTATCACAGACTCTCACTTACACCAAGTAACAAAGACATACACTGACACCAAGTCACAAAGACACACACTGACACCCAGTAACAAAGACATACACTGTAACCAAGTCACAAAGACAGACAATTACACCAAGTAACAAAGACATACACTTACACCAAGTATTTTGACATACACTGACACCAAGTAACAAAGACATACACTGATACCCAGTAACACAGGCCAACAGTGACACTCAGTAACACAGACATACACTGACACCAAGTCACAAAGACACACACTGATACCCAGGAACACAGACACACACTGACACACAATAACAAAGACATACACTGATACCATGTCACAAAGACATACACTGATACCCAGTAACACAGACACACACTGACACCCAGTAACAAACACAGACACTGATACAAAGTCACAAAGACATACACTGATACCCAGTAACACAGACACACACTGACACCCAATAACAAAGACATACACTGACACCAAGTCACAAAGACATACACTGATTCCCAGTAACACAGACGCACACTGACAACAAGTAACCAAGTCATACACTGACACCCAGTAACAATGACATACACTGACACCAAGTAACAAAGACATACACTGACACCCAGAAACAAAGACATACACTGACACCAAGTCACAAACACATACACTGACACCAAGTAACAAAGACATACACTTACACCAGGTAACAAAGACATACACTGAAACCAAGTAACAAAGACGTACACTGACACCAAGTAACAAAGACATACACTGATACCCAGTAACACAGACACACACTTACACCAAGTAACAAAGACAAACATTGATACCCAGTAACACAGACACACACTGACACCCAGTTAGAAACACACACTGACCCCCAGTAACACAGACACACACTGACCTCCAGTAACACAGACATACATTGACACCAAGACACAAAGACACACACTGACACGCAGTAACAAATAGATACACTGTCACCAAGTCACAAAGACATACAATGACACCAAGTCACAAAGACATACACTGATACACAGTCACACACTTACACCAAGTAACACAGACATACACTGACACCAAGTAACAAAGACATACACTGATACCCAGTATCACAGACAAACACATACAACAAGTAACAAAGCCATACACTGACACCAAGTCACAAAGTCACACACTGACACCCAGTAACAAAGACATGCACTGACACCAAGTCACAAAGACATACACTGATACCCAGGAACACAGACACACACTGACACCCAGTAACAAAGACATACACTGATACCAAGTCACAAAGACATAGACTGATACCCAGTATCACAGACACACACTGACACCCAGTAACAAAGACATACACTGATACCAAGTCACAAAGACATACACTGATACCCAGTAACACAGCCACACACTGACACCGAGTAACAAAGATATACACTGACACCAAGTAACAAAGACATACACTGACACCAAGTAACTTGACATACACTTACACCAAGTAAAAAAGACACACACTTACACCAAAGAACAAAGACAGACAATTACACCAACTAACAAAGACATAAACTTACACCAGGTATTTTGACATACACTGACACCAAGTAACACAGAGAACCACTGATACACAGTAACAAAGACATACACTGGCACCAAGTAACACAGACACGCACTGACACCCAGTAACAAAGACATGCACTGACACCAAGTAACAAAGACATACACTGATACCCAGTAACACAGACACACACTTACACCAAGTAACAAAGATAGACACTTACAACAACTAACAAAGATATACACTTACACCAAGTAACAAAGATATACACTTACACCAAGTAACACAGACATACACTGACACCAAGTCACAAAGACATACACTGACACCAAGTCACAAAGACATACACTAATACACAGACACACACTTACACCAAGTAACACAGACATACACTGACATCAAGTAACAAAGACATACACTGATACCCAGTATCACAGAGACACACTTACACCAAGTAACAAAGACATACACTGACACCAAGTCACAAAGACACACACTGACACCCAGTAACAAAGACATACACTGACATCAAGTCACAAATGCATACACTGATACCCCGGAACACAGACACACACTGACACCCAGTAACAAAGACATACATTTATACCAAGTCACAAAGACATACACTGATACCCAGTAACACAGACACACACTGACGCCCAGTGACAAAGACATACACTGATACCAAGTCACAAAGACATACACTGATACCCAGTAACACAGACACACACTTACACCAAGTAACAGAGACAGACACTTACACCAAGTAACAAAGGCATACACTGACACCAAGGAACAAAGACAGACACTGACACCAAGGAACAAAGACAGACACTGACACCAAGTAACAAAGACAGACAATTACATCAGATAACTAACACATACACTGACACAAAGTAACAAACACATACACTGATACCCAGTAACACAGACACACACTTACACCAAGTTACAAAGACAGACACTGATACCCAGTAACACAGACACACACTTACTCCAAGTAACAAAGACATACACTTACACCAAGTAACACAGACATACACTGACACCAAGTATTTTGACATACACTTACACCAAGTAACAAAGACATACACTGACACCCAGTAACACAGACACACACTGACACCCAGTTAGAAACACACACTGAACCAGTAACACAGACACACACTGACACCCAGTAACACAGACATACACTGACACCAAGTCACAAAGGCACACACTGACACCCAGTAACAAAGACATACACTGACACCAAGTCGCAAAGACATACACTAATACACAGACACACACTTACACCAAGTAACACAGACATACACTGACATCAAGTAACAAAGATATACACTGATACACAGTATCACAGAGACACACTTACACCAAGTAACAAAGACATACACTGACACCAAGTCACAAAGACATACACTTAGACCAAGTAACACAGACATACACTGATACCCAGTAACACAGACACACACTTACACCAAGTAACAGAGACAGACACTTACACCAAGTAACAAAGGCATACGCTGACACCAAGGAACAAAGACAGACACTTATACCAAGTAACAAAGACAGACAATTACATCAAGTAACAAACACATACACTGACACCAAGTAACAAACACATACACTGATACCCAGTAACACAGACACACACTTACACCATGTAACAAAGACATACACTTACACCAAGTAACACAGACATACACTGACACCAAGTCACAAAGACATACACTGACACCAAGTCACAAAGACATACACTAATACACAGACACACACTTACACCAAGTAACACAGACATACACTGACTTCAAGTAACAAAGACATACACTGATACCCAGTATCACAGAGACACACTTACACCAAGTAACAAAGACATACACTGACACCAAGTCACAAAGACACACACTGACTCCCAGTAACAAAGACATACACTGACATCAAGTCACAAAGGCATACACTGATACCCAGGAACACAGACACACACTGACACCCAGTAACAAAGACATACATTTATACCAAGTCACAAAGACATACACCGATACCCAGTAACACAGACACACACTGACACCCAGTGACAAAGACATACACTGATACCAAGTCACAAAGACATACACTGATACCCAGTAACACAGACACACACTTACACCAAGTAACAGAGACAGACACTTACACCAAGTAACAAAGGCATACACTGACACCAAGGAACAAAGACAGACACTGACACCAAGTAACAAAGACAGACAATTACATCAAATAACAAACACATACACTGATACCAAGTAACAAACACATACACTGATACCCAGTAACACAGACACACACTTACACCAAGTTACAAAGACAGACACTGATACCCAGTAACACAGACACACACTTACACCAAGTAACAAAGACATACACTTACATCAAGTAACACAGACATACACTTACACCAAGTATTTTGACATACACTTACACCAAGTAACAAAGACATACACTGACACCCAGTAACACAGACACACACTGACACCCAGTTAGAAACACACACTGACCCAGTAACACAGACACACACTGACACCCAGTAACACAGACATACACTGACACCAAGTCACAATGGCACACACTGACACCCAGTAACAAAGACATACACTGACACCAATTCACAAAGACATACACTAATACACAGACACACACTTACACCAAGTAACACAGACATACACTGACATCAAGTAACAAAGATATACACTGATACCCAGTATCACAGAGACACACTTACACCAAGTAACAAAGACATACACTGACACCAAGTCACAAAGACACACACTGACACCCAGTAACAAAGACATACACTGACATCAAGTCACAAAGACATACACTGATACCCAGGAACACAGACACACACTGACACCCAGTAACAAAGACATTCACTGATACCAAGTCACAAAGACATACACTGATACCCAGTAACACAGACACACACTGACACCCAGTGAAAAAGACACACACTGATACCCAGTAACACAGACACTCACTTACACCAGGTAACAAAGACGTACATGGGGACCAAGTCACAAAGACACATTTTGACACCCAGTAACAAAGACATGCACTGACACCAAGTATCAAAGACATACACTAATACACAGACACACACTAACACCAAGGAACACAGACATACACTAACATCAAGTAACAAAGACATATACTTACACCAAGTAACAAAGACAGACAATTACACCAAGTAACAAAGACATACACTTACACCAATTATTTTGACATAAACTGACACCAAGTAACAAAGACATACATTGATACCCAGTAACACAGACACACACTTAAACCAAGTAAAAAAGACATACACTGACACCAAGTCACAAAGACACACACTGACACCCAGTAACAAAGACATACACTTACACCAAGTAACAAACACACATACTTACACCAAGTAACAAAGACATACACTGTCACCAAGTAACAAAGACATACACTTACACCATGTAACAAAGACAGACAATTGCACCAAGTAACAAAGACATACACTTACACCAAGTATTTTGACATACACTTGCACCAAGTAACAACGACATACACTGACACCCAGTAACTAAGACATACAATGACACCAAGTCACAAACACATACACTGACACCAAGTAACAAAGACATACATTGATACCCAGTAACACAGACACACACTGACCACCAGTAACACAGACATACACTTACACCAAGTAACAAAGACATACACTGACACCAAGTAACAAAGACATTCTCAGATACCCAGTAACACAGACGCACACTGACACCAAGTAACAAAGACATACACTTACACCAAGTAACGCAGACATACACTTACACCAAGTATTTTGACATACACTTACACCAAGTAACAAAGACATACACTGACACCCAGTAACAAAGAAATCCACTGACAACAAGTCACAAACACATACACTGACACCAAGTAACAAAGACATACACTTACAACAAGTAACAAAGACATAAACTGACACCAAGTAACAAAGACATACAATAACACCAAGTATTTTGACATGCACTGCCACCAAGTAGCAAAGAAATACACTGATACACAATCACACAGACACACACTTACACCAAGTAACAAAGACATACACTGACACCCAGGAAAACAGACACACACTGACACCAAGTAACAAAGACACACACTTACACCAAGTAACAAAGACATACACTTACACCATGTATTTTGACATACACTGACACCAAGTCACAAAGACATACACTGATACCCAGTAAAAAAGACATACACTGATACCCAGTAACACAGACGCACACTTACACCAAGTAACACAGACATACACTTACACCAAGTATTTTGAAATACACTTACACCAGGTCACAAAGACATACACTGATACCCAGTAAAAAAGACATACACTGATACCCAGTAACACAGACACACACTTACACCAAGTAACAGAGACAGACACTTACACCAAGTAACAAAGGCATACGCTGACACCAAGGAACAAAGACAGACACTTATACCAAGTAACAAAGACAGACAATTACATCAAGTAACAAACACATACACTGACACCAAGTAACAAACACATACACTGATACCCAGTAACACAGACACACACTTACACCATGTAACAAAGACATACACTTACACCAAGTAACACAGACATACACTGACACCAAGTCACAAAGACATACACTGACACCAAGTCACAAAGACATACACTAATACACAGACACACACTTACACCAAGTAACACAGACATACACTGACTTCAAGTAACAAAGACATACACTGATACCCAGTATCACAGAGACACACTTACACCAAGTAACAAAGACATACACTGACACCAAGTCACAAAGACACACACTGACTCCCAGTAACAAAGACATACACTGACATCAAGTCACAAAGGCATACACTGATACCCAGGAACACAGACACACACTGACACCCAGTAACAAAGACATACATTTATACCAAGTCACAAAGACATACACCGATACCCAGTAACACAGACACACACTGACACCCAGTGACAAAGACATACACTGATACCAAGTCACAAAGACATACACTGATACCCAGTAACACAGACACACACTTACACCAAGTAACAGAGACAGACACTTACACCAAGTAACAAAGGCATACACTGACACCAAGGAACAAAGACAGACACTGACACCAAGTAACAAAGACAGACAATTACATCAAATAACAAACACATACACTGATACCAAGTAACAAACACATACACTGATACCCAGTAACACAGACACACACTTACACCAAGTTACAAAGACAGACACTGATACCCAGTAACACAGACACACACTTACACCAAGTAACAAAGACATACACTTACATCAAGTAACACAGACATACACTTACACCAAGTATTTTGACATACACTTACACCAAGTAACAAAGACATACACTGACACCCAGTAACACAGACACACACTGACACCCAGTTAGAAACACACACTGACCCAGTAACACAGACACACACTGACACCCAGTAACACAGACATACACTGACACCAAGTCACAATGGCACACACTGACACCCAGTAACAAAGACATACACTGACACCAATTCACAAAGACATACACTAATACACAGACACACACTTACACCAAGTAACACAGACATACACTGACATCAAGTAACAAAGATATACACTGATACCCAGTATCACAGAGACACACTTACACCAAGTAACAAAGACATACACTGACACCAAGTCACAAAGACACACACTGACACCCAGTAACAAAGACATACACTGACATCAAGTCACAAAGACATACACTGATACCCAGGAACACAGACACACACTGACACCCAGTAACAAAGACATTCACTGATACCAAGTCACAAAGACATACACTGATACCCAGTAACACAGACACACACTGACACCCAGTGAAAAAGACACACACTGATACCCAGTAACACAGACACTCACTTACACCAGGTAACAAAGACGTACATGGGGACCAAGTCACAAAGACACATTTTGACACCCAGTAACAAAGACATGCACTGACACCAAGTATCAAAGACATACACTAATACACAGACACACACTAACACCAAGGAACACAGACATACACTAACATCAAGTAACAAAGACATATACTTACACCAAGTAACAAAGACAGACAATTACACCAAGTAACAAAGACATACACTTACACCAATTATTTTGACATAAACTGACACCAAGTAACAAAGACATACATTGATACCCAGTAACACAGACACACACTTAAACCAAGTAAAAAAGACATACACTGACACCAAGTCACAAAGACACACACTGACACCCAGTAACAAAGACATACACTTACACCAAGTAACAAACACACATACTTACACCAAGTAACAAAGACATACACTGTCACCAAGTAACAAAGACATACACTTACACCATGTAACAAAGACAGACAATTGCACCAAGTAACAAAGACATACACTTACACCAAGTATTTTGACATACACTTGCACCAAGTAACAACGACATACACTGACACCCAGTAACTAAGACATACAATGACACCAAGTCACAAACACATACACTGACACCAAGTAACAAAGACATACATTGATACCCAGTAACACAGACACACACTGACCACCAGTAACACAGACATACACTTACACCAAGTAACAAAGACATACACTGACACCAAGTAACAAAGACATTCTCAGATACCCAGTAACACAGACGCACACTGACACCAAGTAACAAAGACATACACTTACACCAAGTAACGCAGACATACACTTACACCAAGTATTTTGACATACACTTACACCAAGTAACAAAGACATACACTGACACCCAGTAACAAAGAAATCCACTGACAACAAGTCACAAACACATACACTGACACCAAGTAACAAAGACATACACTTACAACAAGTAACAAAGACATAAACTGACACCAAGTAACAAAGACATACAATAACACCAAGTATTTTGACATGCACTGCCACCAAGTAGCAAAGAAATACACTGATACACAATCACACAGACACACACTTACACCAAGTAACAAAGACATACACTGACACCCAGGAAAACAGACACACACTGACACCAAGTAACAAAGACACACACTTACACCAAGTAACAAAGACATACACTTACACCATGTATTTTGACATACACTGACACCAAGTCACAAAGACATACACTGATACCCAGTAAAAAAGACATACACTGATACCCAGTAACACAGACGCACACTTACACCAAGTAACACAGACATACACTTACACCAAGTATTTTGAAATACACTTACACCAGGTCACAAAGACACACACTGACACCCAGTAACAAAGACATACACTGACACCAAGTCACAAAGACATACTTTGATACCCAGTAAAAAAGAAATACACTAATACCCAGTAACACAGACGCACACTTGCACCAAGTAACAAAGACATACACTTACACCAAGTAACAAAGACAGACAATTACATCAAGTAACAAAGTCATACACTTACACCAAGTATTTTGACATACACTTGCACCAAGTAACAAAGACATACACTGTCACCCAGGAACACAGACACACACTGACACCAAGTAACAAATACACACACTTACACCAAGTAACAAAGACATACACTGATACACAGTAACACAGACACACACTTACACCAAGTGACAAAGACATACACTGACACCAAGTAACAAAGACATACACTGACACCCAGTAACAAAGACATACACTGACACAAAGTCTCAAAGACACACACTGACACCCAGTAACAAAGACATACACTGACACCAAGTCTCAAAGTCATACACTGATAACCAGGAAAAAAGACATTCACTGATACCCAGTAACACAGACGCACACTTACACCAAGTAACAAAGACATACACTAACACCAAGTAACAAAGACACACACTGATACACAGTAACACAGACACACACTTACACCAAGTAACAAAGACATACACTGACACCAAGTCAAAAAGACACACACTGACACCCAGTAACAAAGACATACACTGACACCAAGTCACAAAGACACACACTGACACCCAGTAACAAAGACATACACTGACACCAAGTCACAAATACATACACTGATACCCAGTAAAAAAGACAAACACTGATACCCAGTAACACAGACGCACACTTACACCAAGTAACAAAGATATACACTTACACCAAGTAACAAAGACACATACTTACACCAAGTAACACAGACATACACTGACACCAATTAACAAAGACATACACTTACACAAAGTAACAAAGACAGACAATTACATCAAGTAACAAAGACATACAATTACACCAAGTATTTTGACATACACTTGCACCAAGTAACAAAGACATACACTGACACCCAGTAACTAAGACATACAATGACACCAAGTCACAAACACATACACTGACACCAAGTAACTAAGACATACACTTACACCCAGTAACAAAGACATACATTGATACCCAGTAACACAGACACACACTGACACCCAGTTAGAAACACAAAAAGACCCCCAGTAACACAGACACTAACGGACCCCCAGTAACACAGACGCACACTTACACCAAGTGACAAAGACATACACTTACACCAAGTAACACTGACGTACACCTGCACCAAGTATTTTGACATACACTGACACCAAGTAGCAAAGACATACAATGACACCCAGTGACAAAGAAATCCACTGACACCAAGTAACAAAGACATACACTGACACCCAGGAGCACAGACACACACTGACACCAAGTAACAAAAACACACACTTACACCAAGTAACAAAGACATACACTTACACCAAGTATTTTGACATACACTGCCACCAAGTAACAAAGACATACACTGATACACAGTAACACAGACACACACTTACACCAAGTAACAAAGACATACACTGACACCAAGTCACAAAGACACACACTGACACCCAGTAATAAAGACATACACTGACACCAAGTAGCAAAGACATACACTGATACCCAGTAACACAGACACACACTTACACCAAGTAACAAAGACATGCGCTGACACCAAGTCACAAAGACACACACTGACACCCAGTAACAAAGACATACACTGACACCAAGTAACAAAGACATACATTGATACCAAGTCACAAAGACATACACTGATACCCAGTAACACAGACACACAGTGACACCAAGTAACAAAGACAAACACTGACACCAAGTAACAAAGGCATACACTTACACCAAGTAACAAAGACACACACTTACACCAAGTAACAAAGACATACACTTACACCAAGTATTTTGACATACACTGACCACCAAGTCACAAAGACATACACTGATACCCAGTAAAAAAGACATACACTGATACCCAGTAACACAGACGCACACTTACACCAAGTAACACAGACATACACTTACACCAAGTATTTTGAAATACACTTACACCAGGTCACAAAGACACACACTGACACCCAGTAACAAAGACATACACTGACACCAAGTCACAAAGACATACACTGATACCAAGTAAAAAAGACATACACTGATACCCAGTAACACAGACGCACACTTGCACCAAGTAACAAAGACATACACTTACACCAAGTAACAAAGACAGAAAATTACATCAAGTAACAAAGACATACACTTACGCCAAGTATTTTGACATACACTTGCACCAAGTAACAAAGACATACACTGTCACCCAGGAACACAGACACACACTCACACCAAGTAACAAAGACATACACTTACACCAAGTAACAAAGACATACACTGACACACAGTAACACGGACACACACTTACACCAAGTGACAAAGACATACACTGACACCAAGTAACAAAGACATACACTGACACCCAGTAACAAAGACATACACTGACACCAAGTCTCAAAGACACACACTGACACCCAGTAACAAAGACAGACACTGACACCAAGTCTCAAAGACATACACTGATACCCAGGATAAAAGACATACACTGATACCCAGTAACACAGACGCACACTTACACCAAGTAACAAAGACACATACTTACACCAAGTAACACAGACATACACTGACACCAATGAACAAAGTAATCCACTGACACCAAGTAACAAAGACATACACTGACACCCAGGAACACAGACACACACTGACACCAAGTAACAAAGACACACACTTACACCAAGTAACAAAGACATACACTTACACCAAGTATTTTGACATACACTGCCACCAAGTAACAAAGACAAACACTGATACACAGTAACACAGACACACACTTACACCAAGTAACAAAGACATACACTGACACCAAGTCACAAAGACACACACTGACACCCAGTAACAAAGACATACACTGACACAAAGTCACAAAGACACACACTGACACCCAGTAAAAAAGACATACACTGACACCAAGTCACAAATACATACACTGATACCCAGTAAAAAAGACATACACTGATACCCAGTAACACAGACGCACACTTACACCAAGTAACAAAGATATACACTTACACCAAGTAACAAAGACACATACTTACACCATGTAACACAGACATACACTGACACCAATTAACAAAGACATACACTTACACAAAGTAACAAAGACAATTACATCAAGTAACAAAGACATACAATTACACCAAGTATTTTGACATACACTTGCACCAAGTAACAAAGACATACACTGACACCCAGTAACTAAGACATACAATGACACCAAGTCACAAACACATTCACTGACACCAAGTAACAAAGACATACAATTACACCCAGTAACAAAGACATACATTGATACCCAGTAACACAGACACACACTGACACCCAGTTAGAAACGCAAAAAGACCCCAGTAACACAGACACTCACGGACACCCAGTAACACAGACATACACTTACACCAAGTGACAATGACATACAATGACACCAAGTAACAAAGACATACACTTACACCAAGTAACACTGACGTACACTGACACCCAGTGACAAAGAAATCCACTGACACCAAGTAACAAAGACATACACTGACACCCAGGAGCACAGACACACACTGACACCAAGTAACAAAGACACACACTTGCACCAAGTAACAAAGACATACACTTACACCAAGTATTTTGACATACACTGCCACCAAGTAACAAAGACATACACTGATGCACAGTAACACAGACACACACTTACACCAAGTAACAAAGACATACACTGACACCAAGTCACAAAGACACACACTGACACCCAGTAATAAAGACATACACTGACACCAAGTAACAAAGACATACACTGATACCCAGTAACACAGACACACACTTACACCAAGTAACAAAGACATGCGCTGATACCCAGTAAAAAATACATACACTGATACCCAGTAACACAGACGCACACTTACACCAAGTAACAAAGACATACACTTACACCAAGTAACAAAGAAACATACTTACACCAAGTAACAAAGACGCACACTTACACCAAGTAACAAAGACATACACTGACAACAAGTAACAAAGACTTACACTGATACCCAGTAACACAGGCGCACACTGACACCAAGTATTTTGACATACACTTACACCCAGTAACAAAGACATACACTGACACCCAGTAACAAAGTAATCCACTGACACCAAGTCACAAACACATTCACTGACACCAAGTAACAAAGACATAGACTTACACCAAGTAACAAAGACATACACTGACACCCAGGAACACAGACACACACTGACACCAAGTAACAAAGACACACATTTACACCAAGTAACAAAGACATACACTGACAAGAAATAACAAAGTCACACACTTACACCAAGTAACACAGACATACACTGACACCAAGTAACACAGACATACACTGACACCAAGTAACAAAGACACACACTTACACCAAGTAACAAAGACATACACTTACACCAAGTATTTTGACATACACTGACGCCAAGTCACAAAGACATACACTGATACCCAGTAAAAAAGACATACACTGATACCCAGTAACACAGACGCACACTTACACCAAGTAACACAGACATACACTGACACCAAGTATTTTGAAATACACTTACACCAGGTCACAAAGACACACACTGACACGCAGTAACAAAGACATACACTGACACCAAGTCACAAAGACATACACTGATACCCAGTAAAAAAGACATGCACTGATACCCAGTAACACAGACGCACACTTGCACCAAGTAACAAAGGCATACACTTACACCAAGTAACAAAGACAGACAATTACATCAAGTAACAAAGACATACACTTACACCAAGTATTTTGACATACACTTGCACCAAGTAACAAAGACATACACTGATACACAGTAACACAGAAACACACTTACACCAAGTGACAAAAACATACACTGACACCAAGTAACAAAGACACACACTGACACCCAGTAACAAAGACGTACACTGACACCAAGTCTCAAAGACATACACTGATACCCAGGAAAAAAGACATACACTGATACCCAGTAACACAAACGCACACTTACACCAAGTAACAAAGACATACACTTACACCAAGTAACAAAGACACATACTTACACCAAGTAACACAGACATACACTGACACCAATGAACAAAGAAATCCACTGACACCAAGTAACAAAGACATACACTGACACCCAGGAACACAGACACACACTGACACCAAGTAACAAAGACACACACTTACACCAAGTAACAAAGACATACACTTACACCAAGTATTTTGACATACACTGCCACCAAGTAACAAAGACACACACTGATACACAGTAACACAGACACACACTTACACCAAGTAACAAAGACATACACTGACACCAAGTCATAAAGACACACACTGACACCCAGTAACAAAGACATACACTGACACCAAGTCACAAAGACATGCACTGATACCCAGTAAAAAAGACATACACTTACACCCAGTAACACAGACGCACACTTACACCAAGTAACAAAGATATACACTTACACCAAGTAACAAAGACACATACTTACACCAAGTAACACAGACATATACTGACACCAATTAACAAAGACATACACGTACACAAAGTAACAAAGACAGACAATTACATCAAGTAACAAAGACATACAATTGCACGAAGTATTTTGACATACACTTGCACCAAGTAACAAAGACATACACTGACACCCAGTAACTAAGACATACAATGACACCAAGTCACAAACACATACACTGACACCAAGTAACAAATACATACACTTACACCCAGTAACAAAGACATACATTGATACCCAGTAACACAGAGACACACGGACACCCAGTTAGAAACACACAAAGACCCCCAGTAACACAGACACTCACGGACCCCCAGTAACACAGACACACACTTACACCAAGTGACAAAGACAAAAAATGACACCAAGTAACAAAGACATACACTGATACCCAGTAACACAGACGCACACTTACACCAAGTAACAAAGACATACACTTACACCAAGTAACACTGACGTACACCTGCACTAAGTATTTTGACATACACTTACACCAAGTAGCAAAGACATACACTGACACCCAGTGACAAAGAAATCCACTGACACCAAGTAACAAAGACATACACTGACACCCAGGAGCACAGACACACACTGAAACCAAGTAACAAAGACACACACTTACACCAAGTAACAAAGACATACACTTACACCAAGTATTTTGACGTACACTGCCACCAAGTAACAAAGACATACACTGATACACAGTTACACAGACACACACTTACACCCAGTAATAAAGACATACACTGGCACCAAGTAACAAAGACATGCGCTGACACCAAGTCACAAAGACACACACTGACACCCAGTAACAAAGACATACACTGACACCAAGTCACAAAGACATGCACTGATACCCAGTAAAAAATACATACACTGATACCCAGTAACACAGACGCACACTTACACCAAGTAACAAAGACATACACTTACACCAAGTAACAAAGACACATACTTACACCAAGTAACACAGACAAACACTGACACCAAGTAACAAAGACATACACTTACACCAAGTAACAAAGACATACACTTACACCAAATATTTTGACATACACTTGCACCAAGTGACAAAGACATACACTGACACCCAGTGACTAAGACATACAATGACACCAAGTCACAAACACATACACTGACACCAAGTAACAAAGACATACATTGATACCCAGTTACACAGAAACACACTGACACCCAGTTAGAAACACACAATGACCCGCAGTAACACAGACACACACTGACCCCCAGTAACACAGAAACACACTTACACCAAGTAACAAAGACATACACTGACACCAAGTAACAAAGACATACACTGATACCAAGTAACACAGACGCACACTTACACCAAGTAACAAAGACATACACTGACACCAAGTAACAAAGACACACATTTACACCAAGTAACAAAGACATACACTGACAAGAAATAACAAAGTCACACACTTACACCAAGTAACACAAACATACACTGACACCAAGTAACACAGACATACACTGACACCAAGTAACAAAGACACACACTTACACCAAGTAACAAAGACATACACTTACACCAAGTATTTTGACATACACTGACACCAAGTCACAAAGACATACACTGATACCCAGTAAAAAAGACATACACTGATACCCAGTAACACAGACGCACACTTACACCAAGTAACACAGACACACACTTACACCAAGTAACAAAGACATAAACTGACACCAAGTAACAAAGACATACACTGATACCCAGTAACACAGACGCACAGTTACACAAAGTAACAAAGACATACAATGACACCAAGTAACAAAGACATACACTGATACCCAGTAACACAGGCGCACACTTACACCAAGTAACAAAGACATACACTTACACCAAGTAACACTGACTTACACCTACACCAGGTATTTTGACATACACTTACACCAAGTAACAAAGACATGCACTGACACCCAGTAACAAAGAAATCCACTGACACCAAGTAGTAAAGACATACACTGACACCCAGGAACACAGACACACACTGACACCAAGTAACAAAGACACACACTTACACCAAGTAACAAAGACATACTCTTACACCAAGTATTTTGACATACACTGCCACCAAGTAACAAAGACATACACTGAATCACAGTAACACAGACACACACCAACACCAAGTAACAAAGACATACACTGACACCAAATCACAAAGACACACACTGACACCCAGTAATAAAGACATACACTGACACCAAGTAACAAAGACATACACTGATACCCAGTAACACAGACACACACTTACACCAAGTAACAGACATACGCTGACACCAAGTCACAAAGACACATACTGACACCCAGCAACAAAGACATACACTGACACCAAGTAACAAAGACATACTCTGATACCCAGTAACACAGACACACACTTACACCAAGTAACAGACATACACTGACACCAAGTCACAAAGACATACACCGATACCCAGTAATAAAGACACACACTGATACCCAGTAACACAGACGCACACTTACACCAAGTAACAAAGACATACACTTACACCAAGTAACAAAGACACATACTTACACCAAGTAACACAGACATACACTGACACCAAGTAACAAAGACATACACTTACACCAAGTAACAAAGACAGACCCTCACACCAAGTAACAAAGACATACACTTACACCAAGTATTTTGACAAACACTTGCACCAAATAACACAAACATACACTGACACCCAGTAGCTAAGACATACAATGACACCAAGTCACAAACACATACACTGACACCAAGTAACAAAGACATACACTTACATCCAGTAACAAAGACATAAATTGATACCCAGTAACACAGACACACACTGACACCCGGTTGGAAACACACAATGACCCCCAGTAACACAGACACACACTGACCCCGTGTAACAAAGACACGTACTTACACCAAGTCACAAAGACATACACTGATACCCAGTAAAAAAGACATACACTGATACCCAGTAACACAGACGCACACTTACGCCAAGTAACAAAGACATACACTTACACCAAGTAACAAAGACACATACTTACACCAAGTAACACAGACATGCACTGACACCAATTAACAAAGACATACACTTACACCAAGTAACAAAGACAGACAATTACATCAAGTAACAAAGACATGCACTTACACCAAGTGTTTTGACATACACTTGCACCAAGTAACAAAGACATACACTGACACCCAGTAAGTAAGACATACAATGACACCAAGTCACAAACACATACACTGACACCAAGTAACAAAGACATACACTTACACCCAGTAACAAAGACAAACATTGATACCCAGTAACACAGACACACATGACACCCAGTTAGAAACACACAATGACACCCAGTAACACAGACACACACTGACTCCCAGTAACACAGACACACACTTACACCAAGTAACAAAGACATACACTTACACCAATTAACAGAGACATCCACTGACACCCAAGAACACAGACACACACTGACACCAAGTAACAAAGACACACATTTACACCAAGTAACAAAGACATACACTGACAAGAAATAACAAAGACACACACTTACACCAAGTAACACAGACATACACTGACACCAAGTAACAAAGACACACACTTACACCAAGTAACAAAGACATACACTTACACCAAGTATTTTGACATACACTGACACCAAGTAACAAAGACATACACTGATACCCAGTAACACAAACACACACTTACACCAAGTAGCAAAGACGTACACTGGCACCAAGTCACAAAGACACACAATGACACCCAGTAACAAAGACATACACTGACAGCAAGTCACAAAGACATACACTGATACCCAGTGATACAGACACACACATTGGCGCAGGCGTTAGCACCGCGGCCTCACAGCTCCAGGGACCCGGGTTCGATTCTGGGTACTGCCTGTGCGGTGTTTTCAAGTTCTCCCTGTGCCAGCGTGAGTTTCCTCCTGGTGCTCCGGTTTCCTCCCACATGCCAAAGACTTGCAGGTTGATAGGTTAATTGGCCATCATAAATTGCCCCTAGTATAGGTAGGTGGTAGGGAAATATACAGGGATAGGTGGGGATGTGATGGGAATACGAAATTAGTGTAGGATTAGCATAAATGGGTGGTTGATGGTCGGCACAGACACGGTGGGCCGAAGGGTCTGTTTAAGTGCTGTATCTCCAAACTAAACAAAGTGCTGACACCTAGTGTCACAGACAAACACTGACAGCCAGTAACACAAACATACACACACTGACACCCAGTAACACAGAGAACCACTGATACACAGTAACAAAGACATACACTGACACCAAGTAACACAGACACACACTGACACCCAGTAACAAAGACATACACTGACACCAAGTAACAAAGACATACATTGATACCAAGTCAAAAAGACATACACTGATAACCAGTAACACAGACACACAGTGACACCAAGTAACACAGACATACACTGACACCAAGTAACAAAGACATACACTTACACCAAGTATTTTGACATACACTGACACCAAGTAACAAACACATACACTGACACCAAGTCACAAAGACACACACTGACACCCAGTAACAAAGACATACGCTGACACCAAGTCATAAAGTCATACACTGATATCCAGTAACACAGACACACATTACACCAAGTAACACAGACATACACTGACAACAAGTTACAAAGACATACACTGATACCCAGTAACACAGACACACACTTACACCAAGTAACAAAGACAGATCCTGATACCCAGTAGCACAGACACACACTTACACCATGTAACACAGACATACACTGACAACAAGTTACAAAGACATACACTGATACCCAGTAACAAAGACACACATTACACCAAGTAACACAGACATACACTGACACCAGGTTACAAAGACATACACTGACACCCAGTAACACAGAAACACACGGACACCAAGTAACAAAGACTCACACTTACACCAAGTAACACAGACACAGACTGACGCCCAGTAACACAGACACACACTTACACCAAGTAACAAAGACATACACTGACACCAAGTAACAAAGACATACACTTACACCAAGTGTCAAAGGCATGCACTGACACCAGTTAACAAAGACATACACTGATACCCAGTAACACAGACACACCCTTACACCAAGTAACAAAGACATACACTGATACCCAGTAACACAGATACACACTTACACCATGTAACACAGACATACACTGACACCAAGTAACAAAGACATACACTGACACCAAGTGACAAAGACATACACTGACACCCAGTAACAAAGACATACACTGACACCCAGTAACACAGACACACACGGACACCAAGTAACAAAGACACACACTTACCCCAAGTAACACAGACACACACTGACACCTAGTAACAAAGACACACACTGACACCAAGTAACACAGACATACACTGACACCAAGTAACAAAGACAGACAATTACACCAAGTAACAAAGACATACACATACACCAAGTATTTTGTCATCCACTGACACCAAGTTACAAAGACATACACTGATACCCAGTAACACAGTCACACAATGGGGGGGGGGCACATTGGTGCCGTGGTTGGCACCGCAGCCTCACAGCTCCAGGGACCCGGATTCGATTCTGGTTTCTGCCTGTGCGGAGTTTGCAAGTTCTCCCTGTGTCTGCGGGAGTTTCCTCCGGTTGCTCCGGTTTCCTCCCACATGCCAAAGACTTGCAGGTTGATAGGTTAATTGGCCATCATAAATTGGCCTGAATATAGGTAGGTGGTCGGGAAATATATAGGGACAGGTGGGGACGTGATAGGAATACGGGATTAGTGTAGGATTAGAATTAATGTGTGTTTGATGGTCGGCACAGACTCGGTGGGCCGAAGGGCCTGTTTAAGTGCTGTATCTCTAACCAAAACTAAATACTGACACCTAGTGTCACAGACACACACTGACACCCAGTAACACAAACAAACACACTGACACCATGAAACACAGACATACACTTACACCAAGTAACAAAGACGTACACTGACACCCAGTAACAAAGACATACAATGACACCCAGTAACACAGACACACACGGACACCAAGTAACAAAGACACACACTTACACCAAGTTACACAGACACACACTGACACCCAGTAACACAAACGAACAGACTGACACCATGCAACACAGACATACACTGACACCAAGTAACAAAGACATCCACTTACACCAAGTACCAAAGACACACACTTGCACCAAGTGACACAGGCGTACACTGACACCAAGTAACAAAGACATACACTTACACCAAGTATTTTGACATACACTGACACCAAGTCACAAAGACATACACTGATACCCAGTAACGCAGACATCCACTTACACCAAGTAACAAAGACATACACTGACACCAAGTAACAAAGACATACACTTACACCAAGTAACAAATACATACACTGACACCAAGTAACAAAGACATACACTGATACCCAGTAACACAGACACACACTTACACCAAGTAACAAAGACATACTCTGATACCCAGTAACACGGACACACATTTACACCAAGTAACACAGACATACATTGACACCAAGTAACAAAGACATACACTGATACCCAGTAACACAGGCACACACTGGGGGGTGGGGGGTGCGGGGCACATTGACGCAGGGGTTAGCACCGCAGCCTCTCAGCTCCAGGGACCCGGGGTCGATTCTGGGTACTGCCTGTGCGGCGTTTTCAAGTTTTCCCTGTGCCAGCGTGAGTTTCCTCCTGGTGCTCCGGTTTCCTCCCACATGCCAAAGACTTGCAGGTTGATAGGTTAATTGGCCATCATAAATTGCCCATAGAATAGGTAGGTTGTAGGGAAATATATAGGGATAGGTGGGGATGTGATCGGAATACGGAATTAGTGTAGGATTAGCATAAATGGGTGGTTGATGGTCGGCACAGACACGGTGGGCCGAAGGGCCTGTTCAGTGCAGTGTCTCTTAAACTAAACTAAGTGCTGACACCTACTGTCACAGACACACACTGACAGCCAGTAACACAAACATACACACACTGACACCCAGTAACACAGAGAACCACTGATACACAGTAACAAAGACATTCACTGACACAAAGTCACACAGACACACACTGACACCCAGTAACAAAGACATACATTGATACCAAGTCACAAAGACATACACTGATACCCAGTAACACAGACACACAGTGACACCAAGTAACAAAGACAAACACTGACACCAAGTAACAAAGGCATACACTTCCACCAAGTAACAAAGACACACACTTACACCAAGTAACAAAGACACACACTTACACCAAGTAACACAGACATACACTGACACCAAGTAACAAAGACATACATTGATACCAAGTCACAAAGACATACACTGATACCCAGTAACACAGACACACAGTGACACCAAGTAACAAAGACAAACACTGACACCAAGTAACAAAGGCATACACTTCCACCAAGTAACAAAGACACACACTTACACCAAGTAACAAAGACACACACTTACACCAAGTAACACAGCCATACACTGACACCAAGTAACAAAGACAGACAATTACACCAAGTAACAAAGACATACACTTACACCAAGTATTTTGACATACACTGACACCAAGTAACAAAGACATGCACTGATACCCAGTAACACAGACACACACTTGCACCAAGTAACAAAGACATACACTGACACCAAGTCACAAAGACACACACTGACACTCAGTAACAAAGACATACACTGACACCAAGTCATAAAGACATACACTGATACCCAGTAACACAGACACACATTACACCAAGTAACACAGACATACACTGACACCAAGTTACAAAGACATACACTGATACCCAGTAACACAGACACACACTTACACCAAGTAACAAAGACAGATACTGATACCCAGTAACACAGACACACACTTACACCATGTAACAAAGACATACACTGACACCAGGTTACAAAGACATACACTGACACCCAGTAACACAGACACACACGGACACCAAGTAACAAAGACACACACTTACACCAAGTAACACAGACACACACTGACACCCAGTAACACAGACACACACTTACACCAAGTAACAAAGACATACACTGACACCAAGTAACAAAGAAAGACACTGACACCAATTAACAAAGACATACACTGAGACCCAGTAACACAGACACACACTTACACCAAGTAACAAAGACATACACTGATCCCCTGTAACACAGACACACACATACACCATGTAAAACAGACATACACTTACACCAAGTAACAAAGACATACACTGACACCAAGTGTCAAAGACATACACTTACAACAAGTAACAAAGACATACACTGACAGCAAGTAACAAAGACATACACTGATACCCAGTAACACAGACACACACTTACACCATGTAACACAGACATACGCTTACACCAAGTAACAAAGACACACACTTACACCAAGTAACACAGACATACACTGACACCAGGTAACAAAGACATACACTGACACCACGTAACAAAGACAGACAATTACACCAAGTAACAAAGACATACACTTACACCAAGTATTTTGACATACACTGTCACCATGGAACGAAGAGATACACTGATACCCAGTAACACAGGCAGACACTTACACCAAGTAACAAAGACATACACTGACACCAAGTCACAAAGACACACACTGACACCCAATAACAAAGACATAGACTGACACCAAGTAACACAGACAGACACTGATACCCAGTAACACAGACACACAGTGACACCAAGTAACAAAGACAAACACTGACACCAAGTAACAAAGGCATACACTTACACCAAGTAACAAAGACACACACTTACACCAAGTAACACAGACATACACTGACACCAAGTAACAAAGACATACACTGATACCCAGTAACACAGACACACACTTGCACCAAGTAACAAAGACATACACTGACACCAAGTCACAAAGACACACACTGACACCCAGTAACAAAGACATACACTGACACCAAGTCATCAAGACATACACTGATACCCAGTAACACAGACACACACGGACACCAAATAACACAGACATACACTGACACCAAGTTACAAAGACATACACTGATACCCAGTAACACAGACACACACTTACACCAAGTAACAAAGACATACACTGACACCAAGTAACAAAGAAAGACACTGACACCAATTAACAAAGACATACACTGATACCCAGTAACACAGACACAGACTTACACCCAGTAACAAAGACATAGACTGACACCAAGTAACACAGACATACACTGACACCCAGTAACAAAGACAGACACTGATACCCAGTAACACAGGCACACATTGGGGGAGGGGGGGCACATTGGCGCAGTGGTTAGCACCGCAGCCTCACAGCTACAGGGATCCGGGTACGATTCTGGGTACTGCCTGTGCGGAGTTTGCAATTTCTCCCTGTGTCTGCGGGAGTTTCCTCCGGTTGCTCCGGTTTCCTCCCACATGCCAAAGACTTGCAGGTTGATAGGTTAATTGGCCATCATAAATTGCCCCGAATATAGGTAGGTGGTCGGGAAATATATAGGGACAGGTGGGGATGTGATAGGAGTACGGGATTAGTGTAGGATTAGAATTAATGGATGTTTGATGGTCGGCACAGACACGGTGGGCCGAAGGGCCTGTTTAAGTGCTGTATCTCTAAACTAAACTAAATACTGAAACCTAGTGTCACAGACACACACTGACAACCAGTAACACAAACAAACACACTCTGACACCCAGTAACACAGACACACTCTGACACCCAGTAACAAAGAGATACACTGACACCATGTAACAAAGACATACATTGATACCAAGTCACAAAGACATACATTTACACCAAGTATTTTGACATACACTGACACCAAGTAACAAAGACATACACTGATACCCAGTAACACAGACACACATTTACACCCAGTAACACAGACACACACTTACACCAAGTGACAAAGACATACACTGACACCAAGTAACAAAGACATACACTGATACCCAGTAACACAGACACACACTTACACCAAGTAACAAAGACATACACTGATACCCAGTAACACGGACACACACTTACACCAAGTAACACAGACAGACATTGACACCAAGTAACAAAGACATACACTGATACCCAGTGACACAGGCACACACGGTGGGGGGAGGGGTGCGGGGCAGATTGGCGCAGGGGTTAGCAGCGCAGCCTCACAGCTCCAGGGACCCGGGTTCGATTCTGGGTACTGCCTGTGCGGTGTTTTCAAGTTCTCCCTGTGCCAGCGTGAGTTTCCTCCTGGTGCTCCGGTTTCCTCCCACATGCCAAAGACTTGCAGGTTGATAGGTTAATTGGCCATCATAAATTGCCCCTAGCATAGGTAGGTGGTAGGGAAATATATAGGGACAGGTGGGGATGTGATCGGAATACGGAATTAGTGTAGGATTAGCATAAATGGGTGGTTGATGGTCGGCACAGACTCGGTGGGCCGAAGGGCCTGTTTAAGTGCTGTATCTCCAAACTAAACTAAGTGCTGACTCCTAGTGTCACAGACACACACTGACAGCCAGTAACACAAACATACACACACTGACACCCAGTAACACAAGGAACCACTGATACACAGTAACAAAGACTTACACTGACACCAAGTAACACAGACACACACTGACACCCAGTAACAAAGACATACACTGACACCAAGTAACAAAGACATACATTGATACCAAGTTAAAAAGACATACACTGATACCCAGTAACACAGACACACAGTGACACCAAATAACAAAGACATACACTGACACCAAGTAACAAAGGCAAACACTTACACCAAGTAACA
This sequence comes from Heterodontus francisci, assembly GCF_036365525.1. Taxonomy (NCBI): domain Eukaryota; kingdom Metazoa; phylum Chordata; class Chondrichthyes; order Heterodontiformes; family Heterodontidae; genus Heterodontus; species Heterodontus francisci. Next base: position 1,918,061 of record NW_027140794.1, read on the forward strand.
AAGACACACACTTACACCAAGTAACACAGACATACACTGACACCAAGTAACAAACACATACACTGACACCAAGTCACAAAGACACACACTGACACCCAGTAACAAAGACATACGCTGACACCAAGTCATAAAGACATACACTGATACCCAGTAACACAGACACACATTACACCAAGTAACACAGACATACACTGACAACAAGTTACAAAGACATACACTGATACCCAGTAACACAGACACACACTTACACCAAGTAACAAAGACAGATCCTGATACCCAGTAGCACAGACACACACTTACACCATGTAACAAAGACATACACCGACACCAGGTTACAAAGACATACACTGACACCCAGTAACACAGCCTCACACGGACACCAAGTAACAAAGACTCACACTTACACCAAGTAACACAGACACACACTGACACCCAGTAACACAGACACACACTTACACCAAGTAACAAAGACATACACTGACACCAAGTAATAAAGACATACACTTACACCAAGTGACAAAGACATACACTGACACCAGTTAACAAAGACATACACTGATACCCAGTAACAGAGACACACACTTACACCATGTAACACAGACATACACTTACACCAAGTAACAAAGACATACACTGACACCAAGTAACAAAGACATACACTGATACCCAGTAACAGGAACACACACTTACACCATGTAACACAGACATACACTTACACCAAGTATTTTGACATACACTGACACCAAGTAACAAACACATACACTGACACCAATTCACAAAGACACACACTGACACCCAGTAACAAAGACATACGCTGACACCAAGTCATAAAGACATACACTGATACCCAGTTACACAGACACACATTACACCAAGTAACACAGACATACAATTTCACCAAGTAACAAAGACAGATCCTGATACCCAGTAGCACAGGCACACACTTACACCATGGAACAAAGACATACACTGACACCAGGTTACAAAGACATACACTGACACCCAGTAACACAGACACACACGGACACCAAGTAACAAAGACTCACACTTACACCAAGTAACACAGACACACAATGACACCCAGTAACACAGACACACACTTACACCAAGTAACAAAGACATACACTGACACCAAGTAACAAAGACATACACTTACAGCAAGTGACAAAGACATACACTGACACCAGTTAACAAAGACATACACTGATACCCAGTAACACAGACACACACTTACACGAAGTAACAAAGACATACACTGATACCCAGTAACTCAGACACACACTTACACCATGTAACACAGACATACACTGACACCAAGTAACACAGACATACACTGACACCAGGTAACAAAGACATACACTGACACCAGGTAACAAAGACGGACAATTACACCAAGTAACAAAGACATACACTTACACCAAGTATTTTGACATACACTGACACCATGGAACATAGACATACACTGATACCAAGTAACACAGACATACACTGACACCAAGTAACAAAGACATACACTGACACCAAGTCACAAAGACACACACTGACACCCAGTAACAAAGACATACACTGACACCAAGTAACACAGACATACACTGACACCAAGTAACAAAGACATGCACTGATACCCAGTAACACAGGCACACATGGGGTGGCGGGGGGGGGGCACATTGGCGCAGTGGTTAGCACCGCAGCCTCACAGCTCCAGGGACCCGGGTTCGATTCTGGGTACTGCCTGTGCGGCGTTTTCAAGTTCTCCCTGTGCCAGCGTGAGATTCCTCCTGGTGCTCCGGTTTCCTCCCACATGCCAAAGACTTGCAGCTGGATACGTTAATTGGCCATCATAAATTGCCCCTAGTATAGGAAGGTGGTAGGGAAATATATAGGGATAGGTGGGGATGTGATAGGAAAACGGAATTAGTGTAGGATTAGCATAAATGGGTGGTTGATGGTCGGCACTGACTCGGTGGGCCGAAGGGCCTGTTTAGTGCTGTATCTCCAAACTAAACTAAGTGCTGACACCTAGTGTCACAGACACACACTGACAGCCAGTAACACAAACATACACACACTGACACCCAGTAACACAGAGAACCACTGATACACAGTAACAAAGACATACACTGACACCAAGTAACACAGACACACACTGACACCCAGTAACAAAGACATACACTGACACCAAGTAACAAAGACATACATTGATACCAAGTCACAAAGACATACACTGATACCCAGTAACACAGACACACAGTGACACCAAGTAACAAAGACAAACACTGACACCAAGTAACAAAGGCAAACACTTACACCAAGTAACAAAGACACACACTTACACCGAGTAACACAGACATTACACTGACACCAAGTAACAAAGACAGACAATTACACCAAGTAACAAATACATACACTTACACCAAGTATTTTGACATTCACTGACACCAAGTAACAAAGACATACACTGATACCCAGTAACACAGACACACACTTGCACCAAGTAACAAAGACATACACTGACACCAAGTCACAAAGAAACACACTGACACCCAGTAACAAAGACATACACTGACACCAAGTAACAAAGACATACACTGATACCCAGTAACACAGACACACATTACACAAATTAACACAGACATACACTGACACCAAGTTACAAAGACATACACTGATACCCAGTAACACAGACACACACTTACACCAAGTAACAAAGACAGATACTGATACCCAGTAACACAGACACACACTTACACCATGTAACAAAGACATACACTGACACCAGGTTACAAAGACATACACTGACACCCAGTAACACAGACACACACGGACACCAAGTAACAAAGACACACACTTACACCAAGTAACACAGACACACACTGACACCCAGTAACACAGACACACACTTACACCAAGTAACAAAGACATACACTGACACCAAGTAACAAAGAAAGACACTGACACCAATTAACAAAGGCATACACTGATACCCAGTAACACAGACACACACTTACACCAAGTAACAAAGACATACACTGATACCCAGTAACACAGACACACACATACACCATGTAACACAGACATACACTTACACCAAGTAACAAAGACATACACTGACACCAAGTGACAAAGACATACACTTACAACAAGTAACAAAGACATACACTGACACCAAGTAACAAAGACATACACTGATACCCAGTAACACAGACATACACTGACACCAAGTAACACAGACATACACTGACACCAAGTAACAAAGACATGCACTGATACCCAGTAACACAGGCACACATGGGGGGGGGTGGGGGGGGGGGTGGGGGGGGCACATTGGCGCAGTGGTTAGCACCGCAGCCTCACAGCTCCAGGGACCCGGGTTCGATTCTGGGTACTGCCTGTGCGGCGTTTTCAAGTTCTCCCTGTGCCAGCGTGAGTTTCCTCCTGGTGCTCCGGTTTCCTCCCACATGCCAAAGACTTGCAGCTGGATACGTTAATTGGCCATCATAAATTGCCCCTAGTATAGGAAGGTGGTAGGGAAATATATAGGGATAGGTGGGGATGTGATAGGAATACGGAATTAGTGTAGGATTAGCATAAATGGGTGGTTGATGGTCGGCACAGACTCGGTGGGCCGAAGGGCCTGTTTAGTGCTGTATCTCCAAACTAAACTAAGTGCTGACACCTAGTGTCACAGACACACACTGACAGCCAGTAACACAAACATACACACACTGACACCCAGTAACACAGAGAACCACTGATACACAGTAACAAAGACATACACTGACACCAAGTAACACAGACACACACTGACACCCAGTAACAAAGACATACACTGACACCAAGTAACAAAGACATACATTGATACCAAGTCACAAAGACATACACTGATACCCAGTAACACAGACACACAGTGACACCAAGTAACAAAGACAAACACTGACACCAAGTAACAAAGGCATACACTTACACCAAGTAACAAAGACACACACTTACACCGAGTAACACAGACATTACATTGACACCAAGTAACAAAGACAGACAATTACACCAAGTAACAAAGACATACACTTACACCAAGTATTTTGACATTCACTGACACCAAGTAACAAAGACATACACTGATACCCAGTAACACAGACACACACTTGCACCAAGTAACAAAGACATACACTGACACCAAGTCACAAAGAAACACACTGACACCCAGTAACAAAGACATACACTGACACCAAGTAACAAAGACATACACTGATACCCAGTAACACAGACACACATTACACAAATTAACACAGACATACACTGACACCAAGTTACAAAGACATACACTGATACCCAGTAACACAGACACACACTTACACCAAGTAACAAAGACAGATACTGATACCCAGTAACACAGACACACACTTACACCATGTAACAAAGACATACACTGACACCAGGTTACAAAGACATACACTGACACCCAGTAACACAGACACACACGGACACCAAGTAACAAAGACACACACTTACACCAAGTAACACAGACACACACTGACACCCAGTAACACAGACACACACTTACACCAAGTAACAAAGACATACACTGACACCAAGTAACAAAGAAAGACACTGACACCAATTAACAAAGGCATACACTGATACCCAGTAACACAGACACACACTTACACCAAGTAACAAAGACATACACTGATACCCAGTAACACAGACACACACATACACCATGTAACACAGCCATACACTTACACCAAGTAACAAAGACATACACTGACACCAAGTGACAAAGACATACACTTACAACAAGTAACAAAGGCATACACTGACACCAAGTAACAAAGACATACACTGATACCCAGTAACACAGACACACACCTACACCAAGTAACAAACACACACACTTACACCAAGTAACACAGACATACACTGACACCAGGTAACAAAGACATACACTGACACCACGTAACAAAGACAGACAATTACACCAAGTAACAAAGACGTACACTTACACCAAGTATTTTTACATACACTGACACCATGGAACAAAGACATACACTGATACCCAGTAACACAGACATACACTTACACCAAGTAACAAAGACATACTCTGACACCAAGTCACAAAGACACACACTGACACCCAGTAACAAAGACATACACTGACACCAAGTAACACAGACATACACTGACACCAAGTAACAAAGACATACACTTACACCAACAAAGACACACACTTACACCAAGTATTTTTACATACACTGACACCATGGAACAAAGACATACACTGATACCCAGTAACACAGACACACACTGACACCAAGTAACAAAGACATACACTTACACCAACAAAGACACACACTTACACCATGTAACACAGACATACACTGACACCAAGTAACAAAGACAGACAATTAAACCAAGTAACAAAGACGTACACTGACACCCAGTAACAGAGACTCACACGGACACCAAGTAACAAAGACACACACTTACACCAAGTTGCACAGACACACACTGACACCCAGTAACACAAACGAACACACTGACACCATGCAACACAGACATACACTGACACCAAGTAACAAAGACATCCACTTTCACCAAGTAACAAAGACACACACTTGCACCAAGTGACACAGGCATACACTGACACCAAGTAACAAAGACATACACTTACACCAATTATTTTGACATACACTGACACCAAGTCACAAAGACATACACTGATACCCAGTAACGCAGACATACACTTACACCAAGTAACAAAGACATACACTGACACCAGGTTACAAAGACATACACTGACACCCAGTAACACAGACACGCACGGACACCAAGTAACAAAGACTCACACTTACACCAAGTAACACAGACACACACTGACACCCAGTAACACAGACACACACTTACACCAAGTAACAAAGACATACACTGACACCAAGTAACAAAGACATACACTTACAGCAAGTGACAAAGACATACACTGATACCCAGTAACTCAGACACACACTTACACCATGTAACACAGACATACACTGACACCAAGTAACAAAGACATACACTGACACCAAGTGACAAAGAGATACACTTACACCAAGTAACAAAGACACACACTGACACCAAGTAACACAGACATACACTGACACCAGGTAACAAAGACATACACTGACACCAGGTAACAAAGACAGACAATTACAACAAGTAACAAAGACATACACTTACACCAAGTATTTTGACATACACTGACACCATGGAACAGAGACATACACTGATACCCAGTAACACAGACATACACTGACACCAAGTAACAAAGACATACACTGACACCAATTAACAAAGACATGCATTGATACCCAGTAACACAGGCACACATGGGTGGGGGGGGGCACATTGGCGCAGTGGTTAGCACCGCAGCCTCACAGCTCCAGGGACCCGGGTTCGATTCTGGGTACTGCCTGTGCGGCGTTTTCAAGTTCTCCCTGTGCCAGCGTGAGTTTCCTCCTGGTGCTCCGGTTTCCTCCCACATGCCAAAGACTTGCAGGTTGATAGGTTAATTGGCCATCATAAATTGCCCCTAGTATGGGAAGGTGGTAGGGAAATATATAGGGATAGGTGGGGATGTGATAGGAATACGGAATTAGTGTAGGATTAGCATAAATGGGTGGTTGATGGTCGGCACAGACAGTGTATGTAACAAAGACATACACTGACACCAAGTAACAAAGAAAGACACTGACACCGAAGGGCCTGTTTAGTGCTGTATCTCCAAACTAAACTAAGTGCTGACACCTAGTGTCACAGACACACACTGCAGCCAGTAACACAAACATACACACACTGACACCCAGTAACACAGAGAACCACTGATACACAGTAACAAAGACATACACTGACACCAAGTAACACAGACACACACTGACACCCAGTAACAAAGACATACACTGACACCAAGTAACAAAGACATACATTGATACCAAGTCACAAAGACATACACTGATACCCAGTAACACAGACACACAGTGACACCAAGTAACAAAGACAAACACTGACACCAAGTAACAAAGGCATACACTTACACCAAGTAACAAAGACACACACTTACACCGAGTAACACAGACATACACTGACACCAAGTAACAAAGACAGACAATTACACCAAGTAACAAAGACATACACTTACACCAAGTATTTTGACATTCACTGACACCAAGTAACAAAGACATACACTGATACCCAGTAACACAGACACACACTTGCACCAAGTAACAAAGACATACACTGACACCAAGTCACAAAGAAACACACTGACAGCCAGTAACAAAGACATACACTGACAACAAGTCATAAAGACATACACTGATACCCAGTAACACAGACACACATTACACAAAGTAACACAGACATACACTGACACCAAGTTACAAAGACATACACTGATACCCAGTAACACAGACACACACTTACACCAAGTAACAAAGACATACACTGACACCAGGTTACAAAGACATACACTGACACCCAGTAACACAGACACACACGGACACCAAGTAACAAAGACACACACTTACACCAAGTAACACAGACACACACTGACACCCAGTAACACAGACACACACTTACACCAAGTAACAAAGACATACACTGACACCAAGTAACAAAGAAAGACACTGACACCAATTAACAAAGGCATACACTGATACCCAGTAACACAGACACACACTTACACCAAGTAACAAAGACATACACTGATACCCAGTAACACAGACACACACATACACCATGTAACACAGACATACACTTACACCAAGTAACAAAGACATACACTGACACCAAGTGACAAAGACATACACTTACAACAAGTAACAAAGACATACACTGACACCAAGTAACAAAGACATACACTGATACCCAGTAACACAGACACACACTTACACCATGTAACACAGACATACGCTTACACCAAGTAACAAACACACACACTTACACCAAGTAACACAGACATACACTGACACCAGGTAACAAAGACATACACTGGCACCACGTAACAAAGACAGACAATTACACCAAGTAACAAAGACATACACTTACACCAAGTATTTTTACATACACTGACACCATGGAACAAAGAAATACACTGATACCCAGTAACACAGACATACACTTACACCAAGTAACAAAGACATACACTGACACCAAGTCACAAAGACACACACTGACACCCAGTAACAAAGACATACACTGACACCAAGTAACACAGACATACACTGACACCAAGTAACAAAGACAGACACTGATACCCAGTAACACAGACACACACTGACACCAAGTAACAAAGACATACACTTACACCAACAAAGACACACACTTACACCAAGTAACACAGACATACATTGACACCAAGTAACAAAGACAGACAATTAAACCAAGTAACAAAGACGTACACTGACACCCAGTAACAAAGACTCACACGGACACCATGTAACAAAGACACACACTTACACCAAGTTATACAGACACACACTGACACCCAGTAACACAAGCGAACACACTGACACCATGCAACACAGACATACACTGACACCAAGTAACAAAGACATCCACTTACACCAAGTAACAAAGACACACACTTGCACCAAGTGACACAGGCATACACTGACACCAAGTAACAAAGACATACACTTACACCAAGTATTTTGACATACACTGACACCAAGTCACAAAGACATACACTGACACCAAGTAACAAAGGCATACACTTACACCAAGTAACAAAGACACACACTTACACCAAGTAACACGGACATACGCTGACACCCAGTAACAAAGACATACACTGACACCAAGTCATAAAGACATACACTGATACCCAGTAACACAGACACACACGGACACCAAGTAACACAGACATACACTGACACCAAGCTACAAAGACATACACTGATACCCAGTAACACAGACACACACTTACACCAAGTAACAAAGACAGATACTGATACCCAGTTACACAGACACCTCTTACACCATGTAACAAAGACATACACTGACACCAGGTTACAAAGACATACACTGACACCCAGTAACACAGACACACACGGACACCAAGTAACAAAGACACACACTTACACCAAGTAACACAGACACACACTGACACCCAGTAACACAGACACACACTTACACCAAGTAACAAAGACATACACTGACACCAAGTAACAAAGAAAGACACTGACACCAATTAACAAAGACATACACTGATACCCAGTAACACAGACACACACTTGCACCAAGTAACAAAGACATACACTGATACCCAGTAACACAGACACACACATACACCATGTCACACAGACATACACTTACACCAAGTAACAAAGACATACACTGACACCAAGTGACAAAGACATACACTTACAACAAGTAACAAAGACATACACTGACACCAAGTAACAAAGACATACACTGATACCCAGTAACACAGACACACACTTACACCATGTAACACAGACATACGCTTACACCAAGTAACAAAGACACACACTTACCCCAGGTAACACAGACATACACTGACACCAGGTAACAAAGACATACACTGACACCACGTAACAAAGACAGACAATTACACCAAGTAACAAAGACATACACTTACACCAAGTAACAAAGACATGCACTGATACCCAGTAACACAGGCACACACTGGGGGGGGGGGGCACATTGGCGCAGTGGTTAGCACCGCAGCCTCACAGCTCCAGGGACCCGGGTTCGATTCTGGGTTCTGCCTGTGCGGAGTTTGCAAGTTCTCCCTGTGTCTGCGGGAGTTTCCTCCGGTTGCTCCGGTTTCCTCCCACATGCCAAAGACTTGCAGGTTGATAGGTTAATTGGCCATCATAAATTGGCCCGAATATAGGTAGGTGGTCGGGAAATATATAGGGACAGGTGGGGATGTGATAGGAATACGGGATTAGTGTAGGATTAGAATTAATGTGTGTTTGATGGTCGGCACAGACTCGGTGGGCCGAAGGGCCTGTTTAAGTGCTGTATCTCTAACCAAAACTAAATACTGACACCTAGTGTCACAGACACACACTGACACCCAGTAACACAAACAAACACACTGACACCATGAAACACAGACATACACTTACACCAAGTAACAAAGACGTACACTGACACCCAGTAACAAAGACATACAATGACACCCAGTAACACAGACACACACGGACACCAAGTAACAAAGACACACACTTACACCAAGTTACACAGACACACACTTGCACCCAGTAACACAGGCATACACTGACACCAAGTAACAAAGACATACACTTACACCAAGTAACAAAGACATGCACTGATACCCAGTAACACAGGCACACACTGGGGGGGGGGGGGGGGCACATTGGCGCAGTGGTTAGCACCGCAGCCTCACAGCTCCAGGGACCCGGGTTCGATTCTGGGTTCTGCCTGTGCGGAGTTTGCAAGTTCTCCCTGTGTCTGCGGGAGTTTCCTCCGGTTGCTCCGGTTTCCTCCCACATGCCAAAGACTTGCAGGTTGATAGGTTAATTGGCCATCATAAATTGGCCCGAATATAGGTAGGTGGTCGGGAAATATATAGGGACAGGTGGGGATGTGATAGGAATACGGGATTAGTGTAGGATTAGAATTAATGTGTGTTTGATGGTCGGCACAGACTCGGTGGGCCGAAGGGCCTGTTTAAGTGCTGTATCTCTAACCAAAACTAAATACTGACACCTAGTGTCACAGACACACACTGACACCCAGTAACACAAACAAACACACTGACACCATGAAACACAGACATACACTTACACCAAGTAACAAAGACGTACACTGACACCCAGTAACAAAGACATACAATGACACCCAGTAACACAGACACACACGGACACCAAGTAACAAAGACACACACTTACACCAAGTTACACAGACACACACTTGCAGCCAGTAACACAGGCATACACTGACACCAAGTAACAAAGACATACACTTACACCAAGTATTTTGACATGCACTGACACCAAGTAACAAAGACATACACTGATACCCAGTAACGCAGACATCCACTTACACCAAGTAACAAAGACATACACTGACACCAAGTAACAAAGACATACACTTACACCAAGTAACAAAGACATACACTGACACCAAGTAACAAAGACATACACTGATACCCAGTAACACAGACACACACTTACACCAAGTAACAAAGACATACTCTGATACCCAGTAACAGGGACACACACTTACACCAAGTAACGCAGACATACATTGACACCAAGTAACAAAGACATACACTGATACCCAGTAACACAGGCACACACTGGGGGGTGGGGGGTGCGGGGCACATTGACGCAGGGGTTAGCACCGCAGCCTCACAGCTCCAGGGACCCGGGTTCGATTCTGGGTACTGCCTGTGCGGCGTTTTCAAGTTCTCCCTGTGCCAGCGTGAGTTTCCTCCTGGTGCTCTGGTTTCCTCCCACATGCCAAAGACTTGCAGGTTGATAGGTTAATTGGCCATCATAAATTGCCCCTAGTATAGTTAGGTGGCAGGAAAATATATAGGGATAGGTGGGGATGTGATAGGAATACGGAATTAGTGTAGGATTAGCATAAATGGGTGGTTGATGGTCGGCACAGACTCGGTGGGCCGAAGGGCCTGTTCAGTGCTGTATCTCCAAACTAAACTAAGTGCTGACACCTAGTGTCACAGACACACACTGACAGCCAGTAACACAAACAGACACACACTTACACCCAGTAACACAGAGAACCACTGATACACAGTAACAAATACATACACTGACACCAAGTAACAAAGACATACACTTACACCAAGTATTTTGACATACACTGACACCAAGTCACAAAGACATACACTGATACCCAGTAACGCAGACATACACTTACACCAAGTCACAAAGACATACACTGACACCAAGTAACAAAGACATACACTTACACCAAGTAACAAAGACATACACTGACACCAAGTAACAAAGACATACACTGATACCCAGTAACACAGACACACACTTACACCAAGTAACAAAGACATACTCTGATACCCAGTAACACGGACACACATTTACACCAAGTAACACAGACATACATTGACACCAAGTAACAAAGACATACACTGATACCCAGTAACACAGGCACACACTGGGGGGTGGGGGGTGCGGGGCACATTGACGCAGGGGTTAGCACCGCAGCCTCACAGCTCCAGGGACCCGGGGTCGATTCTGGGTACTGCCTGTGCGGCGTTTTCAAGTTCTCCCTGTGCCAGCGTGAGTTTCCTCCTGGTGCTCCGGTTTCCTCCCACATGCCAAAGACTTGCAGGTTGATAGGTTAATTGGCCATCATAAATTGCCCCTAGTATAGGTAGGTGGTAGGGAAATATATAGGGATAGGTGGGGATGTGATCGGAATACGGAATTAGTGTAGGATTAGCATAAATGGGTGGTTGATGGTCGGCACAGACACGGTGGGCCGAAGGGCCTGTTCAGTGCAGTGTCTCTTAAACTAAACTAAGTGCTGACACCTAGTGTCACAGACACACACTGACAGCCAGTAACACAAACATACACACACTGACACCCAGTAACACAGAGAACCACTGATACACAGTAACAAAGACATTCACTGACACCAAGTCACACAGACACACACTGACACCCAGTAACAAAGACATACACTGACACCAAGTAACAAAGACATACATTGATACCTAGTCACAAAGACATACACTGATACCCAGTAACACAGACACACAGTGACACCAAGTAACAAAGACAAACACTGACACCAAGTAACAAAGGCATGCACTTCCACCAAGTAACAAAGACACACACTTACACCAAGTAACACAGACATACACTGACACCAAGTAACAAAGACAGACAATTACACCAAGTAACAAAGACATACACTGATACCCAGTAACACAGACACACACTTACACCATGTAACACAGACATACGCTTACACCAAGTAACAAAGACACACACTTACACCAAGTAACACAGACATACACTGACACCAGGTAACAAAGACATACACTGACACCACGTAACAAAGACAGACAATTACACCAAGTAACAAAGACATACACTTACACCAAGTATTTTGACATACACTGACACCATGGAACAAAGAGATACACTGATACCCAGTAACACAGGCAGACACTTACACCAAGTAACAAAGACATACACTGACACCAAGTCACAAAGACACACACTGACACCCAATAACAAAGACATAGACTGACACCAAGTAACACAGACAGACACTGATACCCAGTAACACAGACACACAGTGACACCAAGTAACAAAGACAAACACTGACACCAAGTAACAAAGGCATACACTTACACCAAGTAACAAAGACACACACTTACACCAAGTAACACAGACATACACTGACACCAAGTAACAAAGACATACACTGATACCCAGTAACACAGACACACACTTGCACCAAGTAACAAAGACATATACTGACACCAAGTCACAAAGACACACACTGACACCCAGTAACAAAGACATACACTGACACCAAGTCATCAAGACATACACTGATACCCAGTAACACAGACACACACGGACACCAAGTAACACAGACATACACTGACACCAAGTTACAAAGACATACACTGATACCCAGTAACACAGACACACACTTACACCAAGTAACAAAGTCAGATACTGATACCCAGTAACACAGACACACACTTACACCATGTAACAAAGACATACACTGACACGAGGTTACAAAGACATACACTGACACCCAGTAACACAGACACACACGGACACCAAGTAACAAAGACACACACTTACACCAAGTTACACAGACACACACTGACACCCAGTAACACAGACACACACTTACACCAAGTAACAAAGACATACACTGACACCAAGTAACAAAGAAAGACACTGACACCAATTAACAAAGACATACACTGATACCCAGTAACACAGACACAGACTTACACCAAGTAACAAAGACATACACTGATACCCAGTAACACAGACACACACTGACACCCAGTAACAAAGACATAGACTGACACCAAGTAACACAGACATACACTGACACCCAGTAACAAAGACAGACACTGATACCCAGTAACACAGGCACACATTGGGGGAGGGGGGGGGGGGGCACATTGGCGCAGTGGTTAGCACCGCAGCCTCACAGCTCCAGGGACCCGGGTTCGATTCTGGGTACTGCCTGTGCGGAGTTTGCAATTTCTCCCTGTGTCTGCGGGAGTTTCCTCCGGTTGCTCCGGTTTCCTCCCACATGCCAAAGACTTGCAGGTTGATAGGTTAATTGGCCATCATAAATTGCCCCGAATATAGGTAGGTGGTCGGGAAATATATAGGGACAGGTGGGGATGTGATAGGAATACGGGATTAGTGTAGGATTAGAATTAATGGATGTTTGATGGTCGGCACAGACACGGTGGGCCGAAGGGCCTGTTTAAGTGCTGTATCTCTAAACGAAACTAAATACTGAAACCTAGTGTCACAGACACACACTGACAACCAGTAACACAAACAAACACACTCTGACACCCAGTAACACAGACACACACTGAAACCCAGTAACAAAGACATACACTGACACCAAGTAACAAAGACATACATTGATACCAAGTCACAAAGACATACACTGATACACAGTAACACAGACACACACTGACACCAAGTAACAAAGACAGACAATTACACCAAGCAACAAAGACATACATTTACACCAAGTATTTTGACATACACTGACACCAAGTAACAAAGACATACACTGATACCCAGTAACACAGACACACATTTACACCCAGTAACACAGACACACACTTACACCAAGTGACAAAGACATACACTGACACCAAGTAACAAAGACATACACTGATACCCAGTAACACGGACACACACTTACACCAAGTAACACAGACAGACATTGACACCAAGTAACAAAGACATACACTGATACCCAGTGACACAGGCACACACTGGGGGGTGGGGGGAGGGGTGCGGGGCAGATTGGCGCAGGGGTTAGCACCGCAGCCTCACAGCTCCAGGGACCCGGGTTCGATTCTGGGTACTGCCTGTGCGGTGTTTTCAAGTTCTCCCTGTGCCAGCGTGAGTTTCCTCCTGGTGCTCCGGTTTCCTCCCACATGCCAAAGACTTGCAGGTTGATAGGTTAATTGGCCATCATAAATTGCCCCTAGCATAGGTAGGTGGTAGGGAAATATATAGGGACAGGTGGGGATGTGATCGGAATACGGAATTAGTGTAGGATTAGCATAAATGGGTGGTTGATGGTCGGCACAGACTCGGTGGGCCGAAGGGCCTGTTTAAGTGCTGTATCTCCAAACTAAACTAAGTGCTGACACCTAGTGTCACAGACACACACTGACAGCCAGTAACACAAACATACACACACTGACACCCAGTAACACAGAGAACCACTGATACACAGTAACAAAGACTTACACTGACAGCAAGTAACACAGACACACACTGACACCCAGTAACAAAGACATACACTGACACCAAGTAACAAAGACATACATTGATACCAAGTTAAAAAGACATACACTGATACCCAGTAACACAGACACACAGTGACACCAAATAACAAAGACATACACTGACACCAAGTAACAAAGGCAAACACTTACACCAAGTAACAAAGACACACACTTACACCAAGTAACACAGACATACACTGACACCAAGTAACAAACACATACACTGACACCAAGTCACAAAGACACACACTGACAACCAGTAACAAAGACATACGCTGACACCAAGTCATAAAGACATACACTGATACCCAGTAACACAGACACACATTACACCAAGTAACACAGACATACACTGACAACAAGTTACAAAGACATACACTGATACCCAGTAACACAGACATACACTTACACCAAGTAACAAAGACAGATCCTGATACCCAGTAGCACAGACACACACTTACACCATGTAACAAAGACATACACCGACACCAGGTTACAAAGACATACACTGACACCCAGTAACACAGCCTCACACGGAAACCAAGTAACAAAGACTCACACTTACACCAAGTAACACAGACACACACTGACACCCAGTAACACAGACACACACTTACACCAAGTAACAAAGACATACACTGACACCAAGTAATAAAGACATACACTTACACCAAGTGACAAAGACATACACTGACACCAGTTAACAAAGACATACACTGATACCCAGTAACACAGACACACACTTACACCATGTAACACAGACATACACTGACACCAAGTAACAAAGACATACACTGACACCAAGTGACAAAGACATACACTTACACCAAGTAACAAAGACATACACTGACTCCAAGTAACAGAGACATACACTGATACCCAGTAACAGAGACACACACTTACACCATGTAACACAGACATACACTTACACCAAGTAATAAAGACATACACTGACACCAAGTAACAAAGACATACACTGATACCCAGTAACAGAGACACACACTTACACCATGTAACACAGACATACACTTACACCAAGTATTTTGACATATACTGACACCAAGTAACTAACACATACACTGACACCAATTCACAAAGACACACACTGACATCCAGTAACAAAGACATACGCTGACACCAAGTCATAAAGACATACACTGATACCCAGTTACACAGACACACATTACACCAAGTAACACAGACATACAATTTCACCAAGTAACAAAGACAGATCCTGATACCCAGTAGCACAGGCACACACTTACACCATGGAACAAAGACATACACTGACACCAGGTTACAAAGACATACACTGACACCCAGTAACACAGGCACACACGGACACCAAGTAACAAAGACTCACACTTACACCAAGTAACACAGACACACAATGACACCCAGTAACACAGACACACACTGACACCAAGTAACAAAGACATACACTGACACCAAGTAACAAAGACATACACTTACAGCAAGTGACAAAGACATACACTGACACCAGTTAACAAAGACATACACTGATACCCAGTAACACAGACACACACTTACACGAAGTAACAAAGACATACACTGATACCCAGTAACTCAGACACACACTTACACCATGTAACACAGACATACACTGACACCAAGTAACAAAGACATACACTGACACCAAGTGACAAAGACATACACTTACACCAAGTAACAAAGACACACACTGACACCAAGTAACACAGACATACACTGACACCAGGTAACAAAGACATACACTGACACCAGGTAACAAAGACAGACAATTACACCAAGTAACAAAGACATACACTTACACCAAGTATTTTGACATACACTGACACCATGGAACAGAGACATACACTGATACCCAGTAACACAGACATACACTGACACCAAGTAACAAAGACATACACTGACACCAAGTCACAAAGACACACACTGACACCCAGTAACAAAGACATACACTGACACCAAGTAACACAGACATACACTGACACCAAGTAACAAAGACATGCACTGATACCCAGTACCACAGGCACACATGGGGTGGGGGGGGGGCACATTGGCGCAGTGGTTAGCACCGCAGCCTCACAGCTCCAGGGACCCGGGTTCGATTCTGGGTACTGCCTGTGCTGCGTTTTCAAGTTCTCCCTGTGCCAGCGTGAGTTTCCTCCTGGTGCTCCGGTTTCCTCCCACATGCCAAAGACTTGCAGCTGGATACGTTAATTGGCCATCATAAATTGCCCCTAGTATAGGAAGGTGGTAGGGAAATATGTAGGGATAGGTGGGGATGTGATATGAATACGGAATTAGTGTTGGATTAGCATAAATGGGTGGTTGATGGTCGGCACAGACAGTGTATGTAACAAAGACATACACTGACACCAAGTAACAAAGAAAGACACTGACACCGAAGGGCCTGTTTAGTGCTGTATCTCCAAACTAAACTAAGAGCTGACACCTAGTGCCACAGACACACACTGCAGCCAGTAACACAAACATACACACACTGACACCCAGTAACACAGAGAACCACTGATACACAGTAACAAAGACATACAATGACACCAAGTAACACAGACACACACTGACACACAGTAACAAAGACATACACTGACACCAAGTAACAAAGACATACATTGATACCAAGTCACAAAGACATACACTGATACCCAGTAACACAGACACACAGTGACACCAAGTAACAAAGACAAACACTGACACCAAGTAACAAAGGCATACACTTACACCAAGTAACAAAGACACACACTTACACCAAGTAACACAGACATACACTGACACCAAGTAACAAAGACAGACAATTACACCAAGTAACAAAGACATACACTTACACCAAGTATTTTGACATTCACTGACACCAAGTAACAAAGACATACACTGATACCCAGTAACACAGACACACACTTGCACCAAGTAACAAAGACATACACTGACACCAAGTCACAAAGAAACACACTGACACCCAGTAACAAAGACATACACTGACACCAAGTCATAAAGACATACACTGATACCCAGTAACACAGACACACATTACACAAAGTAACACAGACATACACTGACACCAAGTTACAAAGACATACACTGATACCCAGTAACACAGACACACACTTACACCAAGTAACAAAGACAGATACTGATACCCAGTAACACAGACACACACTTACACCATGTAACAAAGACATACACTGACACCAGGTTACAAAGACATACACTGACACCCAGTAACACAGACACACACGGACACCAAGTAACAAAGACACACACTTACACCAAGTAACACAGACACACACTGACACCCAGTAACACAGACACACACTTACACCAAGTAACAAAGACATACACTGACACCAAGTAACAAAGAAAGACACTGACACCAATTAACAAAGGCATACACTGATACCCAGTAACACAGACACACACTTACACCAAGTAACAAAGACATACACTGATACCCAGTAACACAGACACACACATACACCATGTAACACAGACATAGACTTACACCAAGTAACAAAGACATACACTGACACCAAGTGACAAAGACATACACTTACAACAAGTAACAAAGACATACACTGACACCAAGTAACAAAGACATACACTGATACCCAGTAACACAGACACACACTTACACCATGTAACACAGACATACGCTTACAACAAGTAACAAACACACACACTTACACCAAGTAACACAGACATACACTGACACCAGGTAACAAAGACATACACTGACACCACGTAACAAAGACAGACAATTACACCAGGTAACAAAGACATACACTTACACCAAGTATTTTTACATACACTGACACCATGGAACAAAGAAATACACTGATACCCAGTAACACAGACATACACTTACACCAAGTAACAAAGACATACACTGACACCAAGTCACAAAGACACACACTGACACCCAGTAACAAAGACATACACTGACACCAAGTAACACAGACATACACTGACACCAAGTAACAAAGACAGACACTGATACCCAGTAACACAGACACACACTGACACCACTTAACAAAGACATACACTTACACCAACAAAGACACACACTTACACCAAGTAACACAGACATACATTGACACCAAGTAACAAAGACAGACAATTAAACCAAGTAACAAAGACGTACACTGACACCCAGTAACAAAGACTCACACGGACACCATGTAACAAAGACACACACTTACACCAAGTTACACAGACACACACTGACACCCAGTAACACAAACGAACACACTGACACCATGCAACACAGACATACACTGACACCAAGTAACAAAGACATCCACTTACACCAAGTAACAAAGACACACACTTGCACCAAGTGACACAGGCATACACTGACACCAAGGAACAAAGACATACACTTACACCAAGTATTTTGACATACACTGACACCAAGTCACAAAGACATACACTGATAGCCAGTAACGCAGACATACACTTACACCAAGTAACACAGACATACACTGACACCAAGTAACAAAGACATACACTGATACCCAGTAACACAGACACACACTTACACCAAGTAACAAAGACAGACACTGATACCCAGTAACACAGACACACACTTACAACATGTAACACAGACATACACTTACACCAAGTAACAAAGACACACACTTACACCCAGTAACAAAGACATACGCTGACACCAAGTCATAAAGACATACACTGATACCCAGTAACACAGACACACATTACACCAAGTAACACAGACATACACTGACAACAAGTTACAAAGACATACACTGATACCCAGTAACACAGCCACACACTTACACCAAGTAACAAAGACAGATCCTGATAACCAGTAGCACAGACAGACACTTACACCATGTAACAAAGACATACACCGACACCAGGTTACAAAGACATACACTGACACCCAGTAACACAGCCTCACACGGACACCAAGTAACAAAGACTTACACTTACACCAAGTAACACAGACACACACTGACACCCAGTAACACAGACACACACTTACACCAAGTAACAAAGACATACACTGACACCAAGTAATAAAGACATACACTTACACCAAGTGACAAAGACATACACTGACACCAGTTAACAAAGACATACACTGATACCCAGTAACACAGACACACACTTACACCATGTAACACAGACATACACTGACACCAAGTAACAAAGACATACACTGACACCAAGTGACAAAGACATACACTTACACCAAGTAACAAAGACATACACTGATACCCAGTAACAGAGACACACACTTACACCATGTAACACGGACATACACTTACACCAAGTAACAAAGACATACACTGACACCAAGTAACAAAGACATACACTGATACACAGTAACAGAGACACACACTTACACCATGTAACACAGACATACACTTACACCAAGTATTTTGACATACACTGACACCAAGTAACAAACACATACACTGACACCAATTCACAAAGACACACACTGACACCCAGTAACAAAGACATACGCTGACACCAAGTCATAAAGACATACACTGATACCCAGTAACACAGACACACATTACACCAAGTAACACAGACATACACTGACAACAAGTTACAAAGACATACACTGATACCCAGTAACACAGACACACAGTGACACCAAATAACAAAGACATACACTGACACCAAGTAACAAAGGCATACACTTACACCAAGTAACAAAGACACACACTTACACCAAGTAACACAGACATACACTGACACCCAGTAACACAGCCTCACACGGACACCAAGTAACAAAGACTCACACTTACACCAAGTAACACAGACACACACTGACACCCAGTAACACAGACACTCACTTACACCAAGTAACAAAGACATACACTGACACCAAGTAACAAAGACACACACTTACACCATGTAACACAGACATACACTGACACCAAGTAACAAAGACATACACTGACACCAAGTGACAAAGACATACACTTACACCAAGTAACAAAGACATACACTGACACCAAGTAACAAAGACATACACTGATACCCAGTAACAGAGACACACACTTACACCATGTAACACAGACATACACTTACACCAAGTAACAAAGACATACACTGACACCAAGTAACAAAGACATACACTGATACCCAGTAACAGAGACACACACTTACACCATGTAACACAGACATACACTTACACCAAGTATTTTGACATACACTGACACCAAGTAACAAACACATACACTGACACCAATTCACAAAGACACACACTGACACCCAGTAACAAAGACATACGCTGACACCAAGTCATAAAGACATACACTGATACCCAGTAACACAGACACACATTACACCAAGTAACACAGACATACACTGACAACAAGTTACAAAGACATACACTGATACCCAGTAACACAGACACACAGTGACACCAAATAACAAAGACATACACTGACACCAAGTAACAAAGGCATACACTTACACCAAGTAACAAAGACACACACTTACACCAAGTAACACAGACATACACTGACACCAAGTAACAAACACATACACTGACACCAAGTCACAAAGACACACACTGACACCCAGTAACAAAGACATACGCTGACACCAAGTCATAAAGACATACACTGATACCCAGTAACACAGACACACATTACACCAAGTAACACAGACATACACTGACAACAAGTTACAAAGACATACACTGATACCCAGTAACACAGACGCACACTTACACCAATTAACAAAGACAGATCCTGATACCCAGTAGCACAGACACACACTTACACCATGGAACAAAGACATACACTGACACCAGGTTACAAAGACATACACTGACACCCAGTAACACAGACACACACGGACACCAAGTAACAAAGACTCACACTTACACCAAGTAACACAGACACACACTGACACCCAGTAACACAGACACACACTTACACCAAGTAACAAAGACATACACTGACACCAAGTAACAAAGACATACACTGATACCCAGTAACACAGACACACACTTACACGAAGTAACAAAGACATACACTGATACCCAGTAACTCAGACACACACTTACACCATGTAACACAGACATACACCGACACCAAGTAGCAAAGACATACACTGACACCAAGTGACAAAGACATACACTTACACCAAGTAACAAAGACACACACTGACACCAAGTAACACAGACATACACTGACACCAGGTAACAAAGACATACACTGACACCAGGTAACAAAGACAGACAATTACACCAAGTAACAAAGACATACACTTACACCAAGTATTTTGACATACACTGACACCATGGAACAGAGACATACACTGATACCCAGTAACACAGACATACACTGACACCAAGTAACAAAGACATACACTGACACCAAGTCACAAAGACACACACTGACATCCAGTAACAAAGACATACACTGACACCAAGTAACACAGACACACACTTACACCAAGTAACAAAGACATGCACTGATACCCAGTAACACAGACGCACACTTACAGCAAGTGACAAAGACATACACTGACACCAGTTAACAAAGACATACACTGATACCCAGCAACACAGACACACACATACACGAAGTAACAAAGACATACACTGATACCCAGTAACTCAGACACACACTTACACCATGTAACACAGACATACACTGACACCAAGTAACAAAGACATACACTGACACCAAGTGACAAAGACATACACTTACACCAAGTAACAAAGACACACACTGACACCAAGTAACACAGACATACACTGACACCAGGTAACAAAGACATACACTGACACCAGGTAACAAAGACAGACAATTACACCAAGTAACAAAGACATACACTTACACCAAGTATTTTGACATACACTGACACCATGGAACAGAGACATACACTGATACCCAGTAACACAGACATACACTGACACCAAGTAACAAAGACATACACTGACACCAAGTCACAAAGACACACACTGACATCCAGTAACAAAGACATACACTGACACCAAGTAACACAGACACACACTTACACCAAGTAACAAAGACATGCACTGATACCCAGTAACACAGACGCACACTTACACCAAGTAACAAAGACATACACCGACACCAGGTTACAAAGACATACACTGACACCCAGTAACACAGACTCACACGGACACCAAGTTACAAAGACTCACACTTACACCAAGTAACACAGACACACACTGACACCCAGAAACACAGACACACACTTACACCAAGTAACAAAGACATACACTGACACCAAGTAACAAACACATACACTGACACCAAGTCACAAAGACACACACTGACACCCAGTAACAAAGACATACGCTGACACCAAGTCATAAAGACATACACTGATACCCAGTAACACAGACACACATTACACCAAGTAACACAGACATACACTGACAACAAGTTACAAAGACATACACTGATACCCAGTAACACAGACGCACACTTACACCAATTAACAAAGACAGATCCTGATACCCAGTAGCACAGACACACACTTACACCATGGAACAAAGACATACACTGACACCAGGTTACAAAGACATACACTGACACCCAGTAACACAGACACACACGGACACCAAGTAACAAAGACTCACACTTACACCAAGTAACACAGACACACACTGACACCCAGTAACACAGACACACACTTACACCAAGTAACAAAGACATACACTGACACCAAGTAACAAAGACATACTCTTAAAGGAAGTGACAAAGACATACACTGACACCAGTTAACAAAGACATACACTGATACCCAGTAACACAGACACACACTTACACGAAGTAACAAAGACATACACTGATACCCAGTAACTCAGACACACACTTACACCATGTAACACAGACATACACCGACACCAAGTAGCAAAGACATACACTGACACCAAGTGACAAAGACATACACTTACACCAAGTAACAAAGACACACACTGACACCAAGTAACACAGACATACACTGACACCAGGTAACAAAGACATACACTGACACCAGGTAACAAAGACAGACAATTACACCAAGTAACAAAGACATACACTTACACCAAGTATTTTGACATACACTGACACCATGGAACAGAGACATACACTGATACCCAGTAACACAGACATACACTGACACCAAGTAACAAAGACATACACTGACACCAAGTCACAAAGACACACACTGACACCCAGTAACAAAGACATACACTGACACCAAGTAACACAGACACACACTTACACCAAGTAACAAAGACATGCACTGATACCCAGTAACACAGACGCACACTTACAGCAAGTGACAAAGACATACACTGACACCAGTTAACAAAGACATACACTGATACCCAGCAACACAGACACACACATACACGAAGTAACAAAGACATACACTGATACCCAGTAACTCAGACACACACTTACACCATGTAACACAGACATACACTGACACCAAGTAACAAAGACATACACTGACACCAAGTGACAAAGACATACACTTACACCAAGTAACAAAGACACACACTGACACCAAGTAACACAGACATACACTGACACCAGGTAACAAAGACATACACTGACACCAGGTAACAAAGACAGACAATTACACCAAGTAACAAAGACATACACTTACACCAAGTATTTTGACATACACTGACACCATGGAACAGAGACATACACTGATACCCAGTAACACAGACATACACTGACACCAAGTAACAAAGACATACACTGACACCAAGTCACAAAGACACACACTGACATCCAGTAACAAAGACATACACTGACACCAAGTAACACAGACACACACTTACACCAAGTAACAAAGACATGCACTGATACCCAGTAACACAGACGCACACTTACACCAAGTAACAAAGACAGATCCTGATACCCAGTAGCACAGACACACACTTACACCATGTAACAAAGACATACACCGACACCAGGTTACAATGACATACACTGACACCCAGTAACACAGACTCACACGGACACCAAGTAACAAAGACTCACACTTACACCAAGTAACACAGACACACACTGACACCCAGAAACACAGACACACACTTACACCAAGTAACAAAGACATACACTGACACCAAGTAACAAAGACATACACTTACACCAAGTGACAAAGACATACACTTACACCAGTTAACAAAGACATACACTGATAGCCAGTAACACAGACACACACTTACACCATGTAACACAGACATACACTGACACCAAGTAACAAAGACATACACTGACACCAAGTGACAAAGACATACACTGACACCAAGTGACAAAGACATACACTGACACCAAGTAACAAAGACATACACTGATACCCAGTAACAGAGACACACACTTACACCATGTAAAACAGACATACACTTACACCAAGTAACAAAGACATACACTGACACCAAGTAACAAAGACATACACTGATACCCAGTAACAGAGACACACACTTACACCATGTAACACAGACATACATTTACACCAAGTATTTTGACATACACTGACACCAAGTAACAAACACATACACTGACACCAATTCACAAAGACACACACTGACACCCAGTAACAAAGACATTCGCTGACACCAAGTAACACAGACACACACTTACACCAAGTAACAAAGACATACACTGACACCAATTCACAAAGACACACACTGACACCCAGTAACAAAGACATACACTGACACCAAGTAACACAGACACACACTTACACCAAGTAACAAAGACATGCACTGATACCCAGTAACACAGACGCACACTTACAGCAAGTGACAAAGACATACACTGACACCAGTTAACAAAGACATACACTGATACCCAGCAACACAGACACACACATACACGAAGTAACAAAGACATACACTGATACCCAGTAACTCAGACACACACTTACACCATGTAACACAGACATACACTGACACCAAGTAACAAAGACATACACTGACACCAAGTGACAAAGACATACACTTACACCAAGTAACAAAGACACACACTGACACCAAGTAACACAGACATACACTGACACCAGGTAACAAAGACATACACTGACACCAGGTAACAAAGACATACAATTACACCAAGTAACAAAGACATACACTTACACCAAGTATTTTGACATACACTGACACCATGGAACAGAGACATACACTGATACCCAGTAACACAGACATACACTGACACCAAGTAACAAAGACATACACTGACACCAAGTCACAAAGACACACACTGACATCCAGTAACAAAGACATACACTGACACCAAGTAACACAGACACACACTTACACCAAGTAACAAATACATGCACTGATACCCAGTAACACAGACGCACACTTACACCAAGTAACAAAGACAGATCCTGATACCCAGTAGCACAGACACACACTTACACCATGTAACAAAGACATACACCGACACCAGGTTACAAAGACATACACTGACACCCAGTAACACAGACTCACACGGACACCAAGTAACAAAGACTCACACTTACACCAAGTAACACAGACACACACTGACACCCAGAAACACAGACACACACTTACACCAAGTAACAAAGACATACACTGACACCAAGTAACAAAGACATACACTTACACCAAGTGACAAAGACAAACACTTACACCAGTTAACAAAGACATACACTGATACCCAGTAACACAGACACACACTTACACCATGTAACACAGACATACACTGACACCAAGTAACAAAGACATACACTGACACCAAGTGACAAAGACATACACTGACACCAAGTGACAAAGACATACACTGACACCAAGTAACAAAGACATACACTGATACCCAGTAACAGAGACACACACTTACACCATGTAAAACAGACATACACTTACACCAAGTAACAAAGACATACACTGACACCAAGTAACAAAGACATACACTGATACCCAGTAACAGAGATACACACTTACACCATGTAACACAGACATACATTTACACCAAGTATTTTGACATACACTGACACCAAGTAACAAACACATACACTGACACCAATTCACAAAGACACACACTGACACCCAGTAACAAAGACATTCGCTGACACCAAGTCATAAAGACATACACTGATACCCAGTAACACAGACACACATTACACCAAGTAACACAGACATACACTGCCAACAAGTTACAAAGACATACACTGATACCCAGTAACACAGACACACAATTACACCAAGTAACAAAGACAGATCCTGATACCCAGTAGCACAGACACACACTTACACCATGGAACAAAGACATACACTGACACCAGGTTACAAAGACATACACTGACACCCAGTAACACAGACACACACGGACACCAAGTAACAAAGACTCACACTTACACCAAGTAACACAGACACACACTGACACCCAGTAACACAGACACACACTTACACCAAGTAACAAAGACATACACTTACAGCAAGTGACAAAGACATACACTGACACCAGTTAACAAAGACATACACTGATACACAGTAACACAGACACACACTTACACGAAGTAACAAAGACATACACTGATACCCAGTAACTCAGACACACACTTACACCATGTAACACAGACATACACTGACACCAAGTAACAAAGACATACACTGACACCAAGTGACAAAGAGATACACTTACACCAAGTAACAAAGACATACACTGACACCAAGTAACACAGACATACACTGACACCAGGTAACAAAGACATACACTGACACCAGGTAACAAAGACAGACAATTACACCAAGTAACAAAGACATACACTTACACCAAGTATTTTGACATACACTGACACCATGGAACAGAGACATACACTGATACCCAGAAACACAGACATACACTGACACCAAGTAACAAAGACATACACTGACACCAAGTCACAAAGACACACACTGATACCCAGTAACAAAGACATACACTGACACCAAGTAAAACAGAGATACACTGACACCAAGTAACAAAGACATGCACTGATACCCAGTAACACAGGCACACATGGGTGGGGGGTGGGGGGCACATTGGCGCAGTGGTTAGCACCGCAGCCTCACAGCTCCAGGGACCCGGGTTCGATTCTGGGTACTGCCTCTGCGGCGTTTTCAAGTTCTCCCTGTGCCAGCGTGAGTTTCCTCCTGGTGCTCCGGTTTCCTCCCACATGCCAAAGACTTGCAGGTTGATAGGTTAATTGGCCATCATAAATTGCCCCTAGTATAGGAAGGTGGTAGGGATATATATAGGGATAGGTGGGGATGTGATAGGAATACGGAATTAGTGTAGGATTAGCATAAATGGGTGGTTGATGGTCGGCACAGACTCGGTGGGCCGAAGGGCCTGTTTAGAGCTGCATCTCCAAACTAAACTAAGTGCTGACACCTAGTGTCACAGACACACACTGACAGCCAGTAACACAAACATACACACACTGACACCCAGTAACACAGAGAACCACTGATACACAGTAACAAAGACATACACTGACACCAAGTAACACAGACACACACTGACACCCAGTAACAAAGACATACACTGACACCAAGTAACAAAGACATACATTGATACCAAGTCACAAAGACATACACAGATACCCAGTAACACAGACACACAGTGTCACCAAGTAACAAAGACAAACACTGACACCAAGTAACAAAGGCATACACTTACACCAAGTAACAAAGACACACACTTACACCAAGTAACACAGACATACACTGACACCAAGTAACAAAGACAGACAATTACACCAAGTAACAAAGACATACACTTACACCAAGTATTTTGACATTCACTGACACCAAGTAACAAAGACATACACTGATACCCAGTAACACAGACACACACTTGCACCAAGTAACAAAGACATACACTGACACCAAGTCACAAAGAAACACACTGACACCCAGTAACAAAGACATACACTGACACCAAGTCATAAAGACATACACTGATACCCAGTAACACAGACACACATTACACCAAGTAACACAGACATACACTGACACCAAGTTACAAAGACATACACTGATACCCAGTAACACAGACACACACTTACACCAAGTAACAAAGACAGATACTGATACCCAGTAACACAGACACACACTTACACCATGTAACAAAGACATACACTGACACCAGGTGACAAAGACACACACTGACACCCAGTAACACAGAGACACACGGACACCAAGTAACAAAGACACACACTTACACCAAGTAACACAGACACACACTTACACCAAGTAACAAAGACATACACTGACACCAAGTAACAAAGAAAGACACTGACACCAAGTAACAAAGGCATACACTGATACCCAGTAACACAGACACACACTTACATCAAGTAACAAAGACATACACTGATACCCAGTAACACAGACACACACATACACCATGTAACACAGACATACACTTACACCAAGTAACAAAGACATACACTGACACCAAGTGACAAAGACATACACTTACAACAAGTAACAAAGACATACACTGACACCAAGTAACAAAGACATACGCTGATACACAGTAACACAGACACACACTTACACCATGTAACACAGACATACGCTTACACCAAGTAACAAAGACACACACTTACACCAAGTAACACAGACATACACTGACACCAGGTAACAAAGACATACACTGACACCACGTAACAAAGACAGACAATTACACCAAGTAACAAAGACATACACTTACACCAAGTATTTTGACATACACTGAAACCATGGAACAAAGACATACACTGATACCCAGTAACACAGACATACACTTACACCAAGTAACAAAGACATACACTGACACCAAGTCACAAAGACACACACTGACACCCAGTAACAAAGACATACACTGACACCAAGTAACACAGACACACACTTACACCAAGTAACAAAGACATGCACTGATACCCAGTAACACAGACGCACACTTACAGCAAGTGACAAAGACATACACTGACACCAGTTAACAAAGACATACACTGATACCCAGCAACACAGACACACACTTACACGAAGTAACAAAGACATACACTGATACCCAGTAACTCAGACACACACTTACACCATGTAACACAGACATACACTGACACCAAGTAACAAAGACATACACTGACACCAAGTGACAAAGACATACACTTACACCAAGTAACAAAGACACACACTGACACCAAGTAACACAGACATACACTGACACCAGGTAACAAAGACATACACTGACACCAGGTAACAAAGACAGACAATTACACCAAGTAACAAAGACATACATTTACACCAAGTATTTTGACATACACTGACACCATGGAACAGAGACATACACTGATACCCAGTAACACAGACATACACTGACACCAAGTAACAAAGACATACACTGACACCAAGTCACAAAGACACACACTGACATCCAGTAACAAAGACATACACTGACACCAAGTAACACAGACACACACTTACACCAAGTAACAAAGACATGCACTGATACCCAGTAACACAGACGCACACTTACACCAAGTAACAAAGACAGATCCTGATACCCAGTAGCACAGACACACACTTACATCATGTAACAAAGACATACACCGACACCAGGTTACAAAGACATACACTGACACCCAGTAACACAGACTCACACGGACACCAAGTAACAAAGACTCACACTTACACCAAGTAACACAGACACACACTGACACCCAGAAACACAGACACACACTTACACCAAGTAACAAAGACATACACTGACACCAAGTAACAAAGACATACACTTACACCAAGTGACAAAGACATACACTGACACCAGTTAACAAAGACATACACTGATACCCAGTAACACAGACACACACTTACACCATGTAACACAGACATACACTGACACCAAGTAACAAAGACATACACTGACACCAAGTGACAAAGACATACACTGACACCAAGTAACAAAGACATACACTGATACCCAGTAACAGAGACACACACTTACACCATGTAACACAGACATACACTTACACCAAGTAACAAAGACATACACTGACACCAAGTAACAAAGACATACACTGATACCCAGTAACAGAGACACACACTTACACCATGTAACACAGACATACATTTACACCAAGTATTTTGACATACACTGACACCAAGTAACAAACACATACACTGACACCAATTCACAAAGACACACACTGACACCCAGTAACAAAGACATTCGCTGACACCAAGTCATAAAGACATACACTGATACCCAGTAACACAGACACACATTACACCAAGTAACACAGACATACACTGACAACAAGTTACAAAGACATACACTGATACCCAGTAACACAGACACACAATTACACCAAGTAACAAAGACAGATCCTGATACCCAGTAGCACAGACACACACTTACACCATGGAACAAAGACATACACTGACACCAGGTTACAAAGACATACACTGACACCCAGTAACACAGACACACACGGACACCAAGTAACAAAGACTCACACTTACACCAAGTAACACAGACACACACTGACACCCAGTAACACAGACACACACTTACACCAAGTAACAAAGACATACACTTACAGCAAGTGACAAAGACATACACTGACACCAGTTAACAAAGACATACACTGATACACAGTAACACAGACACACACTTACACGAAGTAACAAAGACATACACTGATACCCAGTAACTCAGACACACACTTACACCATGTAACACAGACATACACTGACACCAAGTAACAAAGACATACACTGACACCAAGTGACAAAGAGATACACTTACACCAAGTAACAAAGACATACACTGACACCAAGTAACACAGACATACACTGACACCAGGTAACAAAGACATACACTGACACCAGGTAACAAAGACAGACAATTACACCAAGTAACAAAGACATGCACTTACACCAAGTATTTTGACATACACTGACACCATGGAACAGAGACATACACTGATACCCAGAAACACAGACATACACTGACACCAAGTAACAAAGACATACACTGACACCAAGTCACAAAGACACACACTGACACCCAGTAACAAAGACATACACTGACACCTAGTAAAACAGAGATACACTGACACCAAGTAACAAAGACATGCACTGATACCCAGTAACACAGGCACACATGGGTGGGGGGTGGGGGGCACATTGGCGCAGTGGTTAGCACCGCAGCCTCACAGCTCCAGGGACCCGGGTTCGATTCTGGGTACTGCCTGTGCGGCGTTTTCAAGTTCTCCCTGTGCCAGCGTGAGTTTCCTCCTGGTGCTCCGGTTTCCTCCCACATGCCAAAGACTTGCAGGTTGATAGGTTAATTGGCCATCATAAATTGCCCCTAGTATAGGAAGGTGGTAGGGATATATATAGGGATAGGTGGGGATGTGATAGGAATACGGAATTAGTGTAGGATTAGCATAAATGGGTGGTTGATGGTCGGCACAGACTCGGTGGGCCGAAGGGCCTGTTTAGTGCTGCATCTCCAAACTAAACTAAGTGCTGACACCTAGTGTCACAGACACACACTGACAGCCAGTAACACAAACATACACACACTGACACCCAGTAACACAGAGAACCACTGATACACAGTAACAAAGACATACACTGACACCAAGTAACACAGACACACACTGACACCCAGTAACAAAGACATACACTGACACCAAGTAACAAAGACATACATTGATACCAAGTCACAAAGACATACACAGATACCCAGTAACACAGACACACAGTGACACCAAGTAACAAAGACAAACACTGACACCAAGTAACAAAGGCATACACTTACACCAAGTAACAAAGACACAAACTTACACCAAGTAACACAGACATACACTGACACCAAGTAACAAAGACAGACAATTACACCAAGTAACAAAGACATACACTTACACCAAGTATTTTGACATTCACTGACACCAAGTAACAAAGACATACACTGATACCCAGTAACACAGACACACACTTGCACCAAGTAACAAAGACATACACTGACACCAAGTCACAAAGAAACACACAGACACCCAGTAACAAAGACATACACTGACACCAAGTCATAAAGACATACACTGATACCCAGTAACACAGACACACATTACACAAAGTAACACAGACATACACTGACACCAAGTTACAAAGACATACACTGATACCCAGTAACACAGACACACACTTACACCAAGTAACAAAGACAGATACTGATACCCAGTAACACAGACACACACTTACACCATGTAACAAAGACATACACTGACACCAGGTGACAAAGACACACACTGACACCCAGTAACACAGAGACACACGGACACCAAGTAACAAAGACACACACTTACACCAAGTAACACAGACACACACTTACACCAAGTAACAAAGACATACACTGACACCAAGTAACAAAGAAAGACACTGACACCAAGTAACAAAGGCATATACTGATACCCAGTAACACAGACACACACTTACATCAAGTAACAAAGACATACACTGATACCCAGTAACACAGACACACACATACACCATGTAACACAGACATACACTTACACCAAGTAACAAAGACATACACTGACACCAAGTGACAAAGACATACACTTACAACAAGTAACAAAGACATACACTGACACCAAGTAACAAAGACATACGCTGATACACAGTAACACAGACACACACTTACACCATGTAACACAGACATACGCTTACACCAAGTAACAAAGACACACACTTACACCAAGTAACACAGACATACACTGACACCAGGTAACAAAGACATACACTGACACCACGTAACAAAGACAGACAATTACACCAAGTAACAAAGACATACACTTACACCAAGTATTTTTACATACACTGAAACCATGGAACAAAGACATACACTGATACCCAGTAACACAGACATACACTTACACCAAGTAACAAAGACATACACTGACACCAAGTCACAAAGACACACACTGACACCAAGTAACACAGACATACACTGACACCAAGTAACAAAGACAGACACTGATACCCAGTAACACAGACACACACTGACACCAAGTAACAAAGACATACACTTACACCAACAAAGACACACACTTACACCAAGTAACACAGACATACACTGACACCAATTAACAAAGACAGACAATTAAACCAAGTAACAAAGACGTACACTGACACCCAGTAACAAAGACTCACACGGACATCAAGTAACAAAGACACACACTTACACCAAGTTACACAGACACACACTGACACCCAGTAACACAAACCAACACACTGACACCATGCAACACAGACATACACAGACACCAAGTAACAAAGACATACACTGATACCCAGTAACAAAGACACACACTTACACCAAGTAACAAAGACAGACACTGATACCCAGTAACACAGACACACACTTACACCATGTAACACAGACATACACTTACACCAAGTAACAAAGACATACACTGACACCAAGTGACAAAGACATACACTTACAACAAGTAACAAAGACATACACTGACAACAAGTAACAAAGACATACACTGATACCCAGTAACACAGACACACACTTACACCATGTAACACAGACATACGCTTACAACAAGTAACAAAGACACACACTTACACCAAGTAACACAGACATACACTGACACCAGGTAACAAAGACATACACTGACACCACGTAACAAAGACAGACAATTACACCAAGTAACAAAGACATACACTTACACCAAGTATTTTGACATACACTGACACCATGGAACAAAGAGATACACTGATACCCAGTAACACAGACATACACTTACACCAAGTAACAAAGACATACACTGACACCAAGTCACAAAGACACACACTGACACCCAATAACAAAGGCATAGACTGACACCAAGTAACACAGACATACACTGACACCAAGTCACAAAGACAGACACTGATACCCAGTAACACAGACACACAGTGACACCAAGTAACAAAGACAAACACTGACACCAAGTAACAAAGGCATACACTTACACCAAGTAACAAAGACACACACTTACACCAAGTAACAAGGACATACACTGACACCAAGTAACAAAGACAGACAATTACACCAAGTAACAAAGACATACACTTACACAAAGTATTTTGACATACACTGACACCAAGTAACAAAGACATACACTGATACCCAGTAACACAGACACACACTTGCACCAAGTAACAAAGACATACACTGACACCAAGTCACAAAGACACACACTGACACCCTGTAACAAAGACATACACTGACACCAAGTCATAAAGACATACACTGATACCCAGTAACACAGACACACACGGACACCAAGTAACACAGACATACACTGACACCAAGCTACAAAGACATACACTGATACCCAGTAACACAGACACACACTTACACCAAGTAACAAAGACAGATACTGATACCCAGTAACACAGACACCACTTACACCATGTAACAAAGACATACACTGACACCAGGTTACAAAGACATACACTGACACCCAGGAACACAGACACACACTGACACCCAGTAACACAGACACACACTTACACCAAGTAACAAAGACATACACTGACACCAAGTAACAAAGAAAGACACTGACACCAATTAACAAAGACATACACTGATACCCAGTAACACAGGCACACACTTGCACCAAGTAACAAAGACGTACACTGATACCCATCAACACAGACACACACATACACCATGTCACACAGACATACACTTACACCAAGTAACAAAGACATACACTGACACCAAGTGACAAAGACATACACTTACAATAAGTAACAAAGACATACACGGACACCAAGTAACAAAGACACACACTTGCACCAAGTAACACAGACACACACTGACACCCAGTAACACAGACACACACTTACACCAAGTAACAAAGACATACACTGACACCAAGTAACAAAGAAAGACACTGACACCAATTAACAAAGACATACACTGATACCCAGTAACACAGGCACACACTTGCACCAAGTAACAAAGACATACACTGATACCCATCAACACAGACACACACATACACCATGTCACACAGACATACACTTACACCAAGAAACAAAGACATACACTGACACCAAGTGACAAAGACATACACTTACAACAAGTAACAAAGACATACACTGACACCAAGTAACAAAGACATACACTGATACCCAGTAACACAGACACACACTTACACCATGTCACACAGACATACGCTTACACCAAGTAACAAAGACACACACTTACACCAAGTAACACAGACATACACTGACACCAGGTAACAAAGACATACACTGACACCACGTAACAAAGACAGACACTTACACCAAGTATTTTGACATACACTGACACCATGGAACAAAGACATACACTGATACCCAGTAACACAGACATACACTTACACCAAGTAACAAAGACATAAACTGACACCAAGTCACAAAGACACACACTGACACCCAGTAACAAAGACATAGACTGACACCAAGTAACACAGACATACACTGACACCAAGTAACAAAGACAGACACTGATACCCAGTAACACAGACATACACTTACACCAAGTAACAAAGACATACACTGACACCAAGTCACAAAGACACACACTGACACCCAGTAACAAAGACATAGACTGACACCAAGTAACACAGACAGACACTGACACCAAGTAACAAAGTCATCCACTGACACCAAGTAACAAAGACATACACTTACACCCAGTAACAAAGACATACACTTACACCAAGTTCCAAAGACATACACTGATACCCAGTAACACAGACACACACTTACACCAAGTAACACAGGCATGCAATGACACCAAGTAACAAAGACATGCACTGATACCCAGTAACACAGACACACACTTACACCAAGTATCAAAGACAGACACTGGTTTCCAGTAACACAGACACACACTTACACCAAGTAACAAAGACACTCACTGACACCCAGTAACACAGACACACACTAACACCAAGTAACACAGACATACACTGATACCAAGTATTTTGACATACACTGACACCAAGTCACGAAGACACACACTGAAACCCAGTAACAAAGACATACACTGACACCAAGTCACAAAGACATACACACATACCCATTTACAAAGACACATACTTACACCAAGTAACACAGACATACCCTGACACCAAGTAACAAAGACAGACAATTACACCAAGTAACACAGACATACACTGACACCAAGTAACAAAGACAGACAATTACACCAAGTAACAAAGACATACACTGATACCCAGTAACACAGACACACACTTGCACCAAGTAACAAAGACATGCACTGACACCAAGTCACGAAGACACACACTGAAACCCAGGAACAAA
This sequence comes from Heterodontus francisci, assembly GCF_036365525.1. Classification (NCBI taxonomy): domain Eukaryota; kingdom Metazoa; phylum Chordata; class Chondrichthyes; order Heterodontiformes; family Heterodontidae; genus Heterodontus; species Heterodontus francisci. Next base: position 1,955,972 of record NW_027140794.1, read on the forward strand.
GACATCCACTGACACCAAGTCACAAAGACATACACTCATACCCAGCAACAAAGACACACACTTACACCAAGTAACACAGACATACTCTGACACCAAGTAACAAAGAAATGCACTGATACCCAGTAACACAGACACACACTTACACCAAGTAGCAAAGACATACACTGACACACAGTAACAAAGACATACACTGACACCCAGTAACACAGACACACACGGACACCAAGTAACAAAGACACACACTTACAACAAGTAACAGAGACACACACTGACACCCAGCAACACAACCAAACACACTGACACCACGTAACACAGACATACACTGATACCAAGTCACAAAGACATACACTGATGCCCAGTAACACAGACACACACTGACACCAAGTAACAAAGTCATACACTGACACCAATTAACAAAGACATACACTTACACCCAGTAACAAAGACTTACACTTACACCAAGTTACAAAGACAGACACTGATACCCAGTAACACAGACACACACTTACACCAAGTAACACAGGCATACAATGACACCAAGTAACAAAGACATGCACTGATTCCCAGTAACACAGACACACACTTACACCAAGTAACAAAGACAGACACTGATACCCGGTAACACAGACACACACTTACACCAAGTAACAAAGACATACACTGACACCAGGTCACAAAGACACACACTGACACCCAGCAACACAGTTACACAATTACACCAAGTAACACAGACATACACTGATACCCAGTAACACAGACACATACTTACACCAAGTAGCAAAGACATACACTGACACCCAGTAACAAAGACATACACTGACACCCTGTAACACAGACACACACGGACACCAAGTCACAAAGACATACACTGATACCCAGGAACACAGACACACACGGACACCAAATCACAAATTCATACACTCATACCCAGTAACAAAGACATACACTGACACCCAGTAACACAGACGCACACGGACACCAAGTAACAAAGACACACACTTACAACATGTAACACAGACACACACTGACATCCAGTAACACAAACAAACATACTGACACCAAGTAACACAGACATACACTGATACCAAGTCACAAACACATACACTGACGCCCAGTAACACAGACATACACTTACACCAAGTTACAAAGACACACACAGACACCATGTAACAAAGACATGCACTGACACCAAGTAACAAAGACATACACTTACACCAAGTAACAAAGACACAAATTTATACCAAGTAACACAGACATACACTGACACCAAGTAACAAAGACAGACAATTACACCAAATAACAAAGACATACACTTACACCAAGTATTTTGACATACACTGACACCAAGTCACGAAGACACACACTGAAAGCCACGAACAAAGACATACACTGACACCAAGTCACAAAGACATACACTCAAACCCAGTAACAAAGACATGCACTGATGCCCAGTAACACAGACACACACGGACACAAAGTGACAAAGACACACAATTACAACATGTAACACAGACATACACTGATAGCAAGTATTTTGACATACACTGACACCAAGTCACGAAGACACACACTGAAACCCAGTAACAAAGACATACACTGACACCAAGTCACAAAGACATACACACATACCCAGTTACAAAGACACATACTTACACCAAGTAACACGGACATACGCTGACACCAAGTAACAAAGACAGACAATTACACCGAGTAACACAGACATACACTGACACCAAGTAACAAAGACAGACAATTACACCAAGTAACAAAGACATACAATGATACCCAGTAACACAGACACACACTTGCACCAAGTAACAAAGACATGCACTACACCAAGTCACGAAGACAAACACTGAAACCCAGTAACAAAGGCATACACTGACACCAAGTCACAAAGAAATGCACTGATACCCAGTAACACAGACACACACTTACACCAAGTAGCAAAGACATACACTGACACACAGTAACAAAGACATACACTGATACCCAGTAACACAGACACACACGGACACCAAATCACAAATTCATACACTCATACCCAGTAACAAAGACATACACTGACACCCAGTAACACAGACGCACACGGACACCAAGTAACAAAGACACACACTTACAACATGTAACACAGACACACACTGACATCCAGTAACACAAACAAACATACTGACACCAAGTAACACAGACATACACTGATACCAAGTCACAAACACATACACTGACGCCCAGTAACACAGACATACACTTACACCAAGTTACAAAGACATATACTGATACCCAGTAACACAGACACACACTTACACCAAGTAACACAGGCATACAATGACACCAAGTAACAAAGACATGCACTGATACCCAGTAACACAGACACACACTTACACCAAGTAACAAAGACAGACACTGATGCCCAGTAACACAGACACACACTTACACCAAGTAATACAGGCATACAATGACACCAATGAACAAAGACACACACTTACACCAAGTAACACAGACACACACTGACACCCAGTAACACAAACAAACACATTGTCACCAAGTAACACAGACATGCACTGATACCAAGTCGCAAAGACATACACTGATGCCCAGTAACACAGACACACACTGACACCAAGTAACAATGACACACACTTACACCAAGTAACACAGACATACACTGACACCAAGTAACAAAGACAGACAATTACACCAAGTAACAAAGACATACACTTACACCAAGTAACAATGACACACACTTACACCAAGTAACACAGACATACACTGACACCAAGTAACAAAGACAGACAATTACACCAAGTGACAAAGGCATACACTTCCACCAAGTATTTTGACATACACTGACACCAATTCACAAAGACACACACTGACTCCCAGTAACAAAGACATACACTGACACCATGTCACAAAGACATACACTGATACCCAGTAACACAGACACACTCTTACACCAAGTAACACAGACATACACTGACACCAAGTAACAAAGACATGCACAGATACCCAGTAACACAGACACACACTTACACCAAGTCACAAAGACATACACACATACCCAGTTACAAAGACACATACTTACACCAAGTAACACAGACATACCCTGACCCAAGTAACAAAGACAGACAATTACACCAAGTAACACAGACATACACTGACACCAAGTAACAAAGACAGACAATTACACCAAGTAACAAAGACATACACTGATACCCAGTAACACAGACACACATTTGCACCAAGTAACAAAGACATGCACTGACACCAAGTCACGAAGACACACACTGAAACCCAGTAACAAAGACATACACTGACACCAAGTCACAAAGACAAACACTCATACACAGTAACAAAGACACACACTTACACCAAGTAACACAGACATACTCTGACACCAAGTAACAAAGAAATGCACTGACACCCAGTAACACAGACACACACTTACACCAAGTAGCAAAGACATACACTGACACACAGTAACAAAGACATACAGTGACACCCAGTAACACAGACACACACGGACACCAAGTAACAAAGACACACACTTGCAACAAGTAACACAGACACACACTGACACCCAGCAACACAACCAAACACACTGACACCAAGTAACACAGACATACACTGATACCAAGTCACAAAGACATACACTGATGCCCTGTAACACAGACACACACTGACACCAAGTAACAAAGTCATACGCTGACACCAATTAACAAAGACATACACTTACACCCAGTAACAAAGACTTACACTTACACCAAGTTACAAAGACAGACACTGATACCCTGTAACACAGACACACACTTACACCAAGTAACACAGGCATACAATGACACCAAGTAACAAAGACAGACACTGATACCCGGTAACACAGACACACACTTACACCAAGTAACAAAGACATACACTGACACCAAGTCACAAAGACACACACTGACACCCAGCAACACAGACACACACTTACAACAAGTAACACAGATATACACTGATACCCAGTAACACAGACACATACTTACACCAAGTAGCAAAGACATACACTGACACACAGTAACAAAGACACACAATGACACCCAGTAACCAGACACACACGGACACCAAGTCACAAAGACATACACTGATACCCGGTAACACAGACACACACTGACACCAAGTAATAAAGACATGCACTGACACCAAGTCACAAAGACATACACTGATACCAAGTCACAAAGACATACACTGATGCCCAGGAACACAGACACACACAGACACCATGTAACAAAGACATACACTGACACCAAGTAACAAAGCCATACACTTACACCAAGTAGCAAAGACACAAATTTATACCAAGTAACACAGACATACACTGACACCAAGTAACAAAGACAGACAATTACACCAAATAACAAAGACATACACTGACACCAAGTAACAAAGACATACACTGATACCCAGTAACACAGACACACACTTACACCAAGTAACAAAGACATACACTGACAGCAAGTCACGAAGACACACACTGAAAGCCAGGAACAAAGACATACACTGACACCAAGTCACAAAGACATACACTCATACCCAGTAACAAAGACATACACTGACATCCAGTAACACAGACACACACGGACACCAAGTGACAAAGACACACACTTACAACATGTAACACAGACACACACTGACATCCAGTAACACAAACAAACATACTGACACCAAGTAACACAGACATACACTGATACCAAGTCACAAAGACATACACTGATGCCCAGTAACACAGAAACACACTGACACCAAGTAACAAAGACATACACTTACACCCAGTAACAAAGACATACACTTACACCAAGTTACAAAGACATACACTGATACCCAGAAACACAGACACACACTTACACCAAGTAACACAGGCATACAATGACACCAAGTAACAAAGACATGCCCTGATACCCAGTAACACAGATATACACTTACACCAAGTAATACAGGCATACAATGACACCAATGAACAAAGACACACACTTACACCAAGTAACACAGACACACACTGACACCCAGTAACACAAACAAACACACTGTCACCAAGTAACACAGACATGCACTGATACCAAGTCACAAAGACATACACTGATGCCCAGTAACACAGACACACACTGACACCAAGTAACAAAGACATACACTTACACTCAGCAACAAAGACATACACTTACACCAAGTAACAAAGACAGACACTGATACCCAGTAACACAGACACACACTTACACCAAGTAGCAAAGACATACACTGACACACAGTAACAAAGACATACACTGACACCCAGTAACACAGACACACACGGACACCAAGTAACAAAGACACACCCAGCAACACAACCAAACACACTGACACCAAGTAACACAGACATACACAGATACCAAGTCACAAAGACAGACACTGATGCACAATAACACAGACACACACTGACACCAAGTAACAAAGTCATACGCTGGACACCAATTAACAAAGACATACACTTACACCCAGTAACACAGACACACACTTATACCAAGTAACAAAGACATACACTGACACCCAGTAACAAAGACATACACTGACACCAAGTAACGCAGACACACACTTACACCAAGTAACAAAGACATACACTGACACCAAGTCACGAAGACACACACTGACACCCAGTAACAAAGACATACACTGACACCAAGTCACAAAGACATTCACTGATACCAAGTAACAAAGACACACACTTACACCAAGTAACACAGACATACTCTGACACCAGGTAACAAAGAAATGCACTGATACCCAGTAACACAGACACACACTGACACCAAGTAACACAGACATACACTGATAACAAGTCTCAAAGACATGCACTGATGCCCAGTAACACAGACACACTCAGAGACCAAGTAACAAAGACATACACTGACACCAAGTCACGAAGACACACACTGAAACCCAGTAACAAAGACATACACTGACACCAAGTCACAAAGACATGCACTCATACCCAGTTACAAAGACACATACTTACACCAAGTAACACAGACATACACTGACACCAAGTAACAAAGACAGACAATTACACCAAGTAACACAGACATACACTGACACCAAGTAACAAAGACAGACAATTACACCCAGTAACAAAGACATACACTGATACCCAGGAGCACAGACACACACTGAAACCCAGTAACAAAGACATACACTGACACCAAGTCACAAAGGCATACACTCATACCCAGTAACAAAGACACACACTTACACCAAGTAACACAGACATACTCTGACACCAAGCAACAAAGAAATGCACTGATACCCAGTAACACAGACACACACTTACACCAAGTAACAAAGACAGAAACTGATACCCAGTAACACAGACACACACTTACACCAAGTAGCAAAGACATACACTGACACACAGTAACAAAGACATACACTGACACCCAGTAACACAGACACACACGGACACCAAGTAACAAAGACACACACTTACAACAAGTAACACAGACACACACTGACACCCAGCAACACAACCAAACACACTGACACCAAGTAACACAGACATACACTGATACCAAGTCACAAAGACATACACTGATGCCCAGTAACACAGACACACACTTACACCATGTAACAAAGACAGACACTGATACCCAGCAACACAGACACACACTTATACCAAGTAACAAAGACATACACTGACACCCAGTAACAAAGACATACACTGACACCAAGTAACGCAGACACACACTTACACCAAGTAACAAAGACATACACTGACACCAAGTCACGAAGACACACACTGACACCCAGTAACAAAGACATACACTGACACCAATTCACAAAGACATTCACTGATACCAAGTAACAAAGACACACACTTACACCAAGTAACACAGACATACTCTGACACCAGGTAACAAAGAAATGCACTGATACCCAGTAACACAGACACACACTTACACCAAGTAACAAAGACATACACTGACACCCAGTAACACAGACACACACGGACACCAAGTAACAAAGACACACATTTACAACAAGTAACACAGACACACACTGACACCCAGTAACAAAGACATACACTGACACCAAGTCACAAAGACATTCACTGATACCGAGTAACAAAGACACACACTTACACCAAGTAACACAGACATACGCTGACACCAAGTAACATAGAAATGCACTGATACCCAGTAACACAGACACACACTGACACCAAGTAACACAGACATACACTGATAACAAGTCACAAAGACATGCACTGATGCCCAGTAACACAGACACACTCAGAGACCAAGTAACAAAGACATACACTGACACCAAGTCACGAAGACACACACTGAAACCCAGTAACAAAGACACACACTGACACCAAGTCACAAAGACATACACTCATACCCAGTTACAAAGACACATACTTACACCAAGTAACACAGACATACACTGACACCAAGTAACAAAGACAGACAATTACACCAAGTAACACAGACATACACTGACACCAAGTAACAAAGACAGACAATTACACCCAGTAACAAAGACATACACTGATACCCAGGAGCACAGACACACACTGAAACCCAGTAACAAAGACATACACTGACGCCAAGTCACAAAGACATACACTCATACCCAGTAACAAAGACACACACTTACACCAAGTAACACAGACATACTCTGACACCAAGCAACAAAGAAATGCACTGATACCCAGTAACACAGACACACACTTACACCAAGTAACAAAGACAGAAACTGATACCCAGTAACACAGACACACACGGACACCAAGTAACAAAGAAACACACTTACAACAAGTAACACAGACACACACTGACACCCAGCAACACAACCAAACACACTGACACCAAGTAACACAGACATACACTGATACCAAGTCACAAAGACATACACTGATGCCCAGTAACACAGACACACACTGACACCAAGTAACAAAGTCATACGCTGACACCAATTAACAAAGACAGACACTTACACCCAGTAACAAAGACTTACACTTACACCAAGTTACAAAGACAGACACTGACTCCCAGTAACAAAGACATACACTGACACCAAGTCACAAAGACACACACTGACACCAAGTCACAAAGACACACACTGACTCCCAGTAACAAAGACATACACTGACACCAAGTCACAAAGACATACACTGACACCTAGTAACACAGACACACACTTACACCAAGTAACACAGACATACACTGACACCAAGTAACAAAGACATGCGCAGATACCCAGTAACACAGACACACACTTACACCAAGTTAAAAAGACTTACACTGACACCCAGTAACAAAGACATACACTGACTCCCAGGAACGCAGACACACACGGACACCAAGTAACAAAGACACAGACATACACCAAGTAACAAAAATACACACTGACCCCCAGTAACACAGACACACACTTACACCAAGTAACACAGACATACACTGACACCAAGTAACAAAGATATACACTGATACCCAGTAGCACAGGCACACATTTACACCAAGTAACACAGACATATACTGACAGCAAGTAACAAAGACATGCAATGATACCCAGTAACACAGACACACACATACACCAAGTAACAAAGACAGACACTGATACCCAGTAACACAGACACACACTTACACCAAGTAACAAAGACAGACACTGATACCCAGTAACACAGACACACACTTATACCAAGTAACAAAGACATACACTGACACCCAGTAACAAAGACATACACTGACACCAAGTCACGAAGACACACACTGACACCCAGTAACAAAGACATACACTGACACCAAGTCACAAAGACATTCACTGATACCAAGTAACAAAGACACACACTTACACCAAGTAACACAGACATACTCTGACACCAAGTAACAAAGAAATGCACTGATACCCAGTAACACAGACACACAGTTACACCAAGTAACAAAGACATACACTGACACCCAGTAACAAAGACATACACTGACACCCAGTAACACAGACACACACGGACACCAAGTAACAAAGACACACATTTACAACAAGTAACATAGACACACACTGACACCCAGTAACAAAGACATACACTGACACCAAGTCACAAAGACATTCACTGATACCGAGTAACAAAGACACACACTTACACCAAGTAACACAGACATACTCTGACACCAAGTAACATAGAAATGCACTGATACCCAGTAACACAGACACACACTGACACCAAGTAACACAGACATACACTGATAACAAGTCACAAAGACATGCACTGATGCCCAGTAACACAGACACACTCTGAGACCAAGTAACAAAGACATACACTGACACCAAGTCACGAAGACACACACTGAAACCCAGTAACAAAGACATACACTGACACCAAGTCACAAAGACATACACTCATACCCAGTTACAAAGACACATACTTACACCAAGTAACACAGACATACACTGACACAAAGTAACAAAGACAGACAATTACACCAAGTAACACAGACATACACTGACACCAAGTAACAAAGACAGACAATTACACCCAGTAACAAAGACATACACTGATACCCAGGAACACAGACACACACTTGCACCAAGTAACAAAGACATGCACTGACACCAAGTCACGAAGACACACACTGAAACCCACTAACAAAGACATACACTGACACCAAGTCACAAAGACATACACTCATACCCAGTAACAAAGACACACACTTACATCAAGTAACACAGACATACTCTGACACCAAGTAACAAAGAAATGCACTGATACCCAGTAACACAGACACACACTTACACCAAGTAACAAAGACAGAAACTGATACCCAGTAACACAGACACACAGTTACACCAAGTAACAAAGACATACACTGACACCCAGTAACAAAGACATACACTGACACCCAGTAACACAGACACACACGGACACCAAGTAACAAAGACACACATTTACAACAAGTAACATAGACACACACTGACACCCAGTAACAAAGACATACACTGACACCAAGTAGCAAAGACATACACTGACACACTGTAACAAAGACATGCACTGACACCCAGTAACACAGACACACACGGACACCAAGTAACAAAGACACACACTTACAAGTAACACAGACGCACACTGACACCCAGCAACACAACCAAACACACTGACACCAAGTAACACAGACATACACTGATACCAAGTCACAAAGACATACACTGATGCCCAGGAACACAGACACACACTGACACCAAGTAACAAAGTCATATGCCGACACCAATTAACAAAGACAGACACTTACACCCAGTAACACAGACACACACTTACAGCAAGTAACACAGGCATACAATGACACCAAGTAACATAGACATGCACTGATACCCAGTAACACAGACACACACTTGCACCAAGTAACAAAGACAGACACTGATACCCGGTAACACAGACACACACTTACACCAAGTAACAAAGACATACACTGACACCAAGTCACAAAGACACACACTGACACCCAGTAACACAAACACACTCTTACACCAAGTAAAACAGACATACACTGACACCAAGTAACAAAGTCATACACTGATACCCAGTAACACAGGCACACACTTACACCAAGTAACTCAGACATACACTGACACCAAGTAACAAAGACATGCACTGATACCCAGTAACACAGACACACACTTACACCAAGTAACAAAGACAGACAATTACACCAAGTAACAAAGACATACACTTACACAAAGTATTTTGACATACACTGACACCCAGTAACAAAGACATACACTTACACCAAGTAACACAGACACACACTGACACCCAGGAACACAAAGAAACACACTGACACCAAGTAACACAGACATGCACTGATACCAAGTCACAAAGACATACACTGATGCACAGTAACACAGACACACACTGACACCCAGTAACACAGACACACACTTACAACAAGTAACAGAGACATACACTGACACCAAGTAACAAAGACAGACAATTACACAAAGTAACAAAGACATACACTTAAACCAAGTAACAATGACACACACTTACACCAAGTAACACAGACATACACTGACACCAAGTCACAAAGACAGACACTGATACCCGGTAACACAGACACACACTTACATCAAGTAACAAAGACATACACTGACAACAAGTCACAAAGACACACACTGACTCCCAGTAACAAAGACATACACTGACACCAAGTCACAAAGACATACACTGACACCTAGTAACACAGACACACACTGATACCCAGTAACACAGACACATACTTACACCAAGTAGCAAAGACATACACTGACACCCAGTAATAAAGACATACACTGACACCCAGTAACACAGACACACACGGAAACCAAGTCACAAAGACATACACTGATACCCAGTAACACAGACACACACAGACACCAAGTAATAAAGACATGCACTGACACCAAGTCACAAAGACATACACTGATGCCCAGGAACACAGACACACACAGACACCATGTAACAAAGACATGCACTGACACCAAGTAACAAAGACATACACTTACACCAAGTAACAAAGACACAAACTTATACCAAGTAACACAGACATACACTGACACCAAGTAACAAAGACAGACAATTACACCAAGTAACAAAGACATACACTTACACCAAGTATTTTGACATACACTGACACCAAGTAACAATGACATACACTGATACCCAGTAACACAGACACACACTTACACCAAGTAACAAAGACATACACTGACAGCAAGTCACGAAGACACACACTGAAAGCCACGAACAAAGACATACACTGACACCAAGTCACTAAGACATACACTCATACCCAGTAACAAAGACATACACTGACACCCAGTAACACAGACACACACGGACACCATGTAACAAAGACACACACTTACAACATGTAACACAGACACACACTGACATCCAGTAACACAAACAAACATACTGACACCAGGTAACACAGACATACACTGATACCAAGTCACAAAGACATACACTGATGCCCAGTAACACAGACACACACTGACACCAAGTAACAAAGACATACACTTACACCCAGTAACAAAGACATACACTTACACCAAGTTACAAAGACATACACTGATACCCAGTAACACAGACATGACACTTACACCAAGTAACACAGGCATACAATGACACCAAGTAACAAAGACATGCACTGATACCCAATAACACAGACACACACTTACACCAAGTAACAAAGACAGACACTGATACCCAGTAACACAGACACACACTCACACCAAGCAATACAGGCATACAATGACACCAATGAACAAAGACACACACTTACAGCAAGTAACACAGACACACACTGACACCCAGTAACACAAACAAACACACTGTCACAAAGTAACACAGACATGCACTGATACCAAGTCACAAAGACATACACTGATGCCCAGTAACACAGACACACACTGACACCAAGTAACAATGACACACACTTACACCAAGTGACAAAGACATACACTTACACGAAGTATTTTGACATGCACTGACACCAAGTAACAAAGACATGCACTGATACCCAGTAACACAGACACACGCTTACAACAAGTAACAAAGACATACACTGACGCAAAGTCACAAAGACACACACTGACTACCAGTAACAAAGACATACACTGACACCAAGTCACAAAGACATACACTGATACCAAGTAACACAGACACACTCTGACACCAAGTAACACAGACATACACTGACACCAAGTAACAAAGACATGCACAGATACCCAGTAACACAGACACACACTTACACCAAGTAACAAAGACATACACTGATACCCAGTAACACAGACACACACATACACCAAGTAACAAAGACATACACTGACACCCAGTAACAAAGACTGACACTGACACCAAGTAACGCAGACACACACGGACACCAAGTAACAAAGACACATACATACACCAAGTAACACAGACGCACACTGACACCCAGTAACACAAACACACTCTTACACCAAGTAAAACAGACATACACTGACACCAAGTAACAAAGTCATACACTGATACCCAGTAACACAGGCACACACTTGCACCAAGTAACTCAGACATACACTGACACCAAGTAACAAAGACATGCACTGATACCCAGTAACACAGACACACACTTACACCAAGTAACAAAGACAGACAATTACACCAAGTAACAAAGACATACACTTACACAAAGTATTTTGACATACACTGACACCAAGTACCAAAGACATACACTGATACCCAGTAACACAGACACACACTTACACCAAGTAACAAAGACATACACTGACACCAAGTCACAAAGACACACACTGACTCCCAGTAACAAAGACATACACTGACACCAAGTCACAAAGACATACATTGACACCTAGTAACACAGACACACACTTACACCAAGTAACACAGACACACACTGACACCAAGTAACAAAGACATGCGCAGATATCCAGTAACACAGACACACACTTACACCAAGTAACAAAGACAGACACTGATACCCAGTAACACAGACACACACTTACACCAAGTTAAAAAGACATACACTGACACCCAGTAACAAAGACATACACACTCCCAGGAACGCAGACACACACGGACACCAAGTAACAAAGACACAGACATACACCAAGTAACAAAAACATACACTGACCCCCAGTAACACAGACACACACTTACACCAAGTAACAGAGACATACACTGACACCAAGTAACAAAGATATACACTGATACCCAGTAGCACAGACACACACATACACCAATTAACAAAGACAGACATTGATACCCAGTAACACAGACACACTCTTACACCAAGTAACAAAGACATACACTGACACCCAGTAACAAAGACATACACTGACACCAAGTAACGCAGACACACACTAACACCAAGTAACAAAGACATACCCTGACACCATGTCACGAAGACACACACTGACACTCAGTAACAAAGACATACACTGACACCAGGTCACAAAGACATTCACTGATACCAAGTAACAAAGACACACACTTACACCAAGTAACACAGACATACTCTGACACCAAGTAACAAAGAAATGCACTGATACCCAGTAACACAGACACAGCCTTACACCAAGTAACAAAGACATACACTGACACCCAGTAACAAAGACATACACTGACACCCAGTAACACAGACACACAGGGACAGCAAGTAACAAAGACACACATTTACAACAAGTAACACAGACACACACTGACACCCAGTAAATAAGTCATACACTGACATCAAGTCACAAAGACATTCACTGATACCGAGTAACAAAGACACACACTTACATCAAGTAACACAGACATACTCTGACACCAAGTAACAAAGAAATGCACTGATACCCAGTAACACAGACACACACTGACACCAAGTAACACAGACATACACTGATAACAAGTCACAAAGACATGCACTGATGCCCAGTAACACAGATACACTCTGAGGCCAAGTAACAAAGACATACACTGACACCAAGTAACAAAGACATACACTTACACCCAGTAACAAAGACATACACTTACACCCAGTAACAAAGACATACACTTACAGAACGTTACAAAGACATACACTGATACCCAGTAACACAGACACACACTTACACCAAGTAACACAGAGATACACTGACACCAAGTAACAAAGACATGCACTGAAACCCAGTAACACAGACACACACTTACACCAAGTAACAAAGACAGACACTGATACCCAGTAACACAGGCACACACCTACACCAATTAACAAAGACATACACTGACACCCAGTAACAAAGACATACACTGATGCACAGTAACACAGACACACACTGACACCCAGTAACACAGACACACACTTACAACACGTAACACAGACATACACTGACACCAAGTAACAAAGACAGACAATTACACAAAGTAACAAAGACATACACTTACACCAAGTAACAATGACACACACTTACACCAAGTAACACAGACATACACTGACACCAAGTAACAAAGAATGACAATTACACCAAGTTACCAAGACATACACTTACACCACGTATTTTGACATACACTGACACCAAGTAACAAAGACATAAACTGATTCCCAGTAACAAAGCCATACACTGACACCAAGTCACAAAGACAGGCAATTACACCAAGTAACCAAGACATACACTGACACCAAGTAACAAAGACATACCCAGATACCCAGTAACACAGACACACTCTTACACCAAGTAACACAGACATACACTGACACCAAGTAACAAAGACATGCACAGATACCCAGTAACACAGACACACACTTACACCAAGTAACAAAGACATACACTGATACCCAGTTACACAGACACACACATACACCAAGTAACAAAGACATACACTGACACCCAGTAACAAAGACTTACACTGACACCAAGTAACGCAGACACACACGGACACCAAGTAACAAAGACACAGACTTACACCAAGTAACACAGACGCACACTGACATCCAGTAACACAGACAGACTCTTACACCAAGTAAAACAGACATACACTGACACCAAGTAACAAAGACATACACTGATACCCAGTAACACAGGCACACACTTACACCAAGTAACACAGACATACGCTGACACCAAGTAACAAAGACATGCACTGATACCCAGTAACACAGACACACACTTACACCAAGTAACAAAGACAGACAATTACACCAAGTAACAAAGACATACACTTACACAAAGTATTTTGACATACACTGACACCAATTAACAAAGACATACACGGATACCCAGTAACACAGACACACACTTACACAAGTAACAAAGACATACACTGACACCCAGTCACAAAGACATACACTGACACCTAGTAACACATACACACACTTACACCAAGTAACACAGACATACACTGACACCAAGTAACAAAGACATGCGCAGATACCCAGTAACACAGACACACGCTTACACCAAGTAACAAAGACAGACACTGATACCCAGTAACACAGACACACACTCACACCAAGAAATACAGGCATACAATGACACCAATGAACAAAGACACACACTTACAGCAAGTAACACAGACACACACTGACACCCAGTAACACAAACAAACACACTTTCACAAAGTAACACAGACATGCACTGATACCAAGTCACAAAGACATACACTGATGCCCAGTAACACAGACACACACTTGCACCAAGTAACAATGACACACACTTACACCAAGTGACAAAGACATACACTTACACGAAGTATTTTGACATGCACTGACACCAAGTAACAAAGACATGCACTGATACCCAGTAACACAGACACACGCTTACAACAATTAACAAAGACATACACTGACGCAAAGTCACAAAGACACACACTGACTACCAGTAACAAAGACATACACTGACACCAAGTCACAAAGACATACACTGATACCAAGTAACACAGACACACTCTGACACCAAGTAACACAGACATACACTGACACCAAGTAACAAAGACATGCACAGATACCCAGTAACACAGACACACACTTACACCAAGTAACAAAGACATACACTGATACCCAGTAACACAGACACACACATACACCAAGTAACAAAGACATACACTGACACCCAGTAACAAAGACTGACACTGACACCAAGTAACGCAGACACACACGGACACCAAGTAACAAAGACACATACATACACCAAGTAACACAGACGCACACTGACACCCAGTAACACAAACACACTCTTACACCAAGTAAAACAGACATACACTGACACCAAGTAACAAAGTCATACACTGATACCCAGTAACACAGGCACACACTTGCACCAAGTAACTCAGACATACACTGACACCAAGTAACAAAGACATGCACTGATACCCAGTAACACAGACACACACTTACACCAAGTAACAAAGACAGACAATTACACCAAGTAACAAAGACATACACTTACACAAAGTATTTTGACATACACTGACACCAAGTACCAAAGACATACACTGATACCCAGTAACACAGACACACACTTACACCAAGTAACAAAGACATACACTGACACCAAGTCACAAAGACACACACTGACTCCCAGTAACAAAGACATACACGGACACCAAGTCACAAAGACATACACTGACACCTAGTAACACAGACACACACTTACACCAAGTAACACAGACATACACTGACACCAAGTAACAAAGACATGCGCAGATATCCAGTAACACAGACACACACTTACACCAAGTAACAAAGACAGACACTGATACCCAGTAACACAGACACACACTTACACCAAGTTAAAAAGACATACACTGACACCCAGTAACAAAGACATACACACTCCCAGGAACGCAAACACACACGGACACCAAGTAACAAAGACACAGACATACACCAAGTAACAAAAACATACACTGACCCCCAGTAACACAGACACACACTTACACCAAGTAACAGAGACATACACTGACACCAAGTAACAAAGATATACACTGATACCCAGTAGCACAGGCACACACTTACACCAAGTAACACAGACATATACTGACACCAAGTAACAAAGACATGCAATGATACCCAGTAACACAGACACACACATACACCAATTAACAAAGACAGACATTGATACCCAGTAACACAGACACACTCTTACACCAAGTAACAAAGACATACACTGACACCCAGTAACAAAGACATACACTGACACCAAGTAACGCAGACACACACTAACACCAAGTAACAAAGACATACCCTGACACCATGTCACGAAGACACACACTGACACCCAGTAACAAAGACATACACTGACACCAGGTCACAAAGACATTCACTGATACCAAGTAACAAAGACACACACTTACACCAAGTAACACAGACATACTCTGACACCAAGTAACAAAGAAATGCACTGATACCCAGTAACACAGACACAGCCTTACACCAAGTAACAAAGACATACACTGACACCCAGTAACAAAGACATACACTGACACCCAGTAACACAGACACACAGGGACAGCAAGTAACAAAGACACACATTTACAACAAGTAACACAGACACACACTGACACCCAGTAACAAAGACATACACTGACATCAAGTCACAAAGACATTCACTGATACCGAGTAACAAAGACACACACTTACACCAAGTAACACAGACATACTCTGACACCAAGTAACAAAGAAATGCACTGATACCCAGTAACACAGACACACACTGACACCAGGTAACACAGACATACACTGATAACAAGTCACAAAGACATGCACTGATGCCCAGTAACACAGATACACTCTGAGGCCAAGTAACAAAGACATACACTGACACCAAGTAACAAAGACATACACTTACACCCAGTAACAAAGACATACACTTACACCCAGTAACAAAGACATACACTTACAGAACGTTACAAAGACATACACTGATACCCAGTAACACAGACACACACTTACACCAAGTAACACAGAGATACACTGACACCAAGTAACAAAGACATGCACTGAAACCCAGTAACACAGACACACACTTACACCAAGTAACAAAGACAGACACTGATACCCAGTAACACAGGCACACACCTACACCAATTAACAAAGACATACACTGACACCCAGTAACAAAGACATACACTTACACCAAGTAACACAGACACACACTGACACCCAGTAACACAAACAAACACACTGACACCAAGTAACACAGACATGCACTGATACCAAGTCACAAAGACATACACTGATGCACAGTAACACAGACACACACTGACACCCAGTAACACAGACACACACTTACAACACGTAACACAGACATACACTGACACCAAGTAACAAAGACAGACAATTACACAAAGTAACAAAGACATACACTTACACCAAGTAACAATGACACACACTTACACCAAGTAACACAGACATACACTGACACCAAGTAACAAAGAAAGACAATTACACCAAGTTACCAAGACATACACTTACACCACGTATTTTGACATACACTGACACCAAGTAACAAAGACATACACTGATTCCCAGTAACAAAGCCATACACTGACACCAAGTCACAAAGACAGGCAATTACACCAAGTAACCAAGACATACACTGACACCAAGTAACAAAGACATACCCAGATACCCAGTAACACAGACACACTCTTACACCAAGTAACACAGACATACACTGACACCAAGTAACAAAGACATGCACAGATACCCAGTAACACAGACACACACTTACACCAAGTAACAAAGACATACACTGATACCCAGTTACACAGACACACACATACACCAAGTAACAAAGACATACACTGACACCCAATAACAAAGACTTACACTGACACCAAGTAACGCAGACACACACGGACACCAAGTAACAAAGACACAGACTTACACCAAGTAACACAGACGCACACTGACATCCAGTAACACAGACAGACTCTTACACCAAGTAAAACAGACATACACTGACACCAAGTAACAAAGACATACACTGATACCCAGTAACACAGCACACACTTACACCAAGTAACACAGACATACGCTGACACCAAGTAACAAAGACATGCACTGATACCCAGTAACACAGACACACACTTACACCAAGTAACAAAGACAGACAATTACACCAAGTAACAAAGACATACACTTACACAAAGTATTTTGACATACACTGACACCAATTAACAAAGACATACACGGATACCCAGTAACATAGACACACACTTACACCAAGTAACAAAGACATACACTGACACCCAGTCACAAAGACATACACTGACACCTAGTAACACATACACACACTTACACCAAGTAACACAGACATACACTGACACCAAGTAACAAAGACATGCGCAGATACCCAGTAACACAGACACACGCTTACACCAAGTAACAAAGACAGACACTGATACCCAGTAACACAGACACACACTTACACCAAGTTAAAAAGACTTACACTGACAGCCAGTAACAAAGACATACACTGACTCCCAGGAACGCAGACACACACGGAGACCAAGTAACAAAGACACAGACATACACCAAGTAACAAAAACACACACTGACTCCCAGTAACACAGACACACACTACACCAAGTAACACAGACATACACTGACACCAAGTAACAAAGATATACACTGATACCCAGTAGCACAGTCACACACTTACACCAAGTAACACAGACATATTCTGACACCAAGTAACAAAGACATGCAATGATACCCAATAACACAGAACACACTTACACCAAGTAACAAAGACAGACACTGATGCCCAGTAAAACAGAAACACACTTACACCAAGTAACAAAGACATACACTGACACCAAGTAACAAAGACATACACTGACACCCAGTAACACAGACACACATGGACACCAAGTAACAAAGACGCACACTTACACCAAGTAACAAAGACACACACTGACACCCAGTAACACAAACAAACACACTGACAGCAAGTAACACAGAAATACACTGATACCAAGTCACAAAGACATACACTGATGCCCAGTAACACAGACACACACTGACACCAAGTAACGAAGACATACACTTACACCCAGTAACAAAGGCATACAAATACACCAAGTCACAAGTACATACACTGATACCCAGTAACACAGACACACACTTACACCAAGTAACACAGACATACACTGACACCAAGTAACAAAGACATTCACTGATACCCAGTGACACAGACACACACTTACACCAAGTAACAAAGACAGACACTGATACCCAGCAACACAGACCCACACTTACACCCAGTAACAAAGACATACACTGACACCCAGTAACAAAGACATACACTGACACCCAGTAACAAAGACATACACTGATACCCAGTAACGCAGACACACACGGACACCAAGTAACAAAGACAGACACTGATACCCAGTAACACAGACACACACTTACACCAAGTTAAAAAGACATACACTGACACCCAGTAACAAAGACATACACACTCCCAGGAACGCAGACACACACGGACACCAAGTAACAAAGACACAGACATACACCAAGTAACAAAAACATACACTGACCCCCAGTAACACAGACACACACTTACACCAAGTAACAGAGACATACACTGACACCAAGTAACAAAGATATACACTGATACCCAGTAGCACAGGCACACACTTACACCAAGTAACACAGACATATACTGACACCAAGTAACAAAGACATGCAATGATACCCAGTAACACAGACACACACATACACCAATTAACAAAGACAGACATTGATACCCAGTAACACAGACACACTCTTACACCAAGTAACAAAGACATACACTGACACCCAGTAACAAAGACATACACTGACACCAAGTAACGCAGACACACACTAACACCAAGTAACAAAGACATACCCTGACACCATGTCACGAAGACACACACTGACACCCAGCAACAAAGACATACACTGACACCAGGTCACAAAGACATTCACTGATACCAAGTAACAAAGACACACACTTACACCAAGTAACACAGACATACTCTGACACCAAGTAACAAAGAAATGCACTGATACCCAGTAACACAGACACAGCCTTACACCAAGTAACAAAGACATACACTGACACCCAGTAACAAAGACATACACTGACACCCAGTAACACAGACACACAGGGACAGCAAGTAACAAAGACACACATTTACAACAAGTAACACAGACACACACTGACACCCAGTAACAAAGACATACACTGACATCAAGTCACAAAGACATTCACTGATACCGAGTAACAAAGACACACACTTACACCAAGTAACACAGACATACTCTGACACCAAGTAACAAAGAAATGCACTGATACCCAGTAACACAGACACACACTGACACCAAGTAACACAGACATACACTGATAACAAGTCACAAAGACATGCACTGATGCCCAGTAACACAGATACACTCTGAGGCCAAGTAACAAAGACATACACTGACACCAAGTAACAAAGACATACACCTACACCCAGTAACAAAGACATACACTTACACCCAGTAACAAAGACATACACTTACAGAACGTTACAAAGACATACACTGATACCCAGTAACACAGACACACACTTACACCAAGTAACACAGAGATACACTGACACCAAGTAACAAAGACATGCACTGAAACCCAGTAACACAGACACACACTTACACCAAGTAACAAAGACAGACACTGATACCCAGTAACACAGGCACACACCTACACCAATTAACAAAGACATACACTGACACCCAGTAACAAAGACATACACTTACACCAAGTAACACAGACACACACTGACACCCAGTAACACAAACAAACACACTGACACCAAGTAACACAGACATGCACTGATACCAAGTCACAAAGACATACACTGATGCACAGTAACACAGACACACACTGACACCCAGTAACACAGACACACACTTACAACACGTAACACAGACATACACTGACACCAAGTAACAAAGACAGACAATTACACAAAGTAACAAAGACATACACTTACACCAAGTAACAATGACACACACTTACACCAAGTAACACAGACATACACTGACACCAAGTAACAAAGAAAGACAATTACACCAAGTTACCAAGACATACACTTACACCACGTATTTTGACATACACTGACACCAAGTAACAAAGACATACACTGATTCCCAGTAACAAAGACATACACTGACACCAAGTCACAAAGACAGGCAATTACACCAAGTAACCAAGACATACACTGACACCAAGTAACAAAGACATACCCAGATACCCAGTAACACAGACACACTCTTACACCAAGTAACACAGACATACACTGACACCAAGTAACAAAGACATGCACAGATACCCAGTAACACAGACACACACTTACACCAAGTAACAAAGACATACACTGATACCCAGTTACACAGACACACACATACACCAAGTAACAAAGACATACACTGACACCCAGTAACAAAGACTTACACTGACACCAAGTAACGCAGACACACACGGACACCAAGTAACAAAGACACAGACTTACACCAAGTAACACAGACGCACACTGACATCCAGTAACACAGACAGACTCTTACACCAAGTAAAACAGACATACACTGACACCAAGTAACAAAGACATACACTGATACCCAGTAACACAGGCACACACTTACACCAAGTAACACAGACATACGCTGACACCAAGTAACAAAGACATGCACTGATACCCAGTAACACAGACACACACTTACACCAAGTAACAAAGACAGACAATTACACCAAGTAACAAAGACATACACTTACACAAAGTATTTTGACATACACTGACACCAATTAACAAAGACATACACGGATACCCAGTAACACAGACACACACTTACACCAAGTAACAGAGACATACACTGACACCCAGTCACAAAGACATACACTGACACCTAGTAACACATACACACACTTACACCAAGTAACACAGACATACACTGACACCAAGTAACAAAGACATGCGCAGATACCCAGTAACACAGACACACGCTTACACCAAGTAACAAAGACAGACACTGATACCCAGTAACACAGACACACACTTACACCAAGTTAAAAAGACTTACACTGACAGCCAGTAACAAAGACATACACTGACTCCCAGGAACGCAGACACACACGGAGACCAAGTAACAAAGACACAGACATACACCAAGTAACAAAAACACACACTGACTCCCAGTAACACAGACACACACTACACCAAGTAACACAGACATACACTGACACCAAGTAACAAAGATATACACTGATACCCAGTAGCACAGTCACACACTTACACCAAGTAACACAGACATATTCTGACACCAAGTAACAAAGACATGCAATGATACCCAATAACACAGAACACACTTACACCAAGTAACAAAGACAGACACTGATGCCCAGTAAAACAGAAACACACTTACACCAAGTAACAAAGACATACACTGACACCAAGTAACAAAGACATACACTGACACCCAGTAACACAGACACACATGGACACCAAGTAACAAAGACGCACACTTACACCAAGTAACAAAGACACACACTGACACCCAGTAACACAAACAAACACACTGACAGCAAGTAACACAGAAATACACTGATACCAAGTCACAAAGACATACACTGATGCCCAGTAACACAGACACACACTGACACCAAGTAACGAAGACATACACTTACACCCAGTAACAAAGGCATACAAATACACCAAGTCACAAGTACATACACTGATACCCAGTAACACAGACACACACTTACACCAAGTAACACAGACATACACTGACACCAAGTAACAAAGACATTCACTGATACTCAGTGACACAGACACACACTTACACCAAGTAACAAAGACAGACACTGATACCCAGCAACACAGACCCACACTGACAACCAGTAACAAAGACATACACTGACACCCAGTAACAAAGACATACACTGACACCCAGTAGCACAGACACACACGGACACCAAGTAACAAAGACACACCCTTACACCAAGTAATACAGACGCACACTGACACCCAGTAACACAAACAAACACACTGAATCTAAGTAACACAGACATACACTGATACCAAGTCACAAAGACATGCACAGATACCCAGTAACACAGAGAAACACTAACACCAAGTAACAAAGACATGCACTGATACCCAGTAACACAGACACACAGTTACACCAAGTAACAAAGACAGACAATTACACCAAGTAACAAAGACATACACTTACACCAAGTATTTTGTCATACACTGACACCAAGTAACAAAGACATACACTGATACCCAGTAACACAGACACACACTTGCACGAAGTAACAAAGACATACACTGACACCAAGTCACAAAGACACAGACTGACTCCCAGTAACAAAGACATACACTGACACCAAGTCACAAAGACATACACTGATACCCAGTAATACAGACACACCCTTACACCAAGAAACACAGACATACACTGACACCAAGTAACAAAGACATGCACAGATACCCAGTAACACAGACACACACTTACACCAAGTAACAAAGACAGACACTGATACCCTGTAACACAGACACACACTTACACCAAGTTAAAAAGACTTAAACTGACACCCAGTAACAAAGACATACACTGACTCCCAGGAACGCAGACACAAACGTAGACCAAGTAACAAAGACACAGACATACACCAAGTAGCAAAAACACACACTGACCCCCAGTAACACAGACACACACTTACACCAAGTAACACAGACATGCACTGACACCAAGTAACAAAGATATACACTGATACCCAGTAGCACAGGCACACACTTACACCAAGTAACACAGACATAACCTGACACCAAGTAACAAAGACATGCACTGATACCCAGTAACACAGACACACACTTACACCAAGTAACAAAGACAGACACTGATACCCAGTAACACAGAAACACACTTACACCAAGTAACAAAGACATACACTGACACCAAGTAACAAAGACATACACTGACACCCAGTAACACAGACACACACGGACACCAAGTAACAAAGACGCACACTTACACCAAGTAACGCAGACACACACTGACACCCAGTAACAAAGACATACACTGACACCCAGTAACACAGACACACACGGACACCAAGTAACAAAGAGACACCCTTACACCAAGTAATACAGACACACACTGACACCCAGTAACACAAACAAACACACTGAATCTAAGTAACACAGACATACACTGATACCAAGTCACAAAGACATGCACAGATACCCAGTAACACAGAGACACACTAACACCAAGTAACAAAGGCAGACACTGATACCCAGCAACACAGACCCACACTTACACCTAGTAACAAAGACATACACTGACACCAAGTAACAAAGACATGCACTGATACCCAGTAACACAGACACACAGTTACACCAAGTAACAAAGACAGACAATTACACCAAGTAACAAAGACACACACTTACACCAAGTAACACAGATATACACTGACACCAAGTAACAAAGACATGCACTGATACCCAGTAACACAGACACACAGTTACACCAAGTAACAAAGACAGACAATTACACCAAGTAACAAATACATACACTTACACCAAGTATTTGGTCATACACTGACACCAAATAACAAAGACATACACTGATACCAAGTAACACAGACACACACTTACACCAAGTAACAAAGACATACACTGACACCAAGTCACAAAGACACACACTAACTACCAGTAACAAAGACATACACTGACACCAAGTCACAAAGACATACACTGATACCCAGTAACACAGACACACACTTACACCAAGAAACACAGACATACACTGACACCAAGTAACAAAGACATGCACAGATACCCAGTAACACAGACACACACTTACACCAAGTAACAAAGACAGACACTGATACCCAGTAACACAGACACACACTTCCACCAAGTAACAAAGACATGCACTGACACCAAGTAACAAAGACATGCACAGATACCCAGTAACACAGACACACACTTACACCAAGTAACAAAGACAGACACTGATACCCTGTAACACAGACACACACTTACACCAAGTTAAAAAGACTTACACTGACACCCAGTAACAAAGACATACACTGACTCCCAGGAACGCAGACACAAACGTAGACAAAGTAACAAAGACACAGACATACACCAAGTAGCAAAAACACACACTGACCCCCAGTAACACAGACACACACTTACACCAAGTAACACAGACATGCACTGACACCAAGTAACAAAGATATACACTGATACCCAGTAGCACAGGCACACACTTACACCAAGTAACACAGACATATCCTGACACCAAGTAACAAAGACATGCACTGATACCCAGTAACACAGACACACACTTACACCAAGTAACAAAGACAGACACTGATACCCAGTAACACAGAAACACACTTACACCAAGTAACAAAGACATACACTGACACCAAGTAACAAAGACATACACTGACACCCAGTAACACAGACACACACGGACACCAAGTAACAAAGACGCACACTTACACCAAGTAACGCAGACACACACTGACACCCAGTAACAAAGACATACACTGACACCCAGTAACACAGACACACACGGACACCAAGTAACAAAGACACACCCTTACACCAAGTAATACAGACACACACTGACACCCAGTAACACAAACAAACACACTGAATCTAAGTAACACAGACATACACTGATACCAAGTCACAAAGACATGCACAGATACCCAGTAACACAGAGACACACTAACACCAAGTAACAAAGGCAGACACTGATACCCAGCAACACAGACCCACACTTACACCTAGTAACAAAGACATACACTGACACCCAGTAACACAGACATGCACTGACACCCAGTAACACAGACACACACGGACACCAAATAACAAAGACACAGACTTACAACAAGTAACACAGACACACACTGACACCCAGTAACACAGACACACACTTACACCAAGTAACACAGACATATACTGACACCAAGTAACAAAGACATACACTGATACCCAGTAACACAGGCATACACTTACACCAAGTAACACAGACATACACTGACACCAAGTAACAAAGACATGCACTGATACCCAGTAACACAGACACACAGTTACACCAAGTAACAAAGACAGACAATTACACCAAGTAACAAAGACATACACTTACACCAAGTATTTGGTCATACACTGACACCAAGTAACAAAGACATACACTGATACCAAGTAACACAGACACACACTTACACCAAGTAACAAAGACATACACTGACACCAAGTCACAAAGACACACACTAACTACCAGTAACAAAGACATACACTGACACCAAGTCACAAAGACATACACTGATACCCAGTAACACAGACACACACTTACACCAAGAAACACAGACATACACTGACACCAAGTAACAAAGACATGCACAGATACCCAGTAACACAGACACACACTTACACCAAGTAACAAAGACAGACACTGATACCCAGTAACACAGACACACACTTCCACCAAGTAACAAAGACATGCACTGACACCAAGTAACAAAGACATGCACAGATACCCAGTAACACAGACACACACTTACACCAAGTAACAAAGACAGACACTGATACCCTGTAACACAGACACACACTTACACCAAGTTAAAAAGACTTACACTGACACCCAGTAACAAAGACATACACTGACTCCCATGAACGCAGACACAAACGTAGACCAAGTAACAAAGACACAGACATACACCAAGTAGCAAAAACACACACTGACCCCCAGTAACACAGACACACACTTACACCAAGTAACACAGACATGCACTGACACCAAGTAACAAAGATATACACTGATACCCAGTAGCACAGGCACACACTTACACCAAGTAACACAGACATATCCTGACACCAAGTAACAAAGACATGCACTGATACCCAGTAACACAGACACACACTTACACCAAGTAACAAAGACAGACACTGATACCCAGTAACACAGAAACACACTTACACCAAGTAACAAAGACATACACTGACACCAAGTAACAAAGACATACACTGACACCCAGTAACACAGACACACACGGACACCAAGTAACAAAGACGCACACTTACACCAAGTAACGCAGACACACACTGACACCCAGTAACAAAGACATACACTGACACCCAGTAACACAGACACACACGGACACCAAGTAACAAAGACACACCCTTACACCAAGTAATACAGACACACACTGACACCCAGTAACACAAACAAACACACTGAATCTAAGTAACACAGACATACACTGATACCAAGTCACAAAGACATGCACAGATACCCAGTAACACAGAGACACACTAACACCAAGTAACAAAGGCAGACACTGATACCCAGCAACACAGACCCACACTTACACCTAGTAACAAAGACATACACTGACACCCAGTAACACAGACATGCACTGACACCCAGTAACACAGACACACACGGACACCAAATAACAAAGACACAGACTTACAACAAGTAACACAGACACACACTGACACCCAGTAACACAGACACACACTTACACCAAGTAACACAGACATATACTGACACCAAGTAACAAAGACATACACTGATACCCAGTAACACAGGCACACACTTACACCAAGTAACACAGACATACACTGACACCAAGTAACAAAGACATGCACTGATACCCAGTAACACAGACACACAGTTACACCAAGTAACAAAGACAGACAATTACACCAAGTAACAAAGACATACACTTACACCAAGTATTTGGTCATACACTGACACCAAGTAACAAAGACATACACTGATACCAAGTAACACAGACACACACTTACACCAAGTAACAAAGACATACACTGACACCAAGTCACAAAGACACACACTAACTACCAGTAACAAAGACATACACTGACACCAAGTCACAAAGACATACACTGATACCCAGTAACACAGACACACACTTACACCAAGAAACACAGACATACACTGACACCAAGTAACAAAGACATGCACAGATACCCAGTAACACAGACACACACTTACACCAAGTAACAAAGACAGACACTGATACCCAGTAACACAGACACACACTTCCACCAAGTAACAAAGACATGCACTGATACCCAGTAACACAGACACACGCTTACACCAAGTAACAAAGACAGACACTGATACCCAGTAACACAGACACACACTTACACCAAGTTAAAAAGACTTACACTGACACCCAGTAACAAAGACATACACTGACTCCCAGGAACGCAGACACACACGGAGACCAAGTAACAAAGACTCAGACATACACCAAGTAACAAAAACACACACTGACCCCCAGTAACACAGACACACACTTACACCAAGTAACACAGACATACACTGACACCAAGTAACAAAGATATACACTGATACCCAGTAGCACAGGCACACACTGACAACAAGTAACACAGACATATCCTGACACCAAGTAACAAAGACATGCAATGATACCCAGTAACACAGACACACACTTACACCAAGTAACAAAGACAGACACTGATACCCAGTAACACAGAAACACACTTACACCAAGTAACAAAGACATACACTGACACCAAGTAACAAAGACATACAATGACACCCAGTAACACAGACATACACGGACATCAAGTAACAAAGACGCACACTTACACCAAGTAACGCAGACACACACTGACACCCAGTAACACAAACAAACACACTGACACCAAGTAACACAGAAATACACTGATACCAAGTCACAAAGACATACACTGATGCCCAGTAACACAGACACACACTGACACCAAGTAACAAAGACATACACTTACACCCAGTAACAAAGGCATACAAATACACCAAGTCACAAATACATACACTGATACCCAGTAACACAGACACACACTTACACCAAGTAACACAGACATACACTGACACCAAGTAACAAAGACATGCACTGATACCCAGTGACACAGACACACACTTACACCAAGTAACAAAGACAGACACTGATACCCAGCAACACAGACCCACACTTACACCCAGTAACAAAGACAGACACTGACACCCAGTAACAAAGACATACACTGACTCCCAGTAACACAGACACACACGGACACCAAGTAACAAAGACACACCCTTACGCCAAGTAATACAGACACACACTGACACCCAGTAACACAAACAAACACACTGAATCTAAGTAACACAGACATACACTGATACCAAGTCACAAAGACATGCACAGATACCCAGTAACACAGAGACACACTAACACCAAGTAACAAAGACAGACACTGATACCCAGCAATACAGACCCACACTTACACCTCGTAACAAAGACATACACTGACACCCAGTAACAAAGACATACACTGACACCCAGTATCACAGACACACAGGGACACCAAATAACAAAGACACAGACTTACAACAAGTAACACAGACACACACTGACACCCAGTAACACAGGCACACACTTACACCAAGTAACACAGACATACACTGACACCAAGTAACAAATACATGCACTGATACCCAGTAACACAGACACACAGTTACACCAAGCAACAAAGACAGACAATTACACCAAGTATTTGGTCATACACTGACACCAAGTAACAAAGACATACACTGATACCCAGTAACACAGACACACACTAACACCAAGTAACAAAGACATACACTGACACCAAGTCACAAAGACACACACTGACTCCCAGTAACAAAGACATACATTGATACCCAGTAACACAGACACACAGTTACACCAAGTAACAAAGACAGACAATTACACCAAGTATTTGGTCATACACTGACACCAGTCACAAAGACATACACTGATACCCAGTAACACAGACACACACTTACACCAAGAAACACAGACATACAATGACACCAAGTAACAAAGACATGCACAGATACCCAGTAACACAGACACACACTTACACCAAGTAACAAAGACAGACACTGATACCTAGTAACACAGACACACACTTACACCAAGTAACAAAGACATACACTGACACCCTGTAACAAAGACATACACTGACACCCAGTAACGCAGACACACACGGACACCAAGTAACAAAGACACAGACTTACACCAAGTAACACAGACACACACTGACAGCCAGTAACACAGACACACACTTACACCAAGTAACACAGACATACACTGACACCAAGTAACAAAGATATACACTGATACCCAGTAGCACAGGCACACACTTACACCAAGTAACACAGACATATCCTGACACCAAGTAACAAAGACATGCAATGATACCCAGTAACACAGACACACACTTACACCAAGTAACAAAGACAGACACTGATACCCAGTAACACAGAAACAAACTTACACCAAGTAACAAAGACATACACAGACACCAAGTAACAAAGACATACAATGACACCCAGTAACACAGACACACACGGACACCAAGTAACAAAGACGCACACTTACAGCAAGTAACGCAGACACACACTGACACCCAGTAACACAAACAAACACACTGACACCAAGTAACACAGAAATACACTGATACCAAGTCAAAAAGACATACACTGATGCCCAGTAACACAGACACACACTGACACCAAGTAACAAAGACATACACTTACACCCAGTAACAAAGGCATACAAATACACCAATTCACAAATACATACACTGATACCCAGTAACACAGAAACACACTTACACCAAGTAACACAGACATACACTGACACCAAGTAACAAAGACATGCACTGATACCCAGTGACACAGACACACACTTACACCAAGTAACAAAGACAGACACTGATACCCAGCAACACAGACCCACACTTACACCCAGTAACAAAGACAGACACTGACACCCAGTAACAAAGACATACACTGACACCCAGTAACGCAGACACACACGGACACCAAGTAACAAAGACAGACACTGATACCTAGTAACACAGACACACACTTACACCAAGTAACAAAGACATACACTGACACCCTGTAACAAAGACATACACTGACACCCAGTAACGCAGACACACACGGACACCAAGTAACAAAGACACAGACTTACACCAAGTAACACAGACACACACTGACAGCCAGTAACACAGACACACACTTACACCAAGTAACACAGACATACACTGACACCAAGAAACAAAGATATACACTGATACGCAGTAGCACAGGCACACACTTACACCAAGTAACACAGACATATCCTGACACCAAGTAACAAAGACATGCAATGATACCCAGTAACACAGACAAACACTTACTCCAAGTAACAAAGACAGACACTGATACCCAGTAACACAGAAACAAACTTACACCAAGTAACAAAGACATACACAGACACCAAGTAACAATGACATACAATGACACCCAGTAACACAGACACACACGGACACCAAGTAACAAAGACGCACACTTACACCAAGTAACGCAGACACACACTGACACCCAGTAACACAAACAAACACACTGACAGCAAGTAACACAGAAATACACTGATACCAAGTCAAAAAGACATACACTGATGCCCAGTAACACAGACACACACTGACACCAAGTAACAAAGACATACACTTACACCCAGTAACAAAGGCATACAAATACACCAATTCACAAATACATACACTGATACCCAGTAACACAGAAACACACTTACACCAAGTAACACAGACATACACTGACACCAAGTAACAAAGACATGCACTGATACCCAGTGACACAGACACACACTTACACCAAGTAACAAAGACAGACACTGATACCCAGCAACACAGACCCACACTTACACCCAGTAACAAAGACAGACACTGACACCCAGTAACAAAGATATACACTGACACCCAGTAACACAGACACACACGGACACCAAGTAACAAAGACATACCCTTGCACCAAGTAATACAGACACACACTGACACCCAGTAACACAAACATTCACACTGAATCTAAGTAACACAGACATACACTGATACCAAATCACAAAGACATGCACAGATACCCAGTAACACAGAGACACACTAACACCAAGTAACAAAGACAGACACTGATACCCAGCAACACAGACCCACACTTACACCTAGTAACAAAGACATACACTGACACCCAGTAACAAAGACATACACTGACACCAAGTATTTTGTCATACACTGACACCAAGTAACAAAGACATACACTGATACCCAGTAACACAGACACACGCTTGCACCAAGTAACAAAGACATACACTGACACCAAGTCACAAAGACACACACTGACTCCCAGTAACAAAGACATACACTGACACCAAGTCACAAAGACATACACTGATACCCAGTAACACAGACACACACTTACACCAAGAAACACAGACATACACTGACACCAAGTAACAAAGACATGCACAGATACCCAGTAACACAGACACACACTTACACCAAGTAACAAAGACAGACACTGATACCCAGTAACACAGACACACACTTACACCAAGTAACAAAGACATACACTGACACCCTGTAACAAAGACATACACTGACACCCAGTAACGCAGACACACACGGACACCAAGTAACAAAGACACAGACTTACACCAAGTAACACAGACACACACTGACAGCCAGTAACACAGACACACACTTACACCAAGTAACACAGACATACACTGACACCAAGTAACAAAGACATACACTGATACCCAGTAACACAGGCACACACTTACACCAATTAACACAGACACACACTTACACCAA
Source organism: Heterodontus francisci (assembly GCF_036365525.1). NCBI lineage: Eukaryota > Metazoa > Chordata > Chondrichthyes > Heterodontiformes > Heterodontidae > Heterodontus > Heterodontus francisci. The sequence goes on from NW_027140794.1 coordinate 1,990,215, forward strand.
GTAACAAAGACAGAAACTGATACCCAGTAGCACAGACACACACTTACACCAAGTAGCAAAGACATACACTGACACACAGTAACAAAGACATACACTGTCACCCAGTAACACAGACACACACGGACACCAAGTAACAAAGACACACACTTACAACAAGTAACACAGACACACACTGACACCCAGCAACACAAACAAACACACTGACACCAAGTAACACAGACATACACTGATACCATCTCACACTGAAGAATGCCTGCAGAGTCTCATCGACAGGTTTGCGTCTGCCTGCAATGAATTTGGCCTAACCATCAGCCTCAAGAAAACGAACATCATGGGGCAGGATGTCAGAAATGCTCCATCCATCAATATTGGCGACCGCGCTCTGGAAGTGGTTCAAGAGTTCACCTACCTAGGCTCAACTATCACCAGTAACCTGTCTCTCGATGCAGAAATCAACAAGCGCATGGGTAAGGCTTCCACTGCTATGTTCAGACTGGCCAAGAGAGTGTGGGAAAATGGCGCACTGACACGGAACACAAAAGTCCGAGTGTATCAGGCCTGTGTCCTCAGTACCTTGCTCTACGGCAGCGAGGCCTGGACAACGTATGCCAGCCAAGAGCGACGTCTCAATTCATTCCATCTTCGCTGCCTTCGGAGAATACTTGGCATCAGGTGGCAGGACTATATCTCCAACACAGAAGTCCTTGAAGCGGCCAACATCCCCAGCTTATACACACTACTGAGTCAGCGGCGCTTGAGATGGCTTGGCCATGTGAGCCGCATGGAAGATGGCAGGATCCCCAAAGACACATTGTACAGCGAGCTCGCCACTGGTATCAGACCCACCGGCCGTCCATGTCTCCGTTATAAAGACGTCTGCAAACGCGGCATGAAATCGTGTGACATTGATCACAAGTCGTGGGAGTCAGTTGCCAGCATTCGCCAGAGCTGGCGGGCAGCCATAAAGACAGGGCTAAATTGTGGCGAGTCGAAGAGACTTAGTAGTTGGCAGGAAAAAAGACAGAGGCGCAAGGGGAGAGCCAACTGTGCAACAGCCCCAACAAACAAATTTCTCTGCAGCACCTGTGGAAGAGCCTGTCACTCCAGAATTGGCCTTTATAGCCACTCCAGGCGCTGCTTCACAAACCACTGACCACTGACTCCAGGCGCGTATCCATTGTCTCTCGAGATAAGGAGGCCCAAAAGAAGTCACAAAGACATACACTGATGCCCAGTAACACAGGCACACACTGACACCAATGAACAAAGTCATACACTGACACCAAGTAACAAAGACATACACTTACACCCAGTAACAAAGACATACACTTACACCAAGTTACAAAGACAGACACTGATACCCAGTAACAAAGACACACACTTACACCAAGTAACACAGGCATACAATGACACCAAGTAACAAAGACATGCACTGATACCCAGTAACAAAGACATACACTTACACCAAGTTACAAAGACAGACACTGATACCCAGTAACAAAGACACACACTGACACCAAGTAACACAGGCATACAATGACACCAAGTAACAAAGACATGCACTGATACCCAGTAACAAAGACACACACTGACACCAAGTAACAAAGACATACACTAATACCCAGTAACACAGACACATACTTACACCAAGTAGCAAAGACATACACTGACACCCAGTAACAAAGACATACACTGACACTCAGTAACACAGACACACACGGACACCAAGTCACAAAGACATACACTGATACCCAGTAACACAGACGCACACTGACACCAAGTAATAAGGACATGCACTGACACCAAGTCACAAAGACATACACTGAGACCAAGTCACAAAGACATACACTGATGCCCAGGAACACAGACACACACAGACACCATGTAACAAAGACATGCACTGACACCAAGTAACAAAGACATACACTTACACCAAGTAACAAAGACACAAATTTATACCAAGTAACACAGACATACACTGACACCAAGTAACAAATACAGACAATTACACCAAGTAACAAAGACATGCACTTACACCAAGTATTTTGACATACACTGACACCAAGTAACAAAGACATACACTGATACCCAGTAACACAGACACACACTTACACCAAGTAACAAAGACATACACTGACACCAAGTCACGAAGACACACACTGAAAGCCAGTAACAAAGACATACACTGACACCAAGTAACAAAGAAATGCACTGATACCCAGTAACACAGACATACACTGGCACCAAGTAACAAAGACATGCACTGATACCCAGTGACACAGACACACACTTACACCAAGTAACAAAGACAGACATTGATACCCAGCAACACAGACCCACACTTACACCCAGTAACAAAGACAGACACTGACACCCAGTAACAAAGACATACACTGACACCCAGTAACACAGACACACACGGACACCAAGTAACAAAGACACACCCTTACACCAAGTAATACAGACACACACTGACACCCAGTAACACAAACAAACACACTGAATCTAAGTAACGCAGACATGCACTGATACCAAGTCACAAAGACATGCACAGATACCCAGTAACACAGACATACACTTACACCAAGTAACACAGACATACACTGACACCAAGTAACAAAGACATGCACTGATACCCAGTAACACAGACACACAGTTACACCAAGTAACAAAGACACACCCTTACACCAAGTAACACACACACAGACTGACACCCAGTAACACAGAAACACACTTACACCAAGTAACACAGACATATACTGACACCAAGTAACAAAGACATACACTGATACCCAGTAACACAGGCACACACTTACACCAAGTAACACAGACATACACTGACACCAAGTAACAAAGACATGCACTGATACCCAGTAACACAGACTCACAGTTACACCAAGTAACAAAGACAGACAATTACACCAAGTAACAAAGACATACACTTACACCAAGTATTTTGTCATACACTGACACCAAGTAACAAAGACGTACACTGACACCAAGTCACAAAGACACACACTGACTCCCAGTAACAAAGACATACACTGACACCAAGTCACAAAGACATACACTGATACCCAGTAACACAGACATACACTGACACCAAGGAACAAAGACATGCACAGATACCCAGTAACACAGACACACACTTACACCAAGTAACAAAGACAGACACTGATACCCAGTAACACAGACACACACTTACACCATGTAACAAAGACATACACTGACACCCTGTAACAAAGACATACACTGACACCCAGTAATGCAGACACACACGGACACCAAGTAACAAAGACACAGACTTACACCAAGTAACACAGACACACACTGACAGCCAGTAACACAGACACACACTTACACCAAGTAACACAGACATACACTGACACCAAGTAACAAAGACATACACTGACACCCAGTAACACAGGCACACACTTACACCAAGTAACACAGACATACACTGACACCAAGTAACAAAGACATACACTGACATCCAGTAACACAGACACACACGGACACCAAGTAACAAAGACACACACTTACAACAAGTAACACAGACACACACTGATACCCAGCAACACAAACAAACACACTGACACCAAGTAACACAGACATGCACTGATACCAAGTCACAAAGACATACACTGATGCCCAGTAACACAGACACACACTGACACCAATGAACAAAGTCATACACTGACACCAAGTAACAAAGACATACACTTACACCCAGTAACAAAGACATACACTTGCACCAAGTTACAAAGACAGACACTGATACCCAGTAACAAAGACACACACTTACACCAAGTAACAAAGACAGACACTGATACCCGGTAACACAGACACATACTTACACCAAGTAGCAAAGACATACACTGACACCCAGTAACAAAGACATACACTGACACTCAGTAACACAGACACACACGGACACCAAGTCACAAAGACATACACTGATACCCAATAACACAGACGCACACTGACACCAAGTAATAAAGACATGCACTGACACCAAGTCACAAAGACATACACTGATACCAAGTCACAAAGACATACACTGATGCCCAGGAACACAGACACACACAGACACCATGTAACAAAGACATGCACTGACACCAAGTAACAAAGACATGCACTTACACCCAGTAACAAAGACACAAATTTATACCAAGTAACACAGACATACACTGACACCAAGTAACAAAGACAGACAATTACACCGAGTAACAAAGACATGCACTTACACCAAGTATTTTGACATACACTGACACCAAGTAACAAAGACATACACTGATACCCAGTAACACAGACACACACTTACACCAAGTAACAAAGAGATACACTGACACCAAGTCACGAAGACACACACTGAAAGCCAGTAACAAAGACATACACTGACACCAAGTAACAAAGAAATGCACTGATACCCAGTAACACAGACAAACACTGGCACCAAGTAACAAAGACATGCACTGATACCCAGCAACACAGACCCACACTTACACCCAGTAACAAAGACATACACTGACACCCAGTAACAAAGACATACACTGACACCCAGTAACACAGACACACACGGACACCAAGTAACAAAGACACACCCTTACACCAAGTAATACAGACACACACTGACACCAAGTAACACAAACAAACACACTGAATCTAAGTAACACAGACATACACTGATACCAAGTCACAAAGACATGCACAGATACCCAGTAACACAGAGACACACTAACACCAAGTAACAAAGACAGACACTGATACCCAGCAACACAGACCCACACTTACACCTAGTAACAAAGACATACACTGACACCCAGGAACAAAGACATACACTGACACCCAGTAACACAGACACACACGGACACAAAATAACAAAGACACAGACTTACAACAAGTAACACAGACAAAGACTGACACCCAGTAACACAGACACACACTTACACCAAGTAACACAGACATATACTGACACCAATTAACAAAGACATACACTGATACCCAGTAACACAGGCACACACTTACACCAAGTAACACAGACATACACTGACACCAAGTAACAAAGACATGCACTGATACCCAGTAACACAGACACACAGTTACACCAAGTAACAAAGACAGACAATTACACCAAGTAACAAAAACATACACTTACACCAAGTATTTTGTCATACACTGACACCAAGTAACAAAGACATACACTGATACCCAGTAACACAGACACACACTGACTCCCAGTAACAAAGACATACACTGACACCAAGTCACAAAGACATACACAGATACCCAGTAACACAGACACACACTTACACCAAGTAACAAAGACAGACACTGATACCCAGTAACACAGACACACACTTACACCAATTAACAAAGACATACACTGACACCCTGTAACAAAGACATACACTGACACCCAGTAACGCAGACACACACGGACACCTAGTAACAAAGACACAGACTTACACCAAGTAACACAGGCACACACTGACAGCCAGTAACACAGACACACACTTACACCAAGTAACACAGACATACACTGACACCAAGTAACAAAGACATACACTGATACCCAGTAACACAGGCACACACTTACACCAATTAACACAGACACACACTTACACCAAGTAACAAAGACAGAAACTGATACCCAGTAACACAGACACACACTTACACCAAGTAGCAAAGACATACACTGACACACAGTAACAAAGACATACACTGACACCCAGTAACACTGACACACACGGACACCAAGTAACAAAGACACACACTTACAACAAGTAACACAGACACACACTGACACCCAGCAACACAAACAAACACACTGACACCAAGTAACACAGACATACACTGATACCAAGTCACAAAGACATACACTGATGCCCAGTAACACAGACACACACTGACACCAAGTAACAAAGTCATCCACTGACACCAAGTAACAAAGACATACACTTACACCCAGTAACAAAGACATACACATACACCAAGTTACAAAGACAGACACTGATACCCAGTAACAAAGACACACACTTACACCAAGTAACACGGGCATACAATGACACCAAGTAACAAAGACATGCACTGATACCCAGTAACACAGACACACACTTACACCAAGTAACAAAGACAGACACTGATACCCGGTAACACAGACACACACTTACACCAAGTAACAAAGACATACACTGACACCAAGTCACAAAGACACACACTGACACCCAGCAACACAGACACACACTTACACCAAGTCACAAAGACATACACTGATACCCAGTAACACAGACGCACACTGACACCAAGTAATAAAGACATGCACTGACACCAAGTTACAAAGACATACACTGATACCAAGTCACAAAGACATACACTGATGCCCAGGAACACAGACACACACAGACACCATGTAACAAAGACATGCACTGACACCAAGTAACAAAGACATACACTTACACCAAGTAACACAGACATACACTGACACCAAGTAACAAAGACAGACAATTACACCAAGTAACAAAGACATGCGCTTACACACAGTATTTTGACATACACTGACACAAAGTAACAAAGACATACACTGATACCCAGTAACACAGACACACACTTACACCAAGTAACAAAGACATACACTGACACCAAGTCACGAAGACACACACTTAAAGCCAGTAACAAAGACATACACTGACACCAAGTAACAAAGAAATGCACTGATACCCAGTAACACAGACACACACTTACACCAAGTAACAAAGACAGACACTGATACCCAGTAACACAGACACACACTTACACCAAGTAGCAAAGACATACACTGACACCCAGTGACAAAGACATACACTGACACCCAGTAACACAGACGCACATGGACACCAAGTAATAAAGACACAAACTTACAACATGTAACACAGACACACACTGACATCCAGTAACACAAACAAACACACTGACACCAGGTAACACAGACATACACTGATAACAAGTCACAATGACATACACTGATGCCCAGTAACACAGACACACACTGACACCAAGTAACAAAGACATACACTTACACCCAGTAACAAAGACATACACTTACACCAAGTTACAAAGACATACACTGATACCCAGTAACACAGACACACACTTACACCAAGTAACACAGGCATACAATGACACCAAGCAACAAAGATGTACACTGACACCCAGTAACACAGACGCACACGGACACCAATGAACAAAGACACACACTTACACCAAGTAACACAGACACACACTGACACCCAGTAACACAAACAAACACACTGACACCAAGTAACATAGACATGCACTGATACCAAGTCACAAAGACACACACTGATGCCCAGTAACACAGACACACACTGACACCAAGTAACAATGACACACACTTACACCAAGTAACACAGACATACACTGACACCAAGTAACAAAGAAAGACAATTACACCAAGTAACAAAGACATACACTTACACCAAGTAACAATGACACACACTTACACCAAGTAACACAGACATACACTGACACCAAGTAACAAAGACATACACTGACACCAAGTCACAAAGACATACACTGATACCCAGTAACACAGACATACACTGACACCAAGTAATAAAGACATGCACAGATACCCAGTAACACAGACACACACTTACACCAAGTAACAAAGACAGACACTGATACCCAGTAACACAGACACACACTTACACCAAGTAACAAAGACATACACTGACACCCTGTAACAAAGACATACACTGACACCCAGTAACGCAGACACACACGGACACCAAGTAACAAAGACAGACAATTACACCAAGTAACAAAGACACAAACTTATGCCAAGTAACACAGACATGCACTGACACCCAGTAATAAAGACAGACAATTACACAAAGTAACAAAGACATGCACTTGCACCAAGTATTTTGACATACACTGACACCAAGTAACAAAGACATACACTGACACCAAGTCACAAAGACACACACTGACTCCCAGTAACAAAGACATACACTGACACCAAGTCACAAAGACATACACTGATACCTAGTAACACAGACACACTATTACACCAAGTAACACAGACATACACTGACACCAAGTAACAAAGACATGCACAGATACCCAGTAACACAGATACACACTTACACCTAGTAACAAAGACATACACTGATACCCAGTAACACAGACACACACATACACCAAGTAACAAAGACATACACTGACACCCAGTAACAAAGACTTACACTGACACCAAGTAACGCAGACACACACGGACACCTAGTAACAAAGACATACACTGACACCAAGTAACAAAGACATGCACTGATACCCAGTAACACAGACACACACTTACACCAAGTAACAAAGACAGACAATTACACCAAGTAACAAAGACATACACTTACACCAAGTTACAAAGACATACACTGATACCCAGTAACACAGACACACACTTACACCAAGTAACACAGGCATACAATGACACCAAGTAACAAAGACATGCACTGATACCCAGTAACACAGACACACACGTACACCAAGTAACAAAGACAGACACTGATACCCAGTAACAAAGACACACACTTACACCAAGTAATACAGGCATACAATGACACCAAGTAACATAGACATGCACTGATACCAAGTCACAAAGACACACACTGATGCCCAGTAACACAGACACACACTGACACCAAGTAACAATGACACACACTTACACCAAGTAACACAGACATACACTGACACCAAGTAACAAAGAAAGACAATTACACCAAGTAACAAAGACATACACTTACACCAAGTAACAATGACACACACTTACACCAAGTAACACAGACATACACTGACACCAAGTAACAAAGACATACACTGACACCAAGTCACAAAGACATACACTGATACCCAGTAACACAGACATACACTGACACCAAGTAATAAAGACATGCACAGATACCCAGTAACACAGACACACACTTACACCAAGTAACAAAGACAGACACTGATACCCAGTAACACAGACACACACTTACACCAAGTAACAAAGACATACACTGACACCCTGTAACAAAGACATACACTGACACCCAGTAACGCAGACACACACGGACACCAAGTAACAAAGACAGACAATTACACCAAGTAACAAAGACACAAACTTATGCCAAGTAACACAGACATGCACTGACACCCAGTAATAAAGACAGACAATTACACAAAGTAACAAAGACATGCACTTGCACCAAGTATTTTGACATACACTGACACCAAGTAACAAAGACATACACTGACACCAAGTCACAAAGACACACACTGACTCCCAGTAACAAAGACATACACTGACACCAAGTCACAAAGACATACACTGATACCTAGTAACACAGACACACTATTACACCAAGTAACACAGACATACACTGACACCAAGTAACAAAGACATGCACAGATACCCAGTAACACAGATACACACTTACACCTAGTAACAAAGACATACACTGATACCCAGTAACACAGACACACACATACACCAAGTAACAAAGACATACACTGACACCCAGTAACAAAGACTTACACTGACACCAAGTAACGCAGACACACACGGACACCTAGTAACAAAGACATACACTGACACCAAGTAACAAAGACATGCACTGATACCCAGTAACACAGACACACACTTACACCAAGTAACAAAGACAGACAATTACACCAAGTAACAAAGACATACACTTACACCAAGTTACAAAGACATACACTGATACCCAGTAACACAGACACACACTTACACCAAGTAACACAGGCATACAATGACACCAAGTAACAAAGACATGCACTGATACCCAGTAACACAGACACACACGTACACCAAGTAACAAAGACAGACACTGATACCCAGTAACAAAGACACACACTTACACCAAGTAATACAGGCATACAATGACACCAAGTAACAAAGACATACACTGACACCCAGTAACACAGACGCACATGGACACCAATGAACAAAGACACACACTTACACCAAGTAACACAGACACACACAGACACCCAGTAACACAAACAAACACACTGACACCAAGTAACACAGACATGCACTGATACCAAGTCACAAAGACACACACTGATGCCCAGTAACACAGACACACACTGACACCAAGTAACAAAGACAGACAATTACACCAAGTAACAAAGACATACACTTACACCAAGTAACAATGACACACACTTACACCAGGTAACACAGACATACACTGACACCAAGTAACAAAGACATACACTTACACCAAGTATTTTGAAATACACTGACACCAAGTAACAAAGACATACACTGATACCCAGTAACACAGACACACGCTTGCAACAAGTAACAAAGACATACACTGACACCAAGTCACAAAGACACACACTGACTACCAGTAACAAAGACATACACTGACACCAAGTCACAAAGACATACACTGATACCCAGTAACACAGACACACTCTTACACCAAGGATCACAGACATACACTGACACCAAGTAACAAAGACATGCACAGATACCCAGTAACACAGACACACACTTACACCAAGTAACAAAGACATACACTGATACCCAGTAACACAGACACACACATACACCAAGTAACAAAGACATACACTGACACCCAGTAACAAAGACTTACACTGACACCAAGTAACGCAGACACACACGGACACCTAGGAACAAAGACACAGACTTACACCTAGTAACACAGACGCACACTGACACCCAGTAACACAGACACAATCTTACACCAAGTATCACAGACATACACTGACACCAAGTAACACAGACATGCACTGATACCAAGTCACAAAGACACACACTGATGCCCAGTAACACAGACACACACTGACAACAAGTAACAATGACACACACTTACACCAAGTAACACAGTCATACACTGACACCAAGTAACAAAGACAGACAATTACACCAAGTAACAAAGACATACACTTACACCAAGTAACAATGACACACACTTACACCAAGTAACACAGACATACACTGACACCAAGTAACAATGACAGACAATTACACCAAGTGACAAAGACATACACTTACACCAAGTATTTTGAAATACACTGACACCAAGTAGCAAAGACATACACTGATACCCAGTAACACAGACACACGCATACAACAAGTAACAAAGACATACACTGACACCAAGTCACAAAGACACACACTGACTCCCAGTAACAAAGACATACACTGACACCAAGTCACAAAGACATACACTGATACCCAGTAACACAGACACACTCTTACACCAAGTAACACAGACATCCACTGACACCAAGTAACAAAGACATGCACAGATACCCAGTAACACAGACACACACTTACACCAAGTAACAAAGACATACACTGATACCCAGTAACACAGACACACACATACACCAAGTAACAAAGACATACACTGACACTCAGTAACAAAGACTGACACTGACACCAAGTAACGCAGACACACACGGACACCTAGTAACAAAGACACAGACTTACACCTAGTAACACAGACGCACACTGACACCCAGTAACACAGACACACTCTTACTCCAAGTAAAACAGACATACACTGACACCAAGTAACACAGTCATACACTGATACCCAGTAACACAGGCACACACTTACACCAAGTAACACAGACATACACTGACACCAAGTAACAAAGACATGCACTGATACCCAGTAACACAGACACACACTTACACCAAGTAACAAAGACAGACAATTACACCAAGTAACAAAGACATACACTTACACAAAGTATTTTGACATACACTGACACCAAGTACCAAAGACATACATTGATACCCAGTAACACAGACACACACTTACACCAAGTAACAAAGACATACACTGACACCAAGTCACAAAGACACACACTTACACCAAGTTACAAAGACATACACTGACACCCAGTAACACATACACACACGGACACCAAGTAACAAAGACACACATTTACAACAAGTAACACAGACACACACTGACACCCAGTAACAAAGACATACACTGACACCAAGTCACAAAGACATTCACAGATACCTAGTAAGAAAGACACACACTTACACCAAGTAACAAAGACATACACTGATACCCAGTAACACAGGCACACACTTACACCAAGTAACACAGACATACACTGACACCAAGTAACAAAGACATGCACTGATACCCAGTAACACAGACACACAGTTACAGCAAGTAACAAAGACAGACAATTACAACAAGTAACAAAGACACACACTTACACCAAGTATTTTGTCATACACTGACACCAAGTAACAAAGACATACACTGATACCCAGTAACACAGACACACACTTACACCAAGTAACAAAGACATACACTGACACCAAGTCACAAAGACACACACTGACTCCCAGAAACAAAGACATACACTAACACCAAGTCACAAAGACATACACTGATACCCAGTAACACAGACATACACTGACACCAAGTAATAAAGACATGCACAGATACCCAGTAACACAGAGACACACTTACACCAAGTAACAAAGACAGACACTGATACCCAGTAACACAGACACACACTTACACCAAGTAACAAAGACATACACTGACACCCTGTAACAAAGACATACACTGACACCCAGTAACGCAGACACACACGGACACCAAGTAACAAAGACAGACAATTACACCAAGTAACAAAGACACAAACTTATACCAAGTAACACAGACATGCACTGACACCAAGTAACAAAGACAGACAATTACTCCAAGGAACAAAGACATGCACTTGCACCAAGTATTTTGACATACACTGACACCAAGTAACAAAGACATACACTGATACCCAGTAACACAGACACACGCTTACAACAAGTAACAAAGACATACACTGACACCAAGTCACAAAGACACACACTGACTCCCAGTAACAAAGACATACACCGACACCAAGTCACAAAGACATACACTGATACCCAGTAACACAGACACACTCTTAGACCAAGTAACACAGACATACACTGACACCAAGTAACAAAGATATGCACAGATACCCAGTAACACAGACACACACTTACACCAAGTAACAAAGACATACACTGATACCCAGAAACACAGACACACACATACACCAAGTAACAAAGACATACACTGACACCCAGTAACAAAGACTTACACTGACACCAAGTAACGCAGACACACACGGACACCTAGTAACAAAGACACAGACTTACACCTAGTAACACAGACGCACACTGACACCCAGTAACACAGACACACTCTTACACCAAGTAAAACTGACATACACTGACAGCAAGTAACAAAGTCATACACTGATACCCAGTAACACAGGCACACACTTACACCAAGTAACACAGACATACACTGACACCAAGTAACAAAGACATGCACTGATACCCAGTAACACAGACACACACTTACACCAAGTAACAAAGACAGACAATTACACCAAGTACCAAAGACATACACTTACACCAAGTTACAAAGACATACACTGATACCCAGTAACACAGACACACACTTACACCAAGTAACACAGGCATACAATGACACCAAGTAACAAAGACATGCACTGATACCCAGTAACACAGGCACACACTTACACCAAGTAACAAAGACAGACACTGATACCCAGTAACACAGACACACACTTACACCAAGTAATACAGGCATACAATGACACCAAGTAACAAAGACATACACTGACACCCAGTCACACAGACGCACACGGACACCAATGAACAAAGACACACACTTACACCAAGTAACACAGACACACACTGACACCCAGTATCACAAACAAACACACTGACACCAAGTAACACAGACATGCACTGATGCCAATTCACAAAGAAACACACTGATGCCCAGTAACACAGACACACACTGTTACTTGGTGTAATTGTCTGTCTTTGTTACTTGGTGTCAGTGTGTGTCTGTGTTACTGGGCATCAGTGTGTGTCTTTGTGACTTGGTATCAGTGCATGTCTGTGTTACTTGGTGTCAGTGTGTTTGTTTGTGATACTGGTTGTCAGTGTATGTCTGTGTTACTTGGTGTAAGTGTGTGTCATTGTTACTTGGTGTAAGTGTATGTCTTTGTTACTTGGTGTAATTGTCTGTCTTTGTTACTTGGTGTCAAAGACATACACTTACACAAAGTAACAATGACACACACTTACACCAAGTAACACAGACATACACTGACACCAAGTAACAAAGACAGACAATTACACCAAGTGACAAAGACATACACTTACACCAAGTATTTTGAAATACACTGACACCAAGTAACAAAGACATACACTGATACCCAGTAACACAGACACACGCTTGCAACAAGTAACAAAGACATACACTGACACCAAGTCACAAAGACATACACTGATACCCAGTAACACAGACACACTCTTACACCAAGTATCACAGACATACACTGACACCAAGTAACAAAGACATGCACAGATACCCAGTAACACAGACACACACTTACACCAAGTAACAAAGACATACACTGATACCCAGTAACACAGACACATACATACACCAAGTAACAAAGACATACACTGACACCCAGTAACAAAGACTTACACTGACACCAAGTAACGCAGACACACACGGACACCTAGTAACAAAGACACAGACTTACACCGAGTAACACAGACGCACACTGACACCCAGTAACACAGACACACTCTTACACCAAGTAAAACAGACATACACTGACACCAAGTAACAAAGTCATACACTGATACCCAGTAACACAGGCACACACATACACCAAGTAAAACGGACATACACTGACACCATGTAACAAAGTCATACACTGATACCCAGTAACACAGGCACACACATACACCAGGTAACACAGACATGCACTGATACCAAGTCACAAAGACACACACTGATGCCCAGTAACACAGACACACACTGACACCAAGTAACAAAGACAGACAATTACACCAAGTAACAAAGACATACACTTACACCAAGTAACAATGACACACACTTACACCAAGTAACACAGACATACACTGACACCAAGTAACAAAGACAGACAATTACACCAAGTGACAAAGACATACACTTACACCAAGTATTTTGAAATACACTGACACCAAGTAACAAAGACATACACTGATACCCAGTAACACAGACACACGCTTGCAACAAGTAACAAAGACATACACTGACACCAAGTCACAAAGACATACACTGATACCCAGTAACACAGACACACTCTTACACCAAGTATCACAGACATACACTGACACCAAGTAACAATGACATGCACAGATACCCAGTAACACAGACACACACTTACACCAAGTAACAAAGACATACACTGCTATCCAGTAACACAGACACACACATACACCAAGTAACAAAGACGTACACTGACACCCAGTAACAAAGACTTACACTGACACCAAGTAACGCAGACACACACGGACACCTAGTAACAAAGACACAGACTTACACCTAGTAACACAGACGCACACTGACACCCAGTAACAAAGTCATACACTGATACCCAGTAACACAGGCACACACATACACCAAGTAACACAGACATACACTGACACCAAGTAACAAAGACATGCACTGATACCCAGTAACACAGACACACACTTACTCCAAGTAACAAAGACAGACAATTACACCAAGTAACAAAGACATACACTTACACAAAGTATTTTGACATACACTGACACCAAATACCAAAGACATACACTGATACCCAGTAACACAGACGCACACTTACACCAAGTAACAAAGACAAACACTGACACCAAGTCACAAAGACAGACACTTACACCAAGTAACAAAGACATAGACTGACACCCAGTAACACAGACACACACGGACACCAAGTAACAAAGACACACATTTACAACAAGTAACACAGACACACACTGACACCCAGTCACAAAGACATTCACTGATACCGAGTAACAAAGACACACACTTACACCAAGTAACACAGACAAACACTGACACCAAGTAACAAAGACAGACAATTACACCAAGTGACAAAGACATACACTTACACCAAGTATTTTGAAATATACTGACACCAAGTAACAAAGACATACACTGATACCCAGTAACACAGACACACGCTTACAACAAGTAACAAAGACATACACTGACACCAAGTCACAAAGACACACACTGACTCCCAGTAACAAAGACATACACTGACACCAAGTCACAAAGACATACACTGATACCGAGTAACACAGACAAACTCTTACACCAAGTAAAACAGACATACACTGACACCAAGTAACAAAGACATGCACAGATACCCGGTAACACAGACACACACTTACACCAAGTAACAAAGACATACACTGATACCCAGTAACACAGACACACACATACACCAAGTAACAAAGACATACACTGACACCCAGTAACAAAGACTTACACTGACACCAAGTAACGCAGACACACACTGACACCCAGTAACACAGACACAATCTTACACCAAGTAAAACAGACATACACTGACACCAAGTAACAAAGTAATACACTGATACCCAGTAACACAGGCGCAAACTTACACCAAGTAACACAGACATACACTGACACCAAGTAACAAAGACATGCACTGATACCCAGTAACACAGACACACACTTACACCAAGTAACAAAGACAGACAATTACACCAAGTAACAAAGACATACACATACACAAAGTATTTTGACATACACTGACACCAAGTACCAAAGACATACACTGATACCCAGTAACACAGACACACACTTACACCAAGTAACAAAGACATACACTGACACCAAGTCACAAAGACACACACTTACACCAAGTAACAAAGACATATACTGACACCCAGTAACACAGACACACACGGACACAAAGTAACAAAGACACACATTTACAACAAGTAACACAGATACACACTGACACCCAGTAACAAAGACATACACTGACACCAAGTTTCAAAGACATTCACTGATACCTAGTAACAAAGACACACACTTACACCAAGTAACACAGACAGACACCGACACCAAGTAACAAAGACAGACAATTACACCAAGTGACAAAGACATACACTTACACCAAGTATTTTGAAATATCCTGACACCAAGTAACAAAGACATACACTGATACCCAGTAACACAGACACACGCTTACAACTAGTAACAAAGACATACACTGACACCAAGTCACAAAGACAGACACTGACTCCCAGTAACAAAGACATACACTGACACCAAGTCACAAAGACATACACTGATACCCAGTAACACAGACACACTCTTACACCAAGTAACACAGACATACACTGACACCAAGTAACAAAGACATGCACAGATACCCAGTAACACAGACACACACTTACACCAAGTAACAAAGACAGACACTGATACCCAGTAACACAGACACACACATACACCAAGTAACAAAGACATACACTGACACCCAGTAACAAAGACTTACACTGACACCAAGTAACGCAGACACACACGGACACCTAGTAACAAAGACACAGACTTACACCAAGTAACACAGACGCACACTGACACCCAGTAACACAGACACAATCTTACACCAAGTAAAACAGACATACACTGACACCAAGTAACAAAGTCATACACTGATACCCAGTAACACAGTCACACACTTACACCAAGTAACACAGACATACACTGACACCAAGTAACAAAGACATGCACTGATACCCAGTAACACAGAGACACACTTACACCAAGTAACAAAGACAGACAATTACACCAAGTAACAAAGACATACACTTGCACAATGTATTTTGACATACACTGACACCAAGTACCAAAGACATACACTGATACCCAGTAACACAGACACACACTTACACCAAGTAACAAAGACATACACTGACACCAAGTCACAAAGACACACACTTACACCAAGTAACAAAGACATATACTGACACCCAGTAACACAGACACACACGGACACAAAGTAACAAAGACACACATTTACAACAAGTAACACAGACACACACTGACACCCAGTAACAAAGACATACACTGACACCAAGTCACAAAGACATTCACTGATACCTAGTAACAAAGACACACACTTACACCAAGTAACACAGACATACACTGACACCAAGTAACAAAGACAGACAATTACACCAAGTGACAAAGACATTCACTGACACACAGTAACAAAGACTTACACTGACACCAAGTAACGCTGACACATACGGACACCTATTAACAAAGACACAGAATTACACCAAGTAACACAGACGCACACTGACACCCAGTAACACAGACACACTCTTACACCAAGTAAAACAGACATACACTGACACCAAGTAACAAAGTCAGACACTGATACCCAGTAACACAGGCACACACTTACACCAAGTAACACAGACATACACTGACACCAAGTAACAAAGACATACACTTACACAAAGTATTTTGACATGCACTGACACCAAGTACCAAAGACATACACTGATACCCGGTAACAGAGACACACACTTACACCAAGTAACAAAGACATACACTGACACCAAATCACAAAGAGACACACTTACACCAAGTAACAAAGACATACACTGGCACCCAGTAACACAGACACACACGGACACCAAGTATCAAAGACACACATTTACAACAAGCAACACAGACACACACTGACACCCAGTAACAAAGACATACACTGATACCTAGTAACAAAGACACACACTTACACCAAGTAACATAGACATACTCTGACACCAAGTAACAAAGAAATGCACTGATACCCAGTAACACAGACACACACTGACGCCAAGTAACACAGACATACACTGATACCAAATAACAAAGACATGCACTGATGCCCAGTAACACAGACACACTCTGACACAAAGTAACAAAGACATACACTGACACCAAGTAACAAAGACATACACGTACACCCAGTAACAAAGACATACACTTACAGTACGTTACAAAGACATACACTGATACCCAGTAACACAGACACACACTTACACCAAGTAACACAGACATACACTGACACCAAGTAACAAAGACATGCACTGAAACCAGTAACACAGACACACACTTACACCAAGTAACAAAGACAGACACTGATACCCAGTAACACAGACACACACCTACACCAAGTAACAAAGACATACACTGACACCCAGTAACAAAGACATACACTTACACCAAGTAACACAGACACACACTGACACCCAGTAACACAAACAAACACACTGACACCAAGTAACACAGACATGCACTGATACCAAGTCACAAAGACATACACTGATGCACAGTAACACAGACACACACTGACACCCAGTAACACAGACACACATTTACAACAAGTAACACAGACATACACTGACTCCAAGTAACAAAGACAGACAATTACACAAAGTAACAAAGACATACACTTACACCAAGTAACAATGACACACACTGACACCAAGTAACACAGACATACACTGACACCAAGTAACAAAGAAAGACAATTACACTAAGTAACAAAGACATACACTTACACCAAGTATTTTGACGTACACTGACACCAAGTAACAAAGACATACAATGACACCCAGTAACAAAGACTTGCACTGACACCAAGTGCCGCAGACACACACGGTCACCAAGTAACAAAGACACAGACTTACACCTAGTAACACAGACGCACACTGACACCCAGTAACACAGACACACTCTTACACCAAGTAATACAGACACACACTGACACCCAGCAACACAAACACACTGAATCTAAGTAACACAGATATACACTGATACCAAGTCACAAAGACATGCACAGATACCCAGTAACACAGAGACACACTAACAGCAAGTAACAAAGACAGACACTGATACCCAGCAACACAGACCCACACTTACACCTGGTAACAAAGACATACACTGACACCCAGTAACAAAGACATACACTGACACCCAGTAACACAGACACACACGGACACCAAGTAACAAAGACACAGAATTACACCAAGTAACACAGACACACACTGACACCCAGGAACACAGGCACACACTTACACCAAGTAAGACAGACATACACTGACACCAAGTAACAAAGACATGCACTGATACCCAGTAACACAGGCAGACACTTACACCAAGTAAGACAGACATACACTGACACCAAGTAACAAAGACATGCACTGATACCCAGTAACATAGACACACACTTACACCAAGTAACAAAGACAGACAATTACACCAAGTAACAAAGACATACACTTACAACAAGTATTTTGTCAAACACTGACACCAAGTAACAAAGACATACACTGATACCCAGTAACACAGACACACACTTACACCAAGTAACAAAGACATACACTGACACCAAGTCACAAAGACAAACACTGACTCCCAGTAACAAAGACATACACTGACACCAAGTCACAAAGACATACACTGATACCCAGTAATACAGACACACACTTACACCAAGAAACACAGACATACACTGACACCAAGTAACAAAGACATGCACAGATACCCAGTAACACAGACACACACTTACACCAAGTAACAAAGACAGACACTGATACCCAGTAACACAGACACACACTTACACCAAGTAACAAAGACATACACTTACACCAAGTATTTTGACATACACTGACACCAAGTCACAAAGATAGGCAATTACACCAAGTAACAAAGACATACACATACACCAAGTATTTTGACATAAACTGAAACCAAGTAACAAAGACATACCCTGATACCCAGTAACACAGACACACTCTTACACCAAGTAACACAGACATACACTGGCACCAAGTAACAAAGACATGCACAGATACCCAGTAACACAGACACACACTTACACCAAGTAACAAAGACATACACTGATACCCAGTAACACAGACACACACATACACCAAGTAACAAAGACATACACTGACACCCAGTAACAAAGACTTACACTGACACCAAGTAACGCAGACACACACGGACACCAAGTAACAAAGACACAGACTTACACCAAGTAACACAGACGAACACTGACACCCAGTAACACAGACAAACTCTTACACCAAGTAAAACAGACATACACTGACACCAAGTAACAAAGGCATACACTGTTACCCAGTAACTCAGGCACACACTTACACCAAGTAACACAGACATACGCTGACACCAAGTAACAAAGACATGCACTGATACCCAGTAACACAGGCACACACTTACACCAAGTAACAAAGACAGACAATTACACCAAGTAGCAAAGACATACACTTACACAAAGTATTTTGACATACACTGACACCAAGTAACAAAGACATACACTGATACCCAGTAATACAGACACACACTTACACCAAGTAACAAAGATATTCACTGACAGCAAGTCACAAAGACACACACTGACTCCCAGTAACAAAGACATACACTGACACCAAGTCACAAAGACATACACTGACACCTAGTAACACAGACACACACTTACACCAAGTAACGCAGACATACTCTGACACCAAGTAACAAAGACATGCGCACATACCCAGTAACACAGACACACACTTACACCAGGTAACAAAGACAGACACTGATACCCAGTAACACAGACGCACACTTACACCAAGTTAAAAAGACTTACACTGACACCCAGTAACACAGAAACACACTTACACCAAGTAACACAGACATACACTGACACCAAGTAACAAAGATATACACTGATACCCAGTAGCACAGGCACACACTTACACCAAGTAACACAGACATATGCTGACACTCAGTAACACAGACACACACGGACACCAAGTAACAAAGACGCACACTTACACCAAGTTACACAGACACACACTGACACCCAGTAACACAAACAAACACACTGACACCAAGTAACACAGAAATACACTGATACCAAGTCACAAAGACATACACTGATGCCCAGTAACACAGACACACACTGACACCAAGTAACAAATACATGCACTTACACCCAGTAACAAAGGCATACACATACACCAAGTCACAAATACATACACTGATACCCAGTAACACAGACACACACTTACACCAAGTAACACAGACATACAATGACACCAAGTAACAAAGACA
Organism: Heterodontus francisci; assembly: GCF_036365525.1. Taxonomy (NCBI): domain Eukaryota; kingdom Metazoa; phylum Chordata; class Chondrichthyes; order Heterodontiformes; family Heterodontidae; genus Heterodontus; species Heterodontus francisci. Next base: position 2,012,333 of record NW_027140794.1, read on the forward strand.
TGCACTGATACCCAGTGACACAGACACACAATTACACCAAGGAACAAAGACAGACACTGATACCCAGCAACACAGACCCACACTTCCACCCAGTAACAAAGACATACACTGACACCCAGTAACAAAGACATACACTGACACCCAGTAACACAGACACACACGGACACCAAGTAACAAAGACACACACTTACACCAAGTAATACAGACACACACTGACACCCAGTAACACAAACAAACACACTGAATCTAAGTAACACAGACATACACTGATACCAAGTCACAAAGACATGCACAGATACCCAGTAACACAGAGACACACTAACACCAAGTAACAAAGACAGACACTGATACCCAGCAACACAGACCCACACTTACACCTAGTAACTAAGACATACACTGACACCAAGTAACAAAGACATGCACTGATACCTAGTAACACAGACACACACTTACACCAAGTAACAAAGACAGACACTGATACCCAGTAACACAGACACACACTTACACCAAGTAACAAAGACATACACTTACACCAAGTATTTTGACATACACTGACACCAAGTAACAAAGACATACACTGATTCCCAGTAACAAAGACATACACTGACACCAAGTCACAAAGACAGGCATTTACAACAAGTAACAAAGACATACACAAACACCAAGTATTTTGACATAAACTGAAACCAAGTAACAAAGACATACCCTGATACCCAGTAACACAGACACACTCTTACACCAAGTAACACAGACATACACTGACACCAAGTAACAAAGACATGCACAGATACCCAGTAACACAGACACACACTTACACCAAGTAACAAAGACATACACTGATACCCAGTAACACAGACACACACATACACCAAGTAACAAAGACATACACTGACACCCAGTAACAAAGACTTACACTGACACCAATTAACGCAGACACACACGGACACCAAGTAACAAAGACACAGAATTACACCAAGTAACACAGACGAACACTGACACCCAGTAACACAGACACACTCTTACACCAAGTAAAACAGACATACACTGACACCAAGTAACAAGGCATACACTGATACCCAGTAACACAGGCACACACTTACACCAAGTAACAAAGACATGCACTGATACCCAGTAACACAGGCACACACTTACACCAAGTAACAAAGACAGACAATTACACCAAGTAGCTAAGACATACACTTACACAAAGTATTTTGACATACACTGACACCAAGTAACAAAGACATACACTGATACCCAGTAATACAGACACACACTTACACCAAGTAACAAAGATATTCACTGACACCAAGTCACAAAGACACACACTGACACCTAGTAACACAGACACACACTTACACCAAGTAACACAGACACACACTGACACCAAGTAACAAAGACATGCGCACATACCCAGTAACACAGACACACACTTACACCAAGTAACAAAGACAGACACTGATACCCAGTAACACAGACGCACACTTACACCAAGTTAAAAAGACTTACACTGACTCCCAGTAACAAAGACATACACTGACTCCCAGGAACGCAGACACACACGGACACCAAGTAACAAAGACACAGACATACACCAAGTAACAAAAACACACACTGACCCCCAGTAACACAGACGCACACTTACACCAAGTAACACAGACATACACTGACACCAAGTAACAAAGATATACACTGATACCCAGTAGCACAGGCACACACTTACACCAAGTCACGCAGACATACACTGACACCAAGTAACAAAGACATGGGCAGATACCCAGTAACACAGACACACACTTACACCAAGTAACAAAGACAGACACTGATACCCAGTAACACAGACACACACTTACACCAAGTTAAAAAGACTTACACTGACACCCAGTAACAAAGTCATACACTGACTAGCAGGAACGCAGATACACACGGACACGAAATAGCAAAGACACAGACATACACCAAGTAACAAAAACACACACTGACCCCCAGTAACACGGACACACACTTACACCAAGTAACACAGACATACACTGATACCAAGTAACAAAGATATACACTGATACCCAGTAGCACAGGCACACACTTACACCAAGTAACACAGACATATACTGACACCAAGTAACAAAGACAGACACTGATACCCAGTAACACAGAAACACATTTACACCAAGTAACACAGACATACACTGACACCAAGTAACAAAGATATACACTGATACCCAGTAGCACAGGCACACACTTACACCAAGTAACACAGACATGCAATGATACCCAGTATCACAGACACCCACTTACACCAAGTAACAAAGACGGACACTGATACCCAGTAACACAGAAACACACTTACACCAAGTAACAAAGACATACACTGACACCAAGTAACAAAGACATCCACTGACACCCAGTAACACAGACACACACGGACACCAAGTAACAAAGACGCACACTTACACCAAGTCACACAGACACACACTGACACCCAGTAACACAAACAAACACACTGACACCAAGTAACACAGAAATACACTGATACCAAGTCACAAAGACATACACTGATGCCCAGTAACACAGACACACACTGACACCAAGTAACAAAGACAGACACTGATACCCAGCAACACAGACCCACACTTACACCTCGTAACTAAGACATACACTGACACCAAGAAACAAAGACATGCACTGATACCCAGTAACACAGACACACACTTACACCAAGTAACAAAGACAGACACTGATACCCAGTAACACAGACACACACTTACACCAAGTAACAAAGACATACACTTACACCAAGTATTTTGACATACACTGACACCAAGCAACAAAGACATACACTGATTCCCAGTAACAAAGACATACACTGACACCAAGTCACAAAGACAGGCAATTACACCAAGTAACAAAGACATACACATACACCAAGTATTTTGACAGAAACTGAAACCAAGTAACAAAGACATACCCTGATACCCAGTAACACAGACACACTCTTACACCATGTAACTCAGACATACACTGACACCAAGTAACAAAGACATGCACAGATACCCACTAACACAGACACACACTTACACCATGTAACAAAGACATACACTGATACCCAGTAACACAGACACACACATACACCAAGTAACAAAGACATACACTGACACACAGTAACAAAGACTTACACTGACACCAAGTAACGCAGACACACACGGACACCAAGTAACAAAGACACAGACTTACACCAAGTAACACAGACGAACACTGACACCCAGTAACACAGACACACTCTTACACCAAGTAAAACAGACATACACTGACACCAAGTAACAAAGGCATACACTGATACCCAGTAACACAGGCACACACTTACACCAGGTAACACAGACATCCGCTGACACCAAGTAACAAAGACATGCACTGATACCCAGTAACACAGACACACACTTACACCAAGTAACAAAGACAGACAATTACACCAAGTAACAAAGACATACACTGATACCCAGTAATACAGACACACACTTACACCAAGTAACAAAGATATTCACTGACACCAAGTCACAAAGACACACACTGACACCTAGTAACACAGACACACACTTACACCAAGTAACGCAGACATACAGTGACACCAAGTAACAAAGACATGCGCACATACCCAGTAACACAGACACACACTTACACCAAGTAACAAAGACAGACACTGATACCCAGTAACACAGACACACACTTACACCAAGTAACAAAGACATACACTGACTCCCAGGAACGCAGACACACACGGACACCAAGTAACAAAGACAAAGACATACACCAAGTAACAAAAACACACACTGACCCCCAGTAACACAGACGCACACTTACACCAAGTAACACAGACATACACTGACAACAAGTAACAAAGATATACACTGATACCCAGTAGCACAGGCGCACACTTACACCAAGTAACACAGACAGACAATGACACCAAGTAACAAAGACATACACTAATACCCAGTAACACAGACACACACTTACACCAAGTAACGCAGACATACAGTGACACCAAGTAACAAAGACATGCGCACAATCCCAGTAACACAGACACACACTTACACCAAGTAACAAAGACAGACACTGATACCCAGTAACACAGACACACACTTACACCAAGTAACAAAGACATACACTGACTCCCAGGAACGCAGACACACACGGACACCAAGTAACAAAGACAAAGACATACACCAAGTAACAAAAACACACACTGACCCCCAGTAACACAGACGCACACTTACATCAAGTAACACAGACATACACTGACAACAAGTAACAAAGATATACACTGATACCCAGTAGCACAGGCACACACTTACACCAAGTAACACAGACATATACTGACACCAAGTAACAAAGACATGCAATGATACCCAGTATCACATACACACACTTACACCAAGTAACAAAGACAGACACTGATACCCAGTAACACAGAAACACACTTACACCAAGTAACAAAGACATACACTGACACCAAGTAACAAAGACATACACTGACACCCAGTAACACAGACACACACGGACACCAAGTAACAAAGACGCACACTTACACCAAGTAACACAGACACACACTGACACCCAGTAACACAAACAAACACACTGACACCAAGTAACACAGAAATACACTGATACCAAGTCACAAAGACATACACTGATGCCCAGTAACACAGACACACACTGACACCAAGTAACAAAGACATGCACTTACACCCAGTAACAAAGGCATACACATACACCAAGTCACAAATACATACACTGATACCCAGTAACACAGACACACACTTACACCAAGTAACACAGACATACACTGATACCAAGTAACAAAGACATGCACTGATACCCAGTGACACAGACACACACTTACACCAAGTAACAAAGACAGACACTGATACCCAGCAACACAGACCCACACTTACACCCAGTAATAAAGACATACACTGACACCCAGTAACAAAGACATACACTGACACCCAGTAACACAGACACACACGGACACCAAGTAACAAAGACACACACTTACACCAAGTAATACAGACACACACTGACACCCAGTAACACAAACAAACACACTGAATCTAAGTAACACAGACATACACTGATACCAAGTCACAAAGACATGCACAGATACCCAGTAACACAGAGACACACTAACACCAAGTAACAAAGACAGACACTGATACCCAGCAACACAGACCCACACTTACACCTAGTAACAAAGACATACACTGAAACCCAGTAACAAAGACATACACTGACACCCAGTAACACAGACACACACGGACACCAAGTAACAAAGACACATACTTACACCAAGTAACACAGACACACACTGACACCCAGTAACACAGACACACCCTTACACCAAGTAACACAGACATCTACTGACACCAAATAACAAAGACATGCACTGATACCCAGTAACACAGGCTCACACTTACACCAAGTAACAAAGACAGACAATTACACCAAGTCACAAAGACATACTCTTACACCAAGTATTTTGTCATACACTGACACCAAGTAACAAAGACATACACTGATACCCAGTAACACAGACACACACTTACACCAAGTAACAAAGACATGCACAGATACCCAGTAACACAGACACACACTTACACCAAGTAACAAAGACAGACACTGATACACAGTAACAAAGACACACACTTACACCAAGTAACAAAGACATACACTGACACCCTGTAACAAAGACATACACTGACACCCAGTAACGCAGACACACACGGACACCAAGGAACAAAGACACAGACTTACACCAAGTAACACAGACACACACTGACAGCCAGTAACACAGGCACACACTTACACCAAGTAACACAGACATACACTGACACCAAGTAACAAAGACATGCAGAGATACCAAGTAACACAGACACACACTTGCACCAAGTAACAAAGACAGACACTAATACCCAGTAACACAGACACACACATACACCAAGTAACAAGGACATACACTGACAGCCAGTAACAAAGACACAGACGGACACCAAGTAACAAAGACACACACTTACACCAAGTAACACAGACACACACTGACACCCAGTAACAAAGACATGCACTGACACCCAGTAACACAGACACACACGGACACCAAGTAACAAAGACACACACTTACATCAAGTAACACAGACACGCACTTACACCAAGTAACAAGGACAGTCACTGATACCCAGTAACACAGACACACACTTACACCAAGTAACAAAGACATACACTGACACCAAGTAACAAAGACATACACTGACACCCAGTAACACAGGCACACACTTACACCAAGTAACACAGACATACACTGACACCAAGTAACAAAGACATGCACTGATACCCAGTAACACAGACACACACTTACACCAAGTAACAAAGACAGACAATTACACCAAGTAACAAAGACATGCACTTACACAATGTATTTTGACATACACTGACACCAAGTACCAAAGACATACACTGATACCCAGTAACACAGACACACACTTACACCAAGTAACAAAGACATACACTGACACCAAGTCACAAAGACACACACTTACACCAAGTAACAAAGACATATACTGACACCCAGTAACACAGACACACACGGACACAAAGTAACAAAGACACACATTTTCAACAAGTAACACAGACACACACTGACACCCAGTAACAAAGACATACAAAAACACCAAGTCACAAAGACATTCACTGATACCTAGTAACAAAGACACACACTTACACCAAGTAACACAGACATACACTGACACCAAGTACCAAAGACAGACAATTACACCAAGTGACAAAGACATACACTTACACCAAGTATTTTGAAATATACTGACACCAAGTAACAAAGACATACACTGATACCCAGTAACACAGACACACGGTTACAACAAGTAACAAAGACATACACTGACACCAAGTCACAAAGACACACACTGACTCCCAGTAACAAAGACATACACTGACACCAAGTCACAAAGAGATACACTGATACCGAGTAACACAGACACACTCTTACACCAAGTAACACAGACATACACTGACACCAAGTAACAAAGACATGCACAGTTACCCAGTAACACAGACACACACTTACACCAAGTAACAAAGAAATACACTGATACACAGTAACACAGACACACACATACACCAAGTAACAAAGACATACACTGACACCCAGTAACAAAGACTTACACTGACACCAAGTAACGCAGACACACACGGACACCTAGTAACAAAGACACAGACTTACACCAAGTAACACAGACGCACACTGACACCCAGTAACACAGACACAATCTTACACCAAGTAAAACAGACATACACTGACACCAAGTAACAATGTCATACACTGATACCCAGTAACACAGGCACACACTTACACCAAGTAACACAGACATACACTGACACCAAGTAACAAAGACATGCACTGATACCCAGTAACACAGACACACACTTGCACCAAGTAACACAGACATACACTGACACCAAGTAACAAAGACATGCACTGATACCCAGTAACACAGACACACACTTACACCAAGTAACAAAGACAGACAATTACACCAAGTCACAAAGACATACACTTACACCAAGTATTTTGTCATACACTGACACCAAGTAACAAAGACATACACTGATACCCAGTAACACAGACACACACTTACACCAAGTAACAAAGACATACACTGACACCAAGTCACAAAGACACACACTGACTCCCAGTAACACAGACACACACTTACACCAAGAAACACAGACATACACTGACACCAAGTAACAAAGACATGCACAGATACCCAGTAACACAGACACACACTTACACCAAGTAACAAAGACAGACACTGATACACAGTAACAAAGACACACACTTACACCACGTAACAAAGACATACACTGACACCCTGTAACAAAGACATACACTGACACCCAGTAACGCAGACACACACGGACACCAAGTAACAAAGACACAGACTTACACCAAGTAACACAGACACACACTGACAGCCAGTAACACAGGCACACACTTACACCAAGTAACACAGACATACACTGACACCAAGTAACAAAGACATGCAGAGATACCAAGTAACACAGACACACACTTGCACCAAGTAACAAAAACAGACACTAATACCCAGTAACACAGACACACACTTACACCAAGTAACAAGGACATACACTGACACCCAGTAACAAAGACATACACTGACAGCCAGTAACAAAGACACAGACGGACACCAAGTAACAAAGACACACACTTACACCAAGTAACACAGACACACACTGACACCCAGTAACAAAGACATGCACTGACACCCAGTAACACAGACACACACGGACACCAAGTAACAAAGACACACACTTACACCAAGTAACACAGACACACACTTACACCAAGTGACAAAGACAGTCACTGATACCCAGTAACACAGACACACACTTACACCAAGTAACAAAGACATACACTGACACCAAGTAACAAAGACATACACTGACACTCAGTAACACAGGCACACACTTACAACAAGTAACACAGACATACACTGACACCAAGTAACAAAGACATGCACTGATACCCAGTAACACAGACACACACTTACACCAAGTAACAAAGACAGACAATTACACCAAGTAACAAAGACATACACTTACACAATGTATTTTGACATACACTGACACCAAGTACCAAAGACATACACTGATACCCAGTAACACAGACACACACTTACACCAAGTAACAAAGACATACACTGACACCAAGTCACAAAGACACACACTTACACCAAGTAACAAAGACATATACTGACACCCAGTAACACAGACACACACGGACACAAAATAACAAAGACACACATTTACAACAAGTAACACAGACACACACTGACACCCAGTAACAAAGACATACACTGATACCTAGCAACAAAGACACACACTTACACCAAGTAACACAGACATACACTGACACCAAGTAACAAAGACAGACAATTACACCAAGTGACAAAGACATACACTTACACCAAGTATTTTGAAATATACTGACACCAAGTAACAAGGACATACACTGATACCCAGCAACACAGACACACGGTTACAACAAGTAACAAAGACATACACTGACACCAAGTCACAAAGACACACACTGACTCCCAGTAACAAAGACATACACTGACACCAAGTCACAAAGACATACACTGATACCCAGTAACACAGACACACTCTTACACCAATTAACACAGACATACACTGACACCAAGTAACAAAGACATGCACAGATACCCAGTAACACAGACACACACTTACACCAAGTAACAAAGACATACACTGATACCCAGTAACACAGACACACACATACACCAAGTAACAAAGACATACACTGACACCCAGTAGCAAAGACTTACACTGACACCAAGTAACGCAGACACACACGGACACCTAGTAACAAAGACACAGACTTACCCCAAGTAACACAGACGCACACTGACACCCAGTAACACAGACACAATCTTACACCAAGTAAAACAGACATACACCGACACCAAGTAACAATGTCATACACTGATACCCAGTAACACAGGCACACACTTACACCAAGTAACACAGACATAAACTGACACCAAGTAACAAAGACATGCACTGACACCCAGTAACACAGACACACACTGACACCCAGTAACAAAGACAGACAATTACACCAAGTCACAAAGACATTCACTGATACCTAGTAACAAAGACACACACTTACACCAAGTAACACAGACATACACTGACACCAAGTAACAAAGACAGACAATTACACCAAGTGACAAAGACATACACTTACACCAGGTATTTTGAAATATACTGCCACCAAGTAACAAAGACATACACTGATACCCAGTAACACAGACACACGGTTACAACAAGTAACAAAGACATACACTGACACCAAGTCACAAAGACACACACTGACTCCCAGTAACAAAGACATACACTGACACCAAGTCACAAAGAGATACACTGATACCGAGTAACACAGACACACTCTTACACCAAGTAACACAGACATACACTGACACCAAGTAACAAAGACATGCACAGTTACCCAGTAACACAGACACACACTTACACCAAGTAACAAAGAAATACACTGATACACAGTAACACAGACACACACATACACCAAGTAACAAAGACATACACTGACACCCAGTAACAAAGACTTACACTGACACCAAGTAACGCAGACACACACGGACACCTAGTAACAAAGACACAGACTTACACCAAGTAACACAGACGCACACTGACACCCAGTAACACAGACACAATCTTACACCAAGTAAAACAGACATACACTGACACCAAGTAACAATGTCATACACTGATATCCAGTAACACAGGCACACACTTACACCAAGTAACACAGACATACACTGACACCAAGTAACAAAGACATGCACTGATACCCAGTAACACAGACACACACTTGCACCAAGTAACACAGACATACACTGACACCAAGTAACAAAGACATGCACTGATACCCAGTAACACAGACACACACTTACACCAAGTAACAAAGACAGACAATTACACCAAGTCACAAAGACATACACTTACACCAAGTATTTTGTCATACACTGACACCAAGTAACAAAGACATACACTGATACCCAGTAACACAGACACACACTTACACCAAGTAACAAAGACATACACTGACACCAAGTCACAAAGACACACACTGACTCCCAGTAACACAGACACACACTTACACCAAGAAACACAGACATACACTGACACCAAGTAACAAAGACATGCACAGATACCCAGTAACACAGATACACACTTACACCAAGTAACAAAGACAGACACTGATACACAGTAACAAAGACACACACTTACACCACGTAACAAAGACATACACTGACACCCTGTAACAAAGACATACACTGACACCCAGTAACGCAGACACACACGGACACCAAGTAACAAAGACACAGACTTACACCAAGTAACACAGACACACACTGACAGCCAGTAACACAGGCACACACTTACACCAAGTAACACAGACATACACTGACACCAAGTAACAAAGACATGCAGAGATACCAAGTAACACAGACACACACTTGCACCAAGTAACAAAGACAGACACTAATACCCAGTAACACAGACACACACTTACACCAAGTAACAAGGACATACACTGACACCCAGTAACAAAGACATACACTGACAGCCAGTAACAAAGACACAGACGGACACCAAGTAACAAAGACACACACTTACACCAAGTAACACAGAAACACACTGACACCCAGTAACAAAGACATGCACTGACACCCAGTAACACAGACACACACGGACACCAAGTAACAAAGACACACACTTACACCAAGTAACACAGACACACACTTACACCAAGTGACAAAGACAGTCACTGATACCCAGTAACACAGACACACACTTACACCAAGTAACAAAGACATACACTGACACCAAGTAACAAAGACATACACTGACACTCAGTAACACAGGCACACACTTACAACAAGTAACACAGACATACACTGACACCAAGTAACAAAGACATGCACTGATACCCAGTAACACAGACACACACTTACACCAAGTAACAAAGACAGACAATTACACCAAGTAACAAAGACATACACTTACACAATGTATTTTGACATACACTGACACCAAGTACCAAAGACATACACTGATACCCAGTAACACAGACACACACTTACACCAAGTAACAAAGACATACACTGACACCAAGTCACAAAGACACACACTTACACCAAGTAACAAAGACATATACTGACACCCAGTAACACAGACACACACGGACACAAAATAACAAAGACACACATTTACAACAAGTAACACAGACACACACTGACACCCAGTAACAAAGACATACACTGATACCTAGCAACAAAGACACACACTTACACCAAGTAACACAGACATACACTGACACCAAGTAACAAAGACAGACAATTACACCAAGTGACAAAGACATACACTTACACCAAGTATTTTGAAATATACTGACACCAAGTAACAAGGACATGCACTGATACCCAGTAACACAGACACACGGTTACAACAAGTAACAAAGACATACACTGACACCAAGTCACAAAGACACACACTGACTCCCAGTAACAAAGACATACACTGACACCAAGTCACAAAGACATACACTGATACCCAGTAACACAGACACACTCTTACACCAATTAACACAGACATACACTGACACCAAGTAACAAAGACATGCACAGATACCCAGTAACACAGACACACACTTACACCAAGTAACAAAGACATACACTGATACCCAGTAACACAGACACACACATACACCAAGTAACAAAGACATACACTGACACCCAGTAACAAAGACTTACACTGACACCAAGTAACGCAGACACACACGGACACCTAGTAACAAAGACACAGACTTACCCCAAGTAACACAGACGCACACTGACACCAAGTAACAATGTCATACACTGATACCCAGTAACACAGGCACACACTTACACCAAGTAACACAGACATACACTGACACCAAGTAACAAAGACATGCACTGACACCCAGTAACACAGACACACACTGACACCCAGTAACAAAGACAGACAATTACACCAAGTCACAAAGACATTCACTGATACCTAGTAACAAAGACACACACTTACACCAAGTAACACAGACATACACTGACACCAAGTAACAAAGACACACACTTACACCAAGTAACACAGACGCACACGGACACCTATTAACAAAGACACAGTCTTACACCAAGTAACACAGACGCACACTGACACCCAGTAACACAGACACACTCTTACACCAAGTAAAACAGACATACACTGACACCAAGTAACAAAGTCATACACTGATACCCAGTAACACAGGCACACACTTACACCAAGTAACACAGACATACACTGACACCAAGTAACAAAGACATGCACTGATACCCAGTAACACAGACACACACTTACACCAAGTAACAAAGACAGACAATTACACCAAGTAACAAAGACATACACTTACACAAAGTATTTTGACATACACTGACACCAATTACCAAAGACATACACTGATACCCAGTAACGCAGACACACACTTACACCAAGTAACAAAGACATACACTGACACCAAGTCACAAAGAGACACACTTACACCAAGTAACAAAGACATACACTGACACCCAGTAACACAGACACACACGGACACCAAGTATCAAAGACACACATTTACAACAAGTAACACAGACACACACTGACACCCAGTAACAAAGACATAAACTGACACCAAGTCACAAAGACATTCACTGATACCTAGTAACAAAGACACACACTTACACCAAGTAACAAAGACATACACTGACACCAAGTAACAAAGAGACACACTTACACCAAGTAACAAAGACATACACTGACACCCAGTAACACAGACACACACGGACACCAAGTATCAAAGACACACATTTACAACAAGTAACACAGACACACACTGACACCCAGTAACAAAGACATACTCTGACACCAAGTCACAAAGACATGCACTGATGCCCAGTAACACAGACACACTCTGACACCAAGTAACAAAGACATACACTGACACCAAGTAACAAAGACATACACTGACACCAAGTAACAAAGACATACACTTACACCCAGTAACAAAGACATACACTTACACCAAGTAACAAAGACAGACAATGATACCAAGTATCAAAGACATACACTTACACAAAGTAACAAAGACATGCACTGAAACCCAGAAACACAGACACACACTTACACCAAGTAACAAAGACAGACACTGATACCCAGTAACACAGACACACACCTACACCAAGTAACAAAGACATACACTGACACCCAGTAACAAAGACATACACTTACACCAAATAACACAGACACACACTGACACCCAGTAAAACAAACAAATACACTGACACCAAGTAACACAGACATGAACTCATACCAAGTCACAAAGACATACACTGATGCACAGTCACACAGACACACACTGTCACCCAGTAACACAGACACACTCTTACAACAAGTAACAAAGACATACACTTACACCAAGTAACAATGACACACACTGACACCAAGTAACACAGACATACACTGACACCAAGTAACAAAGAAAGACAATTACACCAAGTAACAAAGACATACACTTACACCAAGTATTTTGACATACACTGACACCAAGTAACAAAGACATACAATGACTCCCAGTAACAAAGACTTACACTGACACCAAGTAACGCAGACACACACGGTCACCAAGTAACAAAGACACAGACTTACACCTAGTAACACAGACGCACACTGACACCCAGTAACACAGACACACTCTTACACCAAGTAATACATACACACACTGACACCCAGCAACACAAACACACTGAATCTAAGTAACACAGATATACACTGATACCAAGTCACAAAGACATGCACAGATACCCAGTAACACAGAGACACACTAACACCAAGTAACAAAGACAGACACGGATACCCAGCAACACAGACCCACACTTACACCTAGTAACAAAGACATACACTGACACCCAGTAACAAAGACATACACTGACACCCAGTAACACAGACACACACGGACACCAAGTGACAAAGACACAGACTTACACCAAGTAACACAGACACACACTGACACCCAGGAACACAGGCACACACTTACACCAAGTAACACAGACATATACTGACACCAAGTAACAAAGACATACACTGATACCCAGTAACACAGGCAGACACTTACACCAAGTAAGACAGACATACACTGACACCAAGTAACAAAGACATGCACTGATACCCAGTAACACAGACACACACTTACACCAAGTAACAAAGACAGACAATTACACCAAGTAACAAAGACATACCCTGACACCAAGTATTTTGTCAAACACTGACACCAAGTAACAAAGACATACACTGATACCCAGTAACACAGACACACACTTACACCAAGTAACAAAGACATACACTGACACCAAGTCACAAAGACACACACTGACTCCCAGTAACAAAGACATACACTGACACCAAGTCACAAAGACATACACTGATACCCAGTAATACAGACACACACTTACACCAAGAAACACAGACATACACTGACACCAAGTAACAAAGACATGCACAGATACCCAGTAACACAGACACACACTTACATCAAGTAACAAAGACAGACACTGATACCCAGTAACACAGACACACACTTACACCAAGTAACAAAGACATACACTTACACCAAGTATTTTGACATACACTGACACCAAGTAACAAAGACATACACTGATTCCCAGTAACAAAGACATACACTGACACCAAGTCACAAAGACAGGCAATTACACCAAGTAACAAAGACATACACATACACCAAGTATTTTGACATAAACTGAAACCAAGTAACAAAGACATACCCTGATACCCAGTAACACAGACACACTCTTACACCAAGTAACACAGACATACACTGACACCAAGTAACAAAGACATGCACAGATACCCAGTAACACAGACACACACTTACACCAAGTAACAAAGACATACACTGATACCCAGTAACACAGACACACACATACACCAAGTAACAAAGACATACACTGACACCCAGTAACAAAGACTTACACTGACACCAAGTAACGCAGACACACACGGACACCAAGTAACAAAGACACAGACTTACACCAAGTAACACAGACGAACGCTGACACCCAGTAACACAGACACACTCTTACACCAAGTAAAACAGACATACACTGACACCAAGTAACAAAGGCATACACTGATACCCAGTAACACAGGCACACACTTACACCAAGTAACACAGACATACGCTGACACCAAGTAACAAAGACATGCACTGATACCCAGTAACACAGACACACACTTACACCAAGTAACAAAGATATACACTGACGCCAAGTCACAAAGACACACACTGATACCCAGTAATACAGACACACACTTACACCAAGAAACACAGACATACACTGACACCAAGTAACAAAGACATGCACAGATACCCAGTAACACAGACACACACTTACACCAAGTAACAAAGACAGACACTGATACCCAGTAACACAGACACACACTTACACCAAGTAACAAAGACATACACTTACACCAAGTATTTTGACATACACTGACACCAAGTAACAAAGACATACACTGATTCCCAGTAACAAAGACATACACTGACACCAAGTCACAAAGACAGGCAATTACACCAAGTAACAAAGACATACACATACACCAAGTATTTTGACATACACTGACACCAAGTAACAAAGACATACACTGATACCCAGTAATACAGACACACACTTACACCAAGTAACAAAGATATACACTGACACCAAGTCACAAAGACACACACTGACACCTAGTAACACAGACACACACTTACACCAAGTAACACAGACATACACTGACACCAAGTAACAAAGACATGCGCACATACCCAGTAACACAGACACACACTTACACCAAGTAACAAAGACAGACACTGATACCCAGTAACACAGACGCACACTTACACCAAGTTAAAAAGACTTACACTGACACCCAGTAACAAAGACATACAGTGACTCCCAGGAACGCAGACACACACGGACACCAAGTAACAAAGACACAGACATACACCAAGTAACAAAAACACACACTGACCCCCAGTAACACAGACGCACACTTACACCAAGTAACACAGACATACACTGAAACCAAGTAACAAAGATATACACTGATACCCAGTAGCACAGGCACACACTTACACCAAGTAACACAGACATACACTGACACCAATTAACAAAGACATGCGCAGATACCCAGTAACACAGACACACACTTATACCAAGTAACAAAGACAGACACTGATACCCAGTAACACAGACACACACTTACACCAAGTTAAAAAGACTTACACTGACACCCAGTAACAAAGACATACACTGACTCCCAGGAACGCAGACACACACGGACACCAAGTAACAAAGACACAGACATACACCAAGTAACAAAAACACACACTGACCCCCAGGAACACAGACACACACTTACACCAAGTAACACAGACATACACTGACACCAAGTAACAAAGATATACACTGATACCCAGTAGCACAGGCACACACTTACACCAAGTAACACAGACATATACTGACATCAAGTAACAAAGACATGCAATGATACCCAGTATCACAGACACACACTTACACCAAGTAACAAAGACAGACACTGATACCCAGTAACACAGAAACACACTTACACCAAGTAACAAAGACATACACTGACACCAAGTAACAAAGACACACACTGACACCCAGTAACACAAACAAACACACTGACACCAAGTAACACAGAAATACACTGATACCAAGTCACAAAGACATACACTGATGCCCAGTAACACACACACACACTGACACCAAGTAACAAAGACATGCACTTACACCCAGTAACAAAGGCATACACATACACCAAGTCACAAATACATACACTGATACCCAGTAACACAGACACACCCTTACACCAAGTAACACAGACATACACTGACACCAAGTAACGAAGACATGCACTGATACCCAGTGACACAGACACACATTTACACCAAGAAACAAAGACATACACTGATACCCAGTAATACAGACACACACTTACACCAAGGAACAAAGATATACACTGACACCAAGTCAGAAAGACACACACTGACACCTAGTAACACAGACACACACTTACACCAAGTAACACAGACATACACTGACACCAAGTAACAAAGACATGCGCACATACCCAGTAACACAGACACACACTTACACCAAGTAACAAAGACAGACACTGATACCCAGTAACACAGACACACACTTACACCAAGTTAAAAAGACTTACACTGACACCCAGTAACAAAGACATACACTGACTCCCAGGAACGCAGACACACACGGACACCAAGTAACAAAGACACAGACATACACCAAGTAACAAAAACACACACTGACCCCCCCGGAACACAGACACACACTTACACCAAGTAACACAGACATCCACTGACACCAAGTAACAAAGATATACACTGATACCAAGTAGCACAGGCACACACTTACACCAAGTAACACAGACATATACTGACACCAAGTAACAAAGACATGCAATGATACCCAGTATCACAGACACACACTTACACCAAGTAACAAAGACAGACACTGATACCCAGTAACACAGAAACACACTTACACCAAGTAACAAAGACATACACTGACACCAAGTAACAAAGACATACACTGACACCCAGTAACACAGACACACACGGACACCCAGTAACAAAGACATACACTGACACCCAGTAACACAGACACACACGGACACCAAGTAACAAAGACACACATTTACACCAAGTAATACAGACACACACTGACACCCAGTAACACAAACAAACACACTGAATCTAAGTAACACAGAAATACACTGATACCAAGTCACAAAGACATACACTGATGCCCAGTAACACAGACACACACTGACACCAAGTAACAAAGACATGCACTTACACCCAGTAACAAAGGCATACACATACACCAAGTCACAAATACATACACTGATACCCAGTAACACAGACACACCCTTACACCAAGTAACACAGACATACACTGACACCAAGTAACAAAGACATGCACTGATACCCAGTGACACAGACACACATTTACACCAAGTAACAAAGACAGACACTGATACCCAGCAACACAGACCCACACTTACACCTAGTAACAAAGACATACACTGACACCCAGTAACAAAGACATACACTGACACCCAGTAACACAGACACACACGGACACCAAGTAACAAAGACACATACGTACACCAAGTAACACAGACACACACTGACACCCAGTAACACAGACACACCCTTACACCAAGTAACACAGACATCTACTGACACCAAATAACAAAGACATACACGGATACCCAGTAACACAGGCTCACACTTACACCAAGTAACACAGACAGACACTGACACCAAGTAACAAAAACAGACAATTACACCAAGTCACAAAGACATACACTTACACCAAGTATTTTGTCATACACTGACCCCAAGTAACAAAGACATGCACTGATACCCAGTAACACAGACACACACTTACACCAAGTAACAAAAACAGACAATTACAACAAGTCACAAAGACATACACTTACACCAAGTATTTTGTCATACACTGACACCAAGTAACAAAGACATACACTGATACCCAGTAACACAGACACACACTTACACCAAGTAACAAAGACATACACTGACACCAAGTCACAAAGACACACACTGACTCCCAGTAACAAAGACATACACTGACACCAAGTCACAAAGACATACACTGATACCCAGTAACACAGACACACACTTACACCAAGAAACACAGACATACACTGACACCAAGTAACAAAGACATGCACAGATACCCAGTAACACAGACACACACTTACACCAAGTAACAAAGACAGACACTGATACACGGTAACAAAGACACACACTTACACAAAGTAACAAAGACATACACTGACACCCTGTAACAAAGACATACACTGACACCCAGTAACGCAGTCACACACGGACACCAAGTAACAAAGACACAGACTTACACCAAGTAACACAGACACACACTGACAGCCAGTAACACAGACACACACTTACACCAAGTAACACAGACATACACTGACACCAAGTAACAAAGACATACACTGATACCCAGTAACACAGGCACACACTTACACCAAGTAACACAGACATACACTGACACCAAGTAACAAAGACATGCAGAGATACCAAGTAACACAGACACACACTTGCACCAAGTAACAAAGTCAGACACTAATACCCAGTAACACAGACACACACTTACACCAAGTAACAAGGACATACACTGACACCCAGTAACAAAGACATACACTGACAGCCAGTAACAAAGACACAGACGGACACCAAGTAACAAAGACACACACTTACACCAAGTAACACAGACACACACTGACACCCAGTAACAAAGACATGCACTGACACCCAGTAACACAGACACACACGGACACCAAGTAACAAAGACACACACTTACACCAAGTAACACAGACACACACTTACACCAAGTAACACAGACACACACTTACACCAAGTAACAAAGACAGTCACTGGTACCCAGTAACACAGACACACACTTACACCAAGTAACAAAGACATACACTGACACCAAGTAACAAAGACATACACTGACACCCAGTAACACAGACACACACGGAGACCAAGTAACAAAGACACACACTTACACCAAGTAACACAGACACACAATGACACCCAGTCACACAGACACACACTTACACCAAGTAACACAGACATACACTGACACCAAGTAACAAAGAAATACACTGATACCCAGGAACACAGACACACACTTACACCAAGTAACACAGACACACACTTACACCAAGTAACAAAGACATACACTTACACCAAGTAACAAAGACAGACAATTACACCAAGTAACAAAGACACACACTTACACCAAGTATTTTGACATACACTTGCACCAAGTAACAAAGACATACACTGACACCCAGTAACTAAGACAGACAATGACACCAAGTCACAAACACATACACTGACACCAAGTAAAAAAGACATACAATTACACCACGTAACAAAGACACACACTTACACCAAGTAACACAGATATACACTGGCACCAAGTAACAAAGACATGCACTGACACACAGTAACACAGACACACACGGACACCAAGTAACAAAGACACACACTTACAACAATTAACACAGACACACACTTACACCAAGTAACAAAGACAGACACTGATACCCAGTAACACAGACACACACTTACACCAACTAACAAAGACATACACTTACGCCAAGTAACACATACACACACTGACACCCAGTAACACAGACACACACTAACACCAAATAACACAGACATACACTGACACCAAGTAACAAAGACATACACTGATACCCAGGAACACAGACACACACTTACACCAAGTAACACAGACACACACTTACAACAAGTAACAAAGACATACACTGACAGCAAGTAACAAAGACATACAATTACACCAAGTAACAAAGACATGCACTGACACCCAGTTAAACAGACACACACGGACACCAAGTAACAAAGACACACACTAACACCAAGTAATTCAGACACCAAGTAACAAAGACATACAATGATACCCAGGAACACAGACACACACTTATACCAAGTAACACAGACACACACTTACACCAAGTAACAAAGACATACACTTACACCAAGTAACACAGACATACACTGACAGCAAGTAACAAAGACATACACTGATACCCAGTAACACAGACACACACTGACACCCAGTTAGAAACACACACTGACCCCCAGTAACACAGACACACACTGACCCCCAGTAACACAGACATACACTGACACCAAGTCACAAGGACATACACTGACACCCAGTAACACAGACACACACGGACAACAAGTAACAAAGACACACACTTACACCAAGTAACACAGACACACAATGACACCCAGTAACACAGACACACACTTACACCAAGTAACACAGACGTACACTGACACCAAGTAACAAAGAAATACACTGATACCCAGGAACACAGACACACACTTACACCAAGTAACACAGACATACATTTGCACCAAGTAACAAAGACATACACTGACACCCAGTAACTAAGACAGATAATGACACCAAGTCACAAACACATACACTGAAACCAAGTAAAAAAGACATACAATTACACCACGTAACAAAGACACACACTTACACCAAGAAACACAGATATACACTGGCACCAAGTAACAAAGACATGCACTGACACACAGTAACACAGACACACACGGACACCAAGTAACAAAGACACACATTTACAACAATTAACACAGACACACACTTACACCAAGTAACAAAGACAGACACTGATACCCAGGAACAAAGACACACACTTACACCAAGTAACACAGACACACACTTACAACAATTAACAAAGACATACACTGACAGCAAGTAACAAAGACATACAATTACACCAAGTAACAAAGACACACACTTACACCAAGTAACACAGATATACAATGGCACCAAGTAACAAAGACATGCACTGACACCCAGTTAAACAGACACACACGGACACCAAGTAACAAAGACACACACTAACACCAAGTAACACAGACATACACAAACACCAACTAACAAAGACATACAATGATACCCAGGAACACAGACACACACTTACACCAAGTAACAAAGACATACACTTACACCAAGTAACACAGACATACACTGACAGCAAGTAACAAAGACATACACTGATACCCAGTAAAACAGACACACACTGACACCCAGTTAGAAACACACACTGACCCCCAGTAACACAGACACACACTGACCCCCAGTAACACAGACATACACTGACACCAAGTCACAAAGACACGCACTGACACCCAGTAACAAAGACGTACACTGATACACAGAAACAAACTTACACCAAGTAACACAGACATACACTGACACCAAGTAGCAAAGACATACACTGATACCCAGTAACACAGACACACACTGACACCCAGTTAGAAACACACACTGACCCCCAGTAACACAGACACACACTGACCCCCAGTAACAAAGACATACACTGACACCAAGTCACAAAGACATACACTGATACCCAAGTCACACAGACACACACTTACACCAAGTAACACGGACAAACATTGACACCAAGTAACAAAGACATGCACAGATACCCAGTAACACAGACACACACTTACACCAAGTAACAAAGACAGACACTGATACCCAGTAACACAGACACACACTTACACCAAGTAACAAAGACATACACTGACAGCCAGTAACAAAGACACACACGGACACTAAGTAACAATGACACACACTTAAACCCTGTAACACAAACAAACACACTGACACCAAGTAACACAGACATACACTGATACCAAGTCACAAAGACATACACTGATGCCCAGTAACACAGACACACACTGACACCAAGTAACATAGACATACACCTACACCCAGTAACAAAGACATACACATACACCAAGTCACAAAGACAAACACTGATACCCAGTAACACAGACACACACTTACACCAAGTAACACAGACATACACTGACACCAAGTAACAAAGACATGCACTGATACCCAGTAACACAGACACGCACTGACACCCAGTTAGAAACACACACTGACCCCCAGTAACACAGACACACACTGACCCCCAGTAACACAGAAATACACTGTCACCAAGTCACAAAGACACACACTGACACCCAGTAACAACGACATACACTGACACCAAGTCACAAACACATACACTGATACACAGACACACACTTACACCAAGTAACACAGACATACACTGACAGCAAGTAACAAAGGCATACACTGATACCCAGTAACACAGACACACACTTAGACCAAGTAACAATGACATACACTGACACAAAGTCACAAAGACACACACTGACTCCCAGTAACAAAGACGTACACTGACACCAACTCACAAAGACATACACTGATACCCAGTAACACAGACACACACTTAAACCAAGTAACAAAGACACACACTTACAACAATTAACACAGACACACACTTACACCAAGTAACAAAGACAGACACTGATACCCAGTAACACAGACACACACTTACACCAAGTAACAAAGACATACACTTACGCCAAGTAACACATACACACACTGACACCCAGTAACACAGACACACACTGACACCAAATAACACAGACATACACTGACACCAAGTAACAAAGACATACACTGATACCCAGGAACACAGACACACACTTGCACCAAGTAACAAAGACATACACTTACGCCAAGTAACACATACACACACTGACACCCAGTAACACAGACACACACTGACACCAAATAACACAGACATACACTGACACCAAGTAACAAAGACATACACTGATACCCAGGAACACAGACACACACTTGCACCAAGTAACACAGACACACACTTACAACAAGTAACAAAGACATACACTGTCAGCAAGTAACAAAGACATACAATTACACCAAGTAACAAAGACACACACTGACACCAAGTAACACAGATATACAATGGCACCAAGTAACAAAGACATGCACTGACACCCAGTTAAACAGACACACACGGACACCAAGTAACAAAGACACACACTAACACCAAGTAACACAGACATACACAGACACCAAGTAACAATGACATACAATGATACCCAGGAACACAGACACACACTTGCACCAAGTAACACAGACACACACTTACAACAAGTAACAAAGACATACACTGACAGCAAGTAACAAAGACATACAATTACACCAAGTAACAAAGACACACACTGAAACCAAGTAACACAGATATACAATGGCACCAAGTAACAAAGACATGCACTGACTCCCAGTTAAACAGACACACACGGACACCAAGTAACAAAGACACAAACTTACACCAAGTAACAAAGACATACACTGATACCCAGTAACACAGACACACACTTACACCAAGTAACACAGACATACACAGACACCAAGTAACAAAGACATACAATGATACCCAGGAACACAGACACACACTTACACCAAGTAACACAGACACACACTTACACCAAGTAACAAAGACATACACTTACACCAAGTAACACAGACATACACTGACAGCAAGTAACAAAGACATACACTGATACCCAGTAACACAGACACACACAGACACCCAGTTAGAAACACACACTGACACCCAGTAACACAGACACACACTGACCCCCAGTAACACAGACATACGCTGACACCAAGTCACAAAGACACGCACTGACACCCAGTAACAACGACATACACTGACACCAAGTCACAAACACATACACTGATACACAGACACACACTTACACCAAGTAACACAGACATACACTGACAGCAAGTAACAAAGGCATACACTGATACCCAGTAACACAGACACACACTTAGACCAAGTAACAATGACATACACTGACACAAAGTCACAAAGACACACACTGACTCCCAGTAACAAAGACGTACACTGACACCAACTCACAAAGACATACACTGATACCCAGTAACACAGACACACACTTAAACCAAGTAACAAAGACACACACTTACAACAATTAACACAGACACACACTTACACCAAGTAACAAAGACAGACACTGATACCCAGTAACACAGACACACACTTACACCAAGTAACAAAGACATACACTTACGCCAAGTAACACATACACACACTGACACCCAGTAACACAGACACACACTGACACCAAATAACACAGACATACACTGACACCAAGTAACAAAGACATACACTGATACCCAGGAACACAGACACACACTTGCACCAAGTAACAAAGACATACACTTACGCCAAGTAACACATACACACACTGACACCCAGTAACACAGACACACACTGACACCAAATAACACAGACATACACTGACACCAAGTAACAAAGACATACACTGATACCCAGGAACACAGACACACACTTGCACCAAGTAACACAGACACACACTTACAACAAGTAACAAAGACATACACTGTCAGCAAGTAACAAAGACATACAATTACACCAAGTAACAAAGACACACACTGACACCAAGTAACACAGATATACAATGGCACCAAGTAACAAAGACATGCACTGACACCCAGTTAAACAGACACACACGGACACCAAGTAACAAAGACACACACTAACACCAAGTAACACAGACATACACAGACACCAAGTAACAATGACATACAATGATACCCAGGAACACAGACACACACTTGCACCAAGTAACACAGACACACACTTACAACAAGTAACAAAGACATACACTGACAGCAAGTAACAAAGACATACAATTACACCAAGTAACAAAGACACACACTGAAACCAAGTAACACAGATATACAATGGCACCAAGTAACAAAGACATGCACTGACTCCCAGTTAAACAGACACACACGGACACCAAGTAACAAAGACACAAACTTACACCAAGTAACAAAGACATACACTGATACCCAGTAACACAGACACACACTTACACCAAGTAACACAGACATACACAGACACCAAGTAACAAAGACATACAATGATACCCAGGAACACAGACACACACTTACACCAAGTAACACAGACACACACTTACACCAAGTAACAAAGACATACACTTACACCAAGTAACACAGACATACACTGACAGCAAGTAACAAAGACATACACTGATACCCAGTAACACAGACACACACAGACACCCAGTTAGAAACACACACTGACACCCAGTAACACAGACACACACTGACCCCCAGTAACACAGACATACGCTGACACCAAGTCACAAAGACACGCACTGACACCCAGTAACAAAGACATACACTGACACCAAGTCACAAAGACATACACTGATACCAAGTAGCAAAGACATGCACTGATACCCAGTAACACAGACACGCACTTACACCAAGTAACAAAGACATACACTGACACCCAGTAACAAAGACATACACTGACAACCAGTAACACAGACACACACGGACACCAAGTAACAAAGACACACACTTACACCAAGTAACACAGACGCACAATGATACCTAGTAACACAGACACACACTTACACCAAGTAACACAGACATACACTGACACCAAGTAACAAAGAAATACACTGATACCCAGGAACACAGACACACACTTACACCAAGTAACACAGACACACACTTACAACAAGTAACAAAGACATACACTGACAGCAAGTAACAAAGACATACAATTACACCAAGTAACAAAGACATGCACTGACACCCAGTTAAACAGACACACACAGACACCAAGTAACAAAGACATACAATGATACCCAGGAACACAGACACACACTTATACCAAGTAACACAGACACACACTTACACCAAGTAACAAAGACATACACTTACAGCAAGTAACACAGACATACACTGACAGCAAGTAACAAAGACATACACTGATACCCAGTAACACAGACACACACTGACACCCAGTTAGAAACACACACTGACCCCCAGTAACACAGACACACACTGACCCCCAGTAACACAGACATACACTGACACCAAGTCACAAAGACATACACTGACACCCAGTAACACAGACACACACGGACACCAAGTAACAAAGACACACACTTACACCAAGTAACACAGACACACAATGACACCCAGTAACACAGACACACACTTACACCAAGTAACACAGACGTACACTGACACCAAGTAACAAAGAAATACACTGATACCCAGGAACACAGACACACACTTACACCAAGTAACACAGACATACATTTGCACCAAGTAACAAAGACATACACTGACACCCAGTAACTAAGACAGATAATGACACCAAGTCACAAACACATACACTGAAACCAAGTAAAAAAGACATACAATTACACCACGTAACAAAGACACACACTTACACCAAGAAACACAGATATACACTGGCACCAAGTAACAAAGACATGCACTGACACACAGTAACACAGACACACACGGACACCAAGTAACAAAGACACACATTTACAACAATTAACACAGACACACACTTACACCAAGTAACAAAGACAGACACTGATACCCAGGAACAAAGACACACACTTACACCAAGTAACACAGACACACACTTACAACAAGTAACAAAGACATACACTGACAGCAAGTAACAAAGACATACAATTACACCAAGTAACAAAGACACACACTTACACCAAGTAACACAGATATACAATGGCACCAAGTAACAAAGACATGCACTGACACCCAGTTAAACAGACACACACCGACACCAAGTAACAAAGACACTCACTAACACCAAGTAACACAGACATACACAGACACCAAGTAACAAAGACATACAATGATACCCAGGAACACAGACACACACTGACACCCAGTTAGAAACACACACTGACCCCCAGTAACACAGACACACACTGACCCCCAGTAACACAGACATACACTGACACCAAGTCACAAAGACACGCACTGACACCCAGTAACAAAGACATACACTGATACACAGAAACAAACTTACACCAAGTAACACAGATATACAATGGCACCAAGTAACAAAGACATGCACTGACACCCAGTTAAACAGACACACACGGACACCAAGTAACAAAGACACACACTAACACCAAGTAACACAGACATACACAGACACCAAGT
The DNA here is from genome assembly GCF_036365525.1 of Heterodontus francisci. Classification (NCBI taxonomy): domain Eukaryota; kingdom Metazoa; phylum Chordata; class Chondrichthyes; order Heterodontiformes; family Heterodontidae; genus Heterodontus; species Heterodontus francisci. The sequence goes on from NW_027140794.1 coordinate 2,040,725, forward strand.
AACAATGACATACAATGATACCCAGGAACACAGACACACACTTGCACCAAGTAACACAGACACACACTTACAACAAGTAACAAAGACATACACTGACAGCAAGTAACAAAGACATACAATTACACCAAGTAACAAAGACACACACTGAAACCAAGTAACACAGATATACAATGGCACCAAGTAACAAAGACATGCACTGACTCCCAGTTAAACAGACACACACGGACACCAAGTAACAAAGACACAAACTTACACCAAGTAACAAAGACATACACTGATACCCAGTAACACAGACACACACTTACACCAAGTAACACAGACATACACAGACACCAAGTAACAAAGACATACAATGATACCCAGGAACACAGACACACACTTACACCAAGTAACACAGACACACACTTACACCAAGTAACAAAGACATACACTTACACCAAGTAACACAGACATACACTGACAGCAAGTAACAAAGACATACACTGATACCCAGTAACACAGACACACACAGACACCCAGTTAGAAACACACACTGACACCCAGTAACACAGACACACACTGACCCCCAGTAACACAGACATACGCTGACACCAAGTCACAAAGACACGCACTGACACCCAGTAACAAAGACATACACTGACACCAAGTCACAAAGACATACACTGATACCAAGTAGCAAAGACATGCACTGATACCCAGTAACACAGACACGCACTTACACCAAGTAACAAAGACATACACTGACACCCAGTAACAAAGACATACACTGACAACCAGTAACACAGACACACACGGACACCAAGTAACAAAGACACACACTTACACCAAGTAACACAGACGCACAATGATACCTAGTAACACAGACACACACTTACACCAAGTAACACAGACATACACTGACACCAAGTAACAAAGAAATACACTGATACCCAGGAACACAGACACACACTTACACCAAGTAACACAGACACACACTTACAACAAGTAACAAAGACATACACTGACAGCAAGTAACAAAGACATACAATTACACCAAGTAACAAAGACATGCACTGACACCCAGTTAAACAGACACACACAGACACCAAGTAACAAAGACATACAATGATACCCAGGAACACAGACACACACTTATACCAAGTAACACAGACACACACTTACACCAAGTAACAAAGACATACACTTACAGCAAGTAACACAGACATACACTGACAGCAAGTAACAAAGACATACACTGATACCCAGTAACACAGACACACACTGACACCCAGTTAGAAACACACACTGACCCCCAGTAACACAGACACACACTGACCCCCAGTAACACAGACATACACTGACACCAAGTCACAAAGACATACACTGACACCCAGTAACACAGACACACACGGACACCAAGTAACAAAGACAAACACTTACACCAAGTAACACAGACACACAATGACACCCAGTAACACAGACACACACTTACACCAAGTAACACAGACGTACACTGACACCAAGTAACAAAGAAATACACTGATACCCAGGGACACAGACACACACTTACACCAAGTAACACAGACATACATTTGCACCAAGTAACAAAGACATACACTGACACCCAGTAACTAAGACAGATAATGACACCAAGTCACAAACACATACAGTGAAACCAACTAAAAAAGACATACAATTACACCACGTAACAAAGACACACACTTACACCAAGAAACACAGATATACACTGGCACCAAGTAACAAAGACATGCACTGACACACAGTAACACAGACACACACGGACACCAAGTAACAAAGACACACATTTACAACAATTAACACAGACACACACTTACACCAAGTAACAAAGACAGACACTGATACCCAGGAACAAAGACACACACTTACACCAAGTAACACAGACACACACTTACAACAAGTAACAAAGACATACACTGACAGCAAGTAACAAAGACATACAATTACACCAAGTAACAAAGACACACACTTACACCAAGTAACACAGATAAACAATGGCACCAAGTAACAAAGACATGCACTGACACCCAGTTAAACAGACACACACCGACACCAAGTAACAAAGACACACACTAACACCAATTAACACAGACATACACAGACACCAAGTAACAAAGACATACAATGATACCCAGGAACACAGACACACACTGACACCCAGTTAGAAACACACACTGACCCCCAGTAACACAGACACACACTGACCCCCAGTAACACAGACATACACTGACACCAAGTCACAAAGACACGCACTGACACCCAGTAACAAAGACATACACTGATACACAGAAACAAACTTACACCAAGTAACACAGATATACAATGGCACCAAGTAACAAAGACATGCACTGACACCCAGTTAAACAGACACACACGGACACCAAGTAACAAAGACACACACTAACACCAAGTAACACAGACATACACAGACACCAAGTAACAATGACATACAATGATACCCAGGAACACAGACACACACTTGCACCAAGTAACACAGACACACACTTACAACAAGTAACAAAGACATACACTGACAGCAAGTAACAAAGACATACAATTACACCAAGTAACAAAGACACACACTGACACCAAGTAACACAGATATACAATGGCACCAAGTAACAAAGACATGCACTGACTCCCAGTTAAACAGACACACACGGACACCAAGTAACAAAGAAACAAACTTACACCAAGTAACAAAGACATACACTGATACCCAGTAACACAGACACACACTAACACCAAGTAACACAGACATACACAGACACCAAGTAACAAAGACATACAATGATACCCAGGAACACAGACACACACTTACACCAAGTAACACAGACACACACTTACACCAAGTAACAAAGACATACACTTACACCAAGTAACACAGACATACACTGACAGCAAGTAACAAAGACATACACTGATACCCAGTAACACAGACACACACAGACACCCAGTTAGAAACACACACTGACACCCAGTAACACAGACACACACTGACCCCCAGTAACACAGACATACGCTGACACCAAGTCACAAAGACACGCACTGACACCCAGTAACAAAGACATACACTGACACCAAGTCACAAAGACATACACTGATACCAAGTAGCAAAGACATGCACTGATACCCAGTAACACAGACACGCACTTACACCAAGTAACAAAGACATACACTGACACCCAGTAACAAAGACATACACTGACAACCAGTAACACAGACACACACGGACACCAAGTAACAAAGACACACACTTACACCAAGTAACACAGACGCACAATGATACCTAGTAACACAGACACACACTTACACCAAGTAACACAGACATACACTGACACCAAGTAACAAAGAAATACACTGATACCCAGGAACACAGACACACACTTACACCAAGTAACACAGACACACACTTACAACAAGTAACAAAGACATACACTGACAGCAAATAACAAAGACATACAATTACACCAAGTCACAAACACATACACTGAAACCAAGTAAAAAAGACATACAATTACACCACGTAACAAAGACACACACTTACACCAAGAAACACAGATATACACTGGCACCAAGTAACAAAGACATGCACTGACACACAGTAACACAGACACACACGGACACCAAGTAACAAAGACACACATTTACAACAATTAACACAGACACACACTTACACCAAGTAACAAAGACAGACACTGATACCCAGGAACAAAGACACACACTTACACCAAGTAACACAGACACACACTTACAACAAGTAACAAAGACATACACTGACAGCAAGTAACAAAGACATACAATTACACCAAGTAACAAAAACACACACTTACACCAAGTAACACAGATATACAATGGCACCAAGTAACAAAGACATGCACTGACACCCAGTTAAACAGACACACACGGACACCAAGTAACAAAGACACACACTAACACCAAGTAACACAGACATACACAGACACCAAGTAACAAAGACATACAATGATACCCAGGAACACAGACACACACTGACACCCAGTTAGAAACACACACTGACCCCCAGTAACACAGACACACACTGACCCCCAGTAACACAGACATACACTGACACCAAGTCACAAAGACACGCACTGACACCCAGTAACAAAGACATACACTGATACACAGAAACAAACTTACACCAAGTAACACAGACATACACTGACACCAAGTAGCAAAGACATACACTGATACCCAGTAACACAGACACACACTGACACCCAATTAGAAACACACACTGACCCCCAGTAACACAGACACACACTGGCCCCCAGTAACAAAGACATACACTGACACCAAGTCACAAAGACATACACTGACACCCAAGTAACACAGACACACACTTACACCAAGTAACACGGACAAACATTGACACCAAGTAACAAAGACATGCACAGATACCCAGTAACACAGACACACACTTACACCAAGTAACAAAGACAGACACTGATACCCAGTAACAAAGACACACACTTACACCAAGTAACAAAGACATACACTGACAGCCAGTAACAAAGACATACACTGACACCCAGTAACAAAGACACACACGGACACTAAGTAACAATGACACACACTTAAACCCTGTAACACAAACAAACACACTGACACCAAGTAACACAGACATACACTGATACCAAGTCACAAAGACATACACTGATGCCCAGTAACACAGACACACACTGACACCAAGTAACATAGACATACACTTACACCCAGTAACAAAGACATACACATACACCAAGTCACAAAGACAAACACTGATACCCAGTAACACAGACACACACTTACACCAAGTAACACAGACATACACTGACACCAAGTAACAAAGACATGCACTGATACCCAGTAACACAGACACACACTGACACCCAGTTAAAAACACACACTGACCCCCAGTAACACAGACACACACTGACCCCCAGTAACACAGAAATACACTGTCACCAAGTCACAAAGACACACACTGACACCCAGTAACAACGACATACACTGACACCAAGTCACAAAGACATACACTGATACACAGACACACACTTACACCAAGTAACACAGACATACACTGACACCAAGTAACAAAGGCATACACTGATACCCAGTAACACAGACACACGCTTACACAAAGTAACAATGACATACACTGACACAAAGTCACAAAGACACACACTGACTCCCAGTAACAAAGACGTACACTGACACCAACTCACAAAGACATACACTGATACCCAGTAACACAGACACACACTTACACCAAGTAACAAAGACACACACTTACAACAATTAACACAGACACACACTTACACAAAGTAACAAAGACAGACACTGATACCCAGTAACACAGACACACACTTACACCAAGTAACAAAGACATACACTAGTGCCAAGTAACACATACACACACTGACACCCAGTAACACAGACACACACTGACACCAAATAACACAGACATACACTGACACCAAGTAACAAAGACATACACTGATACCCAGGAACACAGACACACACTTGCACCAAGTAACACAGACACACACTTACAACAAGTAACAAAGACATACACTGACCGCAAGTAACAAAGACATACAATTACACCAAGTAACAAAGACACACACTGACACCAAGTAACACAGATATACAATGGCACCAAGTAACAAATACATGCACTGACACCCAGTTAAACAGACACACACGGACACCAAGTAACAAAGACACACACTAACACCAAGTAACACAGACATACACAGACACCAAGTAACAATGACATACAATGATACCCAGGAACACAGACACACACTTGCACCAAGTAACACAGACACACACTTACAACAATTAACAAAGACATACACTGACAGCAAGTAACAAAGACATACAATTACACCAAGTAACAAAGACACACACTGACACCAAGTAACACAGATATACAATGGCACCAAGTAACAAAGACACGCACTGACACCCAGTAACAAAGACATACACTGACACCAAGTCACAAAGACATACACTGATACCAAGTAGCAAAGACATGCACTGATACCCAGTAACACAGAAACGCACTTACACCAAGTAACAAAGACATACACTGACACCCAGTAACAAAGACATACACTGACAACCAGTAACACAGACACACACGGACACCAAGTAACAAAGACACACACTTACACCAAGTAACACAGACGCACAATGATACCCAGGAACACAGACACACACTTACACCAAGTAACACAGACACACACTTACACCTGGTAACACAGACATACACTGAGACCAAGTAACAAAGACATGCACTGATACCCAGTAACACAGGCAAACACTTACACCAAGTAACACAGACATACACTGACACCAAGTAACAAAGACATGCACTGATGCCCAGTAACACAGACACACACTTACACCAAGTAACACAGACACACACTTACACCAAGTAACAAAGACATACACTTAAACCAAGTAACACAGACATACAATGACACCAAGTAACATAGATATAAACTGGCACCAAGTAACAAAGACATGCACTGACACCCAGTAACACAGACACACACGGACACCAAGTAACAAAGACACACACTTACTCCAAGTAACACAGACACACACTTACACCAAGTAACAAAGTCAGACACTGATACCCAGTAACACAGACACACACTTACACCAAGTAACAAAGACATACACTGACACCAAAAACAAAGACATACACTGGTACCCAGTAACACAGACACACACTTACACCAAGGAACACAGACATACACTGACACCAAGTAACAAAGACATACACTGATACCCAGGAACACAGACACACACTTACACCAAGTAACACAGACACACACTTACAACAAGTAGCAAAGACATACACTGACAGCAAGTAACAAAGACATACAATTACACCAAGTAACAAAGACACACACTTACACCAAGTTACACAGATATACAATGGCACCAAGTAACAAAGTCATGCACTGACACCCAGTTAAACAGACACACACGGACACCAAGTAACAAAGACACACACTTACACCAAGTAACAAAGACATACACTGATACCCAGTAACACAGACACACACTTACACCAAGTAACACAGACATACACAGACACCAAGTAACAAAGACATACAATGATACCCAGAAACACAGACACACACTTACACCAAGTAACACAGACACACACTTACACCAAGTAACAAAGACATACACTTACACCAAGTAACACAGACATACACTGACAGCAAGTAACAAAGACATACACTGATACCCAGTAACACAGACACACACTGACACCCAGTTAGAAACACACACTGACACCCAGTAACACAGACACACACTGACCCCCAGTAACAGACATACGCTGAGACCAAGTCACAAAGACACGCACTGACACCCAGTAACAAAGACATACACTGACACCACGTCACAAAGACATACACTGATACCAAGTCGCAAAAACATGCACTGATACCCAGTAACACAGACACGCACTTACACCAAGTAACAAAGACATACACTGACACCAATTCACAAAGACACACACTGACACCCAGTAACAAAGACATACACTGACAACAAGTCACAAAGACATACACTGATACCCAAGTAACACAGACACACACCGATACCCAGTAACACAGACACACACTTACACCAGGTAACACAGACATACACTGAAACCAAGTAACAAAGACATGCACTGATACCCAGTAACACAGGCAAACACTTACACCAAGTAACACAGACATACACTGACACCAAGTAACAAAGACATGCACTGATGCCCAGTAACACACACACACACTTACGCCAAGTAACACAGACACACACTTACACCAAGTAACAAAGACATACACTTACACCAAGCAACACAGACATACAATGACACCAAGTAACAAAGACATACAATTACACCAAGTAACAAAGACACACACTTACACCAGGTAACACAGATATAAACTGGCACCAAGTAACAAAGACATGCACTGACACCCAGTAACACAGACACACACGGACACCAAGTTACACAGACACACACTTACACCAAGTAACAAAGTCAGACACTGATACGCAGTAACACAGACACACACTTACACCAAGTAACACATACACACACTGACACCAAGTTACACAGATATACAAAGGCACCAAGTAACAAAGTCATGCACTGACACCCAGTTAAACAGACACACACGGACACCAAATAACAAAGACACACACTTACACCAAGTAACAAAGACATACACTGATACCCAGTAACACAGACACACACTTACACCAAGTAACACAGACATACACAGACACCAAGTAACAAAGTCATACAATGATACCCAGAAACACAGACACACACTTACACCAAGTAACACAGACACACACTTACACCAAGTAACAAAGACATACACTTACACCAAGTAACACAGACATACACTGACAGCAAGTAACAAAGACATACACTGATACCCAGTAACACAGACACACACTGACACCCAGTTAGAAACACACACTGACACCCAGTAACACAGACACACACTGACCCCAAGTAACACAGACATACGCTGACACCAAGTCACAAAGACACGCACTGACACCCAGTAACAAAGACATACACTGACACCAAGTCACAAATACATACACTGATACCAAGTAGCAAAGACATGCACTGATACCCAGTAACACAGACACGCACTTACACCAAGTAACAAAGACATACACTGACACCAATTCACAAAGACACACACTGACACCCAGTAACAAAGACATACACTGACACCAAGTCACAAAGACATACACTGATACCCAAGTAACACAGACACACACTGACACCCAGTAACACAGACACACACTTACACCAGGTAACACAGACATACACTGAGACCAAGTAACAAAGACATGCACTGATACCCAGTAACACAGGCAAACACTTACACCAAGTAACACAGACATACACTGACACCAAGTAACAAAGACATGCACTGATGCCCAGTAACACAGACACACACTTACACCAAGTAACACAGACACACACTTACACCAAGTAACAAAGACATACACTTACACCAAGCAACACAGACATACAATGACACCAAGTAACAAAGACATACAATTACACCAAGTAACAAAGACACACACTTACACCAGGTAACACAGATATAAACTGGCACCAAGTAACAAAGACATGCACTGACACCCAGTAACACAGACACAAACGGATACCAAGTAACACAGACACACACTTACACCAAGTAACAAAGACATACACTTACACCAAGTAACACATACACACACTGACACCCAGTAACACAGACACACACTGACACCAAGTAACACAGACATACACTGACACCAAAATCAAAGACATACACTGGTACCCAGTAACACAGACACACACTTACACCAAGTAACACAGACATGCACTGACACCAAGTAACAAAGACATACACTGATACCCAGGAACACAGACACACACTTACACCAGGTAACACAGACATACACTGAGACCAAGTAACAAAGACATGCACTGATACCCAGTAACACAGGCAAACACTTACACCAAGTAACACAGACATACACTGACACCAAGTAACAAAGACATACACTTAAACCAAGTAACACAGACATACAATGACACCAAGTAACACAGATATAAACTGGCACCAAGTAACAAAGACATGCACTGACACCCAGTAACACAGACACACACGGACACAAAGTAACAAAGACACACACTTACACCAAGTAACACAGACACACACTTACACCAAGTAACAAAGTCAGACACTGATACCCAGTAACACAGACACACACTTACACCAAGTAACACATACACACACTGACACCCAGTAACACAGACACACACTGACACCAAGTAACACAGACATACACTGACACCAAAAACAAAGACATACACTGGTACCCAGTAACACAGACACACACTTACACCAAGTAACACAGACATACAGTGACACCAAGTAACAAAGACATACACTGATACCCAGGAACACAGACACACACTTACACCAAGTAACACAGACACACACTTACAACAAGTAACAAAGACATACACTGACAGCAAGTAACAAAGACATACAATTACACCAAGTAACAAAGACACACACTTACACCAAGTTACACAGATATACAATGGCACCAAGTAACAAAGTCATGCACTGACACCCAGTTAAACAGACACACACGGACACCAAGTAACAAAGACACACACTTACACCAAGTAACAAAGACATACACTGATACCCAGTAACACAGACACACACTTACACCAAGTAACTCAGACATACACAGACACCAAGTAACAAAGACATACAATGATACACAGAAACACAGACACACACTTACACCAAGTAACACAGACACACACTTACACCAAGTAACAAAGACATACACTTACACCAAGTAACACAGACATACACTGACAGCAAGTAACAAAGACATACACTGATACCCAGTAACACAGACACACACTGACCCCCAGTAACACAGACATACGCTGACACCAAGTCACAAAGATACGCACTGACACCAAGTCACAAAGACATACACTGATACCAAGTAGCAAAGACATGCACTGATACCCAGTAACACAGACACGCACTTACACCAAGTAACAAAGACATACACTGACACCAATTTACAAAGAAACACACTGACACCCAGTAACAAGGAAATACACTGACACCAAGTCACAAAGACATACACTGATACCCAAGTAACACAGACACACACTGACACCCAGTAACACAGACACACACTTACACCAGGTAACACAGACATACACTGAGACCAAGTAACAAAGACATGCACTGATACCCAGTAACACAGGCAAACACTTACACCAAGTAACACAGACATACACTGACACCAAGTAACAAAGACATGCACTGATGCCCAGTAACACAGACACACACTTACACCAAGTAACACAGACACACACTTACACCAAGTAACAAAGACATACACTTACACCAAGCAACACAGACATACAATGACACCAAGTAACAAAGACATACAATTACACCAAGTAACAAAGACACAAACTTACACCAGGTAACACAGATATAAACTGGCACCAAGTAACAAAGACATGCACTGACACCCAGTAACACAGACACACACGGATACCAAGTAACACAGACACACACTTACACCAAGTAACAAAGTCAAACACTGATACGCAGTAACACAGACACACACTTACACCAAGTAACAAAGACATACACTTACACCAAGTAACACATACACACACTGACACCCAGTAACACAGACACACACTGACACCAAGTAACACAGACATACACTGACACCAAAATCAAAGACATACACTGGTACCCAGTAACACCGACACACACTTACACCAAGGAACACAGACATGCACTGACACCAAGTAACAAAGACATACACTGATACCCAGGAACACAGACACACACTTACACCAAGTAACACAGACATACACTTACAATAAGTAACAAAGACATACACTGACAGCAAGTAACAAAGACATACAATTACACCAAGTAACAAAGACACACACTTACACCAAGTAACACAGATATACAATGGCACCAAGTAACAAAGACATGCACTGACACCCAGTTAAACAGACACACACGGACACCAAGTAACAAAGACACACACTTACACCAAGTAACAGACATACACTGATACCCAGTAACACAGACACACACTTACACCAAGTAACACAGACATACACAGACACCAAGTAACAAAGACATACAGTGATACCCAGGAACACAGACACACACTTACACCAAGTAACACAGACACACACTTACGCCAAGCAACAAAGACATACACTAACACCAAGTAACACAGACATACACTGACAGCAAGTAACAAAGACATACACTGATACCCAGTAACACAGACACACACTGACACCCATTTAGAAACACACACTGACCCCCAGTAACACAGACACACACTGACCCCCAGTAACACAGACATACACTGACACCAAGTCACAAAGACACGCACTGACACCCAGTAACAAAGACATACACTGACCCCCAGTAACACAGACATACACTGACACCAAGTCACAAAGACACGCACTGATACCCAGTAACAAAGACACACACTTACACCAAGTAACACAGGCATACAATGACACCAAGTAACAAAGACATGCACTGATACCCAGTAACACAGACACACACTTACACCAAGTAACAAAGACAGACACTGATACCCGGTAACACAGACACACACTTACACCAAGTAACAAAGACATACACTGACACCAAGTCACAAAGACACACACTGACACCCAGCAACACAGACACACACTTACACCAAGTAACAAAGACATACACTGATACCCAGTAACACAGACACATACTTACACCAAGTAGCAAAGACATACACTGATACCCAGTAACAAAGACATACACTGACCCCCAGTAACACAGACATACACTGACACCAAGTCACAAAGACACGCACTGATACCCAGTAACAAAGACACACACTTACACCCAGTAACAAAGACATACACTGACACCCAGTAACACAGACACACACGGACACCAAGTCACAAAGACATACACTGATACCCAGTAACACAGACGCACACTGACACCAAGTAATAAAGACATGCACTGACACCAAGTTACAAAGACATACACTGATACCACGTCACAAAGACATACACTGATGCCCAGGAACACAGACACACACAGACACCATGTAACAAAGACATGCACTGACACCAAGTAACAAAGACATACACTTACACCAAGTAACAAAGACACAAACTTATACCAAGTAACACAGACATACACTGACACCAAGTAACAAAGACAGACAATTACACCAAGTAACAAAGACATGCGCTTACACCAAGTATTTTGACATACACTGACACAAAGTAACAAAGACATACACTGATACCCAGTAACACAGACACACACTTACACCAAATAACAAAGACATACACTGACACCAAGTCACGAAGAGACACACTGAAAGCCAGTAACAAAGACATACACTGACACCAAGTAACAAAGAAATGCACTGATACCCAGTAACATAGACACACACTTACACCAAGTAACAAAGACAGACAGTGATACCCAGTAACACAGACACACACTTACACCAAGTAGCAAAGACATACACTGACACCCAGTGACAAAGACATACACTGACACCCAGTAACACAGACGCACATGGACACCAAGTAACAAAGACACAAACTTACTACATGTAACACAGACACACACTGACATCCAGTAACACAAACAACCACACTGACACCAAGTAACACAGACATACACTGATACCAAGTCACAAAGACATACACTGATGCCCAGTAACACAGACACACACTTACACCAAGTAATACAGGCATACAATGACACCAAGTAACAAAGATGTACACTGACACCCAGTAACACAGACGCACACGGACACCAATGAACAAAGACACACACTTACACCAAGTAACACAGACACACACTGACACCCAGTAACACAAACAAACACACTGACACCAAGTAACATAGACATGCACTGATACCAAGTCACAAAGACACACACTGATGCCCAGTAACACAGACACACACTGACACCAAGTAACAATGACACACACTTACACCAAGTAACACAGACATACACTGACACCAAGTAACAAAGACAGACAATTACACCAAGTAACAAAGACATACACTTACACCAAGTAACAATGACACACACTTACACCAAGTAACACAGACATACACTGACACCAAGTAACAAAGACATACACTGACACCAATTCACAAAGACATACACTGATACCCAGTAACACAGACATACACTGACACCAAGTAATAAAGACATGCACAGATACCCAGTAACACAGACACGCACTTACACCAAGTAACAAAGACAGACACTGATACCCAGTAACACAGACACACACTTACACCAAGTTTAGAAAGACATACACTGACACCCTGTAACAAAGACATACACTGACACCCAGTAACGCAGACACACACGGACACCAAGTAACAAAGACAGACAATTACACCAAGTAACAAAGACACAAACTTATACCAAGTAACACAGACATGCACTGACACCCAGTAACAAAGACAAACAATTACACCAAGTAACAAAGACATGCACTTGCACCAAGTATTTTGACATACACTGACACCAAGTAACAAAGACATACACTGATACCCAGTAACACAGACACACGCTTACAAGTAACAAAGACATACACTGACACCAAGTCACAAAGACACACACTGACTCCCAGTAACAAAGACATACACTGACACCAAGTCACAAAGACATACACTGATACCTAGTAACACAGACACACTATTACACCAAGTAACACAGACATACACTGACACCAAGTAACAAAGACATGCACAGATACCCAGTAACACAGATACACACTTACACCTAGTAACAAAGACATACACTGATACCCAGTAACATAGACACACACATACACCAAGTAACAAAGACATACACTGACACCCAGTAACAAAGACTTACACTGACACCAAGTAACGCAGACACACACGGACACCTAGTAACAAAGACATACACTGACACCAAGTAACAAAGACATGCACTGATACCCAGTAACACAGACACACACTTACACCAAGTAACAAAGACAGACAATTACACCAAGTAACAAAGACATACACTTACACCAAGTTACAAAGTCATACACTGATACCCAGTAACACAGACACACACTTACACCAAGTAACACAGGCATACAATGACACCAAGTAACAAAGACATGCACTGATACCCAGTAACACAGACACACACTTACACCAAGTAACAAAGACAGACACTGATACCCAGTAACACAGACACACACTTACACCAAGTAATACAGGCATACAATGACACCAAGTAACAAAGACATACACTGACACCCAGTAACACAGACGCACACGGACACCAATGAACAAAGACACACACTTACACCAAGTAACACAGACACACACTGACACCCAGTAACACAAACAAACACACTGACACCAAGTAACACAGACATGCACTGATACCAAGTCACAAAGACACACACTGATGCCCAGTAACACAGACACACACTGACACCAAGTAACAAAGACAGACAATTACACCAAGTAACAAAGACATACACTTACACCAAGTAACAATGACACACACTTACACCAAGTAACACAGACATACACTGACACCAAGTAACAAAGACAGACAATTACACCAAGTGACAAAGACATACACTTACACCAAGTATTTTGAAATACACTGACACCAAGTAACAAAGACATACACTGATACCCAGTAACACAGACACACGCTTGCAACAAGTAACAAAGACATACACTGACACCAAGTCACAAAGACACACATTGACTCCCAGTAACAAAGACATACACTGACACCAAGTCACAAAGACATACACTGATACCCAGTAACACAGACACACTCTTACACCAAGTATCACAGACATACACTGACACCAAGTAACAAAGACATGCACTGATACCCAGTAACACAGACACAGACTTACACCAAGTAACAAAGACAGACAATTACACCAAGTAACAAAGACATACACTTACACCAAGTTACAAAGACATACACTGATACCCAGTAACACAGACACACACTTACACCAAGTAACACAGGCATACAATGACACCAAGTAACAAAGACATGCACTGATACCCAGTAACACAGACACACACTTACACCAAGTAACAAAGACAGACACTGATACCCAGTAACACAGACACACACTTACACCAAGTAATACAGGCATACAATGACACCAAGTAACAAAGACATACACTGACACCCAGTAACACAGACGCACACGGACACCAATGAACAAAGACACACACTTACACCAAGTAACACAGACACACACTGACACCCAGTAACACAAACAAACACACTGACACCAAGTAACACAGACATGCACTGATACCAAGTAACAAAGACACACACTGATGCCCAGTAACACAGACACACACTGACACCAAGTAACAAAGACAGACAATTACACCAAGTAACAAAGACATACACTTACACCAAGTAACAATGACACACACTTACACCAAGTAACACAGACATACACTGACACCAAGTAACAAAGACAGACAATTACACCAAGTGACAAAGACATACACTTACACCAGGTATTTTGAAATACACTGACACCAAGTAACAAAGACATACACTGATACCCAATAACACAGACACACGCTTGCAACAAGTAACAAAGACATACACTGACACCAAGTCACAAAGACACACACTGACTCCCAGTAACAAAGACATACACTGACACCAAGTCACAAAGACATACACTGATACCCAGTAACACAGACACACTCTTACACCAAGTATCACAGACATACACTGACACCAAGTAACAAAGACACACACATACACCAAGTAACAAAGACATACACTGACACCCAGTAACAAAGACTTACACTGACACCAAGTAACGCAGACACACACGGACACCTAGGAACAAAGACACAGACTTACACCTAGTAACACAGACGCACACTGAACCCAGTAACACAGACACACTCTTACACCAAGTATCACAGACATACACTGACACCAAGTAACACAGACATGCACTGATACCAAGTCACAAAGACACACACTGATGCCCAGTAACACAGACACACACTGACAACAAGTAACAATGACACACACTTACACCAAGTAACACAGTCATACACTGACACCAAGTAACAAAGACAGACAATTACAC
Organism: Heterodontus francisci; assembly: GCF_036365525.1. Lineage (NCBI taxonomy): Eukaryota > Metazoa > Chordata > Chondrichthyes > Heterodontiformes > Heterodontidae > Heterodontus > Heterodontus francisci. The sequence continues at coordinate 2,057,523 of NW_027140794.1, forward strand.
CAAGTAACAAAGACATACACTTACACCAAGTAACAATGACACACACTTACACCAAGTAACACAGACATACACTGACACCAAGTAACACTGACAGACAATTACACCAAGTGACAAAGACATACACTTACACCAAGTATTTTGAAATACACTGACACCAAGTAGCAAAGACATACACTGATACCCAGTAACACAGACACACGCTTACAACAAGTAACAAAGACATACACTGACACCAAGTCACAAAGACACACACTGACTCCCAGTAACAAAGACATACACTGACACCAAGTCACAAAGACATACACTGATACCCAGTAACACAGACACACTCTTACACCAAGTAACACAGACATCCACTGACACCAAGTAACAAAGACATGCACAGATACCCAGTAACACAGACACACACTTACACCAAGTAACAAAGACATACACTGATACCCAGTAACACAGACACACACATACACCAAGTAACAAAGACATACACTGACACCCAGTAACAAAGACTGACACTGACACCAAGTAACGCAGACACACACGGACACCTAGTAACAAAGACACAGACTTGCACCTAGTAACACAGACGCACACTGACACCCAGTAACACAGACACACTCTTACTCCAAGTAAAACAGACATACATCGACACCAAGTAACAAAGTCATACACTGATACCCAGTAACACAGGCACACACTTACACCAAGTAACACAGACATACACTGACACCAAGTAACAAAGACATACACTTACACAAAGTATTTTGACATACACTGACACCAAGTACCAAAGACATACATTGATACCCAGTAACACAGACACACACTTACACCAAGTAACAAAGACATACACTGACACCAAGTCACAAAGACACACACTTACACCATGTAACAAAGACACACAGACACCCAGTAACACATACACACACGGACACCAAGTAACAAAGACACACATTTACAACAAGTAACACAGACACACACTGACACCCAGTAACAAAGACATACACTGACACCAAGTCACAAAGTCATTCACAGATACCTAGTAAGAAAGACACACACTTACACCAAGTAACAAAGACATACACTGATACCCAGTAACACAGGCACACACTTACACCAAGTAACACAGACATACACTGACACCAAGTAACAAAGACATACACTGACACCAAGTCACAAAGACATACACTGATACCCAGTAACACAGACATACACTGACACCAAGTAATAAAGACATGCACAGATACCCAGTAACACGGACACACACTTACACCAAGTAACAAAGACAGACACTGATACCCAGTAACACAGACACACACTTACACCAAGTAACAAAGACATACACTGACACCCTGTAACAAAGACATACACTGACACCCAGTAACGCAGACACACACAGACACCAAGTAACAAAGACAGACAATTACACCAAGTAACAAAGACACAAACTTATACCAAGTAACACAGACATGCACTGACACCAAGTAACAAAGACAGACAATTACACCAAGTAACAAAGACATGCACTTGCACCAAGTATTTTGACATACACTGACACCAAGTAACAAAGACATACACTGATACCCAGTGACACAGACACACGCTTACAACAAGTAACAAAGACATACACTGACACCAAGTCACAAAGACACACACTGACTCCCAGTAACAAAGACATACACCGACACCAAGTCACAAAGACATACACTGATACCCAGTAACACAGAAACTCTCTTACACCAAGTAACACAGACATACACTGACACCAAGTAACAAAGACATGCACAGATACCCAGTAACACAGACACACACTTACACCAAGTAACAAAGGCATACACTGATACCCAGAAACACAGACACACACATACACCAAGTAACAAAGACATACACTGACACCCAGTAACAAAGACTTACACCGACACCAAGTAACGCAGACACACACGGACACCTAGTAACAAAGACACAGACTTACACCTAGTAACACAGACGCACACTGACACCCAGTAACACAGACACACTCTTACACCAAGTAAAACTGACATACACTGACAGCAAGTAACAAAGTCATAAACTGATACCCAGTAACACAGGCACACACTTACACCAAGTAACACAGACATACACTGACACCAAGTAACAAAGACATGCACTGATACCCAGTAACACAGACACACACTTACACCAAGTAACAAAGACAGACAATTACACCAAGTAACAAAGACATACACTTACACCAAGTTACAAAGACATACACTGATACCCAGTAACACAGACACACACTTACACCAAGTAACACAGGCATACAATGACACCAAGTAACAAAGACATGCACTGATACCCAGTAACACAGGCACACACTTACACCAAGTAACAAAGACAGACACTGATACCCAGTAACACAGACACACACTTACACCAAGTAATACAGGCATACAATGACACCAAGTATCAAAGACATACACTGACTCCCAGTAACACAGACGCACACGGACACCAATGAACAAAGACACACACTTACACCAAGTAACACAGACACACACTGACACCCAGTAACACAAACAAACACACTGACACCAAGTAACACAGACATGCACTGATACCAAGTTACAAAGACACACACTGATGCCCAGTAACACAGACACACACTGACACCAAGTAACAAAGACAGACAATTACACCAAGTAACAAAGACATACACTTACACCAAGTAACAATGACACACACTTACACCAAGTAACACAGACATACACTGACACCAAGTAACAAAGACAGACAATTACACCAAGTGACAAAGACATACACTTACACCAAGTATTTTGAAATACACTGACACCAAGTAACAAAGACATACACTGATACCCAGTAACACAGACACACGCTTGCAACAAGTAACAAAGACATACACTGACACCAAGTCACAAAGACATACACTGATACCCAGTAACACAGACACACTCTTACACCAAGTATCACAGACATACACTGACACCAAGTAACAAAGACATGCACAGATACCCAGTAACACAGACACACACTTACACCAAGTAACAAAGACATACACTGATACCCAGTAACACAGACACACACATACACCAAGTAACAAAGACATACACTGACACGTAGTAACAAAGACTTCCACTGACACCAAGTAACGCAGACACACACGGACACCCAGTAACACAGACGCACAGACTTACACCGAGTAACACAGACGCACACTGACACCCAGTAACACAGACACACTCTTACACCAAGTAAAACAGACATACACTGACACCAAGTAACAAAGTCATACACTGATACCCAGTAACACAGGCACACACATACACCAAGTAAAACGGACATACACTGACACCAAGTAACAAAGTCATACACTGATACCCAGTAACACAGGCACACACATACACCAGGTAACACAGACATGCACTGATAACAAGTCACAAAGACACACACTGATGCCCAGTAACACAGACACACATTGACACCAAGTAACAAAGACAGACAATTACACCAAGTAACAAAGACATACACTTACACCAAGTAACAATGACACACACTTACACCAAGTAACACAGACATACACTGACACCAAGTAACAAAGACAGACAATTACACCAAGTGACAAAGACATACACTTACACCAAGTATTTTGAAATACACTGACACCAAGTAACAAAGACATACACTGATACCCAGTAACACAGACACACGCTTGCAACAAGTAACAAAGACATACACTGACACCAAGTAACAATGACATGCACAGATACCCAGTAACACAGACACACACTTACACCAAGTAACAAAGACATACACTGATACCCAGTAACACAGACACACACATACACCAAGTAACAAAGACGTACACTGACACCCAGTAACAAAGACTTACACTGACACCAAGTAACGCAGACACACACGGACACCTAGTAACAAAGACACAGACTTACACCTAGTAACACAGACGCACACTGACACCCAGTAACACAGACACACTCTTACACCAAGTAAAACAGACATACACTGACACCAAGTAACAAAGTCATACACTGATACCCAGTAACACAGGCACACACATACACCAAGTAACACAGACATACACTGACACCAAGTAACAAAGACATGCACTGATACCCAGTAACAGAGACACACACTTACACCAAGTAATACAGGCATACAATGACACCAAGTAACAAAGACATACACTGACACCCAGTAACACAGACGCACACGGACACCAATGAACAAAGACACACACTTACACCAAGTAACACAGACACACACTGACACCCAGTAACACAAACAAACACACTGACACCAAGTAACACAGACATGCACTGATACCAAGTAACAAAGACACACACTGATGCCCAGTAACACAGACACACACTGACACCAAGTAACAAAGACAGACAATTACACCAAGTAACAAAGACATACACTTACACCAAGTAACAATGACACACACTTACACCAAGTAACACAGACATACACTGACACCAAGTAACAAAGACAGACAATTACACCAAGTGACAAAGACATACACTTACACCAAGTATTTTGAAATACACTGACACCAAGTAACAAAGACATACACTGATACCCAGTAACACAGACACACGCTTGCAACAAGTAACAAAGACATACACTGACACCAAGTCACAAAGACATACACTGATACCCAGTAACACAGACACACTCTTACACCAAGTATCACAGACATACACTGACACCAAGTAACAAAGACATGCACAGATACCCAGTAACACAGACACACACTTACACCAAGTAACAAAGACATACACTGATACCCAGTAACACAGACACACACATACACCAAGTAACAAAGACATACACTGACACCCAGTAACAAAGACTTCCACTGACACCAAGTAACGCAGACACACACGGACACCCAGTAACACAGACGCACAGACTTACACCGAGTAACACAGACGCACACTGACACCCAGTAACACAGACACACTCTTACACCAAGTAAAACAGACATACACTGACACCAAGTAACAAAGTCATACACTGATACCCAGTAACACAGGCACACACATACACCAAGTAAAACGGACATACACTGACACCAAGTAACAAAGTCATACACTGATACCCAGTAACACAGGCACACACATTCACCAGGTAACACAGACATGCACTGATACCAAGTCACAAAGACACACACTGATGCCCAGTAACACAGACACACATTGACACCAAGTAACAAAGACAGACAATTACACCAAGTAACAAAGACATACACTTACACCAAGTAACAATGACACACACTTACACCAAGTAAAACAGACATACACTGACACCAAGTAACAAAGTCATACACTGATACCCAGTAACCCAGTAACACATACACCAAGTAACACAGACATACACTGACACCAAGTAACAAAGACATGCACTGATACCCAGTAACACAGACACACACTTACACCAAGTAACAAAGACAGACAATTACACCAAGTAACAAAGACATACACTTACACAAAGTATTTTGACATACACTGACACCAAGTACCAAAGACATACACTGATACCCAGTAACACAGACGCACACTTACACCAAGTAACAAAGACAAACACTGACACCAAGTCACAAAGACACACACTTACACCAAGTAACAAAGACATAGACTGACACCCAGTAACACAGACACACACGGACACCAAGTAACAAAGACACACATTTACAACAAGTAACACAGACACACACTGACACCCAGTAACAAAGACATACACTGACACCAAGTCACAAAGACATTCACTGATACCTAGTAACAAAGACACACACTTACACCAAGTAACACAGACAAACACTGACACCAAGTAACAAAGACAGACAATTACACCAAGTGACAAAGACATACACTTACACCAAGTATTTTGAAATATACTGACACCAAGTAACAAAGACATACACTGATACCCAGTAACACAGACACACGCTTACAACAAGTAACAAAGACATACACTGACACCAAGTCACAAAGACACACACTGACTCCCAGTAACAAAGACATACACTGACACCAGGTCACAAAGACATACACTGATACCGAGTAACACAGACAAACTCTTACACCAAGTAAAACAGACATACACTGACACCAAGTAACAAAGACATGCACAGATACCCGGTAACACAGAACACACACTTACACCAAGTAACAAAGACATACACTGATACCCAGTAACACAGACACACACATACACCAAGTAACAAAGACATACACTGACACCCAGTAACAAAGACTTACACTGACACCAAGTAACGCAGACACACACGGACACCTAGTAACAAAGACACAGACTTACACCAAGTAACGCAGACGCACACTGACACCCAGTAACACAGACACAATCTTACACCAAGTAAAACAGACAGACACTGACACCAAGTAACAAAGTCATACACTGATACCCAGTAACACAGGCACAAACTTACACCAAGTAACACAGACATACACTGACACCAAGTAACAAAGACATGCACTGATACCCAGTAACACAGACACACACTTACACCAAGTAACAAAGACAGACAATTACACCAAGTAACAAAGACATACACATACACAAAGTATTTTGACATACACTGACACCAAGTACCAAAGACATACACTGATACCCAGTAACACAGACACACACTTACACCAAGTAACAAAGACATACACTGACACCAAGTCACAAAGACACACACGGACACAAAGTAACAAAGACACACATTTACAACAAGTAACACAGATACACACTGACACCCAGTAACAAAGACATACACTGACACCAAGTTTCAAAGACATTCACTGATACCTAGTAACAAAGACACACACTTACACCAAGTAACACAGACAGACACCGACACCAAGTAACAAAGACAGACAATTACACCAAGTGACAAAGACGTACACTTACACCAAGTATTTTGAAATATACTGACACCAAGTAACAAAGACATACACTGATACCCAGTAACACAGACACACGCTTACAACAAGTAACAAAGACATACACTGACACCAAGTCACAAAGACACACACTGACTCCCAGTAACAAAGACATACACTGACACCAAGTCACAAAGACATACACTGATACCCAGTAACACAGACACACTCTTACACCAAGTAACACAGACATACACTGACACCAAGTAACAAAGACATGCACAGATACCCAGTAACACAGACACACACTTACACCAAGTAACAAAGACATACACTGATACCCAGTAACACAGACACACACATACACCAAGTAACAAAGACATACACTGACACCCAGTAACAAAGACTTACACTGACACCAAGTAACGCAGACACGCACGGACACCTAGTAACAAAGACACAGACTTACACCAAGTAACACAGACGCACACTGACACCCAGTAACATAGAGACACACTTACACCAAGTAACAAAGACAGACAATTACACCAAGTAACAAAGACATACACTTACACAATGTATTTTGACATACACTGACACCAAGTACCAAAGACATACACTGATACCCAGTAACACAGACACACACTTACACCAAGTAACAAAGACATACACTGACACCAAGTCACAAAGACACACACTTACACCAAGTAACAAAGACATATACTGACACCCAGTAACACAGACACACACGGACACAAAGTAACAAAGACACACATTTACAACAAGTAACACAGACACACACTGACACCCAGTAACAAAGACATACACTGACACCAAGTCACAAAGACATTCACTGATACCTAGTAACAAAGACACACACTTACACCAAGTAACACAGACATACACTGACACCAAGTAACAAAGACAGACAATTACACCAAGTGACAAAGACATTCACTGACACCCAGTAACAAAGACTTACAGTGACACCAAGTAACGCTGACACATACGGACACCTATTAACAAAGACACAGAATTACACCAAGTAACACAGACGCACACTGACACCCAGTAACACAGACACACTCTTACACCAAGTAAAACAGACATACACTGACACCAAGTAACAAAGTCATACACTGATACCCAGTAACACAGGCACACACTTACACCAAGTAACACAGACATACACTGACACCAAGTAACAAAGACATACACTTACACAAAGTATTTTGACATACACTGACACCAAGTACAAAAGACATACACTGATACCCGGTAACAGAGACACACACTTACACCAAGTAACAAAGACATACACTGACACCAAGTCACAAATAGACACACACCAAGTAACAAAGACATACACTGACACCCAGTAACACAGACACACACGGACACCAAGTATCAAAGACACACATTTACAACAAGCAACACAGACACACACTGACACCCAGTAACAAAGACATACACTGACACCAAGTCACAAAGACATTCACTGATACCTAGTAACAAAGACATGCACTGATACCCAGTAACACAGACACACATTTACACCAAGTAACACAGACATACACTGACACCAAGTAACAAAGACATGCACTGAAACCCAGTAACACAGACACACACTTACACCAAGTAACAAAGACAGACACTGATACCCAGTAACACAGACACACACCTACACCAAGTAACAAAGACATACACTGACACCCAGTAACAAAGACATACACTTACACCAAGTAACACAGACACACACTGACACCCAGTAACACAAACAAACACACTGACACCAAGTAACACAGACATGCACTGATACCAAGTCACAAAGACATACACTGATGCACAGTAACACAGACACACACTGACACCCAGTAACACAGACACACATTTACAACAAGTAACACAGACATACACTCACTCCAAGTAACAAAGACAGACAATTACACAAAGTAACAAAGACATACACTTACACCAAGTAACAATGACACACACTGACACCAAGTAACACAGACATACACTGACACCAAGTAACAAAGAAAGACAATTACACCAAGTAACAAAGACATACACTTACACCAAGTATTTTGACGTACACTGACACCAAGTAACAAAGACATACAATGACAGCCAGTAACAAAGACTTGCACTGACACCAAGTAACGCAGACACACACAGTCACCAAGTAACAAAGACACAGCCTTACACCTAGTAACACAGACGCACACTGACACCCAGTAACACAGACACACTCTTACACCAAGTAATACAGACACACACTGACACCCAGCAACACAAACACACTGAATCTAAGTAACACAGATATACACTGATACCAAGTCACAAAGACATGCACAGATACCCAGTAACACAGAGACACACTAACAGCAAGTAACAAAGACAGACACTGATACCCAGCAACACAGACCCACACTTACACCTGGTAACAAAGACATACACTGACACCCAGTAACAAAGACATACACTGACACCCAGTAACACAGACACACACGGACACCAAGTAACAAAGACACAGAATTACACCAAGTAACACAGACACACACTGACACCCAGGTACACAGGCACACACTTACACCAAGTAACACAGACATATACTGACACCAAGTAACAAAGACATACACTGATACCCAGTAACACAGGCAGACACTTACACCAAGTAAGACAGACATACACTGACACCAAGTAACAAAGACATGCACTGATACCCAGTAACACAGACACACACTTACACCAAGTAACAAAGACAGACAATTACACCAAGTAACAAAGACATACACTTACACCAAGTATTTTGTCAAACACTGACACCATGTAACAAAGACATACACTGATACCCAGTAACACAGACACACACTTACACCAAGTAACAAAGACATACACTGACACCAAGTCACAAAGACAAACACTGACTCCCAGTAACAAAGACATACACTGACACCAAGTCACAAAGACATACACTGATACCCAGTAATACAGACACACACTTACACCAAGAAACACAGACATACACTGACACCAAGTAACAAAGACATGCACAGATACCCAGTAACACAGACACACACTTACACCAAGTAACAAAGACAGACACTGATACCCAGTAACACAGACACACACTTACACCAAGTAACAAAGACATACACTTACACCAAGTATTTTGACATACACTGACACCAAGTAACAAAGACATACACTGATTCCCAGTAACAAAGACATACACTGACACCAAGTCACAAAGATAGGCAATTACACCAAGTAACAAAGACATACACATACACCAAGTATTTTGACATAAACTGAAACCAAGTAACAAAGACATACCCTGATACCCAGTAACACAGACACACTCTTACACCAAGTAACACAGACATACACTGACACCAAGTAACAAAGACACACACTGACACCAAGTAACACAGACACACACTTACACCAAGTGACACAGACATACACCTACACAATGTATTTTGACATACACTGACACCAAGTAACAAAGACATACACTGATACCCAGTAATACAGACACACACTTACACCAAGTAACAAAGATATACACTGACACCAAGTCACAAAGACACACACTGACACCTAGTAACACAGACACACACTTACACCAAGTAACACAGACATACACTGACACCAAGTAACAAAGACATGCGCACATACCCAGTAACACAGACACACACTTACACCAAGTAACAAAGACAGACACTGATACCCAGTAACACAGACGCACACTTACACCAAGTTAAAAAGACATACACTGACTCCCAGGAACGCAGACACACACGGACACCAAGTAACACAGACACAGACATACACCAAGTAACAAAAACACACACTGACCCCCAGTAACACAGACGCACACTTACACCAAGTAACACAGACATACACTGAAACCAAGTAACAAAGATATACACTGATACCCAGTAGCACAGGCACACACTTACACCAAGTAACACAGACATACACTGACACCAAGTAACAAAGACATGCGCAGATGCCCAGTAACACAGACACACACTTACACCAAGTAACAAAGACAGACACTGATACCCAGTAACACAGACACACACTTACACCAAGTTAAAAAGACTTACACTGACACCCAGTAACAAAGACATACACTGACTCCCAGGAACGCAGACACACACGGACACCAAGTAACAAAGACACAGACATACACCAAGTAACAAAAACACACACTGACCCCCAGGAACACAGACACACACTTACACCAAGTAACACAGACATACACTGACACCAAGTAACAAAGATATACACTGATACCCAGTAGCACAGGCACACACTTACACCAAGTAACACAGACATATACTGACATCAAGTAACAAAGACATGCAATGATACCCAGTATCACAGACACACACTTACACCAAGTAACAAAGACAGACACTGATACCCAGTAACACAGAAACACACTTACACCAAGTAACAAAGACATACACTGACACCAAGTAACAAAGACACACACTGACACCCAGTAACACAAACAAACACACTGACACCAAGTAACACAGAAATACACTGATACCAAGACACAAAGACATACACTGATGCCCAGTAACACAGACACACACTGACACCAAGTAACAAAGACATGCACTTACACCCAGTAACAAAGGCATACACATACACCAAGTCACAAATACATACACTGATACCCAGTAACACAGACACACCCTTACACCAAGTAACACAGACATGCACTGACACCAAGTAACAAAGACATGCACTGATACCCAGTGACACAGACACACATTTACACCAAGTAACAAAGACATACACTGATACCCAGTAATACAGACACACACTTACACCAAGTAACAAAGATATACACTGACACCAAGTCAGAAAGACACACACTGACACCTAGTAACACAGACACACACTTACACCAAGTAACACAGACATACACTGACACCAAGTAACAAAGACATGCGCACATACCCAGTAACACAGACACACACTTACACCAATTAACAAAGACAGACACTGATACCCAGTAACACAGACACACACTTACACCAAGTTAAAAAGACTTACACTGACACCCAGTAACAAAGACATACACTGACTCCCAGGAACGCAGACACACACGGACACCAAGTAACAAAGACACAAACATACACCAAGTAACAAAAACACACACTGACCCCCAGGAACACAGACACACACTTACACCAAGTAACACAGACATCCACTGACACCAAGTAACAAAGATATACACTGATACCCAGTAGCACAGGCACACACTTACACCAAGTAACACAGACATATACTGACACCAAGTAACAAAGACATGCAATGATACCCAGTATCACAGACACACACTTACACCAAGTAACAAAGACAGACACTGATACCCAGTAACACAGAAACACACTTACACCAAGTAACAAAGACATACACTGACACCAAGTAACAAAGACACACACTGACACCCAGTAACACAAACAAACACACTGACACCAAGTAACACAGAAATACACTGATACCAAGTCACAAAGACATACACTGATGCCCAGTAACACAGACACACACTGACACCAAGTAACAAAGACATGCACTTACACCCAGTAACAAAGGCATACACATACACCAAGTCACAAATACCGAGTTCCGAAGAAGGGTCACTGACCCGAAACGTTAACTCTGCTTCTCTTTCCACAGATGCTGCCAGACCTGCTGAGTGAATCCAGCATTTCTTGTTTTTGTTTCAGATTTCCAGCATCCGCAGTATTTTGCTTTTATTATCACAAATACATACACTGATACCCAGTAACACAGACACACCCTTACACCAAGTAACACAGACATACACTGACACCAAGTAACAAAGACATGCACTGATACCCAGTGACACAGACACACATTTACACCAAGTAACAAAGACAGACACTGATACCCAGCAACACAGACCCACACTTACACCCAGTAACAAAGACATACACTGACACCCAGTAACAAAGACATACACTGACACCCAGTAACACAGACACACACGGACACCAAGTAACAAAGACACACACTTACACCAAGTAATACAGACACACACTGACACCCAGTAACACAAACAAACACACTGAATCTAAGTAACACAGACATACACTGATACCAAGTCACAAAGACATGCACAGATACCCAGTAACACAGAGACACACTAACACCAAGTAACAAAGACAGACACTGATACCCAGCAACACAGACCCACACTTACACCTAGTAACAAAGACATACACTGACACCCAGTAACAAAGACATACACTGACACCCAGTAACACAGACACACACGGACACCAAGTAACAAAGACACATACGTACACCAAGTAACACAGACACACACTGACACCCAGTAACACAGACACACCCTTACACCAAGTAACACAGACATCTACTGACACCAAATAACAAAGACATACACTGATACCCAGTAACACAGGCTCGCACTTACACCAAGTAACACAGACATACACTGACACCAAGTAACAAAAACAGACAATTACACCAAGTCACAAAGACATACACTTACACCAAGTATTTTGTCATACACTGACCCCAAGTAACAAAGACATGCACTGATACCCAGTACCACAGACACACACTTACACCAAGTAACAAAAACAGACAATTACAACAAGTCACAAAGACATACACTTACACCAAGTATTTTGTCATACACTGACACCAAGTAACAAAGACATGCACTGATACCCAGTAACACAGACACACACTTACACCAAGTAACAAAGACATACACTGACACCAAGTCACAAAGACACACACTGACTCCCAGTAACAAAGACATACACTGACACCAAGTCACAAAGACATACACTGATACCCAGTAACACAGACACACACTTACACCAAGAAACACAGACATACACTGACACCAAGTAACAAAGACATGCACAGATACCCAGTAACACAGACACACACTTACACCAAGTAACAAAGACAGACACTGATACACAGTAACAAAGACACACACTTACACCAAGTAACAAAGACATGCACTGACACCCTGTAACAAAGACATACACTGACACCCAGTAACGCAGTCACACACGGACACCAAGTAACAAAGACACAGACTTACACCAAGTAACACAGACGCACACTGACAGCCAGTAACACAGACACACACTTACACCAAGTAACACAGACATACACTGACACCAAGTAACAAAGACATACACTGATACCCAGTAACACAGGCACACACTTACACCAAGTAACACAGACATACACTGACACCAAGTAACAAAGACATGCAGAGATACCAAGTAACACAGACACACACTTGCACCAAGTAACAAAGACAGACACTAATACCCAGTAACACAGACACACACTGACACCCAGTCACAAAGACATGCACTGACACCCAGTAACACAGACACACACGGACACCAAGTAACAAAGACACACACTTACACCAAGTAACACAGACACACACTTACACCAAGTAACAAAGACAGTCACTGGTACCCAGTAACACAGACACACACTTACACCAAGTAACAAAGACATACACTGACACCAAGTAACAAAGACATACACTGACACCCAGTAACACAGACACACACGGACACCAAGTAACAAAGACATACACTTACACCAAGTAACACAGACACACAATGACAACCAGTAACACAGACACACACTTACACCAAGTAACACAGACATACACTGACACCAAGTAACAAAGAAATACACTGATACCCAGTAACACAGACACACACTTACACCAAGTAACACAGACACACACTTACACCAAGTAACAAAGACATACACTTACACCAAGTAACAAAGACAGACAATTACACCAAGTAACAAAGACACACACTTACACCAAGTATTTTGACATACACTTGCACCAAGTAACAAAGACATACACTGACACCCAGTAACTAAGACAGACAATGACACCAAGTCACAAACACATACACTGACACCAAGTAAAAAAGACATACAATTACACCACGTAACAAAGACACACACTTACACCAAGTAACACAGATATACACTGGCACCAAGTAACAAAGACATGCACTGACACACAGTAACACAGACACACACGGACACCAAGTAACAAAGACACACACTTACAACAATTAACACAGACACACACTTACACCAAGTAACAAAGACAGACACTGATACCCAGTAACACAGACACACACTTACACCAACTAACAAAGACATACACTTACGCCAAGTAACACATACACACACTGACACCCAGTAACACAGACACACACTAACACCAAATAACACAGACATACACTGACACCAAGTAACAAAGACATACACTGATACCCAGGAACACAGACACACACTTACACCAAGTAACACAGACACACACTTACAACAAGTAACAAAGACATACAATTACACCAAGTAACAAAGACATGCACTGACACCCAGTTAAACAGACACACACGGACACCAAGTAACAAAGACACACACTAACACCAAGTAATTCAGACACCAAGTAACAAAGACATACAATGATACCCAGGAACACAGACACACACTTATACCAAGTAACACAGACACACACTTACACCAAGTAACAAAGACATACACTTACACCAAGTAACACAGACATACACTGACAGCAAGTAACAAAGACATACACTGATACCCAGTAACACAGACACACACTGACACCCAGTTAGAAACACACACTGACCCCCAGTAACACAGACACACACTGACCCCCAGTAACACAGACATACACTGACACCAAGTCACAAAGACATACACTGACACCCAGTAACACAGACACACACGGACACCAAGTAACAAAGACACACACTTACACCAAGTAACACAGACACACAATGACACCCAGTAACACAGACACACACTTACACCAAGTAACACAGATGTACACTGACACCAAGTAACAAAGAAATACACTGATACCCAGGAACACAGACACACACTTACACCAAGTAACACAGACATACATTTGCACCAAGTAACAAAGACATACACTGACACCCAGTAACTAAGACAGATAATGACACCAAGTCACAAACACATACACTGAAACCAAGTAAAAAAGACATACAATTACACCACGTAACAAAGACACACACTTACACCAAGAAACACAGATATACACTGGCACCAAGTAACAAAGACATGCACTGACACACAGTAACACAGACACACACGGACACCAAGTAACAAAGACACACATTTACAACAATTAACACAGACACACACTTACACCAAGTAACAAAGACAGACACTGATACCCAGGAACAAAGACACACACTTACACCAAGTAACACAGCCACACACTTACAACAAGTAACAAAGACATACAATTACACCAAGTAACAAAGACACACACTTACACCAAGTAACACAGATATACAATGGCACCAAGTAACAAAGACATGCACTGACACCCAGTTAAACAGACACACACGGACACCAAGTAACAAAGACACACACTAACACCAAGTAACACAGACATACACAGACACCAAGTAACAAAGACATACAATGATACCCAGGAACACAGACACACACTTACACCAAGTAACACAGACACACACTTACACCAAGTAACAAAGACATACACTTACACCAAGTAACACAGACATACACTGACAGCAAGTAACAAAGACATACACTGATACCCAGTAACACAGACACACACTGACACCCAGTTAGAAACACACACTGACCCCCAGTAACACAGACACACACTGACCCCCAGTAACACAGACATACACTGACACCAAGTCACAAAGACATGCACTGACACCCAGTAACAAAGACATACACTGATACACAGAAACAAACTTACACCAAGTAACACAGACATACACTGACACCAAGTAGCAAAGACATACACTGATACCCAGTAACACAGACACACACTGACACCCAGTTAGAAACACACACTGACCCCCAGTAACACAGACACACACTGACCCCCAGTAACAAAGACATACACTGACACCAAGTCACAAAGACATACACTGATACCCAAGTAACACAGACACACACTTACACCAAGTAACACGGACACACATTGACACCAAGTAACAAAGACATGCACAGATACCCAGTAACACAGACACACACTTACACCAAGTAACAAAGACAGACACTGATACCCAAAAACAAAGACACACACTTACACCAAGTAACAAAGACATACAATGACAGCCAGTAACAAAGACATACACTGACACCCAGTAACAAAGACACACACGGACACTAAGTAACAATGACACACACTTAAACCCTGTAACACAAACAAACACACTGACACCAAGTAACACAGACATACACTGATACCAAGTCACAAAGACATACAATGATGCCCAGTAACACAGACACACACTGACACCAAGTAACATAGACATACACTTACACCCAGTAACAAAGACATACACATACACCAAGACACAAAGACAAACACTGATACCCAGTAACACAGACACACACTTACACCAAGTAACACAGACATACACTGACACCAAGTAACAAAGACATGCACTGATACCCCTTAACACAGACACACACTGACACCCAGTTAGAAACACACACTGACCCCCAGTAACACAGACACACTCTGACCCCCAGTAACACAGAAATGCACTGTCACCAAGTCACAAAGACACACACTGACACCCAGTAACAACGACATACACTGACACCAAGTCACAAAGACATACACTGATACACAGACACACACTTACACCAAGTAACACAGACATACACTGACACCAAGTAACAAAGGCATACACTGATACCCAGTAACACAGACACACACTTACACCAAGTAACAATGACATACACTGACACAAAGTCACAAAGACACACACAGACTCCCAGTAACAAAGACGTACACTGACACCAAGTCACAAAGACATACACTGATACCCAGTAACACAGACACACACTTACACCAAGTAACAAAGACACACACTTACAACAATTAACACAGACACACACTTACACCAAGTAACAAAGACAGACACTGATACCCAGTAACACAGACACACACTTACACCAAGTAACAAAGACATACACTTACGCCAAGTAACACATACACACACTGACACCCAGTAACACAGACACACACTGACACCAAATAACACAGACATACACTGACACCAAGTAACAAAGACATACACTGATACCCAGGAACACAGACACACACTTGCACCAAGTAACACAGACACACACTTACAACAAGTAACAAAGACATACACTGACAGCAAGTAACAAAGACATACAATTACACCAAGTAACAAAGACACACACTGACACCAAGTAACACAGATATACAATGGCACCAAGTAACAAAGACATGCACTGACACCCAGTTAAACAGACACACACGGACACCAAGTAACAAAGACACACACTAACACCAAGTAACACAGACATACACAGACACCAAGTAACAATGGCATACAATGATACCCAGGAACACAGACACACACTTGCACCAAGTAACACAGACACACACTTACAACAAGTAACAAAGACATACACTGACAGCAAGTAACAAAGACACACAATTACACCAAGTAACAAAGACACACACTGACACCAAGTAACACAGATATACAATGACACCAAGTAACAAAGACATGCACTGACTCCCAGTTAAACAGACACACACGGACACCAAGTAACAAAGACACAAACTTACACCAAGTAACAAAGACATACACTGATACCCAGTAACACAGACACACACTTACACCAAGTAACACAGACATACACAGACACCAAGTAACAAAGACATACAATGATAGCCAGGAACACAGACACACACTTACACCAAGTAACACAGACACACACTTACACCAAGTAACAAAGACATACACTTACACCAAGTAACACAGACATACACTGACAGCAAGTAACAAAGACATACACTGATACCCAGTAACACAGACACACACAGACACCCAGTTAGAAACAAACACTGACACCCAGTAACACAGACACACACTGACCCCCAGTAACACAGACATACGCTGACACCAAGTCACAAAGACACGCACTGACACCCAGTAAAAAAGACATACACTGACACCAATTCACAAAGGCATACACTGATACCAAGTAGCAAAGACATGCACTGATACCCAGTAACACAGACACGCACTTACACCAAGTAACAAAGACATACACTGACACCCAGTAACAAAGACATACACTGACAACCAGTAACACAGACACACACGGACACCAAGTAACAAAGACACACACTTACACCAAGTAACACAGACGCACAATGATACCTAGTAACACAGACACACACTTACACCAAGTAACACAGACATACACTGACACCAAGTAACAAAGAAATACACTGATACCCAGGAACACAGACACACACTTACACCAAGTAACACAGACACACACTTACACCAGGTAACACAGACATACACTGAGACCAAGTAACAAAGACATGCACTGATACCCAGTAACACAGGCAAACACTTACACCAAGTAACACAGACATACACTGACACCAAGTAACAAAGACATGCACTGATGCCCAGTAACACAGACACACACTTACAGCAAGTAACACAGACACACACTTACACCAAGTAACAAAGACATACACTTAAACCAAGTAACACAGACATACAATGACACCAAGTAACACAGATATAAACTGGCACCAAGTAAAAAAGACATGCACTGACACCCAGTAACACAGACACACACGGACACCAAGTAACAAAGACACACACTTACTCCAAGTAACACAGACACACACTTACACCAAGTAACAAAGTCAGACACTGATACCCAGTAACACAGACACACACTTACACCAAGTAACAAAGACATACACTTACACCAAGTAACACATACACACACTGACACCCAGTAACACAGACACACACTGACACCAAGTAACACAGACATACACTGACACCAAAAACAAAGACATACACTGGTACCCAGTAACACAGACACACACTTACACCAAGTAACACAGACATACACTGACACCAAGTAACAAAGACATACACTGATACCCAGGAACACAGACACACACTTACACCAAGTAACACAGATATACAATGGCACCAAGTAACAAAGTCATGCACTGACACCCAGTTGAACAGACACACACGGACACCAAGTAACAAAGACACACACTTACACCAAGTAACAAAGACATACACTGATACCCAGTAACACAGACACACACTTACACCAAGTAACACAGACATACACAGACACCAAGTAACAAAGACATACAATGATACCCAGAAACACAGACACACACTTACACCAAGTAACACAGACACACACTTACACCAAGTAACAAAGAAATACACTTACACCAAGTAACACAGACATACACTGACAGCAAGTAACAAAGACATACACTGATACCCAGGAACACAGACACACACTGACACCCAGTTAGAAACACACACTGACACCCAGTAACACAGACACACACTGACCCCCAGTAACACAGACATACGCTGAGACCAAGTCGCAAAGACACGCACTGACACCCAGTAACAAAGACATACACTGACACCACGTCACAAAGACATACACTGATACCAAGTAGCAAAAACATGCACTGATACCCAGTAACACAGACACGCACTTACACCAAGTAACAAAGACATACACTGACACCAATTCACAAAGACACACACTGACACCCAGTAACAAAGACATACACTGACAACAAGTCACAAAGACATACACTGATACCCAAGTAACACAGACACACACCGACACCCAGTAACACAGACACACACTTACACCAGGTAACACAGACATACACTGAGACCAGGTAACAAAGACATGCACTGATACCCAGTAACACAGGCAAACACTTACACCAAGTAACACAGACATACACTGACACCAAGTAACAAAGACATGCACTGATGCCCAGTAACACAGACACACACTTACACCAAGTAACACAGACACACACTTACACCAAGTAACAAAGACATACACTTACACCAAGCAACACAGACATACAATGACACCAAGTAACAAAGACATGCACTGACACCCAGTAACACAGACACACACGGACACCAAGTAACACAGACACACACTTACACCAAGTAACAAAGTCAGACACTGATACGCAGTAACACAGATACACACTTACACCAAGTAACAAAGACATACACTTACACCAAGTAACACAGACACACACTGACACCAAGTTACACAGATATACAATGGCACCAAGTAACAAAGTCATGCACTGACACCCAGTTAAACAGACACACACGGACACCAAATAACAAAGACACACACTTACACCAAGTAACAAAGACATACACTGATACCCAGTAACACAGACACACACTTACACCAAGTAACACAGACATACACAGACACCAAGTAACAAAGACATACAATGATACCCAGAAACACAGACACACACTTACACCAAGTAACACAGACACACACTTACACCAAGTAACAAAGACATACGCTTACACCAAGTAACAAAGACATGCACTGATACCCAGTAACACAGACACACACTGACACCCAGTTAGAAACACACACTGACACCCAGTAACACAGACACACACTGACCCCAAGTAACACAGACATACGCTGACACCAAGTCACAAAGACACGCACTGACACCCAGTAACAAAGACATACACTGACACCAAGTCACAAAGACATTCACTGATACCAAGTAGCAAAGACATGCACTGATACCCAGTAACACAGACACGCACTTACACCTAGTAACAAAGACATACACTGACACCAATTCACAAAGACACACACTGACACCCAGTAACAAAGACATACACTGACACCAAGTCACAAAGACATACACTGATACCCAAGTAACACAGACACACACTGACACCCAGTAACACAGACACACACTTACACCAGGTAACACAGACATACACTGAGACCAAGTAACAAAGACATGCACTGATACCCAGTAACACAGGCAAACACTTACACCAAGTAACACAGACAGACACTGACACCAAGTAACAAAGACATGCACTGATGCCCAGTAACACAGACACACACTTACACCAAGTAACACAGACACACACTTACACCAAGTAACAAAGACATACACTTACACCAAGCAACACAGACATACAATGACACCAAGTAACAAAGACATACAATTACACCAAGTAACAAAGACACACACGTACACCAGGTAACACAGATATAAACTGGCACCAAGTAACAAAGACATGCACTGACACCCAGTAACACAGACACAAACGGATACCAAGTAACACAGACACACACTTGCACCAAGTAACAAAGTCAGACACTGATACGCAGTAACACAGACACACACTTACACCAAGTAACAAAGACATACACTTACACCAAGTAACACATACACACACTGACACCCAGTAACACAGACACACACTGACACCAAGTAACACAGACATACACTGACACCAAAATCAAAGACATACACTGGTACCCAGTAACACAGACACACACTTACACCAAGTAACACAGACATGCACTGACACCAAGTAACAAAGACATACACTGATACCCAGGAACACAGACACACACTTACACCAGGTAACACAGACATACACTGAGACCAAGTAACAAAGACATGCACTGATACCCAGTAACACAGGCAAACACTTACACCAAGTAACACAGACATACACTGACACCAAGTAACAAAGACATGCACTGATGCCCAGTAACACAGACACACACTTACACCAAGTAACACAGACACACACTTACACCAAGTAACAAAGACATACACTTAAACCAAGTAACACAGACATACAATGACACCAAGTAACACAGATATAAACTGGCACCAAGTAACAAAGACATGCACTGACACCCAGTAACACAGACACACACGGACACAAAGTAACAAAGACACACACTTACACCAAGTAACACAGACACACACTTACACCAAGTAACAAAGTCAGACACTGATACCCAGTAACACAGACACACACTTACACCAAGTAACACATACACACACTGACACCCAGTAACACAGACACACACTGACACCAAGTAACACAGACATACACTGACACCAAAAACAAAGACATACACTGGTACCCAGTAACACAGACACACACTTACACCAAGTAACACAGACATACACTGACACCAAGTAACAAAGACATACACTGATACCCAGGAACACAGACACACACTTACACCAAGTAACACAGACAAACACTTACAACAAGTAACAAAGACATACACTGACAGCAAGTAACAAAGACATACAGTTACACCAAGTAACAAAGACACACACTTACACCAAGATACACAGATATACAATGGCACCAAGTAACAAAGTCATGCACTGACACCCAGTTAAACAGACACACACGGACACCAAGTAACAAAGACACACACTTACCCCAAGTAACAAAGACATACAATGATACACAGAAACACAGATACACACTTACACCAAGTAACACAGACACACACTTACACCAAGTAACAAAGACATACACTTACACCAAGTAACACAGACATACACTGACAGCAAGTAACAAAGACATACACTGATACCCAGTAACACAGACACACACTGACCCCCAGTAACACAGACATACGCTGACACCAAGTCACAAAGACACGCACTGACACCCAGTAACAAAGACATACACTGACACCAAGTCACAAAGACATACACTGATACCAAGTAGCAAAGACATGCACTGATACCCAGTAACACAGACAAGCACTTACACCAAGTAACAAAGACATACACTGACACCAATTTACAAAGAAACACACTGACACCCAGTAACAAAGACATACACTGACACCAAGTCACAAAGACATACACTGATACCCAAGTAACACAGACACACACTGACACCCAGTAACACAGACACACACTTACACCAGGTAACACAGACATACACTGAGACCAAGTAACAAAGACATGCACTGATACCCAGTAACACAGGCAAACACTTACACCAAGTAACACAGACATACACTGACACCAAGTAACAAAGACATGCACTGATGCCCAGTAACACAGACACACACTTACACCAAGTAACACAGACACACACTTACACCAAGTAACAAAGACATACACTTACACCAAGCAACACAGACATACAATGACACCAAGTAACAAAGACATACAATTACACCAAGTAACAAAGATACACACTTACACCAGGTAACACAGATATAAACTGGCACCAAGTAACAAAGACATGCACTGACACCCAGTAACACAGACACACACGGATACCAAGTAACACAGACACACACTTACACCAAGTAACAAAGTCAGACACTGATACGCAGTAACACAGACACACACTTACACCAAGTAACAAAGACATACACTTACACCAAGTAACACATACACACACTGACACCCAGTAACACAGACACACACTGACACCAAGTAACACAGACATACAATGACACCAAAATCAAAGACATACACTGGTACCCAGTAACACCGACACACACTTACACCAAGGAACACAGACATGCACTGACACCAAGTAACAAAGACATACACTGAGACCCAGGAACACAGACACACACTTACACCAAGTAACACAGACATACACTTACAATAAGTAACAAAGACATACACTG
This sequence comes from Heterodontus francisci, assembly GCF_036365525.1. NCBI lineage: Eukaryota > Metazoa > Chordata > Chondrichthyes > Heterodontiformes > Heterodontidae > Heterodontus > Heterodontus francisci. The sequence continues at coordinate 2,082,110 of NW_027140794.1, forward strand.
ACAGCAAGTAACAAAGACATACAATTACACAAAGTAACAAAGACACACACTTACACCAAGTAACAAAGATATACAATGGCACCAAGTAACAAAGACATGCACTGACACCCAGTTAAACAGACACACACGGACACCAAGTAACAAAGACACACACTTACACCAAGTAACAGACATACACTGATACCCAGTAACACAGACACACACTTACACCAAGTAACACAGACATACACAGACACCAAGTAACAAAGACATACAGTGATACCCAGGAACACAGACACACACTTACACCAAGTAACACAGACACACACTTACGCCAAGCAACAAAGACATACACTTACACCAAGTAACACAGACATACACTGACAGCAAGTAACAAAGACATACACTGATACCCAGTAACACAGACACACACTGACACCCAGTTAGAAACACACACTGACCCCCAGTAACACAGACACACACTGACCCCCAGTAACACAGACATACACTGACACCAAGTCACAAAGACACGCACTGACACCCAGTAACAAAGACATACACTGACACCAAGTCACAAAGACATACACTGATACACAGACACAAACTTACACCAAGTAACACAGACATACACTGACACCAAGTAGCAAAGACATGCACTGATACCCAGTAACACAGACACGCACTTACACCAAGTAACAAAGACATACACTGACACCAATTCACAAAGACACACACTGACTCCCAGTAACAAAGACAGACACTGACACCAAGTCACAAAGACATACACTGATACCCAAGTAACACAGACACACACTTACACCAAGTAACACGGACAAACATTGACACCAAGTAACAAAGACATGCACAGATACCCAGTAACACAGACACACACTTACACCAAGTAACAATGACACGCACTGACACCCAGTAACAAAGACATACACTGACACCAAGTCACAAAGACATGCACTGATACACAGACACAAACTTACACCAAGTAACACAGACATACACTGACAACAAGTAGCAAAGACATACACTGATGCCCAGTAACACAGACACACACTGACACCAAGTAACATAGACATACACTTACACCCAGTAACAAAGACATACACATACACCAAGTCACAAAGACAAACACTGATACCCAGTAACACAGACACAGACTTACACCAAGTAACACAGACATACACTGACACCAAGTAACCAAGACATGCACTGATACCCAGTAACACAGACACACACTGACACCCAGTTAGAAACACACACTGACCCCCAGTAACACAGACACACACTTACACCAAGTAACACAGACACACACTGACACCAAGTAACAAAGACATAAACTTACACCAAGTAACACAGACATACACTGACACCAAGTAACAAAGACATACACTGATACCCAGTAACACAGACACAAACTGACCCCCAGTAACACAGACATACACTGACACCAAGTCACAAAGACATACACTGAAACCCAGTAACAAAGACATACACTGACACCAAGTCACAAAGACAGACACTGATACCCAGGAACACAGACACACACTTACACCAAGTAACACAGACATACACTGACACCAAGTAACAAAGACATACACTGATACCCAGTATCACAGACACACACTTACATCAAGTAACAAAGACATAAACTGACAGCAAGTCACAAAGACATTCACTGACACCCAGTAACAAAGACATACACTGACACCAAGTCACAAAGACATACACTGATACCCAGGAACACAGACACACACTGACACCCAGTAACAAAGACATACACTGACACCAAGTCACAAAGACATACACTGATACCCAGTAACACAGACACACAATTACACCAAGTAACACAGACATACACTGACACCAAGTAACAAAGACATACACTGTTACCCAGTAACACAGACACACACTTACACCAAGTAACAAAGACAGACACTGATACCCAGTAACACAGACACACACTTCCACCAAGTTACAAAGACATACACTGACACCCAGTAACAAAGACATACACTGACACCCAGTAACACAGACACACACTTACACCAAGTAAGACAGACATACACTGACACCAAGTAACAAAGACATACACTGATACACAGTAACACAGATACACACTTACACCAAGTTACACAGACATGCACTGCCACCAAGTAACAAAGACATACACTGATACCCAGGTACACAGACACACACTTACACCAAGTAAAACAGACACACACTTACACCAAGTAATACAGGCATACAATGACACCAAGTAACAAAGACATACAATTACACCAAGTAACAAAGACACACACTTACACCAAGTAACACAGATATACACTGGCACCAACTAACAAAGACATACACTGACACCCAGTAACACAGACACACACGGACACCAAGTAACAAAGACACACACATACACCAAGTAACACAGACACACACTGACACCAGGTAACACAGACAAAAACTTACACCAAGTAACAAAGACATACACTGATACCCAGTAACACAGACACACACTTACACCAAGTAACAAAGACATACACTGACACCAAGTAACAAAGACATACACCGATACCCAGGAACACAGACACACACTGACACCAATTAACACAGACACACACTTACACCAAGTAACAAAGACATACACTTACACCAATTAACACAGACATACACTGACACAAAGTAACAAAGACACACACTTACACCAAGTAACAAAGACAGACACTGATCCCCAGTAATACAGACACACACTTGCACCAAGTAACAAAGACATACACTGACACCCAGTAACACAAACAAACACACACTGACTCCCAGTAACACAGATAAACACTAATAAACAGTAACAAAGACATACACTGACACCAAGTAACACAGACACACACTTACACCCAGTAACAAAGACATACACTGAAACCAAATCACAAAGACCTACACTGATACCAAGTCACAAAGACATACACTGATACCCAAAATACAGACACACACTGACACCAATTAACAAAGACATACACTGACACCAAGTAACAAAGACATACACTTACACCAAGTCACAAAGACAGACAATTACACCAAGTAACAAAGACATACACTTACACCAAGTAACACAGACACACACTGACACCAGGTAACACAGACACAAACTTACACCAAGTAACACAGACATACACTTACACCAAGTAACAAAGACATACACTGACACCAAGTAACAAAGACATACATCGATACCCAGGAACACAGACACACACTTACACCAATTAACACAGACACACACTTACACCAAGTAACAAAGACATACACACACCAATTAACACAAACATACACTGACACAAAGTAACAAAGACACACACTTACACCAAGTAACAAAGACAGACACTGATCCCCAGTAATACAGACACACACTTGCACCAAGGAACAAAGACATACACTGACACCCAGTAACACAAACAAACACACACTGACACCCAGTAACACAGATAAACACTAATAAACAGTAACAAAGACATACACTGTCACCATGTAACACAGACACACACTTACACCCAGTAACAAAGACCTACACTGACACCAAATCACAAAGACCTACACTGATACCAGTCACAAAGACATACACTGATACCCAAAATACAGACACACACTGACACCAATTAACAAAGACATACACTGACACCAAGTAACAAAGACATACACTTACACCAAGTCACAAAGACAGACAATTACACCAAGTAACAAAGACATACACTTACACCAAGTATTTTGACATACACTGACACCAAGTAACAAAGACATACACTGATACCCAGTAACACAGACACACATTGACACCAAGTAACAAAGACATACACTGACACCAAGTCACAAAGACACACACTGACACCCAGGAACAAAGACATAAACTGACACCAAGTCACAAAGACATACACTGATACCCAGTAACACAGACATACACTTACACCAAGTAACACAGACATACACTGAAACCCAGTAACAAAGACACATACTTACACCAAGTAACAAAGACATACACTGACACCAAGTCAAAAAGACATACACTGATACCAAGTCACAAAGACATACACTGATGCCCAGTAACACAGACACACACTGACACCAAGTTACACAGACATGCACTGCCACCAAGTAACAAAGACATACACTGATACCCAGGTACACAGACACACACTTACACCAAGTAAAACAGACACACACTTACACCAAGTAACACAGGCATACAATGACACCAAGTAACAAAGACATACAATTACACCAAGTAACAAAGACACACACTTACACCAATTAACACAGACATACACTGACACAAAGTAACAAAGACACACACTTACACCAGGTAACAAAGACAGACACTGATCCCCAGTAATACAGACACACACTTGCACCAAGGAACAAAGACATACACTGACACCCAGTAACACAAACAAACACACACTGACACCCAGTAACACAGATAAACACTAATAAACAGTAACAAAGACATACACTGACACCAAGTAACACAGACACACACTTACACCAGGTAACACAGACAAAAACTTACACCAAGTAACAAAGACATACACTGATACCCAGTAACACAGACACACACTTACACCAAGTAACAAAGACATACACTGACACCAAGTAACAAAGACATATACCGATACCCAGGAACACAGACACACACTGACACCAATTAACACAGACACACACTTACACCAAGTAACAAAGACATACACTTACACCAAGTAACACAGACATACACTGACACAAAGTAACAAAGACACACACTTACACCAAGTAACAAAGACAGACACTGATCCCCAGTAATACAGACACACACTTGCACCAAGTAACAAAGCCATACACTGACACCCAGTAACACAAACAAACACACACTGACTCCCAGTAACACAGATAAACACTAATAAACAGTAACAAAGACATACACTGACACCAAGTAACACAGACACACACTTACACCCAGTAACAAAGACATACACTGACACCAAATCACAAAGACCTACACTGATACCAAGTCACAAAGACATACACTGATACCCAAAATACAGACACACACTGACACCAATTAACAAAGACATACACTGACACCAAGTAACAAAGACATACACTTACACCAAGTCACAAAGACAGACAATTACTCCAAGTAACAAAGACATACACTTACATCAAGTAACACAGACACACACTGACACCAGGTAACACAGACACAAACTTACACCAAGTAACACAGACATACACTGACACCAAGTAACAAAGACATACACTGATACCCAGTAACACAGACACACACTTACACCAAGTAACAAAGACATACACTGACACCAAGTAACAAAGACATACATCGATACCCAGGAACACAGACACACACTTACACCAATTAACACAGACACACACTTACATCAAGTAACAAAGACATACACTTACACCAATTAACACAGACATACACTGACACAAAGTAACAAAGACACACACTTACACCAAGTAACAAAGACAGACACTGATCCCCAGTAATACAGACACACACTTGCACCAAGGAACAAAGACATACACTGACACCCAGTAACACAAACAAACACACACTGACACCCAGTAACACAGATAAACACTAATAAACAGTAACAAAGACATACACTGAAACCCAGTAACAAAGACACACACTTACACCAAGTAACAAAGACATACACTGACACCAAGTCAAAAAGACATACACTGATACCAAGTCACAAAGACATACACTGATGCCCAGTAACACAGACACACACTGACACCAAGTAACAAAGACATACACTGACACCAACTAACAAAGACACACACTTACACCAAGTAACACAGACATACACTGACACCAAGTAACAAAGAAAGACAATTGCACCAAATAACAAAGACATACACTTACACCAAGTATTTTGACATACACTGACACCAAGTCACAAAGACACACACTGACACCCAGTAACAAAGACATGCACTGACACCAATTCACAAAGACATACACTGATACCCACTAACACAGACACACACTGACACCCAGTAACAAAGACATAGACTGACACCAAGTCACAAAGACATACACTGATACCCAAAATACAGACACACACTGACACCAATTAACAAAGACATAAACTGACACCAAGTAACAAAGACATACACTTACACCAAGTCACAAAGACAGATAATTACACCAAGTAACAACGACATACACTTACACCAAGTACTTTGACATACACTGACACCAAGTAACAAAGACATACACTGAAACCCAGTAACACAGACACACACTGACACCAAGTAACAAAGACATACACTGACACCAAGTCACAAAGACACACACTGACACCCAGGAACAATGACATTAACTGACACCAAGTCACAAAGACATACACTGATACCCAGTAACACAGACACACACTTACACCAAGTAACACAGACATACACTGAAACCCAGTAACACAGACACACACTTACACCAAGTACCAAAGACATACACTGACACCAAGTCAAAAAGACATACACTGATACCAAGTCACAAAGACATACACTGATGCCCAGTAACACAGACACACACTGACACCAAGTAACAAAGACATACACTGACACCAAGTAACAAAGACACACACTTACACCAAGTAACACAGGCATACACTGAAACCAAGTAACAAAGAAAGACAAATACACCAAATAACAAAGACATACACTTACACCAAGTATTTTGACATGCACTGACACCAAGTCACAAAGACACACACTGACACCCAGTAACAAAGACATGCCCTGACACCAATTCACAAAGACATACACTGATACCCAGTAACACAGACACACACTTACACCAAGTAACACAGACATACACTGACACCAAGTAACAAAGACATGCACTGATACCCAGTAACACAGACACACACGTTCACCAAGTAACAAAGACATACACTGACACCAAGTCACACAGACACACACTGATACCAAGTCAGAAAGACATACACTGACACCCAGTAACAAAGACACACACTGACACCAAGTAACAAAGACATACACTGACACCCAGTAACACAAACAAACACACACTGACAACCAGTAACACAGACAAACACTAATAAACAGTAACAAAGACATATACTGACACCAAGTAACACAGACACACACTTACACCCAGTAACAAAGACATACACATACACCAAGTATTTTGACATACACTGACACCCAGTAACAAAGACATACACTGATACCCAGTAACACAGACACACACTGACACCAAGTAACAAAGACATACACTGACACCCAGTAACAAAGACATACACTGACACCCAGTAACACAGACATACACTGACACCAAGTAACAAAGACAGACAATTACACCAAGTAACAAAGACATACATTTACACCAAGTATTTTGACATACACTGGCACCAAGTAACAAAGACATACACTGATACCCAGTAACACAGACACACTCTTACTCCCAGTAACAAAGACATACACTGACACCAAGTCACAAAGACATACAATGATACCCAGTAACACAGACACACACTTACAACAAGTAACACAGACATACACTGACACCCAGTAACACAGACACACACTTACACCAAGTAACAAAGACAGACACTGATACCCAGTAACACAGGCACACACTTACACCAAGTAGCACAGACATACACTGACACCAAGTAACAAAGACATACACTGACACCAAGTAACAAAGACACACACTTACACCAAGTAACACAGACATACACTGACACCAAGTAACAAAGACATACATTGACACCAAGTAACAAAGACACACACTGACACCCAGTAACAAAGACATACACTGACACCCAGTAACACAGACACACACCGATACCAAGTAACAAAGACATACAGTTACCCAAGTATTTTGACATTCACTGACAACAAGTAACAAAGACATACACTGATACCCAGTAACACAGACACACAATTACACCAAGTAACAAAGACATACACAGACACCAAGTCACAAAGACACACACTGACACCCTGTAACAAAGACATACACTGACAGCAAGTCACAAAGACATACACTGATACCCAGTAACACAGACACACACTTACACCAAGTAACAAAGACATACACTGACACCAAGTAACAAAGACATCCACTTCCACCAAGTAACAAAGACATACACTGATACCCAGTAACACAGACACACACTTACACCAAGTAACAAAGACATACACTGACACCAAGTCACAAAGACACACACTGACACCCAGTAACAAAGACATACACTGACACCAAGTAACAAAGACATACACTTATACCCAGTAACACAGACACACACTTACACCAGGTAACAAAGACACACACAGATTCCCAGCAATACAGACACACACTTACAGCAAGTAACAAAGACATACACTGACAACGAGTAACAAAGACATACACTGATATCCAGTAACAGAGACACACACGGACACAAAGTAACAAAGACACACACGGACACCAAGTAACAAAGACACACACTTACACCAAGTAACACAGACACACACTGACACCCAGTAACACAGACACACACTTACACCAAGTGACAAAGACATACACTGACACCAAGTAACAAAGACACACTCTAACACCAAGTAACGAAGACATACACTGACACCAAGTAACAAAGACAGACAATTACACCAAGTAACAAAGACATACAGTTCCACCAATTACTTTGACATACACTGACACCAAGTAACAAAGACATGCACTGATACCCAGGAACACAGACACACACTTACACCAAGTAACACAGATATACACTGACACCAAGTAACAAAGACATAGACTGATACCCAGTAACACAGACACACACTTACACCCAGTAACAAAGACATACACTGACACCAAGTCACAAAGACATACACAGATACCCAGTAACACAGACACAAACTTACACCAAGTAACGCAGATATACACTGACACCAAGTAACAAAGACATACGCTGATACCCAGTAACACAGACACACACTTACACCAAGTAACAAAGACAGACACTGATACCCAGTAACACAGACACATACTTATACCAAGTAACAAAGACTTACACTGACACCCAGTAACAAAGACATACACTGAAACCCATTAACACAGACACACTCGGTCACCGAGTAACAAAGACACGCACTTACACCAAGTATCACAGACACACACTGACACCCAGTAACACAAACAAACACACTGACACCAAGTAACACAGACATACACTGACACCAAGTAAAAAAGACATACACTGATACCCAGTAACACAGGCACACACTGGGGTGTGGGCACATTGGCGCAGTGGTTCGCACCGCAGCCTCACAGCTCCAGGGACCCGTGTTCTATTCTGGGTACTGCCTGTGCGGAGTTTGCAAGTTCTCCCTGTGTCTGCGTGGGTTTCCTCTGGGTGCTCCGGTTTCCTCCCACATGCCAAAGTCTTGCAGGTTGATAGGTTAATTGGCCATCATAAATTGCCCCTAGTATAGGTAGGTGGTAGGGAAATATATAGGGACAGGTGGGGATGTGATAGGAATACGGGATTAGTGTAGGATTAGTGTAAATGGGTGGTTGATGGTCGGCACAGACTCGGTGGGCCGAAGGGCCTTTTAAGGTGCTGTATCTCGAAACTAAACTATAAACTGACACCTAGTGTCACAGGTTCACACTGACACCCAGTAACACAAACAATCACACAATGAAACCCAGTAACACAGAGAAACACTGATAAACAGTTACAAAGACATCCACTGACACCAAGTAACACAGACACACACTGACACCCAGTAACAAAGACATACACTGAAACAAAGGCACAAAGACGTACACTGATACCAAGTCACAAAGAAATACACTGATACCCAGTAACGCAGACACACACTGACACCAAGTAACAAAGACATGCACTGACACCAAGTAACAAAGACACACACTTACACCAAGTAACAAAGACATACACTGACACCAAGTAACAAAGACATGCACTGATACCCAGTAACACAGACACACACTTACACCAAGTAACAAAGACATACACTGACACCAAGTAACAAAGACATACACCGATACCCAGGAACACAGGCACACACTTACACCAATTAACACAGACACACACTTACACAAAGTAACAAAGACACACACTTACTGCAAGTAACAAAGACAGACACTGATCCCCAGTAATACAGACACACACTTACACCAAGTAGCACAGACATACACTGACACCAAGTAACAAAGACATACACTGACACCAAGTAACAAAGACACACACTTACACCAAGTAACACAGACATACACTGACACCAAGTAACAAAGACATACATTGACACCAAGTAACAAAGACACACACTGACACCCAGTAACAAAGACATACACTGACACCCAGTAACACAGACACACACCGATACCAAGTAACAAAGAAATACAGTTACCCAAGTATTTTGACATTCACTGACAACAAGTAACAAAGACATACACTGATACCCAGTAACACAGACACACAATTACACCAAGTAACAAAGACATACACAGACACCAAGTCACAAAGACACACACTGACACCCTGTAACAAAGACATACACTGACAGCAAGTCACAAAGACATACACTGATACCCAGTAACACAGACACACACTTACACCAAGTAGCACAGACATACACTTACACCAAGTAACAAAGACATACACTGACACCCAGTAACAAATACATGCACTGATATCCAGTAACACAGACACACACGGACACCAAGTAACAAAGACACACACGGACACCAAGTAACAGAGACACACACTTACACCAAGTGACACAGAAACACACTGACACCCAGTAACACAGACACACACTTACACCAAGTAACAAAGACATACACTGACACCAAGTAACAAAGACATCCACTTCCACCAAGTAACAAAGACATACACTGATACCCAGTAACACAGACACACACTTACACCAAGTAACAAAGACATACACTGACACCAAGTCACAAAGACACACACTGACACCCAGTAACAAAGACATACACTGACACCAAGTAACAAAGACATACACTTATACCCAGTAACACAGACACACACTTACACCAGGTAACAAAGACATACACTGACAACCAGTAACAAAGACATACACTGATATCCAGTAACAGAGACACACACGGACACAAAGTAACAAAGACACACACGGACACCAAGTAACAAAGACACACACTTACACCAAGTAACACAGACACACACTGACACCCAGTAACACAGACACACACTTACACCAAGTGACAAAGACATACACTGACACCAAGTAACAAAGACACACTCTAACACCAAGTAACGAAGACATACACTGACACCAAGTAACAAAGACAGACAATTACACCAAGTAACAAAGACATACAGTTCCACCAATTACTTTGACATACACTGACACCAAGTAACAAAGACATGCACTGATACCCAGGAACACAGACACACACTTACACCAAGTAACACAGATATACACTGACACCAAGTAACAAAGACATAGACTGATACCCAGTAACACAGACACACACTTACACCCAGTAACAAAGACATACACTGACACCAAGTCACAAAGACATACACAGATACCCAGTAACACAGACACAAACTTACACCAAGTAACGCAGATATACACTGACACCAAGTAACAAAGACATACGCTGATACCCAGTAACACAGACACACACTTACACCAAGTAACAAAGACAGACACTGATACCCAGTAACACAGACACATACTTATACCAAGTAACAAAGACTTACACTGACACCCAGTAACAAAGACATACACTGAAACCCATTAACAGAGACACACTCGGTCACCGAGTAACAAAGACACACACTTACACCAAGTATCACAGACACACACTGACACCCAGTAATACAAACAAACACACTGACACCAAGTAACACAGACATACACTGACACCAAGTAAAAAAGACATACACTGATACCCAGTAACACAGCCACACACTGGGGTGTGGGCACATTGGCGCAGTGGTTCGCACCGCAGCCTCACAGCTCCAGGGACCCGTGTTCTATTCTGGGTACTGCCTGTGCGGAGTTTGCAAGTTCTCCCTGTGTCTGCGTGGGTTTCCTCTGGGTGCTCCGGTTTCCTCCCACATGCCAAAGTCTTGCAGGTTGATAGGTTAATTGGCCATCATAAATTGCCCCTAGTATAGGTAGGTGGTAGGGAAATATATAGGGACAGGTGGGGATGTGATAGGAATACGGGATTAGTGTAGGATTAGTGTAAATGGGTGGTTGATGGTCGGCACAGACTCGGTGGGCCGAAGGGCCTGTTAAGGTGCTGTATCTCGAAACTAAACTATATACTGACACCTAGTGTCACAGGTTCACACTGACACCCAGTAACACAAACAATCACACAATGAAACCCAGTAACACAGAGAAACACTGATAAACAGTTACAAAGACATCCACTGACACCAAGTAACACAGACACACACTGACACCCAGTAACAAAGACATACACTGAAACAAAGGCACAAAGACGTACACTGATACTAAGTCACAAAGAAATACACTGATACCCAGTAACGCAGACACACACTGACACCAAGTAACAAAGACATGCACTGACACCAAGTAACAAAGACACACACTTACACCAAGTAACAAAGACATACACTGACACCAAGTAACAAAGACATGCACTGATACCCAGTAACACAGACACACACTTACACCAAGTAACAAAGACATACACTGACACCAAGTAACAAAGACATACACCAATACCCAGGAACACAGACACACACTTACACCAATTAACACAGACACACACTTACACAAAGTAACAAAGACACACACTTACTGCAAGTAACAAAGACAGACACTGATCCCCAGTAATACAGACACACACTTGCACCAAGGAACAAAGACATACACTGACACCCAGTAACACAAACAAACACAAACTGACACCCAGTAACACAGATAAACACTAATAAACAGTAACAAAGACATACACTGACACCAAGTAACACAGACACACACTTACACCCAGTAACAAAGACATAAACTGACACCAAATCACAAAGACCTACACTGATACCAGTCACAAAGACATACACTGATACCCAAAATACAGACACACACTGACACCAATTAACAAAGACATACACTGACACCAAGTAACAAAGACATACACTTACACCAAGTCACAAAGACAGACAATTACACCAAGTAACAAAGACATACACTTACACCAAGTATTTTGACTTACACTGACACCAAGTAACAAAGACATACACTGATACCCAGTAACACAGACACACATTGACACCAAGTAACAAAGACATACACTGACACCAAGTCACAAAGACACACACTGACACCCAGGAACAAAGACATAAACTGACACCAAGTCACAAAGACATACACTGATACCCAGTAACACAGACATACACTTACAAAAATTAACACAGACATACACTGAAACCCAGTAACAAAGACACACACTTACACCAAGTAACAAAGACATACACTGACACCAAGTAACAAAGACACACACTTACACCAAGTAACACAGGCATACACTGAAACCAAGTAACAAAGAAAGACAAATACACCAAATAACAAAGACATACACTTACACCAAGTATTTTGACATACACTGACACCAAGTCACAAAGACACACACTGACACCCAGTAACAAAGACATGCCCTGACACCAATTCACAAAGACATACACTGATACCCAGTAACACAGACACACACTTACACCAAGTAACACAGACATACACTGACACCAAGTAACAAAGACATGCACTGATACCCAGTAACACAGACACACACGTACACCAAGTAACAAAGACATACACTGACACCAAGTCACACAGACACACACTGATACCAAGTCAGAAAGACATACACTGACACCCAGTAACAAAGACACACACTGACACCAAGTAACAAAGACATACATTGACACCCAGTAACACAAACAAACACACACTGACAACCAGTAACACAGACAAACACTAATAAAAAGTAACAAAGACATATACTGACACCAAGTAACACAGACACACACTTACACCCAGTAACAAAGACATACACTGACACCATTTCACAGAGGCCTACACTGATACCAAGTCACAAAAACATACACTGATACCCAAAAAACAGACACACACTGACACCAATTACAAAGACATACACTGACACCAAGTAACAAAGACATACACTTACACCAAGTAACAAAGACAGACAATTACACCAAGTAACAAAGACATACACATACACCAAGTATTTTGACATACACTGACACCAAGTAACAAAGACATACACTGATACCCAGTAACACAGACACACACTGACACCAAGTAACAAAGACATACACTGACACCCAGTAACAAAGACATACACTGACACCCAGTAACACAGACATACACTGACACCAAGTAACAAAGACAGACAATTACACCAAGTAACAAAGACATACATTTACACCAAGTATTTTGACATACACTGGCACCAAGTAACAAAGACATACACTGATACCCAGTAACACAGACACACACTTACACCCAGTAACAAATACATACACTGACACCAAGTCACAAAGACATACAATGATACCCAGTAACACAGACACACACTTACAACAAGTAACACAGACATACACTGACACCCAGTAACACAGACACACACTTACACAAAGTAACAAAGACACACACTTACTGCAAGTAACAAAGACAGACACTGATCCCCAGTAATACAGACACACACTTGCACCAAGGAACAAAGACATACACTGACACCCAGTAACACAAACAAACACACACTGACACCCAGTAACACAGATAAACACTAATAAACAGTAACAAAGACATACACTGACACCAAGTAACACAGACACACACTTACACCCAGTAACAAAGACATAAACTGACACCAAATCACAAAGACCTACACTGATACCAGTCACAAAGACATACACTGATACCCAAAATACAGACACACACTGACACCAATTAACAAAGACATACACTGACACCAAGTAACAAAGACATACACTTACACCAAGTCACAAAGACAGACAATTACACCAAGTAACAAAGACATACACTTACACCAAGTATTTTGACATACACTGACACCAAGTAACAAAGACATACACTGATACCCAGTAACACAGACACACATTGACACCAAGTAACAAAGACATACACTGACAGCAAGTCACAAAGACACACACTGACACCCAGGAACAAAGACATAAACTGACACCAAGTCACAAAGACATACACTGATACCCAGTAACACAGACATACACTTACAAAAATTAACACAGACATACACTGAAACCCAGTAACAAAGACACACACTTACACCAAGTAACAAAGACATACACTGACACCAAGTCAAAAAGACATACACTGATGCCCAGTAACACAGACACACACTGACACCAAGTAACAAAGACATACACTGACACCAAGTAACAAAGACACACACTGACACCAAGTAACAATGACACACACTTACACCAAGTAACACAGACATACACTGACACCAAGTAACAAAGAAAGACAATTGCACCAAATAACAAAGACATACACTTACACCAAGTATTTTGACATACACTGACACCAAGTCACAAAGACACACACTGACACCCAGTAACAAAGACATGCACTGACACCAATTCACAAAGACATACACTGATACCCAGTAACACAGACACACACTGACACCAATTAACAAAGACATAAACTGACACCAAGTAACAAAGACATACACTTACACCAAGTCACAAAGACAGATAATTACACCAAGTAACAACGACATACACTTACACCAAGTACTTTGACAGACACTGACACCAAGTAACAAAGACATACACTGAAACCCAGTAACACAGACACACACTGACACCAAGTAACAAAGACATACACTGACACCAAGTCACAAAGACACACACTGACACCCAGGAACAATGACATTAACTGACACCAAGTCACAAAGACATACACTGATATCCAGTAACACAGACATACACTTACACCAAGTAACACAGACATACACTGAAACCCAGTAACACAGACACACACTTACACCAAGTACCAAAGACATACACTGACACCAAGTCAAAAAGACATACACTGATACCAAGTCACAAAGACATACACTGATGCCCAGTAACACAGACACACACTGACACCAAGTAACAAAGACATACACTGACACCAAGTAACAAAGACACACACTTACACCAAGTAACACAGGCATACACTGAAACCAAGTAACAAAGAAAGACAAATACACCAAATAACAAAGACATACACTTACACCAAGTATTTTGACATACACTGACACCAAGTCACAAAGACACACACTGACACCCAGTAACAAAGACATGCCCTGACACCAATTCACAAAGACATACACTGATACCCAGTAACACAGACACACACTTACACCAAGTAACACAGACATACACTGACACCAAGTAACAAAGACATGCACTGATACCCAGTAACACAGACACACACGTACACCAAGTAACAAAGACATACACTGACACCAAGTCACACAGACACACACTGATACCAAGTCAGAAAGACATACACTGACACCCAGTAACAAAGACACACACTGACACCAAGTAACAAAGACATACATTGACACCCAGTAACACAAACAAACACACACTGACAACCAGTAACACAGACAAACACTAATAAAAAGTAACAAAGACATATACTGACACCAAGTAACACAGACACACACTTACACCCAGTAACAAAGACATACACTGACACCATTTCACAGAGGCCTACACTGATACCAAGTCACAAAAACATACATTGATACCCAAAAAACAGACACACACTGACACCAATTACAAAGACATACACTGACACCAAGTAACAAAGACATACACTTACACCAAGTAACAAAGACAGACAATTACACCAAGTAACAAAGACATACACATACACCAAGTATTTTGACATACACTGACACCAAGTAACAAAGACATACACTGATACCCAGTAACACAGACACACACTGACACCAAGTAACAAAGACATACACTGACACCCAGTAACAAAGACATACACTGACACCCAGTAACACAGACATACACTGACACCAAGTAACAAAGACAGACAATTACACCAAGTAACAAAGACATACATTTACACCAAGTATTTTGACATACACTGGCACCAAGTAACAAAGACATACACTGATACCCAGTAACACAGACACACACTTACACCCAGTAACAAAGACATACACTGACACCAAGTCACAAAGACATACAATGATACCCAGTAACACAGACACACACTTACAACAAGTAACACAGACATACACTGACACCCAGTAACACAGACACACACTTACACCAAGTAACAAAGACAGACACTGATACCCAGTAACACAGGCACACACTTACACCAAGTAGCACAGACATACACTGACACCCAGTAACAAAGACACACACTGACACCAAGTAACAAAGACATACATTGACACCCAGTAACACAAACAAACACACACTGACAACCAGTAACACAGACAAACACTAATAAAAAGTAACAAAGACATATACTGACACCAAGTAACACAGACACACACTTACACCCAGTAACAAAGACATACACTGACACCATTTCACAGAGGCCTACACTGATACCAAGTCACAAAAACATACATTGATACCCAAAAAACAGACACACACTGACACCAATTACAAAGACATACACTGACACCAAGTAACAAAGACATACACTTACACCAAGTAACAAAGACAGACAATTACACCAAGTAACAAAGACATACACATACACCAAGTATTTTGACATACACTGACACCAAGTAACAAAGACATACACTGATACCCAGTAACACAGACACACACTGACACCAAGTAACAAAGACATACACTGACACCCAGTAACAAAGACATACACTGACACCCAGTAACACAGACATACACTGACACCAAGTAACAAAGACAGACAATTACACCAAGTAACAAAGACATACATTTACACCAAGTATTTTGACATACACTGGCACCAAGTAACAAAGACATACACTGATACCCAGTAACACAGACACACACTTACACCCAGTAACAAAGACATACACTGACACCAAGTCACAAAGACATACAATGATACCCAGTAACACAGACACACACTTACAACAAGTAACACAGACATACACTGACACCCAGTAACACAGACACACACTTACACCAAGTAACAAAGACAGACACTGATACCCAGTAACACAGGCACACACTTACACCAAGTAGCACAGACATACACTGACACCAAGTAACAAAGACATACACTGACACCAAGTAACAAAGACACACACTTACAACAAGTAACACAGACATACACTGACACCAAGTAACAAAGACATACATTGACACCAAGTAACAAAGACACACACTGACACCCAGTAACAAAGACATACATTGACACCAAGTAACAAAGACACACACTGACACCCAGTAACAAAGACATACACTGACACCCAGTAACACAGACACACACCGACACCAAGTAACAAAGACATACAGTTACCCAAGTATTTTGACATTCACTGACAACAAGTAACAAAGACATACACTGATACCCAGTAACACAGACACACAATTACAGCAAGTAACAAAGACATACACAGACACCAAGTCACAGAGACACACACTGACACCCTGTAACAAAGACATACACTGACAGCAATTCACAAAGACATACACTGATACCCAGTAACACAGACACACACTTACACCAAGTAACACAGACATACACTTACACCAAGTAACAAAGACCTACACTGACACCCAGTAACAAAGACATGCACTGATATCCAGTAACACAGACACACACGGACACCAAGTAACAAAGACACACACGGACACCAAGTAACAGAGACACACACTTACACCAAGTAACACAGAAACACACTGACACCCAGTAAAACAGACACACACTTACACCAAGTAACAAAGACATCCACTTCCACCAAGTAACAAAGACACACACTTGCACCAAGTAACAAAGACATACACTGACACCAAGTAACAAAGACATACACTTATACCCAGTAACACAGACACACACTTACACCAGGTAACAAAGACAGACACAGATACCCAGCAACACAGACACACACTTACACCAAGTAACAAAGACATACACTGACAACCAGTAACAAAGACATACACTGATATCCAGTAACACAGACACACACGGACACAAAGTAACAAAGACACACACGGACACCAAGTAACAAAGGCACACACTTACACCAAGTAACACAGACACACACTGACACCCAGTAACACAGACACACACTTACACCAAGTGACAAAGACATAGACTGATACCCAGTAACACAGACACACACTGACACCAAGTAACAAAGACATACACTGACACCAAGTCACAAAGACACACACTGGCACCCAGTAACAAAGACATACACTGACACCAAGTCACAAAGACATACACAGATACCCAGTAACACAGACATACACTTACACCAAGTAACACAGATATACACTGACACCAAGTAACAAAGACATACGCTGATACCCAGTAACAGAGACACACACTTACACCAAGTAACAAAGACAGACTCTGATACCCAGTAACACAGACACATACTTATACCAAGTAACAAAGACTTACACTGACACCCAGTAACAAAGACATACACTGAAACCCATTAACACAGACACACTCGGTCACCGAGTAACAAAGACACACACTTACACCAAGTATCACAGACATACACTGACACCAAGTAAAAAAGACATACACTGATACCCAGTAACACAGGCACACACTGGGGTGTGGGCACATTGGCGCAGTGGTTCGCACCGCAGCCTCACAGCTCCAGGGACCCGGGTTCTATTCTGGGTACTGCCTGTGCGGAGTTTGCAAGTTCTCCCTGTGTCTGCGTGGGTTTCCTCTGGGTGCTCCGGTTTCCTCCCACATGCCAAAGTCTTGCAGGTTGATAGGTTAATTGGCCATCATAAATTGCCCCTAGTATAGGTAGGTGGTAGGGAAATATATAGGGACAGGTGGGGATGTGATAGGAATACGGGATTAGTGTAGGATTAGTATAAATGGGTGGTTGATGGTCGGCACAGACTCGGTGGGCCGAAGGGCCTGTTAAGGTGCTGTATCTCGAAACTAAACTATATACTGACACCTAGTGTCACAGATTCACACTGACACCCAGTAACACAAACAATCACACACTGACACCCAGTAACACAGAGAAACACTGATAAACAGTAACAAAGACATACACTGACAACAAGTAACACAGACACACACTGACACCCAGTGACAAAGACATACACTGAAACAAAGGCACAAAGACGTACACTGATACTAAGTCACAAAGAAATACACTGATACCCAGTAATGCAGACACACACTGACACCAAGTAACAAAGACATGCACTGACACCAAGTAACAAAGACACACACTTACACCAAGTAACAAAGACATACACTGACACCAAGTAACAAAGACATACACTGACACCAAGTAACACGGACATACACTGACACCAAGTAACAAAGACATGCACTGATACCCAGTAACACAGACACACACTTACACCAAGTAACAAAGACATACACTGACACCAAGTAACACAGACATACACTGACACCAAGTAACAAAGACATGCACTGATCCCCAGTAATACAGACACACACTTGCACCAAGTAACAAAGACATACACTGACACCCAGTAACACAAACAAACACACACTGACTCCCAGTAACACAGATAAACACTAATAAACAGTAACAAAGACATACACTGACACCAAGTAACACAGACACACACTTACACACAGTAACAAAGACATACACTGACACCAAATCACAAAGACCAACACTGATACCAAGTCACAAAGAAATACACTGATACCCAAAATACAGACACACACTGACACCAATTAACAAAGACATACACTGACACCAAGTAACAAAGACATACACTTACACCAAGTCACAAAGACAGACAATTACACCAAGTAACAAAGACATACACTTACACCAAGTAACACAGACACACACTGACAACAGGTAACACAGACACACACTGACACCAGGTAACACAGACATACACTGACACCAAGTAACAAAGACATACACTGATACCCAGTAACACAGACACACACTTACACCAAGTAACAAAGACATACACTGACACCAAGTAACAAAGACATACACCGATACCCAGGAACACAGACACACACTTACAACAATTAACACAGACACACACTTACACAAAGTAACAAAGACACACACTTACACCAAGTAACAAAGACAGACACTGATCCCCAGTAATACATACACACACTTGCACCAAGGAACAAAGACATACACTGACACCCAGTAACACAAACAAACACACACTGACACCCAGTAACACAGATAAACACTAATAAACAGTAACAAAGACATACACTGACACTAAGTAACACAGACACACACTTACACCCAGTAACAAAGACATACACTGACACCAAATCACAAAGAACTACACTGATACCAGTCACAAAGACATACACTGATACCCAAAATACAGACACACACTGACACCAATTAACAAAGACATACACTGACACCAAGTAACAAAGACATACACTTACACCAAGTCACAAAGACAGACAATTACACCAAGTAACAAAGACATACACTTCCACCAAGTATTTTGACATACACTGACACCAAGTAACAAAGACATACACTGATACCCAGTAACACAGACACACATTGACACCAAGTAACAAAGACATACACTGACACCAAGTCACAAAGACACACACTGACACCCAGGAACAAAGACATAAACTGACACCAAGTCACAAAGACATACACTGATACCCAGTAACACAGACACACACTTACACCAAGTAACAAAGACATACACTGACACCAAGTAACAAAGACATACACTGACACCAAGTAACACGGACATACACTGACACCAAGTAACAAAGACATGCACTGATACCCAGTAACACAGACACACACTTACACCAAGTAACAAAGACATACACTGACACCAAGTAACACAGACATACACTGACACCAAGTAACAAAGACATGCACTGATCCCCAGTAATACAGACACACACTTGCACCAAGTAACAAAGACATACACTGACACCCAGTAACACAAACAAACACACACTGACTCCCAGTAACACAGATAAACACTAATAAACAGTAACAAAGACATACACTGACACCAAGTAACACAGACACACACTTACACACAGTAACAAAGACATACACTGACACCAAATCACAAAGACCAACACTGATACCAAGTCACAAAGAAATACACTGATACCCAAAATACAGACACACACTGACACCAATTAACAAAGACATACACTGACACCAAGTAACAAAGACATACACTTACACCAAGTCACAAAGACAGACAATTACACCAAGTAACAAAGACATACACTTACACCAAGTAACACAGACACACACTGACAACAGGTAACACAGACACACACTGACACCAGGTAACACAGACATACACTGACACCAAGTAACAAAGACATACACTGATACCCAGTAACACAGACACACACTTACACCAAGTAACAAAGACATACACTGACACCAAGTAACAAAGACATACACCGATACCCAGGAACACAGACACACACTTACAACAATTAACACAGACACACACTTACACAAAGTAACAAAGACACACACTTACACCAAGTAACAAAGACAGACACTGATCCCCAGTAATACATACACACACTTGCACCAAGGAACAAAGACATACACTGACACCCAGTAACACAAACAAACACACACTGACACCCAGTAACACAGATAAACACTAATAAACAGTAACAAAGACATACACTGACACTAAGTAACACAGACACACACTTACACCCAGTAACAAAGACATACACTGACACCAAATCACAAAGAACTACACTGATACCAGTCACAAAGACATACACTGATACCCAAAATACAGACACACACTGACACCAATTAACAAAGACATACACTGACACCAAGTAACAAAGACATACACTTACACCAAGTCACAAAGACAGACAATTACACCAAGTAACAAAGACATACACTTCCACCAAGTATTTTGACATACACTGACACCAAGTAACAAAGACATACACTGATACCCAGTAACACAGACACACATTGACACCAAGTAACAAAGACATACACTGACACCAAGTCACAAAGACACACACTGACACCCAGGAACAAAGACATAAACTGACACCAAGTCACAAAGACATACACTGATACCCAGTAACACAGACACACACTTACACCAAGTAACACAGACATACACTGAAACCCAGTAACAAAGACACACTCTTACACCAAGTAACAAAGACATACACTGACACCAAGTCAAAAAGACATACACTGATACCAAGTCACAAAGACATACACTGATGCCCAGTAACACAGACACACACTGACACCAAGTAACAAAGACATACACTGACACCAAGTAACAAAGACACACACTTACACCAAGTAACACAGACATACACTGACACCAAGTAACAAAGAAAGACAATTGCACCAAATAACAAAGACATACACTTCCACCAAGTATTTTGACATACACTGACACCAAGTAACAAAGACATGCACTGATACCCAGTAACACAGACACACACTTACACCAAGTAACAAAGACATACACTGACACCAAGTAACAAAGACATACACCAATACCCAGGAACACAGACACACACTTACACCAATTAACACAGACACACACTTACACAAAGTAACAAAGACACACACTTACTGCAAGTAACAAAGACAGACACTGATCCCCAGTAATACAGACACACACTTGCACCAAGGAACAAAGACATACACTGACACCCAGTAACACAAACAAACACAAACTGACACCCAGTAACACAGATAAACACTAATAAACAGTAACAAAGACATACACTGACACCAAGTAACACAGACACACACTTACACCCAGTAACAAAGACATAAACTGACACCAAATCACAAAGACCTACACTGATACCAGTCACAAAGACATACACTGATACCCAAAATACAGACACACACTGACACCAATTAACAAAGACATACACTGACACCAAGTAACAAAGACATACACTTACACCAAGTCACAAAGACAGACAATTACACCAAGTAACAAAGACATACACTTACACCAAGTATTTTGACATACACTGACACCAAGTAACAAAGACATACACTGATACCCAGTAACACAGACACACATTGACACCAAGTAACAAAGACATACACTGACACCAAGTCACAAAGACACACACTGACACCCAGGAACAAAGACATAAACTGACACCAAGTCACAAAGACATACACTGATACCCAGTAACACAGACATACACTTACAAAAATTAACACAGACATACACTGAAACCCAGTAACAAAGACACACACTTACACCAAGTAACAAAGACATACACTGACACCAAGTAACAAAGACACACACTTACACCAAGTAACACAGGCATACACTGAAACCAAGTAACAAAGAAAGACAAATACACCAAATAACAAAGACATACACTTACACCAAGTATTTTGACATACACTGACACCAAGTCACAAAGACACACACTGACACCCAGTAACAAAGACATGCCCTGACACCAATTCACAAAGACATACACTGATACCCAGTAACACAGACACACACTTACACCAAGTAACACAGACATACACTGACACCAAGTAACAAAGACATGCACTGATACCCAGTAACACAGACACACACGTACACCAAGTAACAAAGACATACACTGACACCAAGTCACACAGACACACACTGATACCAAGTCAGAAAGACATACACTGACACCCAGTAACAAAGACACACACTGACACCAAGTAACAAAGACATACATTGACACCCAGTAACACAAACAAACACACACTGACAACCAGTAACACAGACAAACACTAATAAAAAGTAACAAAGACATATACTGACACCAAGTAACACAGACACACACTTACACCCAGTAACAAAGACATACACTGACACCATTTCACAGAGGCCTACACTGATACCAAGTCACAAAAACATACACTGATACCCAAAAAACAGACACACACTGACACCAATTACAAAGACATACACTGACACCAAGTAACAAAGACATACACTTACACCAAGTAACAAAGACAGACAATTACACCAAGTAACAAAGACATACACATACACCAAGTATTTTGACATACACTGACACCAAGTAACAAAGACATACACTGATACCCAGTAACACAGACACACACTGACACCAAGTAACAAAGACATACACTGACACCCAGTAACAAAGACATACACTGACACCCAGTAACACAGACATACACTGACACCAAGTAACAAAGACAGACAATTACACCAAGTAACAAAGACATACATTTACACCAAGTATTTTGACATACACTGGCACCAAGTAACAAAGACATACACTGATACCCAGTAACACAGACACACACTTACACCCAGTAACAAAGACATACACTGACACCAAGTCACAAAGACATACAATGATACCCAGTAACACAGACACACACTTACAACAAGTAACACAGACATACACTGACACCCAGTAACACAGACACACACTTACACAAAGTAACAAAGACACACACTTACTGCAAGTAACAAAGACAGACACTGATCCCCAGTAATACAGACACACACTTGCACCAAGGAACAAAGACATACACTGACACCCAGTAACACAAACAAACACACACTGACACCCAGTAACACAGATAAACACTAATAAACAGTAACAAAGACATACACTGACACCAAGTAACACAGACACACACTTACACCCAGTAACAAAGACATAAACTGACACCAAATCACAAAGGCCTACACTGATACCAGTCACAAAGACATACACTGATACCCAAAATACAGACACACACTGACACCAATTAACAAAGACATACACTGACACCAAGTAACAAAGACATACACTTACACCAAGTCACAAAGACAGACAATTACACCAAGTAACAAAGACATACACTTACACCAAGTATTTTGACATACACTGACACCAAGTAACAAAGACATACACTGATACCCAGTAACACAGACACACATTGACACCAAGTAACAAAGACATACACTGACACCAAGTCACAAAGACACACACTGACACCCAGGAACAAAGACATACACTTACAAAAATTAACACAGACATACACTGAAACCCAGTAACAAAGACACACACTTACACCAAGTAACAAAGACATACACTGACACCAAGTCAAAAAGACATACAGTGATGCCCAGTAACACAGACACACACTGACACCAAGTAACAAAGACATACACTGACACCAAGTAACAAAGACACACACTGACACCAAGTAACAATGACACACACTTACACCAAGTAACACAGACATACACTGACACCAAGTAACAAAGAAAGACAATTGCACCAAATAACAAAGACATACACTTACACCAAGTATTTTGACATACACTGACACCAAGTCACAAAGACACACACTGACACCCAGTAACAAAGACATGCACTGACACCAATTCACAAAGACATACACTGATACCCAGTAACACAGACACACACTGACACCAATTAACAAAGACATAAACTGACACCAAGTAACAAAGACATACACTTACACCAAGTCACAAAGACAGATAATTACACCAAGTAACAACGACATACACTTACACCAAGTACTTTGACAGACACTGACACCAAGTAACAAAGACATACACTGAAACCCAGTAACACAGACACACACTGACACCAAGTAACAAAGACATACACTGACACCAAGTCACAAAGACACACACTGACACCCAGGAACAATGACATTAACTGACACCAAGTCACAAAGACATACACTGATACCCAGTAACACAGACATACACTTACACCAAGTAACACAGACATACACTGAAACCCAGTAACACAGACACACACTTACACCAAGTACCAAAGACATACACTGACACCAAGTCAAAAAGACATACACTGATACCAAGTCACAAAGACATACACTGATGCCCAGTAACACAGACACACACTGACACCAAGTAACAAAGACATACACTGACACCAAGTAACAAAGACACACACTTACACCAAGTAACACAGGCATACACTGAAACCAAGTAACAAAGAAAGACAAATACACCAAATAACAAAGACATACACTTATACCAAGTATTTTGACATACACTGACACCAAGTCACAAAGACACACACTGACACCCAGTAACAAAGACATGCCCTGACACCAATTCACAAAGACATACACTGATACCCAGTAACACAGACACACACTTACACCAAGTAACACAGACATACACTGACACCAAGTAACAAAGACATGCACTGATACCCAGTAACACAGACACACACGTACACCAAGTAACAAAGACATACACTGACACCAAGTCACACAGACACACACTGATACCAAGTCAGAAAGACATACACTGACACCCAGTAACAAAGACACACACTGACACCAAGTAACAAAGACATACATTGACACCCAGTAACACAAACAAACACACACTGACAACCAGTAACACAGACAAACACTAATAAAAAGTAACAAAGACATATACTGACACCAAGTAACACAGACACACACTTACACCCAGTAACAAAGACATACACTGACACCATTTCACAGAGGCCTACACTGATACCAAGTCACAAAAACATACACTGATACCCAAAAAACAGACACACACTGACACCAATTACAAAGACATACACTGACACCAAGTAACAAAGACATACACTTACACCAAGTAACAAAGACAGACAATTACACCAAGTAACAAAGACATACACATACACCAAGTATTTTGACATACACTGACACCAAGTAACAAAGACATACACTGATACCCAGTAACACAGACACACACTGACACCAAGTAACAAAGACATACACTGACACCCAGTAACAAAGACATACACTGACACCCAGTAACACAGACATACACTGACACCAAGTAACAAAGACAGACAATTACACCAAGTAACAAAGACATACATTTACACCAAGTATTTTGACATACACTGGCACCAAGTAACAAAGACATACACTGATACCCAGTAACACAGACACACACTTACACCCAGTAACAAAGACATACACTGACACCAAGTCACAAAGACATACAATGATACCCAGTAACACAGACACACACTTACAACAAGTAACACAGACATACACTGACACCCAGTAACACAGACACACACTTACACCAAGTAACAAAGACAGACACTGATACCCAGTAACACAGGCACACACTTACACCAAGTAGCACAGACATACACTGACACCAAGTAACAAAGACATACACTGACACCAAGTAACAAAGACACACACTTACAACAAGTAACACAGACATACACTGACACCAAGTAACAAAGACATACATTGACACCAAGTAACAAAGACACACACTGACACCCAGTAACAAAGACATACATTGACACCAAGTAACAAAGACACACACTGACACCCAGTAACAAAGACATACACTGACACCCAGTAACACAGACACACACCGACACCAAGTAACAAAGACATACAGTTACCCAAGTATTTTGACATTCACTGACAACAAGTAACAAAGACATACACTGATACCCAGTAACACAGACACACAATTACACCAAGTAACAAAGACATACACAGACACCAAGTCACAGAGACACACACTGACACCCTGTAACAAAGACATACACTGACAGCAATTCACAAAGACATACACTGATACCCAGTAACACAGACACACACACTTACACCAAGTAACACAGACATACACTTACACCAAGTAACAAAGACCTACACTGACACCCAGTAACAAAGACATGCACTGATATCCAGTAACACAGACACACACGGACACCAAGTAACAAAGACACACACGGACACCAAGTAACAGAGACACACACTTACACCAAGTAACACAGAAACACACTGACACCCAGTAAAACAGACACACACTTACACCAAGTAACAAAGACATCCACTTCCACCAAGTAACAAAGACACACACTTGCACCAAGTAACAAAGACATACACTGACACCAAGTAACAAAGACATACACTTATACCCAGTAACACAGACACACACTTACACCAGGTAACAAAGACAGACACAGATACCCAGCAACACAGACACACACTTACACCAAGTAACAAAGACATACACTGACAACCAGTAACAAAGACATACACTGATATCCAGTAACACAGACACACACGGACACAAAGTAACAAAGACACACACGGACACCAAGTAACAAAGGCACACACTTACACCAAGTAACACAGACACACACTGACACCCAGTAACACAGACACACACTTGCACCAAGTGACAAAGACATAGACTGATACCCAGTAACACAGACACACACTGACACCAAGTAACAAAGACATACACTGACACCAAGTCACAAAGACACACACTGGCACCCAGTAACAAAGACATACACTGACACCAAGTCACAAAGACATACACAGATACCCAGTAACACAGACACACACTTACACCAAGTAACACAGATATACACTGACACCAAGTAACAAAGACATACGCTGATACCCAGTAACAGAGACACACACTTACACCAAGTAACAAAGACAGACTCTGATACCCAGTAACACAGACACATACTTATACCAAGTAACAAAGACTTACACTGACACCCAGTAACAAAGACATACACTGAAACCCATTAACACAGACACACTCGGTCACCGAGTAACAAAGACACACACTTACACCAAGTATCACAGACATACACTGACACCAAGTAAAAAAGACATACACTGATACCCACTAACACAGGCACACACTGGGGTGTGGGCACATTGGCGCAGTGGTTCGCACCGCAGCCTCACAGTTCCAGGGACCCGGGTTCTATTCTGGGTACTGCCTGTGCGGAGTTTGCAAGTTCTCCCTGTGTCTGCGTGGGTTTCCTCTGGGTGCTCCGGTTTCCTCCCACATGCCAAAGTCTTGCAGGTTGATAGGTTAATTGGCCATCATAAATTGCCCCTAGTATAGGTAGGTGGTAGGGAAATATATAGGGACAGGTGGGGATGTGATAGGAATACGGGATTAGTGTAGGATTAGTATAAATGGGTGGTTGATGGTCGGCACAGACTCGGTGGGCCGAAGGGCCTGTTAAGGTGCTGTATCTCGAAACTAAACTATATACTGACACCTAGTGTCACAGATTCACACTGACACCCAGTAACACAAACAATCACACACTGACACCCAGTAACACAGAGAAACACTGATAAACAGTAACAAAGACATACACTGACAACAAGTAACACAGACACACACTGACACCCAGTGACAAAGACATACACTGAAACAAAGGCACAAAGACGTACACTGATACTAAGTCACAAAGAAATACACTGATACCCAGTAATGCAGACACACACTGACACCAAGTAACAAAGACATGCACTGACACCAAGTAACAAAGACACACACTTACACCAAGTAACAAAGACATACACTGACACCAAGTAACAAAGACATACACTGACACCAAGTAACACAGACATACACTGACACCAAGTAACAAAGACATGCACTGATACCCAGTAACACAGACACACACTTACACCAAGTAACAAAGACATACACTGACACCAAGTAACACAGACATACACTGACACCAAGTAACAAAGACATGCACTGATCCCCAGTAATACAGACACACACTTGCACCAAGTAACAAAGACATACACTGACACCCAGTAACACAAACAAACACACACTGACTCCCAGTAACACAGATAAACACTAATAAACAGTAACAAAGACATACACTGACACCAAGTAACACAGACACACACTTACACACAGTAACAAAGACATACACTGACACCAAATCACAAAGACCAACACTGATACCAAGTCACAAAGAAATACACTGATACCCAAAATACAGACACACACTGACACCAATTAACAAAGACATACACTGACACCAAGTAACAAAGACATACACTTACACCAAGTCACAAAGACAGACAACTACACCAAGTAACAAAGACATACACTTACACCAAGTAACACAGACACACACTGACAACAGGTAACACAGACACACACTGACACCAGGTAACACAGACATACACTGACACCAAGTAACAAAGACATACACTGATACCCAGTAACACAGACACACACTTACACCAAGTAACAAAGACATACACTGACACCAAGTAACAAAGACATACACCGATACCCAGGAACACAGACACACACTTACAACAATTAACACAGACACACACTTACACCAAGTAACAAAGACATACACTTACACCAATTAACACAGACATACACTGACACAAAGTAACAAAGACACACACTTACACCAAGTAACAAAGACAGACACTGATCCCCAGTAATACATACACACACTTGCACCAAGGAACAAAGACATACACTGACACCCAGTAACACAAACAAACACACACTGACACCCAGTAACACAGATAAACACTAATAAACAGTAACAAAGACATACACTGACACCAAATCACAAAGAACTACACTGATACCAGTCACAAAGACATACACTGATACCCAAAATACAGACACACACTGACACCAATTAACAAAGACATACACTGACACCAAGTAACAAAGACATACACTTACACCAAGTCACAAAGACAGACAATTACACCAAGTAACAAAGACATACACTTCCACCAAGTATTTTGACATACACTGACACCAAGTAACAAAGACATACACTGATACCCAGTAACACAGACACACATTGACACCAAGTAACAAAGACATACACTGACACCAAGTCACAAAGACACACACTGACACCCAGGAACAAAGACATAAACTGACACCAAGTCACAAAGACATACACTGATACCCAGTAACACAGACACACACTTACACCAAGTAACACAGACATACACTGAAACCCAGTAACAAAGACACACTCTTACACCAAGTAACAAAGACATACACTGACACCAAGTCAAAAAGACATACACTGATACCAAGTCACAAAGACATACACTGATGCCCAGTAACACAGACACACACTGACACCAAGTAACAAAGACATACACTGACACCAAGTAACAAAGACACACACTTACACCAAGTAACACAGACATACACTGACACCAAGTAACAAAGAAAGACAATTGCACCAAATAACAAAGACATACACTTCCACCAAGTATTTTGACATACACTGACACCAAGTCACAAAGACACACACTGACACCCAGTAACAAAGACATGCACTGACACCAATTCACAAAGACATACTCTGATACCCAGTAACACAGACACACACTTA
The DNA here is from genome assembly GCF_036365525.1 of Heterodontus francisci. Classification (NCBI taxonomy): domain Eukaryota; kingdom Metazoa; phylum Chordata; class Chondrichthyes; order Heterodontiformes; family Heterodontidae; genus Heterodontus; species Heterodontus francisci. The sequence goes on from NW_027140794.1 coordinate 2,114,585, forward strand.
CACCCAGTAACAAATACATACACTGAAACAAAGGCACAAAGACGGACACTGATACTAAGTCACAAAGAAATACACTGATACCCAGTAACGCAGACACAGACTGACACCAAGTAACAAAGACATGCACTGACACCATGTAACAAAGACACACACTTACACCAAGTAACAAAGACATACACTGACACCAAGTAACACAGCCATACACTGACACCAAGTAACAAAGACATGCACTGATACCCAGTAATACAGACACACACTTACACCAAGTAACAAAGACATACACTGACACCAAGTAACAAAGACATACACCGATACCCAGGAACACAGACACACACTTACACCAAGTAACAAAGACATACACTGACACCAATTAACACAGACATACACTGACACAAAGTAACAAAGACACACACTTACACCAAGTAACAAAGACAGACACTGATCCCCAGTAATACAGACACACACTTGCACCAAGTAACAAAGACATACACTGACACCCAGTAACACAAACAAACACACACTGACTCCCAGTAACACAGATAAACACTAATAAACAGTAACAAAGACATACACTGACACCAAGTAACACAGACACACACTTACACACAGTAACAAAGACATACACTGACACCAAATCACAAAGACCTACACTGATACCAAGTCACAAAGACATACACTGATACCCAAAATACAGACACACACTGACACCAATTAACAAAGACATACACTGACACCAAGTAACAAAGACATACACTTACACCAAGTCACAAAGACAGACAATTACACCAAGTAACAAAGACATACACTTACACCAAGTAACACAGACACACACTGACACCAGGTAACACAGACACAAACTTACACCAAGTAACACAGACATACACTGACACCAAGTAACAAAGACATACACCGATACCCAGGAACACAGACACACACTTACACCAATTAACACAGACACACACTTACACCAAGTAACAAAGACATACACTTACACCAATTAACACAGACATACACTGACACAAAGTAACAAAGACGCACACTTACACCAAGTAACAAAGACAGACACTGATCCCCAGTAATACAGACACACACTTGCACCAAGGAACAAAGACATACACTGACACCCAGTAACACAAACAAACACACTCTGACACCCAGTAACACAGATAAACACTAATAAACAGTAACAAAGACATACACTGACACCAAGTAACACAGACACACACTTACACCCAGTAACAAAGACATACACTGACACCAAATCACAAAGACCTACACTGATACCAGCCACAAAGACATACACTGATACCCTAAATACAGACACACACTGACACCAATTAACAAAGACATACACTGACACCAAGTAACAAACACATACACTTACACCAAGTCACAAAGACAGACAATTACACCAAGTAACAAAGACATACACTTACACCAAGTATTTTGACATACACTGACACCAAGTAACAAAGACATACACTGATACCCAGTAACACAGACACACATTGACACCAAGTAACAAAGACATACACTGCCACCAAGTCACAAAGACACACACTGACACCCAGGAACAAAGACATAAACTGACACCAAGTCACAAAGACATACACTGATACCCAGTAACACAGACACACACTTACACCAAGTAACACAGACATACACTGAAACCCAGTAACAAAGACACACACTGACACCAAGTAACAAAGACACACACTTACACCAAGTAACACAGACATACACTGACACCAAGTAACAAAGAAAGACAATTGCACCAAATAACAAAGACATACACTTCCACCAAGTATTTTGACATACAGTGACACCAAGTCACAAAGACACACACTGACACCCAGTAACAAAGAAATGCACTGACACCAATTCACAAAGACATACACTGATACCCAGTAACACAGACACACACTCACACCCAGTAACAAAGACACACACTGACACCAAGTCACAAAGACCTACACTGATACCAAGTCACAAAGACATACACAGATACCCAAAATACAGACACACACTGACACCAATTAACAAAGACATAAACTGACACCAAGTAACAAAGACATACACTTACACCAAGTCACAAAGACAGATAATTACACCAAGTAACAACGACATACACTTACACCAAGTACTTTGACATACACTGACACCAAGTAACAAAGACATACACTGAAACCCAGTAACACAGACACACACTGACTCCAAGTAACAAAGACATACACTGACACCAAGTCACAAAGACACACACTGACACCCAGGAACAAAGACATTAACTGACACCAAGTCACAAAGACATACACTGACACCAAGTCACAAAGACACACACTGACACCCAGTAACAAAGACATGCCCTGACACCAATTCACAAAGACATACACTGATACCCAGTAACACAGACACACACTTACACCAAGTAACACAGACATACACTGACACCAAGTAACAAAGACATGCACTGATACCCAGTAACACAGTCACACACGTACACCAAGTAACAAAGACATACACTGACACCAAGTCACACAGACACGCACTGATACCAAGTCAGAAAGACATACACTGACACCCAGTAACAAAGACACACACTGACACCAAGTAACAAAGACATACACTGACACCCAGTAACACAAACAAACACACACTGACAACCAGTAACACAGACAAACACTAATAAACAGTAACAAAGACATATACTGACACCAAGTAACACAGACACACACTTACACCCAGTAACAAAGACATACACTGACACCATTTCACAAAGGCCTACACTGATACCAAGTCACAAAGACATACACTGATACCCAAAAAACAGACACACACTGACACCAATTACAAAGACATACACTGACACCAAGTAACAAAGACATACACTTACACCAAGTAACAAAGACAGACAATTACACCAAGTAACAAAGACATACACATACACCAAGTATTTTGACATACACTGACACCAAGTAACAAAGACATACACTGATACCCAGTAACACAGACACACACTGACACCAAGTAACAAAGACATACACTGACACCCAGTAACAAAGACATACACTGACACCAAGTAACAAAGACAGACAATTACACCAAGTAACAAAGACATACATTTACACCAAGTATTTTGACATACACTGGCACCAAGTAACAAAGACATACACTGATACCCAGTAACACAGACACACACTTACACCCAGTAACAAAGACATACACTGACACCAAGTCACAAAGACATACAATGATACCCAGTAGCACAGACACACAATTACAACAAGTAACACAGACATACACTGACACCCAGTAACACAGACACACACTTACACCAAGTAACAAAGACAGACACTGATACCCAGTAACACAGGCACACACTTACACCAAGTAGCACAGACATACACTGACACCAAGTAACAAAGACATACACTGACACCAAGTAACAAAGACATACACTTACACCAAGTAACACAGACAATCACTGACACCAAGTAACAAAGACATACATTGACACCAAGTAACAAAGACACACACTGACACACAGTAACAAAGACATACACTGACACCCAGTAACACAGACACACACCGACACCAAGTAACAAAGACATACAGTTACCCAAGTATTTTGACATTCACTGACAACAAGTAACAAAGACATACACTGATACCCAGTAACACAGACACACAATTACACCAAGTAACAAAGACATACACAGACACCAAGTCACAAAGACACACACTGACACCCTGTAACAAAGACATACACTGCCAGCAAGTCACAAAGACATACACTGATACCTTGTAACACAGACACACACTTACACCAAGTAACACAGACATACACTTACACCAAGTAACAAAGACATACACTGACACCCAGTAACAAAGACATGCACTGATATCCAGTAACACAGACACACACGGACACCAAGTAACAAAGACACACACGGACACCAAGTAACAGAGACACACACTTACACCAAGTAACACAGAAACACACTGACACCCAGTAACACAGACACACACTTACACAAAGTAGCAAAGACATACACGGATACCCAGTAACACAGACACACACTGACACCAAGTAACAAAGACATACACGGATACCCAGTAACACAGACACACACTTACACCAAGTAACAAAGACATACACTGACACCAAGTCACAAAGACACACACTGACACCCAGTAACAAAGACATACACTGACACCAAGTAACAAAGACATACACTTATACCCAGTAACACAGACACACACTTACACCAGGTAACAAAGACAGACACAGATACCCAGCAACACAGACACACACTTACACCAAGTAACAAAGACATACACTGACAACCAGTAACAAAGACATACACTGATATCCAGTAACACAGACACACACGGACACAAAGTAACAAAGACACACACGGACACCAAGTAACAAAGACACACACTTACACCAAGTAACGAAGACATACACTGACACCAAGTAACAAAGGCAGACAATTACACCAAGTAACAAAGACATACAGTTCCACCAATTACTTTGACATACACTGACACCAAGTAACAAAGACATGCACTGATACCCAGGAACACAGACACACACTTACACCAAGTAACAAAGACATACACTGACACCAAGTCACAAAGACACACACTGACACCCAGTAAAAAAGACATACACTGACACCAAGTCGCAAAGACATACTCTGATACCCAGTAACACAGACACACACTTACACCAAGTAACACAGATATACACTGACACCAAGTAACAAAGACATAGACTGATACCCAGTAACACAGACACACACTTACACCAAGTAACAAAGACATACACTGACACCAAGTCACAAAGACACACACTGGCACCCAGTAACAAAGACATACACTGACACCAAGTCACCAAGACATACACAGATACCCAGTAACACAGACACACACTTACACCAGGTAACACAGATATACACTGACACCAAGTAACAAAGACATACGCTGATACCCAGTAACACAGACACACACTTACACCAAGTAACAAAGACAGACACTGATACCCAGTAACACAGACACATACTTATACCAAGTAACAAAGACTTACACTGACACCCAGTAACAAAGACATACACTGAAACCCATTAACACAGACACACTCGGTCACCGAGTAACAAAGACACACACTTACACCAAGTATCACAGACACACACTGACACCCAGTAACACAAACAAACACACTGACACCAAGTAACACAGACATACACTGACACCAAGTAAAAAAGACATACACTCTCCCAGTAACACAGACACACACTGACACCCAGTAACAAAGACATACACTGATACCCAGTAACACAGACAGAAACTGACACCCAGTAACAAAGACATACACTGATACCAAGTCACAAAGACATTCACTAATACCCAGTAACACAGACAAACACTGACACCAAGTAAAAAAGACATACACTTACAGCAAGTAACAAAGATATCCTGACACCAAGTAACAAAGACATGCACTGACACCAAGTAACAAAGACAGGCAATTACACCAAGTAAAAATGACCTACACTTACACCAAGTATTTTGACATACACTGACACCAAGTAACAAAGACATGCAGTGAGACCCATTAACACAAACATACACTGATACACAGTAACACAGACACACACTTACACCAAGTAACAAAGACATACACTGACACCAAGTCACAAAGACACACACTGACACCCAGTAACAAAGACAAACACTGACACCAAGTCACAAAGACATAAACTGATGCCCAGTAACACAGACACACACTAACACCAAGTAACTCAGACATACATTGACACCAAGTAACAAAGACATACACTGATACCCAGTAACACAGAGACACAATTACACCTAGTAACAAAGACAGACTCTGATACCCAGTAACACAGAGACACACTAACACCAAGTAACAAAGACACACACTGACACCCAGTGACAAAGACATACACTGACACCCAGTAACACAGACACACACTTACACCAAGTAACAAAGACATACACTGACACCCAGTAACAAAGACATACACTGACACCCAGTAACACAGACACACACGGACACCAAGTAACACAGACACACACTGATACCCAGTAACACAGGCACACACTGCCCGGGGGCGCTGGGGTGGGGGGGGGGGGGGGGGGGCACATTGGCGCAGTGGTTAGCACCGCAGCCTCACTGCTCCAGGGACCCGGGTTCGATTCTGGGTACTGCCTGTGCGGAGGTTGCAAGTTCTCCCTGTGTCTGCGTGGGTTTCCTCTGGGTGCTCCGGTTCCTCCCACATGCCAAAGTCTTGCAGGTTGATAGGTTAATTGGCCATCATAAATTGCCCCTAGTATAGGTAGTTGGTAGGGAAATATATAGGGACAGGTGGGGATGTGATAGGAATACGGGATTAGTGTAGGATTTGTATAAATGGGTGGTTGATGGTCGGCACAGACTCGGTGGGCCGAAGGGCCTGTTAAGGTGCTGTATCTCGAAACTAAACTATATACTGACACCTAGTGTCACAGATTCACACTGACACCCAGTAACACAAACAATCACACACTGACACCCAGTAACACAGAGAAACACTGATAAACAGTAACAAAGACATACACTGACACCAAGTAACACAGACACACACTGACACCCAGTAACAAAGACATACACTGAAACAAAGGCACAAAGACGTACACTGATACTAAGTCACAAAGAAATACACTGATACCCAGTAACGCAGACACACACTGACACCAAGTAACAAAGACATGCACTGACACCAAGTAACAAAGACACACACTTACACCAAGTAACAAAGACAGACAATTACACCGAGTAGCAAAGACATAGACTGACACCAAGTATTTTGACACACACTGACACCAAGTAACAAAGACATGCACTGATACCCAGTAACACAGACACACACTTACGCCAAGTAACAAAGACATGCACTGACATCAAGTCACAAAGACACACACGGACACCCAGTAACAAAGACATACACTGACATCAAGTCACAAAGACATACACTGATACCCAGTAACACAGACACACACTTACACCAAGTAACACAGACATACACTGACACCCTGTAACACAGACATACACTGACACCCAGTAACAAAGACATACACTGACACCCAGTAACACAGAAACACACGGACACCAAGTAACAAAGACACACACTTACACCAAGTAACACAGACACACACTGACACCCAGTAACACAGACACACACTGACACCCAGTAACACAGACATACACTGACACCAAGTAACAAAGACATACACCGATACCCAGTAACACAGGCACACACTGTGGCGGGGGGGGGGGGGGGCACATTGGCGCAGTGGTTTGCACCGCAGCCTCACAGCTCCAGGGACCCGGGTTCGATTCTGGGTACTGCCTGTGCCGAGTTTGCAAGTTCTCCCTGTGTTTGCGTGGGTTTCCTCCCGGTGCTCCGGTTTCCTCCCACATGCCAAAGACTTGCAGGTTGATCGGTTAATTGGCCATCATAAATTGCCCCTAGTATAGGTAGGTGGTAGGGAAATATATAGGGACAGGTGGGGATGTGATAGGAATACGGGATTAGTGTAGGATTAGTGTAAATGGGTGGTTGATGGTCGGCACAGACTCGGTGGGCCGAAGGGCCTGTTTAAGTGCTGTTTCTCGAAACTAAAATAAATACTCACACCTAGTGTCACAGACACACACTGACACCCAGTAACACAAACAAACACACACTGACACCCAGTAACACACAGAAACACTGATACACTGTAACAAAGACATACACTGACACCAAGGAACACAGACACACACTGACACCCAGTAAAAAAGACATACACTGACACCAAGTCACAAAGACATACACTGATAGCAAGTCACAAAGACATAAACTGATGCCCAGTAACACAGACACTCACTGACACCAAGTAACAAAGACATACACTGACACCTAGTAACAAAGACATGCACTGACACCAAGTCACACAGACACACACTGACACCCAGTAAAAAAGACATACACTGACACCATGTAACAAAGACATTCACTGATACCAAGTAACAAAGAAATACACTGATACCCAGTAACACAGACACACACTTGCACCAAGTAACTCAGACATACAATGACACCAAGTAACGAAGACATGCACTGATACCCAGTAACACAGACACACACTTACACCAAGTAAAAAAGACAGACAATGATACCCAGTAACACAGACACACACTAACACCAAGTAACAAAGACATACACTGACACCCAGTAACAAAGACATACTCTGACACCCAGTAACACAGACACACACGGACACCAAGTAACAAAGACACACACTTACACCAAGTAACAAAGACACACATTAACACCCAGTAACACAAACAAACACACTGACACCAAGTGACACAGACATACACTGATACCCAGTAACACAGGCACACAATGCCGGGGGGCGGGTGGGGGGGGGGGGCACATTGGCGCAGTGGTCCGCACCGCAGCCTCACAGCTCCAGGGACACGGGTTAGATTCTGGGTGCTGCCTGTGCGGAGTTTGCAAGGTCTCCCTGTGTCTGCGTGGGTTTCCTCCCATGCTCCGGTTTCCTCACACATGCCAAAGACTTGCAGGTTGATAGGTTAATTGGCCATCATAAATTGCCCCTTGTATAGGTACGTGGTAGGGAAATATCTAGGGATAGGTGGGGATGTGATAGGAATACAGGATTAGTGTAGGATTAGTATAAATGGGTTGTTGATGGGCGGCACAGACACGGTGGGCCGAAGGGCCGTTTTAAGTGCTGTATCTCTAAATTAAACTAAATACTGACACCTAGTGTCACAGACAAACACTGACACCCAGTAACACAAACAAACAGACACTGACACCCAGTAACACGGAGAAACACTGAGACACAGTAACAAAGACATACACTGACACCAAGTAACACAGACACACACTGAGACCCAGTAAAAAAGACATACACTGACACCAAGTCACAAAGACATACACTGATACCAAGTCACAAAGACATACACTTACACCAAGTAACACAGACATACACTGACACCAAGTAACAAAGACAGACAATTACCCCAAGTAACAAAGACATACACCTACACCAAGTAACAAAGACATACACTGATACCCAGTAACGCAGACACACGCTTACACCCAGTAACACAGACACACACTGACACCAGGTAACAAAGACATACACTGATAGCAAGTCACAAAGACATACACTGATGCCCAGTAACACAGACACACACTGACACCAAGACACAAAGACATACACTGACACCAAGTAACAAAGACATACACTTACACCAAGTAACAAAGACACACACTCACACCAAGTCACAAAGACATACACTGACACCAAGTAACAAAGACATACACTTACACCAAGTAACAAAGACATACACTTACACCAGGTAACACAGACACACACTGACACCCAGTAAAACAGAGAAACACCGATACACAGTAACAAAGACAGACACTGACACCAAGTAACACATGTACACACTGACACCCAGTAAAAAAGACATACACTGACACGAAGTCACGAAGACATACACTGATACCAAGTCACAAAGTCATCCACTGATGCCCAGTAACACAGACACACACAGACACCAAGTAACTAAGACATACACTGACACCAAGTAACAAAGACATACACTTACACCAAGTAACAAAGACATACTCTTACACCAGGTAACACAGACATACACTGACACCAAGTAACAAAGACAGACAATTACAACAAGTAACAAAGACATACACTTACACCAAATATTTTGACATACACTGACACCAAGTAACAAAGACATACACTGATACCCAGTAACACAGCCACACACTTACATCAAGTAACAGACACACACTGACACCAAGTAACAAAGACATGCACTGATACCCAGTAACACAAACACACACTTACACCAAGTAAACAAGACAGACACTGATAACCAGTAACACAGACACACACTTACACCAAGTAAAAAGACAGACACTGATACCCAGTAACACAGACACACACTTACTCCAAGTAACAAAGACATACACTGACACCCAGTAACAAAGACATACACTGACACCCAGTAACACAGACACACACGGACACCAAGTGACAAAGACACACACTTACACCAAGTAACACAGGCACACACTGACACCCAGTAACACAAACAAACACATTGACACCAAGTAACATAGACATACACTGACACCAAGTCACAAAGACATACACTGATACCAAGTCACAAATACATGCACTGACGCCCAGTAACACAGACACACACTGACACCAAGTCACAAAGACATACACTGACACCAAGAAACAAAGATATACACTTTCACCAAGTAACAAAGACAGACACTTACACCAAGTGCACAGACACACAGTGAAACCCAGTAACACAAACAAACACACTGAGACCAAGTAACACAGACATACACTGACACCAAGTAACAAAGACATGCACTGATACCCAGTAACACAGACACACACTTACACCAAGTAAAAAGACAGACACTGATATCCAGTAACACAGACACACACTTACACCCAGTAACAAAGACATACACTGACACCCAGTAACACAGACACACACGGACACCAAGTTACAAAGACACACACTTACAGCAAGTAACACAGACACACACTGACACCCAGTAACACAAACAAACACACTGACACCAAGTAACATAGACATACACTGACACCAAGTCACAAAGACATACACTGATACCAAGTCACAAATACATGCACTGACGCCCAGTAACACAGACACACACTGACACCAGGTCACAAAGACATACACTGACACCAAGTAACAAAATATACACTTACACCAAGTAACAAAGACACACACTTACACCAAGTAACACAGACATACAATGACACCAAGTAACAAAGACAGACAATTACACCAAGTAACAAAGACATACACTTACACCACGTATTTTGACATACACTGACACCAAGTAACAAAGACATACACTGATACCCAGTAACACAGACACACACTTACACCAAGTAACACAGACACACACTTACACCAAGTAAAAAAGACAGACACTGATACCCAGTAACACAGACACACACTTACACCAAGTAACAAAGACATACACTGACACCCAGTAACAAAGACATACACTGACACCCAGTAACACAGACACCCACGGACACCAAGTAACAAAGACACACACTTCCACCAAGTAACACAGACACACATTGACTCCCAGTAACACAAACAAACACACTGACACCAAGTAACACAGACATACACTGACACCAAGTAACAAAGACATACACTGATACCCAGTAACACAGGCACACACGGACACCAAGTAACAAAGACACACACTTACACCAAGTAACACAGATGCACACTGACACCCAGTAACACAAACAAAGACACAGAGTTACACCAAGTAACACAGACACACACTGACACCCAGTAACACAGACACACACTTCCACCCATTAACACAGACACACACGAACACCAAGTAACAAAGACACACACTTACACCAAGTAACACAGACGCACACTGATACCCAGTAACACCAACAAAGAAACTGACACCAAGTAACACAGACATACACTGATACCCAGTAACACAGGCACACGTTGGGGGGGGGGGGGGGTTGGAGGGGGGGGGGTTGAAGGGGGGGTGGGGGGGGGAGGCACATTGTCGCACTGGTTAGCACCGCAGCCTCACAGCTCCAGGGACCCGGGTTCGATTCTGGGTACTGCCTGTGCGGAGTTTGCAAGTTCTCCCTGTGTCTGCGTGAGTTTCCTCCGGGTGCTCCGGTTTCCTCCCACATGCCAAACACTTGCAGGTTGATAGGTTAATTGGCTATCATAAATTGCCCCTAGTATAGGCAGGTGGTAGGGAAATATATAGGGACAGGTGGGGATGTGATAGGAATACGGGATTAGTGTAGCATTATTATAAATTAGTGGTTGATGGTCGGCACAGACTCGGTGGGCCGAAAGGCCTGTTAAAGTGCTGTATCACCCAGTAACACAGACGCACACTAACACCAAGTAACAAAGACATACACTGACACCAAGTCACAAAGACACACACTGACACCCAGTAACAAAGACATACACTGACACCAAGTAACAAAGACATACACTGATACCCGGTAACACAGACACACACTTACACCAATTAACAAAGACACAGACACTGATACCCAGTATCACAGACACACACTTGCACCAAGTAACAAAGACATACACTGACACCAAGTCTCAAAGAAACACACTGACACCCAGTAACAAAGTCATATACTGACACAAAGTCACAAAGACATACACTGATACCCAGGAACACAGACACACACTGATACCCAGTAACACAGGCACACGTTGGGGGGAGGGGTGGGGGGGTCACATTGGCGCAGTGGTTAGCACCGCAGCCTCACAGCTCCAGGGACCCGGGTTCGATTCTGGGTACTGCCTGTGCGGAGTTTGCAAGTTCTGCCTGTGTCTGCGTGGGTTTCCTCCGGGTGCTCCGGTTTCCTCCCACATGCCAAAGACTTGCAGGTAGATAGGTTAATTGGCCATCATAAATTGCCCCTAGTATAGGCAGGTGGTAGGGAAATATATAGGGACAGTTGGGGATGTGATTGGAATACGGGATTACTGTAGGATTATTATAAATGGGTGGTTGATGGTCGGCACAGACTCGGTGGGCCGAAGGGCCTGTCAAAGTGCTGTTTCTCGAAACTAAACTAAATACTGACACCTAGTGTCACAGATAAACACTGACACCCAGTGACACAAACAAACACACACTGACATGCAGTAACACAGAGAAACAATAATAAACAGTAACAAAGACATACACTGACACCAAAAACAAAGACATGCACTGATACGCAGACACACACTGACACCAAGTAACACAGACATACACTGACACCAAGTTAGAAAAACACACTGACCCCCAGTAAAACAGACACACACTGACCCCCAGTAACACAGACATACAATGACACCAAGTCACAAAGACAGACACTGACACCCAGTCACAAAGACATACACTGACACCAAGTCACAAAGACATACACTGATACACAGACACACACTTACACCAAGTAACACAGACATACACTTACACCAAGTAACAAAGACAGACACTGATACCCAGTATCACAGACACACACTTGCATCAAGTAACAAAGACATACACTGACACCAAGTCACAAAGACATACACTGATACCCAGTAACACAGACACACACTGACACCCAGTCACAAAGACATACACTGATACCAAGTCACAAAGACATACACTGATACCCAGTAACACAGACACTCACTGACACCCAGTAACAAAGACATACACTGATACCAAGTCACAAAGACATACACTGATACCCAGTAACACAGGCACACGTTGGGGGGAGGGGGGGGGCACATTGGCGCAGTGGTTAGCACCGCAGCCTCACAGCTCCAGGGACCCGGGTTAGATTTGGTTACTGCCTGTGCGGAGTTTGCAAGTTCTCCCTGTGTCTGCGTGGGTTTCCTCCGGGTGCTCCGGTTTCCTCCCACATGCCAAAGACTTGCAGGTTGATATCATAATTGGCCATCATAAATTGCCCCTAGTATAGGCAGGTGGTAGGGATATATATAGGGACAGGTGGGGATGTGATAGGAATACAGGATTAGTGTAGGATTATTATAAATTGGTGGTTGACGGTCGGCACAGACTCGGTGGGCCGAAAGGCCTGTTAAAGTGCTGTATCTCTAAACTAAACTAAATACTGACACCTAGTGTCTCAGATAAACACTGACACCCAGTGACACAAACAAACACACACTGACATGCAGTGACACAGAGAAACACTAACAAACAGTAACAAAGACATACACTGACACCAAGTCACAAACACAAACACTGACACCAAGTAACAAAGACATACACTTACACCAAGTAACAAAGACATGCACTGATGCACAGGCACACACTTACACCAAGTAACACAGACATACACTGACACCCAGTTAGAAACACACACTGACCCCCAGTAAAACAGACACACACTGACCCCCAGTAACACAGACATACACTGACACCAAGTCACAAAGACAAAAACTGATACCCAGTAACACAGACACACACTAACACCAAGTAACTCAGACATACACTGACACCAAGTAACAAAGACATACACTGACACCCAGTTACACAGACACACACTTACACCTAGTAACAAAGACAGACACTGATACCCAGTAACACAGACACACACTAACGCCAAGTAACTCAGACATACACTGAGAACAAGTAACAAAGACATACACTGATACCCAGTTACACAGACACACACTTACACCTAGTAACAAAGACAGACACTGATACCCAGTAACAAGGACACACACTTGCTTCAAGTAACAAAGACATACACTGACACCAAGTCACAAAGACACACACTGACACCCAGTAACAAAGACATACACTGACACCAAGTCACTAAGACATACACTGATACCCAGGAACACAGACACACACTGACACCCAGTAACAAAGACATACACTGATACCAAGTCACAAAGACATACACTGACACCCAGTAACACAGACACACACTGACACCCAGTAACAAAGACATACACTGATACCAAGTCACAAAGACATACACTGATACCCAGTAACAGAGACACTCACTGACACCCAGTAACAAAGACATACAATGATACTAAGTCACAAGGACATACACTGATACCCAGTAACACAGAGACACACTGACACCAAGTAACAAAGACATACACTGACACCAAGTAACAAAGGCAGACACTTACACCAAGTAACAAAGACACACACTTACACCAAGTAACACAGACATACACTGTCACCAAGTAACAAAGACATACATTGACACCAAGTAACAAAGACATGCACTTACACCAAGTAACAAAGACATACACTGATACCAATTAACACAAACATACACTGATTCCCAGTAACACAGACACACACTTACACCAAGTAACAAATACATACACTGACACCAAGTCACAAAGACACACACTGACACCAAGTAACAAAGACATACACTGATACCCAGTAACACAGACACACACTAACACCAAGTAACTCAGACATACACTGACACCAAGTAACAAAGACATAAACTGATGCCCAGTAACACAGACACACACTTACACCAAGTAACGAAGACATACACTGACACCCAGTAACAAAGACACACACTTACATCAAGTAACACAGACACACACGGACACCCAGTAACAAAGACACAGACTTTCACCAAGTAACACAGACACACACTGACACCCAGTAACACAGACACACACTTACACCCATTAACACAGACGCACACTGACACCCAGTAACACAAACAAAGACACTGACACCAAGTAACACAGACATACACTGACACCAAGTAACAAAGACATACACTGATACCCAGTAACACAGGCACACGTTGGGGGGGGGAGCGGGTGGGGGGCACATTGGCGCAGTGGTTAGCACCGCAGCCTCACAGCTCCAGGGACCCGGATTCGATTCTGGGTACTGCCTGTGCGGAGTTTGCAAGTTCTCCCTGTGTCTGCGTGGGTTTCCTCCGGGTGCTCCGTTTTCCTCCCACATGCCAAAGACTTGCAGGTTAATAGGTTAATTGGCCATCATAAATTGCCCCTGACATAGGCAGGTGGTATGGAAATATATAGGGACAGGTGGGGATGTGACAGGAATACGGGATTAGTGTAGGATTATTATAAATGGGTGGTTGATGGTCGGCACAGACTCGGTGGGCCGAATGGCCTGTTAAAGTGCTGTATCTCTAAACTAAACTAAATACTGACACCTAGTGTCACAGATAAGCACTGACACCCAGTGACACAAACAAACACACACTGACAAGCATTAACACAGAGAAACACTAATAAACAGTAACAAAGACATTCACTGATACCAAGTCACAAACACATACACTGACACCAAGTAACAAAGACATACACTGACACCAAGTAACAAAGACATACACTGATACAAAGGCACACACTTACACCATGTAACACAGACATACACTGACACCCAGTTAGAAACACACACTGACCCCCTGTAAAACAGACACACACTGACCCCCGGTAACACAGACATACACTGACACCAAGTCATAAAGACACACACTGACACCCAGTATCAAAGACATACGCTGACGCCAAGTCACAAATTCATACACTAATACACAGACACACACTTCCACCTAGTAACACAGACATACACTGACACCAAGTAACAAAGACATACACTGATACCCAGTATCACAGACACACACTTGCACCAAGTAACAAAGACATACACTGACACCAAGTAACAAAGACACACACTGATACCCAGGAACACAGACAAACACTGACACCCAGTAACAAAGACATACACTGATACCAAGTCACAAAGACATACACTGATACCCAGTAACACAGACACACACTGACACCCAGTAACAAAGACATACACTGATACCCAGTAACACAGACACTAACTGACACCCAGTAACAAAAACATACATTGATACCAAGTCACAAAGACATGTCCTGACACCAAGTAACAAAGACATGCACTTACACCAAGTAACAAAGACAGACAATTACACCAAGTAAAAATGACCTACACTTACACCAAGTATTTTGACATACACTGACACCAAGTAACAAAGACATGCAGTGAGACCCATTAACACAAACATACACTGATACACAGTAACACAGACACACACTTCGACCAAGTAACAAAGACATACACTGACACCAAGTCACAAAGACACACACTGACACCCAGTAACAAAGACAAACACTGACACCAAGTCACAAAGACATAAACTGATGCCCAGTAACACAGACACACACTAACACCAAGTAACTCAGACATACATTGACACCAAGTAACAAAGACATACACTGAAACCCAGTAACACAGAGACACACTAACACCAAGTAACAAAGACACACACTGACACCCAGTGACAAAGACATACACTGACACCCAGTAACACAGACACACACTTACACCAAGTAACAAAGACATACACTGACACCCAGTAACAAAGACATACACTGACACCCAGTAACACAGACACACACGGACACCAAGTAACACAGACACACACTGATACCCAGTAACACAGGCACACACTGCCCGGGGGCGCTGGGGTGGGGGGGGCACATTGGCGCAGTGGTTAGCACCGCAGCCTCACAGCTCCAGGGACCCGGGTTCGATTCTGGGTACTGCCTGTGCGGAGTTTGCAAGTTCTCCCTGTGTCTGCGTGGGTTTCCTCAGGGTGCTCCGGTTTCCTCCCACATGCCAAAGACTTGCAGGTTGACAGGTTAATTGGCCATCATAAATTGCCCCTAGTATAGGCAGGTGGCAGCGAAATATATAGGGACAGGTGGGGATGTGATAGGAATACGGGATTAGTGTAGGATTATTATAAATGGGTGGTTGATGGTCGGCACAGACTCGGTGGGCCGAAAGGCCTGTGAAAGTGCTGCGTCTCGAAACTAAACTAAATACTGACACCTAATGTCACAGATAAACACTGACACCCAGTAACACAAACAAAGACACTGACACCAAGTAACACAGACATACACTGACATCAAGTAACAAAGACATACACTGATACCCAGTAACACAGGCACACGTTGGGGGGGAGCGGGTGGGGGCACATTGGCGCAGTGGTTAGCACCGCAGCCTCAAAGCTCCAGGGACCCGGATTCGATTCTGGGTACTGCCTGTGTGGAGTTTGCAAGTTCTCCCTGTGTCTGCGTGGGTTACCTCCGGGTGCTCCGTTTTCCTCCCACATGCCAAAGACTTGCAGGTTGATAGGTTAATTGGCCATCATAAATTGCCCCTGATATAGGCATGTGGTATGGAAATATTTCGGGACAGGTGGGGATGTGATAGGAATACGGGATTAGTGTAGGATTATTATAAATAGGTGGTTGATGGTCGGCACAGACTCGGTGGGCCGAAAGGCCTGTTAAAGTGCTGTATCTCGAAACTAAACTAAATACTGACACCTAGTGTCACAGATAAACACTGACACACAGTGACACAAACAAACACACACTGACAAGCATTAACACAGAGAAACACTAATAAACAGTAACAAAGACATACACTGATACCAAGTCACAAACACATACACTGACACCAAGTAACAAAGACATACACTTACACCAAGTAACAAAGACATACACTGATACACAGGCGCACACTTACACCATGTAACACAGACATACACTGACACCCAGTTAGAAACACACACTGACCCCCAGTAAAAC
The DNA here is from genome assembly GCF_036365525.1 of Heterodontus francisci. NCBI lineage: Eukaryota > Metazoa > Chordata > Chondrichthyes > Heterodontiformes > Heterodontidae > Heterodontus > Heterodontus francisci. The sequence continues at coordinate 2,132,937 of NW_027140794.1, forward strand.
AGACACACACTGACCCCCGGTAACACAGACATACACTGGCACCAAGTCATAAAGACACACACTGACACCCAGTATCAAAGACATACGCTGACACCAAGTCACAAATTCATACACTAATACACAGACACACACTTACACCTAGTAACACAGACATACACTGACACCAAGTCACAAAGACATACACTGATACCCAGTATCACAGACACACACTTGCACCAAGTAACAAAGACATACAATGACACCAAGTAACAAAGACACACACTGACACCCAGTAACAAAGACATACACTGACACCAAGTCACAAAGACATACAGTGATACCCAGGAACACAGACACACACTGAAACCTAGTAACAAAGACATACACTGATACCAAGTCACAAAGACATACACTGATACCCAGTAACACAGACACACACTGACACCCAGTAACAAAGACGTACACTGATACCCAGTAACACAGACACAAACTGACACCCAGTAACAAAGACATACACTGATACCAAGTCACAAAGACATACACTGATACCCAGTAACACAGACACACACTGACACCAAGTAAACAAGACATACACTTGCACCAAGTAACAAAGATATACACTGACACCAAGTAACAAAGACAAACAATTACACCAAGTAACAAAGACATACACTGACACCAAGTAACAAAGATATACACTTACACCACGTAACAAAGACAGACAATTACACCAAGTAAAAAAGACATACACTTACACCAAGTATTTTGACATACACCGACACCAAGTAACAAAGACATACAGTGAGACCCATTAACACAAACATACACTGATACACAGTAACACAGACACACACTTACACCAAGTAACCAAGACATACACTGACACCAAGTCACAAAGACACACACTGACACCCAGTAACAAAGACAAACACTGACACCAAGTCACAAAGACATAAACTGATGCCTAGTAACACATACACACACAAACACCAAGTAACTCAGACATACATTGACACCAAGTAACAAAGACATACACTGATACCCAGTAACACAGACACACACTTACACCTAGTAACAAAGACAGACACTGATACCCAGGAACACAGACATACCCTGACACCAAGTATCAATGACATACACTGACACCAAGAAACATAGACATACACAGACAACAAGTAACAAAGACAGACACTGATACCCAGTAACACAGACGCACACTTACACCAAGTAACAAACACACACACTGATACCCAGCAACACGGACACACACTGACACCCAGTAACAAAGACAGACACTGACACCAAGTAACAAAGACATACACTGACACCAATTAACAAAGACATACACTGATACCCAGTAACACAGACGCACACTTACACCAAGTAACAAAGATTTACACTGACACCAAGTCACAAAGACTTACACTGACACCAAGTCATAAAGACATACACTTACACCAAGTAACAAAGACATATACTGATACCCAGTAACACAGACAGATACTTACACCAAGTAACAAAGACAAACACTGATACCCAGTAACACAGACACACACTTGCACCAAGTAACAAAGACATACACTGACACCAAGTAACAAAGACATAGAGTTACACCAAGTAACACAGACATACACTGACACCAAGTAACTAAGACATACACTTACACCAAGTAACAAAGACATACACTGATACCCAGTAACACAGACACACACTTACACCAAGTAACACAGACACACACTTACATCAAGTAACAAAGACATCCACTTACACCATGTACAAAGACATACACTGAGACCAAGCAACAAAGACATACAATGATACCCAGTATCACAGACACGCACAGACACCCAGTAACAAAGACATACACTGACAACAAGTAACAAAGACAGACACTGATACCCAGTAACACAGACACACACTTACACCAAGTAACAAGGACATAAACTGATACCCAGTAACACAGACACACACTGACACCACGTAACAAAGACATGCACTGACACAAAGTAACAAAGACATACACTTACACCAAGTAACAAAGACATACACTGACACCAAGTAACAAAGACATACACTGATACCCAATAACACAGACACACACTTACACCAAGTATCAAAGACATACACTGATACCCAATAACACAGACACACACTTACACCAACTAACACAGTCATACACTGACACAAAGTAACAAAGACATACACTGACACCCAGGAACACAGATACACACTGATACCCAGTAACACAGACACGCACTTACACCAAGTCACAAAGACAAACACTGACACACAGTAACAAAGACAAGCACTGACGGCCAGTAACAAAGACACACACTGACACCAAGTAACAAAAACGTACACTGATACCCAGTAACACAGACACACACTTACACCAAGTTACAAAGACATACACTGACACCAATTAACAAAGACATACACTTTTACCCAGTAACAAAGACACACACTTACACCAAGTAACAAAGAAATACACAGACACCAAGTAACAAAGACATACACTGATACCCAATAACACAGACACACACTTACACCAAGTAACACAGACATACATAGATACCCAGTTACACAGACACACACTTACACCAAGTAGCACAGACACACACAGACACCAAGTAACATAGACGTACAATGATACCCAGTAACACAGAGACACACTTACACCAAGTAACAAAGACATACACTGATACCCAGTAACACAGACACACACTTACACCAATTAACAAAGACATACACTGATACTCAGTTACACAGACACGCACGGATACCAAGTAACAAAGGCATACACTGACACACAGTAACAAAGACATACACTTACCCAGTAACACAGACACAAACGGATACCACGTAACAAAGACATACACTGACACCAAGTAACAAAGACATACACTGACACCAAGTAACAAAGACAGACACTGACACCAAGTAACAAAGACATACACTGATAACCAGTAACACAGACAAACACTTACAACAAGTAACAAAGACAGACAAAGACACCAAGAAACAAAGACATGCACTTACACCAAGGAAAACAGACATACACTGAACCAAGTAACAAAGACACACACTCACACCAAGTACACAGACATACACTGACACCAAGTAACAAAGACATACACTGACAGCCAGTAACACAGACACACACTTACACCAAGTAACAAAGACATACACTGATACTCAGTTACACAGACACACACTTACACCAAGTAACACAGACATACACTGACACCAAGTAACAAAGACATACACTGATACCCAGTAACACAGACACACACTTACACCAAGTAACAATGACTGACACTGATCCCCAGTAACACATGCAAACTCTTACACCAAGTCATAAAGACATACACTGACACCAAGTAACAAAGACATACACTCATACCCAGTAACAAAGACACACAGTGACACCAAGTAACAAAGGCACACTCTGACACCAAGTAACAAAGACATACACTGATACCCAGTAACACAGACAGACACTTACACCAAGTAACAAAGACATACACTGACACCAAGTAACAAAGACATGCACTGATACCCAGTAATACAGACACACACTTACTCCAAGTAACAAAGACATACACTGATACTCAGTTACACAGACACACACTTACACCAAGTAACAAAGACATACACTGACACCAAGTAACAAAGGCATACACTGACACCCAGTAACAAAGACATACACTGACACCCAGTAACACAGGAACACACGGACACCAAGTAACAAAGACATACACTGACACCCATTAACAAAAACATACACTGACACCCAGTAACACAGACACACGCTTACACCAAGTAACAAAGACATACACTGACACCAAGTAACAAACACATACACTTACACCAAGTAACAAAGACATACACTGACACCAAGTAACAAAGACATACACTGATAACCAGTAACACAGACACACACTTACACCAAGTAACAAAGACAGACAAAGACACCAAGTAACAAAGACATACACTTACACCAAGTAAAACAGACATACACTGAACCAAGTAACAAAGACATACACTGACACCCAGTAACACAGACACACACTTACACCAAGTAACAAAGACATACACTGATACTCAGTTACACAGACACACACTTACACCAAGTAACACAGACATACACTGACACCAAGAAACGAAGACATACACTGATACCCAGTAACACAGACACACACTTAAACCAAGTAAAAATGATTGACACTGATACCCAGTAACACATGCAAAGACTTACACCAAGTCAAAAAGACATACACTGACACCCAGTAACAAAGACATACACTGATACCCAGTAACAAAGACACACAGACACCAAGTAACAAAGGCACACTCTGACACCAAGTAACAAAGACATACACTGATACCCAGTAACACAGACACACAATGACACCAAGTAACAAAGGCACACTCTGACACCAAGAAACAAATACATACACTGATACCCAGTAACACAGACACACACTTACACCAAGTAAAAATGATTGACACTGATACCCAGTAACACATGCAAACACTGACACCAAGTCAGAAAGACTTACACTGACACCCAGTAACAAAGACATACACTGATACCCAGTAACAAAGACACACAATGACACCAAGTAACAAAGGCACACTCTGACACCAAGTAACAAAGACATACACTGATACCCAGTAACACAGACAGACACTTACACCAAGTAACAAAGACATACACTGACACCAAGTAACAAAGACATACACTGATACCCAGTAACACAGACACACACTTACACCAAGTAACAAAGACATACACTGATACTCAGTTACACAGACACACACTTACACCAAGTAACAAAGACATACACTGACACCAAGTAACAAAGGCATACACTGTCACCCAGTAACGAAGACATACACTGACACCCAGTAACACAGAAACACACGGACACCAAGTAACAAAGACAGACACTGACACCCATTAACACAGACACACGCTTACACCAAGTGACAAAGACATACATTGATACCAAGTAACAAAGACATACACTGACACCAAGTTACAAAGACATATACTGGTACCCAGTAACACAGACACACACTTACACCAAGTAACAAAGACATACACTGATACCCAGTAACACAGACACACACTTACACCAAGTAACAAAGACAGACAAAGACACCAAGTAACAAAGACATACACTGACACCAAGTAACACAGACATACACTGAACCAAGTAACAAAGACACACACTTACACCAAGTACACAGACATACACTGACACCAAGTAACAAAGACATACACTGACACCCAGTAACACAGACACACACTTACACCAAGCAACAAAGACATACACTGATACTCAGTAACACAGACACACACTTACACCAAGTAACAAAGACAGACAAAGACACCAAGTAACAAAGACATACACTTACACCAAGTAACACAGACATACACTGAACCAAGTAACAAAGACACACACTTACACCAAGTACACAGACATACACTGACACCAAGTAACAAAGACATACACTGACACCCAGTAACACAGACACACACTTACACCAAGCAACAAAGACATACACTGATACTCAGTTACACAGACACACACTTACACCAAGTCACAAAGACATACACTGACACCCAGTAACAAAGACATACACTGACACCCAGTAACAAAGACATGCACTGATACCCAGTAACAAAGACACACAATGACACCAAGTAACAAAGGCACACTCTGACACCAAGTAACAAAGACATACACTGATACCCAGTAACACAGACAGACACTTACACCAAGTAACAAAGACATGCACTGATACCCAGTAACACACACACACTTACACCAAGTAACAAAGACATAAACTGATACTCAGTTACACAGACACACACTTACACCAAGTAACAAAGACATACACTGACACCCAGTAACAAAGGCATACACTGACACCCAGTAACAAAGACATACACTGACACCCAGTAACAAAGACATACACTGACACCCAGTAACACAGGCACACACGGACACCAAGTAACAAAGACATACACTGACACCCATTAACAAAAACATACACTGACACACAGTAACACAGACACACGCTTACCCTAGTAACAAAGACATACACTGACACCAAGTAACAAAAACATGCACTGACACCAAGTAACAAAGACACACATTTACACCAAGTAACAAAGACAGAAACTGATACCCAGTAACACAGACACACACTTACACCAAGTAACAAAGACATAAACTGATACTCAGTTACACAGACACACACTTACACCAAGTAACAAAGACATACACTGACACCCAGTAACACAGACACACACGGACACCAAGTAACACAGACACACACTGATACCCAGTAACACAGGCACACACTGCCCGGGGGCGCTGGGGTGGGGGGGGGGGGCACATTGGCGCAGTGGTTAGCACCGCAGCCTCACTGCTCCAGGGACCCGGGTTCGATTCTGGGTACTGCCTGTGCGGAGTTTGCAAGTTCTCCCTGTGTCTGCGTGGGTTTCCTCTGGGTGCTCCGGTTTCTCCCACATGCCAAAGTCTTGCAGGTTGATAGGTTAATTGGCCATCATAAATTGCCCCTAGTATAGGTAGTTGGTAGGGAAATATATAGGGACAGGTGGGGATGTGATAGGAATACGGGATTAGTGTAGGATTTGTATAAATGGGTGGTTGATGGTCGGCACAGACTCGGTGGGCCGAAGGGCCTGTTAAGGTGCTGTATCTCGAAACTAAACTATATACTGACACCTAGTGTCACAGATTCACACTGACACCCAGTAACACAAACAATCACACACTGACACCCAGTAACACAGAGAAACACTGATAAACAGTAACAAAGACATACACTGACACCAAGTAACACAGACACACACTGACACCCAGTAACAAAGACATACACTGAAACAAAGGCACAAAGACGTACACTGATACTAAGTCACAAAGAAATACACTGATACCCAGTAACGCAGACACACACTGACACCAAGTAACAAAGACATGCACTGACACCAAGTAACAAAGACACACACTTACACCAAGTAACAAAGACAGACAATTACACCGAGTAGCAAAGACATAGACTGACACCAAGTATTTTGACACACACTGACACCAAGTAACAAAGACATGCACTGATACCCAGTAACACAGACACACACTTACGCCAAGTAACAAAGACATGCACTGACATCAAGTCACAAAGACACACACGGACACCCAGTAACAAAGACATACACTGACATCAAGTCACAAAGACATACACTGATACCCAGTAACACAGACACACACTTACACCAAGTAACACAGACATACACTGACACCCTGTAACACAGACATACACTGACACCCAGTAACAAAGACATACACTGACACCCAGTAACACAGACACACACGGACACCAAGTAACAAAGACACACACTTACACCAAGTAACACAGACACACACTGACACCCAGTAACACAGACACACACTGACACCCAGTAACACAGACATACACTGACACCAAGTAACAAAGACATACACCGATACCCAGTAACACATGCACACACTGTGGCGGGGGGGGGGGGGGGCACATTGGCGCAGTGGTTTGCACCGCAGCCTCACAGCTCCAGGGACCCGGGTTCGATTCTGGGTACTGCCTGTGCCGAGTTTGCAAGTTCTCCCTGTGTTTGCGTGGGTTTCCTCCCGGTGCTCCGGTTTCCTCCCACATGCCAAAGACTTGCAGGTTGATCGGTTAATTGGCCATCATAAATTGCCCCTAGTATAGGTAGGTGGTAGGGAAATATATAGGGATAGGTGGGGATGTGATAGGAATACGGGATTCGTGTAGGATTAGTGTAAATGGGTGGTTGATGGTCGGCACAGACTCGGTGGGCCGAAGGGCCTGTTTAAGTGCTGTTTCTCGAAACTAAAATAAATACTCACACCTAGTGTCACAGACACACACTGACACCCAGTAACACAAACAAACACACACTGACACCCAGTAACACACAGAAACACTGATACACTGTAACAAAGACATACACTGACACCCAGTAACAAAGACATACACTGACACCCAGTAACACAGACACACACGGACACCAAGTAACAAAGACACACACTTACACCAAGTAACACAGACACACACTGACACCCAGTAACACAGACACACACTGACACCCAGTAACACAGACATACACTGACACCAAGTAACGAAGACATACACTGATACCCAGTAACACAGACACACACTTACACCAAGTAAAAATGATTGACACTGATACCCAGTAACACATGCAAACACTGACACCAAGTCAGAAAGACTTACGCTGACACCCAGTAACAAAGACATACACTGATACCCAGTAACAAAGACACACAATGACACCAAGTAACAAAGGCACACTCTGACACCAAGTAACAAAGACATACACTGATACCCAGTAACACAGACAGACACTTACACCAAGTAACAAAGACATACACTGACACCAAGTAACAAAGACATACACTGATACCCAGTAACACAGACACACACTTACACCAAGTAACAAAGACATGCACTGATACTCAGTTACACAGACACACACTTACACCAAGTAACAAAGACATACACTGACACCAAGTAACAAAGGCATACACTGTCACCCAGTAACGAAGACATACACTGACACCCAGTAACACAGAAACACACGGACACCAAGTAACAAAGACAGACACTGACACCCATTAACACAGACACACGCTTACACCAAGTGACAAAGACATACATTGACACCAAGTAACAAAGACATACACTGACACCAAGTTACAAAGACATATACTGGTACCCAGTAACACAGACACACACTTACACCAAGTAACAAAGACATACACTGATACCCAGTAACACAGACACACACTTACACCAAGTAACAAAGACAGACAAAGACACCAAGTAACAAAGACATACACTTACACCAAGTAACACAGACATACACTGAACCAAGTAACAAAGACACACACTTACACCAAGTACACAGACATACACTGACACCAAGTAACAAAGACATACACTGACACCCAGTAACACAGACACACACTTACACCAAGCAACAAAGACATACACTGATACTCAGTAACACAGACACACACTTACACCAAGTAACAAAGACAGACAAAGACACCAAGTAACAAAGACATACACTTACACCAAGTAACACAGACATACACTGAACCAAGTAACAAAGACACACACTTACACCAAGTACACAGACATACACTGACACCAAGTAACAAAGACATACACTGACACCCAGTAACACAGACACACACTTACACCAAGCAACAAAGACATACACTGATACTCAGTTACACAGACACACACTTACACCAAGTCACAAAGACATACACTGACACCCAGTAACAAAGACATACACTGACACCCAGTAACAAAGACATGCACTGATACCCAGTAACAAAGACACACAATGACACCAAGTAACAAAGGCACACTCTGACACCAAGTAACAAAGACATACACTGATACCCTGTAACACAGACAGACACTTACACCAAGTAACAAAGACATGCACTGATACCCAGTAACACACACACACTTACACCAAGTAACAAAGACATAAACTGATACTCAGTTGCACAGACACACACTTACACCAAGTAACAAAGACATACACTGACACCCAGTAACAAAGGCATACACTGACACCCAGTAACAAAGACATACACTGACACCCAGTAACAAAGACATACACTGACACCCAGTAACACAGGCACACACGGACTCCAAGTAACAAAGACATACACTGACACCCATTATCAAAAACATACACTGACACACAGTAACACAGACACACGCTTACCCTAGTAACAAAGACATACACTGACACCAAGTAACAAAAACATGCACTGACACCAAGTAACAAAGACATACACTGATACCCAGTAACACAGACACACACTTACAACAAGTAACAAAGACATACACTGATACTCAGTAACACAGACACACACTTACACCAAGTAACAAAGACAGACACTGACACCAAGTAACAAAGACAGACACTGACACCAAGTAACAAAGACATACACTTACACCAAGGAACAAAGACATAGACTGACACCAAGTAACAAAGACATACACTGATACCCAGTAACACAGACACACAATTACACCAAGTAACACAGGCATACACTGACACCAAGTAACAAAGACATACACTGATACCCAGTAACACAGACACACACTTACACCAAGTAACAAAGACAGACAATGACACCAAGTAACAAAGACATACACTGATACCCAGTAACACAGACACACAATTACACCAAGTAACAGAGAGATACACTGACACCAAGTAACAAAGACATACACTTACACCAAGTAACAAAGACAGACACTGACACCAAGTAACAAAGACATACACTTACACCAAGTAGCAAAGACATACACTTACACCAAGTAACAAAGACATACACTGACACCAAGTAACAAAGACATACACTGATACCCAGTAACACAGACACACAATTACACCAAGTAACACAGACATAGACTGACACCAAGTAACAAAGACATACACTGATACCCAGTAACACAGACACACACTTACACCAAGTAACAAAGACAGACAATGACACCAAGTAACAAAGACCTACACTGATACCCAGTAACACAGACACAAACCTACACCAAGTAACAGAGACATACACTTACACCAAGGTACAAAGACATGAAATGACACCAAGTAACAAAGACATACACTTACACCAAGTAACACAAACATACACTGACACCAAGGCACAAAGACACACAGATACACCAAGTACACAGACATACACTGACACCAAGTAACTAAGACATACACTGACACCCAGTAACACAGACACACATTTACACCAAGTAACAAAGACAGAAACTGATACCCAGTAACACAGACACACACTTACACCAAGTAACAAAGACATAAACTGATACTCAGTTACACAGACACACACTTACACCAAGTAACAAAGACATACACTGACACCCAGTAACACAGACACACACGGACACCAAGTAACACAGACACACACTGATACCCAGTAACACAGGCACACACTGCCCGGGGGCGCTGGGGTCGGGGGGGGGCACATTGGCGCAGTGGTTAGCACCGCAGCCTCACTGCTCCAGGGACCCGGGTTCGATTCTGGGTACTGCCTGTGCGGAGTTTGCAAGTTCTCCCTGTGTCTGCGTGGGTTTCCTCTGGGTGCTCCGGTTTCTCCCACATGCCAAAGTCTTGCAGGTTGATAGGTTAATTGGCCATCATAAATTGCCCCTAGTATAGGTAGTTGGTAGGGAAATATATAGGGACAGGTGGGGATGTGATAGGAATACGGGATTAGTGTAGGATTTGTATAAATGGGTGGTTGATGGTCGGCACAGACTCGGTGGGCCGAAGGGCCTGTTAAGGTGCTGTATCTCGAAACTAAACTATATACTGACACCTAGTGTCACAGATTCACACTGACACCCAGTAACACAAACAATCACACACTGACACCCAGTAACACAGAGAAACACTGATAAACAGTAACAAAGACATACACTGACACCAAGTAACACAGACACACACTGACACCCAGTAACAAAGACATACACTGAAACAAAGGCACAAAGACGTACACTGATACTAAGTCACAAAGAAATACACTGATACCCAGTAACGCAGACACACACTGACACCAAGTAACAAAGACATGCACTGACACCAAGTAACAAAGACACACACTTACACCAAGTAACAAAGACAGACAATTACACCGAGTAGCAAAGACATAGACTGACACCAAGTATTTTGACACACACTGACACCAAGTAACAAAGACATGCACTGATACCCAGTAACACAGACACACACTTACGCCAAGTAACAAAGACATGCACTGACATCAAGTCACAAAGACACACACGGACACCCAGTAACAAAGACATACACTGACATCAAGTCACAAAGACATACACTGATACCCAGTAACACAGACACACACTTACACCAAGTAACACAGACATACACTGACACCCTGTAACACAGACATACACTGACACCCAGTAACAAAGACATACACTGACACCCAGTAACACAGACACACACGGACACCAAGTAACAAAGACACACACTTACACCAAGTAACACAGACACACACTGACACCCAGTAACACAGACACACACTGACACCCAGTAACACAGACATACACTGACACCAAGTAACAAAGACATACACCGATACCCAGTAACACAGGCACACACTGTGGCGGGGGGGGGGGGGCACATTGGCGCAGTGGTTTGCACCGCAGCCTCACAGCTCCAGGGACCCGGGTTCGATTCTGGGTACTGCCTGTGCCGAGTTTGCAAGTTCTCCCTGTGTTTGCGTGGGTTTCCTCCCGGTGCTCCGGTTTCCTCCCACATGCCAAAGACTTGCAGGTTGATCGGTTAATTGGCCATCATAAATTGCCCCTAGTATAGGTAGGTGGTAGGGAAATATATAGGGATAGGTGGGGATGTGATAGGAATACGGGATTCGTGTAGGATTAGTGTAAATGGGTGGTTGATGGTCGGCACAGACTCGGTGGGCCGAAGGGCCTGTTTAAGTGCTGTTTCTCGAAACTAAAATAAATACTCACACCTAGTGTCACAGACACACACTGACACCCAGTAACACAAACAAACACACACTGACACCCAGTAACACACAGAAACACTGATACACTGTAACAAAGACATACACTGACACCAAGGAACACAGACACACACTGACACCCAGTAAAAAAGACATACACTGACACCAAGTCACAAAGACATACACTGATAGCAAGTCACAAAGACATAAACTGATGCCCAGTAACACAGACACTCACTGACACCAAGTAACAAAGACATACACTGACACCTAGTAACAAAGACATGCACTGACACCAAGTCACACAGACACACACTGACACCCAGTAAAAAAGACATACACTGACACCATGTAACAAAGACATTCACTGATACCAAGTAACAAAGAAATACACTGATACACAGTAACACAGACACACACTTGCACCAAGTAACTCAGACATACAATGACACCAAGTAACGAAGACATGCACTGATACCCAGTAACACAGACACACACTTACACCAAGTAAAAAAGACAGACAATGATACCCAGTAACACAGACACACACGGACACCAAGTAACAAAGACACACACGGACACCAAGTAACAAAGACACACACTTACACCAAGTAACAAAGACACACATTGACACCCAGTAACACAAACAAACACACTGACACCAAGTGACACAGACATACACTGATACCCAGTAACACAGGCACACAATGCCGGGGGGCGGGTGGGGGGGGGGGCACATTGGCGCAGTGGTCCGCACCGCAGCCTCACAGCTCCAGGGACACGGGTTAGATTCTGGGTACTGCCTGTACGGAGTTTGCAAGGTCTCCCTGTGTCTGCGTGGGTTTCCTCCCATGTTCCGGTTTCCTCACACATGCCAAAGACTTGCAGGTTGATAGGTTAATTGGCCATCATAAATTGCCCCCTGTATAGGTACGTGGTAGGGAAATATCTAGGGATAGGTGGGGATGTGATAGGAATACAGGATTAGTGTAGGATTAGTATAAATGGGTTGTTGATGGGCGGCACAGACACGGTGGGCCGAAGGGCCGTTTTAAGTGCTGTATCTCTAAATTAAACTAAATACTGACACCTAGTGTCACAGACAAACACTGACACCCAGTAACACAAACAAACAGACACTGACACCCAGTAACACGGAGAAACACTGAGACACAGTAACAAAGACATACACTGACACCAAGTAACACAGACACACACTGAGACCCAGTAAAAAAGACATACACTGACACCAAGTCACAAAGACATACACTGATACCAAGTCACAAAGACATACACCTACACCATGTAACACAGACATACACTGACACCAACTAACAAAGACAGACAATTACACCAAGTAACAAAGACATACACCTACACCAAGTAACAAAGACATACACTGATACCCAGTAACGCAGACACACGCTTACACCCAGTAACACAGACACACACTGACACCAGGTAACAAAGACATACACTGATAGCAAGTCACAAAGACATACACTGATGCCCAGTAACACAGACACACACTGACACCAAGACACAAAGACATACACTGACACCAAGTAACAAAGACATACACTTACACCAAGTAACAAAGACACACACTCACACCAAGTCACAAAGACATACACTGACACCAAGTAACAAAGACATACACTTACACCAAGTAACAAAGACATACACTTACACCAGGTAACACAGACACACACTGACACCCAGTAAAACAGAGAAACACCGATACACAGTAACAAAGACAGACACTGACACCAAGTAACACATGTACACACTGACACCCAGTAAAAAAGACATACACTGACACGAAGTCACGAAGACATACACTGATACCAAGTCACAAAGACATCCACTGATGCCCAGTAACACAGACACACACAGACACCAAGTAACTAAGACATACACTGACACCAAGTAACAAAGACATACACTTACACCAAGTAACAAAGACATACTCTTACACCAGGTAACACAGACATACACTGACACCAAGTAACAAAGACAGACAATTACAACAAGTAACAAAGACATACACTTACACCAAATATTTTGACATACACTGACACCAAGTAACAAAGACATACACTGATACCCAGTAACACAGACACACACTTACATCAAGTAACAGACACACACTGACACCAAGTAACAAAGACATGCACTGATACCCAGTAACACAAACACACACTTACACCAAGTAAACAAGACAGACACTGATAACCAGTAACACAGACACACACTTACACCAAGTAAAAAGACAGACACTGATACCCAGTAACACAGACACACACTTACTCCAAGTAACAAAGACATACACTGACACCCAGTAACAAAGACATACACTGACACCCAGTAACACAGACACACACGGACACCAAGTGACAAAGACACACACTTACACCAAGTAACACAGGCACACACTGACACCCAGTAACACAAACAAACACATTGACACCAAGTAACATAGACATACACTGACACCAAGTCACAAAGACATACACTGATACCAAGTCACAAACACATGCACTGACGCCCAGTAACACAGACACACACTGACACCAAGTCACAAAGACATACACTGACACCAAGAAACAAAGATATACACTTTCACCAAGTAACAAAGACAGAAACTTACACCAAGTGCACAGACACACAGTGAAACCCAGTAACACAAACAAACACACTGAGACCAAGTAACACAGACATACACTGACACCAAGTAACAAAGACATGCACTGATACCCAGTAACACAGACACACACTTACACCAAGTAAAAAGACAGACACTGATATCCAGTAACACAGACACACACTTACACCCAGTAACAAAGACATACACTGACACCCAGTAACACAGACACACACGGACACCAAGTTACAAAGACACACACTTACAGCAAGTAACACAGACACACACTGACACCCAGTAACACAAACAAACACACTGACACCAAGTAACATAGACATACACTGACACCAAGTCACAAAGACATACACTGATACCAAGTCACAAATACATGCACTGACGCCCAGTAACACAGACACACACTGACACCAGGTCACAAAGACATACACTGACACCAAGTAACAAAATATACACTTACACCAAGTAACAAAGACACACACTTACACCAAGTAACACAGACATACAATGACACCAAGTAACAAAGACAGACAATTACACCAAGTAACAAAGACATACACTTACACCACGTATTTTGACATACACTGACACCAAGTAACAAAGACATACACTGATACCCAGTAACACAGACACACACTTACACCAAGTAACACAGACACACACTTACACCAAGTAAAAAAGACAGACACTGATACCCAGTAACACAGACACACACTTACACCAAGTAACAAAGACATACACTGACACCCAGTAACAAAGACATACACTGACACCCAGTAACACAGACACCCACGGACACCAAGTAACAAAGACACACACTTCCACCAAGTAACACAGACACACATTGACTCCCAGTAACACAAACAAACACACTGACACCAAGTAACACAGACATACACTGACACCAAGTAACAAAGACATACACTGATACCCAGTAACACAGGCACACACGGACACCAAGTAACAAAGACACACACTTACACCAAGTAACACAGATGCACACTGACACCCAGTAACACAAACAAAGACACAGAGTTACACCAAGTAACACAGACACACACTGACACCCAGTAACACAGACACACACTTCCACCCATTAACACAGACACACACGGACACCAAGTAACAAAGACACACACTTACACCAAGTAACACAGACGCACACTGATACCCAGTAACACCAACAAAGAAACTGACACCAAGTAACACAGACATACACTGATACCCAGTAACACAGACACACACTGATACCCAGTAACACAGGCACACACTGCCCGGGGGCGCTGGGGTGGGGGGGGGGGCACATTGTCGCACTGGTTAGCACCGCAGCCTCACAGCTCCAGGGACCCGGGTTCGATTCTGGGTACTGCCTGTGCGGAGTTTGCAAGTTCTCCCTGTGTCTGCGTGAGTTTCCTCCGGGTGCTCCGGTTTCCTCCCACATGCCAAACACTTGCAGGTTGATAGGTTAATTGGCTATCATAAATTGCCCCTAGTATAGGCAGGTGGTAGGGAAATATATAGGGACAGGTGGGGATGTGATAGGAATACGGGATTAGTGTAGCATTATTATAAATTAGTGGTTGATGGTCGGCACAGACTCGGTGGGCCGAAAGGCCTGTTAAAGTGCTGTATCACCCAGTAACACAGACACACACTAACACCAAGTAACAAAGACATACACTGACACCAAGTCACAAAGACACACACTGACACCCAGTAACAAAGACATACACTGACACCAAGTAACAAAGACATACACTGATACCCGGTAACACAGACACACACTTACACCAATTAACAAAGACACAGACACTGATACCCAGTATCACAGACACACACTTGCACCAAGTAACAAAGACATACACTGACACCAAGTCTCAAAGAAACACACTGACACCCAGTAACAAAGTCATATACTGACACAAAGTCACAAAGACATACACTGATACCCAGTAACACAGACACTCACTGATACCCAGTAACACAGGCACACGTTGGGGGGAGGGGTGGGGGGGTCACATTGGCGCAGTGGTTAGCACCGCAGCCTCACAGCTCCAGGGACCCGGGTTCGATTCTGGGTACTGCCTGTGCGGAGTTTGCAAGTTCTGCCTGTGTCTGCGTGGGTTTCCTCCGGGTGCTCCGGTTTCCTCCCACATGCCAAAGACTTGCAGGTTGATAGGTTAATTGGCCATCATAAATTGCCCCTAGTATAGGCAGGTGGTAGGGAAATATATAGGGACAGTTGGGGATGTGATTGGAATACGGGATTACTGTAGGATTATTATAAATGGGTGGTTGATGGTCGGCACAGACTCGGTGGGCCGAAGGGCCTGTCAAAGTGCTGTTTCTCGAAACTAAACTAAATACTGACACCTAGTGTCACAGATAAACACTGACACCCAGTGACACAAACAAACACACACTGACATGCAGTAACACAGAGAAACACTAATAAACAGTAACAAAGACATACACTGACACCAAAAACAAAGACATGCACTGATACGCAGACACACACTGACACCAAGTAACACAGACATACACTGACACCAAGTTAGAAAAACACACTGACCCCCAGTAAAACAGACACACACTGACCCCCAGTAACACAGACATACACTGACACCAAGTCACAAAGACACACACTGACACCCAGTCACAAAGACATACACTGACACCAAGTCACAAAGACATACACTGATACACAGACACACACTTACACCAAGTAACACAGACATACACTTACACCAAGTAACAAAGACAGACACTGATACCCAGTATCACAGACACACACTTGCATCAAGTAACAAAGACATACACTGACACCAAGTCACAAAGACATACACTGACACCCAATAACAAAGACATACACTGACACCAAGTCACAAAGACATACACTGATACCCAGGAACAAAGACACACACTGACACCCAGTAACAAAGACATACACTGATACCAAGTCACAAAGACATACACTGATACCCAGTAACACAGACACACACTGACACCCAGTCACAAAGACATACACTGATACCAAGTCACAAAGACATACACTGATACCCAGTAACACAGACACTCACTGACACCCAGTAACAAAGACATACACTGATACCAAGTCACAAAGACATACACTGATACCCAGTAACACAGACACTCACTGACACCCAGTAACAAAGACATACACTGACACCAAGTCACAAACACAAACACTGACACCAAGTAACAAAGACATACACTTACACCAAGTAACAAAGACATGCACTGATGCACAGGCACACACTTACACCAAGTAACACAGACATACACTGACACGCAGTTAGAAACACACACTGACCCCCAGTAAAACAGACACACACTGACCCCCAGTAACACAGACATACACTGACACCAAGTCACAAAGACAAAAACTGATACCCAGTAACACAGACACTAACTAACACCAAGTAACTCAGACATACACTGACACCAAGTAACAAAGACATACACTGATACCCAGTTACACAGACACACACTTACACCTAGTAACAAAGACAGACACTGATACCCAGTAACACAGACACACACTAACGCCAAGTAACTCAGACATACACTGAGAACAAGTAACAAAGACATACACTGATACCCAGTTACACAGACACACACTTACACCTAGTAACAAAGACAGACACTGATACCCAGTAACAAGGACACACACTTGCTTCAAGTAACAAAGACATACACTGACACCAAGTCACAAAGACAGACAATTACACCAAGTAAAAATGACCTACACTTACACCAAGTATTTTGACATACACTGACACCAAGTAACAAAGACATGCAGTGAGACCCATTAACACAAACATACACTGATACACAGTAACACAGACACACACTTCGACCAAGTAACAAAGACATACACTGACACCAAGTCACAAAGACACACACTGACACCCAGTAACAAAGACAAACACTGACACCAAGTCACAAAGACATAAACTGATGCCCAGTAACACAGACACACACTAACACCAAGTAACTCAGACATACATTGACACCAAGTAACAAAGACATACACTGAAACCCAGTAACACAGACACACACTTACACCTAGTAACAAAGACAGACTCTGATACCCAGTAACACAGAGACACACTAACACCAAGTAACAAAGACACACACTGACACCCAGTGACAAAGACATACACTGACACCCAGTAACACAGACACACACTTACACCAAGTAACAAAGACATACACTGACACCCAGTAACAAAGACATACACTGACACCCAGTAACACAGACACACACGGACACCAAGTAACACAGACACACACGGACACCCAGTAACACAGGCACACACTGCCCGGGGGCGCTGGGGTGGGGGGGGCACATTGGCGCAGTGGTTAGCACCGCAGCCTCACAGCTCCAGGGACCCGGGTTCGATTCTGGGTACTGCCTGTGCGGAGTTTGCAAGTTCTCCCTGTGTCTGCGTGGGTTTCCTCAGGGTGCTCCGGTTTCCTCCCACATGCCAAAGACTTGCAGGTTGACAGGTTAATTGGCCATCATAAATTGCCGCTAGTATAGGCAGGTGGCAGCGAAATATATAGGGACAGGTGGGGATGTGATAGGAATACGGGATTAGTGTAGGATTATTATAAATGGGTGGTTGATGGTCGGCACAGACTCGGTGGGCCGAAAGGCCTGTGAAAGTGCTGCGTCTCGAAACTAAACTAAATACTGACACCTAATGTCACAGATAAACACTGACACCCAGTAACACAAACAAAGACACTGACACCAAGTAACACAGACATACACTGACACCAAGTAACAAAGACATACACTGATACCCAGTAACACAGGCACACGTTGGGGGGGAGCGGGTGGGGGCACATTGGCGCAGTGGTTAGCACCGCAGCCTCAAAGCTCCAGGGACCCGGATTCGATTCTGGGTACTGCCTGTGTGGAGTTTGCAAGTTCTCCCTGTGTCTGCGTGGGTTACCTCCGGGTGCTCCGTTTTCCTCCCACATGCCAAAGACTTGCAGGTTGATAGGTTAATTGGCCATCATAAATTGCCCCTCATATATAGGCATGTGGTATGGAAATATTTCGGGACAGGTGGGGATGTGATAGGAATACGGGATTAGTGTAGGATTATTATAAATAGGTGGTTGATGGTCGGCACAGACTCGGTGGGCCGAAAGGCCTGTTAAAGTGCTGTATCTCGAAACTAAACTAACTACTGACACCTAGTGTCACAGATAAACACTGACACACAGTGACACAAACAAACACACACTGACAAGCATTAACACAGAGAAACACTAATAAACCGTAACAAAGACATACACTGATACCAAGTCACAAACACATACACTGACACCAAGTAACAAAGTCATACACTGATACACAGGCGCACACTTACACCATGTAACACAGACATACACTGACACCCAGTTAGAAACACACACTGACCCCCAGTAAAACAGACACACACTGACCCCCGGTAACACAGACATACACTGGCACCAAGTCATAAAGACACACACTGACACCCAGTATCAAAGACATACGCTGACACCAAGTCACAAATTCATACACTAATACACAGACACACACTTACACCTAGTAACACAGACATACACTGACACCAAGTCACAAAGACATACACTGATACCCAGTATCACAGACACACACTTGCACCAAGTAACAAAGACATACACTGACACCAAGTAACAAAGACACACACTGACACCCAGTAACAAAGACATACACTGACACCAAGTCACAAAGACATACAGTGATACCCAGGAACACAGACACACACTGAAACCTAGTAACAAAGACATACACTGATACCAAGTCACAAAGACATACACTGATACCCAGTAACACAGACACACACTGACACCCAGTAACAAAGACGTACACTGATACCCAGTAACACAGACACAAACTGACACCCAGTAACAAAGACATACACTGATAACAAGTCACAAAGACATACACTGATACCCAGTAACACAGACACACACTGACACCAAGTAAACAAGACATACACTTGCACCAAGTAACAAAGATATACACTGACACCAAGTAACAAAGACAAACAATTACACCAAGTAACAAAGACATACACTGGCACCAAGTAACAAAGATATACACTTACACCACGTAACAAAGACAGACAATTACACCAAGTAAAAAAGACATACACTTACACCAATTATTTTGACATACACTGACACCAAGTAACAAAGACATACAGTGAGACCCATTAACACAAACATACACTGATACACAGTAACACAGACACACACTTACACCAAGTAACCAAGACATACTCTGACACCAAGTCACAAAGACACACACTGACACCCAGTAACAAAGACAAACACTGACACCAAGTCACAAAGACATAAACTGATGCCTAGTAACACATACACACACAAACACCAAGTAACTCAGACATACATTGACACCAAGTAACAAAGACATACACTGATACCCAGTAACACAGACACACACTTACACCTAGTAACAAAGACAGACACTGATACCCAGGAACACAGACATACCTTGACACCAAGTATCAATGACATACACTGACACCAAGTAACATAGACATACACAGACAACAAGTAACAAAGACAGACACTGATACCCAGTAACACAGACGCACACTTACACCAAGTAACAAACACACACACTGATACCCAGCAACACGGACACACACTGACACCCAGTAACAAAGACACACACTGACACCAAGTAACAAAGACATACACTGACACCAATTAACAAAGACATACACTGATACCCAGTAACACAGACGCACACTTACACCAAGTAACAAAGATTTACACTGACACCAAGTCACAAAGACTTACACTGACACCAAGTCATAAAGACATACACTTACACCAAGTAACAAAGACTTATACTGATACCCAGTAACACAGACAGATACTTACACCAAGTAACAAAGACAAACACTGATACCCAGTAACACAGACACACACTTGCACCAAGTAACAAAGACATACACTGACACCAAGTAACAAAGACATAGAGTTACACCAAGTAACACAGACATACACTGACACCAAGTAACTAAGACATACACTTACACCAAGTAACAAAGACATACACTGATACCCAGTAACACAGACACACACTTACACCAAGTAACACAGACACACACTTACATCAAGTAACAAAGACATCCACTTACACCATGTACAAAGACATACACTGAGACCAAGCAACAAAGACATACAATGATACCCAGTATCACAGACACGCACTGACACCCAGTAACAAAGACATACACTGACAACAAGTAACAAAGACAGACACTGATACCCAGTAACACAGACACACACTTACACCAAGTAACAAGGACATAAACTGACACCCAGTAACACAGACACACACTGACACCACGTAACAAAGACATGCACTGACACAAAGTAACAAAGACATACACTTACACCAAGTAACAAAGACATACACTGACACCAAGTAACAAAGACATACACTGATACCCAATAACACAGACACACACTTACACCAAGTATCAAAGACATACACTGATACCCAATAACACAGACACACACTTACACCAACTAACACAGTCATACACTGACACAAAGTAACAAAGACATACACTGACACCCAGGAACACAGATACACACTGATACCCAGTAACACAGACACGCACTTACCCCAAGTCACAAAGACAAACACTGACACACAGTAACAAAGACAAGCACTGACGGCCAGTAACAAAGACACACACTGACACCAAGTAACAAAAACGTACACTGATACCCAGTAACACAGACACACACTTACACCAAGTTACAAAGACATACACTGACACCAATTAACAAAGACATACACTTTTACCCAGTAACAAAGACACACACTTACACCAAGTAACAAAGAAATACACAGACACCAAGTAACAAAGACATACACTGATACCCAATAACACAGACACACACTTACACCAAGTAACACAGACTTACATAGATACCCAGTTACACAGACACACACTTACACCAAGTAGCACAGACACACACAGACACCAAGTAACATAGACGTACAATGATACCCAGTAACACAGAGACACACTTACACCAAGTAACAAAGACATACACTGATACCCAGTAACACAGACACACACTTACACCAATTAACAAAGACATACACTGATACTCAGTTACACAGACACGCACGGATACCAAGTAACAAAGGCATACACTGACACACAGTAACAAAGACATACACTGACACCAAGTAACAAAGACAGACACTGACACCAAGTAACAAAGACATACACTGATAACCAGTAACACAGACAAACACTTACAACAAGTAACAAAGACAGACAAAGACACCAAGAAACAAAGACATGCACTTACACCAAGGAAAACAGACATACACTGAACCAAGTAACAAAGACACACACTCACACCAAGTACACAGACATACACTGACACCAAGTAACAAAGACATACACTGACACCCAGTAACACAGACACACACTTACACCAAGTAACAAAGACATACACTGATACTCAGTTACACAGACACACACTTACACCAAGTAACACAGACATACACTGACACCAAGTAACAAAGACATACACTGATACCCAGTAACACAGACACACACTTACACCAAGTAACAATGACTGACACTGATACCCAGTAACACATGCAAACTCTTACACCAAGTCATAAAGACATACACTGACACCAAGTAACAAAGACATACACTGAGACCCAGTAACAAAGACACACAGTGACACCAAGTAACAAAGGCAAACTCTGACACCAAGTAACAAAGACATACACTGATACCCAGTAACACAGACAGACACTTACACCAAGTAACAAAGACATACACTGACACCAAGTAACAAAGACATGCACTGATACCCAGTAACACAGACACACACTTACTCCAAGTAACAAAGACATACACTGATACTCAGTTACACAGACACACACTTACACCAAGTAACAAAGACATACACTGACACCAAGTAACAAAGGCATACACTGACACCCAGTAACAAAGACATACACTGACACCCAGTAACACAGGAACACACGGACACCAAGTAACAAAGACATACACTGACACCCATTAACAAAAACATACACTGACACCCAGTAACACAGACACACGCTTACACCAAGTAACAAAGACATACACTGACACCAAGTAACAAAGACATACACTGATAACCAGTAACACAGACACACACTTACACCAAGTAACAAAGACAGACAAAGACACCAAGTAACAAAGACATACACGTACACCAAGTAAAACAGACATACACTGAACCAAGTAACAAAGACATACACTGACACCCAGTAACACAGACACACACTTACACCAAGTAACAAAGACATACACTGATACTCAGTTACACAGACACACACTTACACCAAGTAACACAGACATACACTGACACCAAGTAACGAAGACATACACTGATACCCAGTAACACAGACACACACTTACACCAAGTAAAAATGATTGACACTGATACCCAGTAACACATGCAAACACTTACACCAAGTAACGAAGGCACACTCTGACACCAAGTAACAAAGACATACACTGATACCGAATAACACAGACAGACACTTACACCAAGTAACAAAGACATACACTGATACTCAGTTACACAGGCACACACTTGCACCAAGTAACAAAGACATACACTGACACCAAGTAACAAAGGCATACACTGACACCCAGTAACAAAGACATACACTGACACCCAGTAACACAGGAACACACGGACACCAAGTAACAAAGACATACACTGACACCCATTAACAAAAACATACACTGACACCCAGCAACACAGACACACGCTTACACCAAGTAACAAAGACATACACTGACACCAAGTAACAAAGACATACAATGACACCAAGTAAAACAGACATACACTGAACCAAGTAACAAAGACATACACTGACACCCAGTAACACAGACACACACTTACACCAAGTAACAAAGACATACACTGATACTCAGTTACACAGACACACACTTACACCAAGTAACACAGACATACACTGACACCAAGTAACGAAGACATACACTGATACCCAGTAACACAGACACACACTTACACCAAGTAAAAATGATTGACACTGATACCCAGTAACACATGCAAACACTGACACCAAGTCAGAAATACTTACACTGAAACCCAGTAACAAAGACATACACTGATACCCAGTAACAAAGACACACAATGACACCAAGTAACAAAGGCACACTCTGACACCAAGTAACAAAGACATACACTGATACCCAGTAACACAGACAGACACTTACACCAAGTAACAAAGACATACACTGACACCAAGTAACAAAGACATACACTGATACCCAGTAACACAGACACACACTTACACCAAGTAACAAAGACATACACTGATACTCAGTTACACAGACACACACTTACACCAAGTAACAAAGACATACACTGACACCAAGTAACAAAGGCATACACTGTCACCCAGTAACAAAGACATACACTGACACCCAGTAACACAGAAACAGACGGACACCAAGTAACAAAGACAGACACTGACACCCATTAACACAGACACACGCTTACACCAAGTGACAAAGACATACATTGACACCAAGTAACAAAGACATACACTGACACCAAGTTACAAAGACATATACTGGTACCCAGTAACACAGACACACACTTACACCAAGTAACAAAGACATACACTGATACCCAGTAACACAGACACACACTTACACCAAGTTACAAAGACAGACAAAGACACCAAGTAACAAAGACATACACTTACACCAAGTAACACAGACATACACTGAACCAAGTAACAAAGACACACACTTACACCAAGTACACAGACATACACTGACACCAAGTAACAAAGACATACACTGACACCCAGTAACACAGACACACACTTACACCAAGCAACAAAGACATACACTGATACTCAGTAACACAGACACACACTTACACCAAGTAACAAAGACAGACAAAGACACCAAGTAACAAAGACATACACTTACACCAAGTAACACAGACATACACTGAACCAAGTAACAAAGACACACACTTACACCAAGTACACAGACATACACTGACACCAAGTAACAAAGACATACACTGACACCCAGTAACACAGACACACACTTACACCAAGCAACAAAGACATACACTGATACTCAGTTACACAGACACACACTTACACCAAGTCACAAAGACATACACTGACACCCAGTAACAAAGACATACACTGACACCCAGTAACAAAGACATGCACTGATACCCAGTAACAAAGACACACAATAACACCAAGTAACAAAGGCACACTCTGACACCAAGTAACAAAGACATAGACTGATACCCAGTAACACAGACAGACACTTACACCAAGTAACAAAGACATGCACTGATACCCAGTAACACACACACTTACACCAAGTAACAAAGACATAAACTGATACTCAGTTACACAGACACACACTTACACCAAGTAACAAAGACATACACTGACACCCAGTAACAAAGGCATACACTGACACCCAGTAACAAAGACATACACTGACACCCAGTAACACAGGCACACACGGACACCAAGTAACAAAAAAATACACTGACACCCATTAACAAAAACATACACTGACACACAGTAACACAGGCACACGCTTACCCTAGTAACAAAGACATACACTGACACCAAGTAACAAAAACATACACTGACACCAAGTAACAAAGACATACACTGATACCCAGTAACACAGACACACACTTACAACAAGTAACAAAGACATACACTGATACTCAGTAACACGGACACACACTTACACCAAGTAACAAAGACAGACACTGACACCAAGTAACAAAGTCAGACACTGACACCAAGTAACAAAGACATACACTTACACCAAGGAACAAAGACATAGACTGACACCAAGTAACAAAGACATACACTGATACCCAGTAACACAGACACACAATTACACCAAGTAACACAGACATACACTGACACCAAGTAACAAAGACATACACTGATACCCAGTAACACAGACACACACTTACACCAAGTAACAAAGACAGACAATGACACCAAGTAACAAAGACATACACTGATACCCAGTAACACAGAAACACAATTACGCCAAGTAACAGAGAGATACACTGACACCAAGTAACAAAGACATACACTTACACCAAGTAACAAAGACAGACACTGACACCAAGTAACAAAGACATACACTTACACCAAGTAGCAAAGACATACACTTACACCAAGTAACAAAGACATACACTGACACCAAGTAACAAAGACATACACTGATACCCAGTAACACAGACACACAATTACACCAAGTAACACAGACATACACTGACACCAAGTAACAAAGACATACACTGATACCCAGTAACACAGACACACACTTACACCAAGTAACAAAGACAGACAATGACACCAAGTAAGAAAGACCTACACTGATACCCAGTAACACAGACACAAACTTACACCAAGTAACAGAGACATACACTTACACCAAGGTACAAAGACATGAAATGACACCAAGTAACAAAGACATACACTTACACCAAGTAACACAAACATACACTGACACCAAGGCACAAAGACACACAGATACACCAAGTAAACAGACATACACTGACACCAAGTAACTAAGACATACACTGACACCCAGTAACACAGACACACATTTACACCAAGTAACAAAGACAGAAACTGATACCCAGTAACACAGACACACACTTACACCAAGTAACAAAGACATAAACTGATACTCAGTTACACAGACACACACTTACACCAAGTAACAAAGACATACACTGACACCCAGTAACAAAGGCATACACTGACACCCAGTAACAAAGACATACACTGACACCCAGTAACACAGGCACACACGGACACCAAGTAACAAAGACATACACTGACACCCATTCACAAAAACATACACTGACACACAGTAACACAGACACACGCTTACACCTAGTAACAAAGACATACACTGACACCAAGTAACAAAAACATACACTGACACCAAGTAACAAAGACATACACTGATACCCAGTAACACAGACACACACTTACAACAAGTAACAAAGACATACACTGATACTCAGTAACACAGACACACACTTACACCAAGTAACAAAGACAGAGACTGACACCAAGTAACAAAGACATACACTTACACCAAGTAACAAAGACATAGACTGACACCAAGTAACAAAGACATACACTGATACCCAGTAACACAGACACACACTTACACCAAGTAACAAAGACAGACAATGACACCAAGTAACAAAGACATACACTGATACCCAGTAACACAGACACACAATGATACCAAGTAACAGAGACATACACTGACACCAAGTAAGAAAGACATACACTTACACCAAGTAACAAAGACAGACACTGACACCAAGTAACAAAGACATACACTTACACCAAGTAACAAAGACATAGACTGACACCAAGTAACAAAGACATACACTGATACCCAGTAACACAGACACACAATTACACCAAGGAACACAGACATACACTGACACCAAGTAACAAAGACATACACTGATACCCAGTAACACAGACACACACTTACACCAAGTAACAGAGACATACACAGACACCAAGTAACAAAGACATACACTTACACCAAGGTACAAAGACATGAACTGACACCAAGTCACAAAGACACACAGTTACACCCAGTAACACAGACACACATATACACCAAGTAACAAAGACAGAAACTGATACCCAGTAACACAGACACAAACTTACACCAAGTAACAAAGACATACACTGATACTCAGTTACACAGACACACACCTACACCAAGTAACAAAGACATACACCGACACCAAGTAATAAAGAAATACACTGATACCCAGTAACAAAGACATACACTTACACCAAGTAACACAGACATACACTGACACCAAGTAACAAAGACACACACTTACAGCAAGTAACAAAGAGAGAAACTGATACCCAGCAACACAGACAAACACTTACACCAAGTAACAAAGACAGACAATGACACCAAGTAACAAAGACAGACAATGACACCAAGTAACAAAGACATACACTTACACCAAGTAACACAGACATACACTGACACCAAGTAACAAAGACACACACTTACACCAAGTACACAGACATACACTGACACCAAGTAACAAAGACATACACTGACACCCAGTAACATAGACACACACTTACAGCAAGTAACAAAGAGAGAAACTGATACCCAGCAACACAGACAAACACTTACACCAAGTCACAAAGACATACACTTACACCAAGTCACAAAGACATACACTGACACCCAGTAACAAAGACAAACACTGACACCCAGTAACAAAGACACACACAGACACCAAGTAACGAAGACATACACCGATACCCAGTAACACAGACACACACTAACACCAAGGAAAAAAGACATACACTGACACCAAGTAACAAAGACATACACTGATACCCAGTAACACAGACACACACTTACACCAAGTAACAGAGACATACACTGACACCAAGTAACAAAGACATACACTTACACCAAGGTACAAAGACATGAACTGACACCAAGTAACAAAGACATACACTTACGCCAAGTAACACAAACATACAATGACACCAAGTCACAAAGACACACAGTTACACCAAGTACACAGACATACACTGACACCAAGTAACAAAGACATACACTGACACAAAGTAACAAAGAAATACACTTACACCAAGTAACACAGACATACACTGACACCAAGTAACAAAGACATACACTTACACCAACTAACAAAGAAACACACTTACACCAAGTAACACAGACATACACTTACACCAAGTAACAAAGACATACACTTACACCAAGTAACAAAGACACTGACTTACACCAAGTAACAAAGAAAAAAACTGACACCAAGTAACAAATACATCCACTGACACCAAGTAACAAAGACACAAAGTTACACCAAGTATCAAAGACATACACTGACAAAAAGGAACAAAGACATACACTTACACCAAGTAACAAAGACATACACTGATACCAAGTAACACGGACGCACACTTACACCAAGTAACAAAGACAGACACTCACACCCAGTAACAGAGGCACACACTTACACCAAGTCACAAAGACATACAATGGCACCCAGTAACAAAGACATACAATGACACCCAGTACCAAAGACACACAATGACACCAAGTAACAAAGACACACACTGACACCAAGTAACAAAGACATTCACTGGCACAAATTAACAAAGTCATACACTGATACCCAGTAACATTGACACACACTTACACCAAGTAACAAATACATACACTGACACCAAGTAACAAAGACATACACTTACACCAAGTAACAAAGACATACACTGACACCAAGTAACAAAGACACACTCTGATACCCAGTAACACAGACACACACTTACACGAAGTAACAAAGACATACACTGATACCCGGTAACACAGACACACACTTACACCAAGTATCACAGACATACACAGACACCAACTAACAAAGACATACACTGATACCCAGTAACACAGACAAACACTTATACCAAGTAACAAAGACTACTCCGACACCAAGTAACAAATACATACACTTACACCAAATAACACAGACATACACTGACACCAAGTAACAAAGACATGCACTTACACCAAGTAAGAAAGACACACACTTACACCAAGAAACATAGACCTGCACAGACACCAAGTAACAAAGACATACACTGATACCATTTAACAAAGACATGCACTGACACCCAGTAACAAAGACACACTGGCACCAAGTAACAAAGACATGCACTGACACCCAGTAACAAAGACATGCACTGACACCCAGCAACAAAGACACATACTGACACCAAGTAACAAAGACATAAACAGATACCCAGTGACACAGACACACACTTACACCAAGTAACAAAGACATACACTGACACCAATTAACAAAGACATACACTGATACCCAGTAACACAGACACACACTTACACCAAGTAACAAAGACATACAATGTCACCAAGTAACAAAGACATACACTTACACCAAGTAAAAAAGACAGACATTGACGCCAAGTAACAAAGACATACACTGATTCCCAGTAACACAGACACACACTTACACCAAGGAACAAAGACATACACTGATACCCAGTTACAGAGACACACACTTACACCAAGTAACACAGACACACACTGACAACAAGTAACAAAGACATACACTTACACCAAGTAACACAAACATACACTGACACCAAGTCACAAAGACACACAGTTACACCAAGTACACAGACATACACTGACACCAAGTAACAAAGACATACACTGACACAAAGTAACAAATAAATACACTTACACCAAGTAACACAGACATACACTGACACCAAGTAACAAAGACATACACTTACACCAACTAACAAAGAAACACACTTACACCAAGTAACACAGACATACACTTACACCAAGTAACAAAGACATACACTTACACCAAGTAACAAAGACATACACTTACACCAAGTAACAAAGACATACACTTAACACCAAGTAAAAAAGACATACACTGACTCCTAGTAACAAAGACATACACTGATACCCAGTAACACAGACACGCACTTACACCAAGTAACAAAGACAGACACTGATACCCAGTAACACAGACATACACTTACACCAAGTATCAAAGACATACACTGACACCAAGTAGCAAAGACATACACTGACTCCAAGCAATAAAGACATACACTTACACCAAGTAACACAGACATACACTGACACCAAGTAACAAAGACATACACTGACACCAAGTAACAAAGACATACACTGATACCCAGTAACACAGACACACACTTATTCCAAGTAACACAGACATACACTTACACCAAGTAACAAAGACATACACTGATAGCCAGTAACACAGAAACACACTTACACCAAGTATCATAGACACACACTGACACCAAGCAACAAAGACATACACTTACACCAAGTAACACAGACAACCACTGACACCCAGTAACACAGACACTCACTGACACCAAGTAACAACGACATACACTTACACCAAGTAACAAAGACACACACTTACACCAAGTAACACAGACATACACTGCCGCAAAGTAACAAAGACAGACAATTACACAAAGTAACAAATACATACACTTGAACCAATTATTTTGACATACACTGACACCAAGTAACAAAGACATACACTGATACCCAGTAACACAGACACACACTAACACCAAGTAACACAGACATACAATGACACCAAGTAACAAAGACATGCACTGATACCCAGTAACACAGACACACACTTACACCAAGTAAAAAAGACAGACACTGATACACAGTAACACAGACACACACTTACACCAAGTAACAAAGACATACACTGATACCCAGTAACACTGACATACACTTACACCATGTATCAAAGACATACACTGACACCAAGTAGCAAAGACATACACTGACTCCAAGCCACAAAGACATACACTTACACGAAGTAACACAGACATACACTGACACCAAGTAACAAAGACTTACACTTAAACCAACTAACAAAGACAAACACTTATACCAAGTAACACAGACATACACTGACACCAAGTAACAAAGACAGACAATTACACCAAGTAACAAAGACAGACAATTACACCAAGTAACAAAGACATACACTTACACCAAGTATTTCGACATACACTGACACCACGTAACAAAGACATACACTGATACCAAGTAACAAAGACACACACTTACAACAAGTAACAAAGAAACACATTTACACCAAGTAACACAGACATACACTGACACCAAGTAACAAAGTCAGACAATTACACCAAGTAACATAGACATACACTTACACCAAGTATTTTGACATACACTGACACCAAGTAGCAAAGACATACACTGATATCCAGTAGCGCAGACACACACTTACACCCAGTAAAAAAGACATACACTGACACCAAGTCACAAAGACATACACTGATACCAAGTCACAAAGACATGCACTGATGCCCAGTAACACAGACACACACTGACACGAAGTAACAAAGACATACACTGACATCAAGTTACAAAGACTTACACTTAAACCAACTAACAAAGACAAACACTTATACCAAGTAACACAGACATACACTGACACCAAGTAACAAAGACAGACAATTACACCAAGTAACAAGGACATACACTTACACCAAGTATTTTGACATACACTGACACCAAGTCACAAAGACATACACTGATAACAGGTCACAAAGACATACACTGATTCCCAGTAACACAGACACACACTGACACCAAGTAACAAAGACATACACTGACACCAAGTTACAAAGACTTACACTTAAACCAACAAACAAAGACAAACACTTATACCAAGTAACACAGACATACACTGACACCAAGTAACAAAGACAGACAATTACACCAAGTAACAAAGACATACACTTACACCAAGTATTTTGACATACACTGACACCAAGTCACAAAGGCATACACTGATGCCCAGTAACATAGACACACACTTACACCAAGTAACGCAGACATACACTGACACCAAGTAACAAAGACAGACAATTACACCAAGTAACAAAGACATACACTTACACAAAGTAAAAAAGACAGACACTGATACCCAGTAACACTGACACACACTTACAGCA
Organism: Heterodontus francisci; assembly: GCF_036365525.1. NCBI lineage: Eukaryota > Metazoa > Chordata > Chondrichthyes > Heterodontiformes > Heterodontidae > Heterodontus > Heterodontus francisci. The sequence goes on from NW_027140794.1 coordinate 2,167,006, forward strand.
AGTAACAAAGACATACACTGACACCCAGTAAAAAAGACATAAACTGACACCCAGTAACACAGACACACACGGACACCAAGTAACAAAGACACACTTAGATCAAGTAACAACGAAACACACTGACACCCAGTAACACAAACAAACACACTGACAACAAGTAACACAGACATACACTGACACCAAGTAACAAAGACACACGCTGATACCCAGTAACTCAGACACACAGTTACACCCAGTAAAAAAGACATACACTGACACCAAGTAACAAAGACATACACTGATACCAAGTCACAAAGACATACACTGATGCCGAGTAACACAGACACACAATGACACCAAGTAACAAAGACATACACTGACACCAAGTAACAAAGACATACACTTACACCAAGTAACAAAGACATACACTGACACCAAGTAACAAAGACATACACTGACACCAAGTATCAAAGACATACACTGACACCAAGTAACAAAGACACACTCTGATACCCAGTAACACAGACACACACTTACACGAAGTAAGAAAGACATACACTGATACCCAGTAACACAGACAAACACTTATACCAAGTAACAAAGACTACTCCGACACCAAGTAACAAATACATACACTTACACCAAATAACACATACATACACTGACACCAAGTAACAAAGATATACACTTACACCAACTAAGAAAGACACACACTTACACCAAGTTACACAGACATACACTGACACCAAGTAACAAAGACATGCACTTACACCAAGTAAGAAAGACACACACTTACACCAAGTAACATAGACCTGCACTGACACCAAGTAACAAAGACATACACTGATACCCAGCAACAGAGACACACTCTTACACCAAGTAACAAAGACAGACACTGATACCATTTAACAAAGACATGCACTGACACCCAGTAACAAAGACACACTGGCACCAAGTAACAAAGACATATACTCACACCAAGTAACAAAGACATACACTGACACCCAGTAACAAAGACATGCACTGACACCCAGTAACACAGACACACACATACACCAAGGAACAAAGACATACACTGATACCCAGTTACACAGACACACACTTACACCAAGTAACACAGACACACACAGACACCAAGTAACAAAGACATACATTGATACCCAGTAACACAGACACACACTTACACCAAGTAACAAAGACATACACTGACAACAAGTAACAAAGACATACACTTACACCAAGTAAAAAAGACATACACTGACTCCTAGTAACAAAGACATACACTGATACCCAGTAACACAGACACGCACTTACACCAAGTAACAAAGACAGACACTGATACCCAGTAACACAGACATACACTTACGCCAAGTATCAAAGACATACACTGACACCAAGTAGCAAAGACATACACTGACTCCAAGCAACAAAGACATACACTTACACCAAGTAACACAGACATACACTGACACCAAGTAACAAAGAGATACACTGACACCAAGTAACAAAGACATACACTGATACCCAGTAACACAGACACACACTTACTCCAAGTAACACAGACATACACTTACACCAAGTAACAAAGACATACACTGATAGCCAGTAACACAGACACACACTTACACCAAGTATCATAGACATACACTGAATCCAAGTAGCAAAGACATACACTGAATCCAAGCAACAAAGACATACACTGACACCAAGCAACAAAGACATACACTTACACCAAGTAACACAGACAACCACTGACACCCAGTAACACAGACACGCACTGACACCAAGTAACAACGACATACACTGACACCAAGTAACAAAGACATACACTTACACCAAGTAACAAAGACACACACTTACACCAAGTAACACAGACATACACTGCCGCAAAGTAACAAAGACAGACAATTACACCAAGTAACAAAGACATACACTTACACCAAGTATTTTGACATACACTGACACCAAGTAACAAAGACATACACTGATACCCAGTAACACAGACACACACTAACACCAAGTAACACAGACATACAGTGACACCAAGTAACAAAGACATGCACTGATACCCAGTAACACAGACACACACTTACACCAAGTAAAAAAGACAGACACTGATGCACAGTAACACAGACACACACTTACACCAAGTAACAAAGACATACACTGACACCCAGTAACACTGACATACACTTACACCATGTATCAAAGACATACACTGACACCAAGTAGCAAAGACATACAATTACTCCAAGCAACAAAGACATACACTTGCACGAAGTAACACAGACATACACTGACACCAAGTTACAAAGACTTACACTTAAACCAACTAACAAAGACAAACACTTACACCAAGTAACACAGACATACACTGACACCAAGTAACAAAGACAGACAATTACACCAAGTAACAAAGACATACACTTACACCAAGTATTTTGACATACACTGACACCACGTAACAAAGACATACACTGATACCAAGTCACAAAGGCATACACTGATGCCCAGTAACAAAGACACACACTTACACCAAGTAACACAGTCATACACTGTCACCAAGTAACAAAGACAGACAATTACACCAAGTTACAAAGACATACACTTACACCAAGTTTTTTGACATACACTGACACCAAGTAACAAAGACATACACTGATACCCAGTAACGCAGACACGCAGTTACACCCAGTAAAAAAGATATACACTGACACCAAGTCACAAAGACATACACTGATACCAAGTCACAAAGACATACACTGATGCCCAGTAACACAGACACACACTGACACCAAGTAACAAAGACATACACTGACACCAAGTAACAAAGACACACACTTACACCAAGTAACACAGACATACACTGACACCAAGTAACAAAGACAGACAATTACACCAAGTAACAAAGACATACACTTACACCAAGTAAAAAATACAGACACTGATACCCAGTAACAAAGACATACACTGACACCCAGTAACACAGACACACACGGACACCAAGTAACAAAGACACACACTTACATCAAGTAACACAGAAACACACTGACACCCAGTAACACAAACAAACACACTGACACCAAGTAACACAGACATACACTGACACCAAGTAACAAAGACACACACTGACACCAAGTAACACAGACATACACTTACACCAAGTAACAAAGACACACACTTACACCAAGTAACACAGACATACACTGACACCAAGTAACAAAGACAGACAATTACACAAGTAACAAAGACATACACTTACAGTAAGTATTGTGACATACACTGACACCAAGTCTCAAAGACATACACTGATACCAAGTCACAAAGTCATACACTGATGCCCAGTAACACAGACACACACTGACACCAATTAACAAAGACTGACAATTACACCAAGTAACATAGACATACACTTACACCAAGTAACAAAGACACACACTTACACCAAGTAACACTGACATACACTGATACCAATTAACAAAGACAGACAATTACACCAAGTAACAAAGACATATACTTACACCAAGTATTTAGACATACACTGACACCCAGTAACAAAGACATACACTGATACCCAGTAACACAGACACACACTTACACCAAGTAACAAAGACATACACTGACACCAAGTAACAAAGACATACACTGATACCCAGTAACACAGACACACACTTAAACCAAGTAACACAGACACACACTTACACCAAGTAAAAAAGACAGACACTGATACCCAGTAACACAGACACACTCTTACACCAAGTAACAAAGACACCCACGGACACCAAGTAACAAAGACATACACTGATACCCAGTAACACAGGCACACACTGGGCGGTGGGGTGGGGGTGGCAGATTGTCGCAGTGGTTAGCACCGCAGCCTCACAGCTCCAGGGACCCGGGTTAGATTCTGGGTACTGCCTGTGCGGAGTTTGCAAGTTCTCCCTGTGTCTGCGTAGGTTTCCTCCGGGTGCTCCGCTTTCCTCCCACATGCCAAAGACTTGCAGGTTGATAGGTTAATTGGCCATCATAAATTGGCCCTAGTATAGGTAGGTGGTAGGGAAATATATAGGGATAGGTGGGGATGTGTTAGGAAAACCGGATTAGTGTCGGATTAGTATAAATGGGTGGTTGATGGTCGGCACAGACTCGCTGGGCCGAAGGGCCTGTTTAAGTGCTGTATCTCTAAACTAAACTAAATACTGACACCAAGTGTCACAGACACACACTGACACCCAGTACCACAAACAAACACACACTGACACCCAGTACCACAAACAAACACACACTGACACCCAGTAACACAGAGAAGCACTGATAGACAGTCACAAAGACATACACTGACACCAAGTAACACAGACACACACTGACACCCAGTAAAAAAGACATACACTGACATCAAGTCACAAAGAAATACACTGACACCAAGTAACAAAGACAGACACTGACACCAAGTAACAAAGACAGTCACTGACACAAAGTAACAAAGACAGACAATTACACCAAGTAACAAAGACATACACTTACACCAAGTATTTTGACATACACTGACACCAAGTAACAAAGACATACACTGATACCCAGTGACACAGACACACACTTACACCAAGTAACACAGACGTACAATGACACCAAGTAACAAAGACATGCACTGATACCAAGGAACACAGGCACACACTTACACCAAGTAACTCAGACATACACTGACACCAAGTTACAAAGACATACACTGATACCCAGTAACACAGACACACACTTACACCAAGTAACACAGACATACACTGACACCAAGTAACAAAGATATTCAATGATACCCAGGAACAGAGACACACACTTAGACCAAGTAAAACCGACACACACTTACACCAAGTCACACAGCCATACACTGACACCAAGTAACAAAGACAGACAATTACACCAAGTAACAAAGACACACACTTACACCAAGTAACTAAGACAGACACTGATACCCAGTAACACAGACACACACTTACACCAAGTAACACAGAGAAACACTAATAAACAGTAACAAAGACATACACTGACACCAAGTAACAAAGATAGACACTTGCACCAAGTAACACAGAAAAACACTGACACCAAGTAACAAAGACACACACATACACCAATTAACAAAGACAGACACTTACACCAAGTATTTTGACATATACTGACACCAAGTAACAAAGACATACACTGACACCCAGTAACACAGATACACACGGACACCAAGTAACAAAGACACACACTTACATCAAGTAACACAGACACACACTGACACCCAGTCACACAAACAAGCACACTGACACCAAGTAACACAGACATACACTGACATCAAGTAACACAGACATACACTGACACCAAGTAACAAAGACATACACTGACACCAAGTAACAAAGAAACACATTTACACCAAGTAACACTGACATACACTGACACCAAGTAACAAAGACAGACACTGACACCAAGTAACAAAGACATACACTTACACCAAGTATTTTGACATACACTGACACCAAGTCACAAAGACATACACTGATAACAGGTCACAAAGACATACACTGATTCCCAGTAACACAGACACACACTGACACCAGGTAACAAAGACATACACTGACACCAAGTTACAAAGACTTACACTTAAACCAACCAACAAAGACAAACATTTATACCAAGCAACACAGACAAACACTGACACCAAGTAACAAAGACAGACAATTACACAAAGTACAAAGACAAACACTTACACCAAGTATTTTGACATACACTGACACCAAGTAACAAAGACACACACTTACACCAAGTAACGCAGACATACACTGACACCAAGTAACAAAGACAGACACTTACACCAAGTAACAAAGACATACACTGACACCCAGTAAAAAAGACATAAACTGACACCCAGTAACACAGACACACACGGACACCAAGTAACAAAGACACACTTAGATCAAGTAACAACGAAACACACTGACACCCAGAAACACAAACAAACACACTGACAACAAGTAACACAGACACACACTGATACCCAGTAACTCAGACACACAGTTACACCCAGTAAAAAAGACATACACTGACACCAAGTCACAAAGACATACACTGATACCAAGTCACAAAGACATACACTGATGCCCTGTAACACAGACACACACTGACACCAAGTAACAAAGACATACACTGACACGAAGTAACAAAGACACACACTTACACCAAGTAACACAGACATACACTGACACCAAGTAAGAAAGACATACACTGATACCCAGTAACGCAGACACACACTTACACCCAGTAAAAAAGACATACACTGACACCAAGTCACAAAGACATACACTGATACCAAGTCACAAAGACATACACTGATACCCAGTAACGCAGACACACACTTACACCCAGTAAAAAAGACATACACTGACACCAAGTAACACAGACATACACTGACACCAAGTAACAAAGACAGACAATTACACCAAGTAACAAAGACATACACTTACACCAAGTATTTTGACATACACTGACACCAAGTAACAAAGACATGCACTGATACCCAGTAACACAGACACACACTTACACCAAGTAACAAAGACATACACTGACACCAAGTAACAAAGACATACACTGATACCCAGTAACACAGACACACAATTACACCAAGTAACACAGACACACACTTACACCAAGTAAAAAAGACAGACACTGATACTCAGTAACACAGACACACACTTACACCAAGTAAAAAAGACATACACTAACACCCAGTAACAAAGACATACACTGACACCCAGTAACACAGACACCCACGGACACCAAGATACAAAGACATACACTGATACCCAGTAACACAGGCACACACTGGGCGGTGGGGTGGAGCGGGGGTCACATTGTCGCAGTGGTTAGCACCACAGTCTCACAGCTCCAGGGACCCGGGTTCGATTCTGGGTACTGCCTTTGCGGAGTTTGCAAGTTCTCGCTGTGTCTGCGTAGGTTTCCTCCGGGTGCTCCGGTTTCCTCCCACATGCCAAAGACTTGCAGGTTGATAGGATAATTGGCCATCATAAATTGGCCCTAGTATAGCTAGGTGGTAGGGAAATATATAGGGATAGGTGGGGATGTGATAGGAATACCGGATTAGTGTCGGATTAGTATAAATGGGTGGTTGATGGACGGCACAGACTCGCTGGGCCGAAGGGCCTGTTTAAGTGCTGTATCTCTAAACTAAACCAAATACTGACACAAAGTGTCACAGACACACACTGACACCCAGTACCACAAACAAACACACACTGACACCCAGTAACACAGAGAAGCACTGAATGACTGTCACAAAAACATACACTGACACCAAGTAACACAGACACACACTGACACCCAGTAAAAAAGACATACACTGACACCAAGTCACAAAGAAATACACTGACACCAAGTCACAAAGAAATACACTGACACCAAGTAACAAAGACAGACACTGACACCAAGTAACAAAGACAGACAATTACACCAAGTAAAAAAGACATACACTTACACCAAGTAACTCAGACATACACTGACACCAAGTTACAAAGACATACACTGATACCCAGTAACACAGACACACACTTACACCAAGTAACAAAGACAGACAATTACACCAAGTAACAAAGACATACACTTACACCAAGTAACGAAGACAGACAATGATACCCAGTAACACAGACACACTCTTACACCAAGTAACAAAGACATACACTGACACCAAGTAACACAGAGAAACACTAATAAACAGTAACAAAGAAATACACTGACACCAAGTAACAAAGACAGACACTTACACCAAGTAACACAGACAAACGCTGACACCAAGTAACAAAGACGCACACATGCACCAAGTACACAGACATACACTGACACCAAGTAACAAAGACATACACTGATACCAAGTAACACAGACACACACTTACACCAAATAACAAAGACAGACACTGTTACCCAGTAACACAGACACACACTAACTCCAAGTCACAAAGACATACACTGACACCCAGTAACAAACACAAACACTGACACCCAGTAACAAAGACACACACTGACACCAAGTAACAAAGACACACACTGACACCAAGTAACAAAGACATACACAGACAACAAGTAACCAATACAGACTCTGATACCCAGTAACACAGACACACACTTACACCTAGTAACAAAGACAGACATTGATACCCAGTAACACAGACATACCCTGACACCAAGTAACAAAGACAGACACTTACACCAATTAACAAAGACATACACTGACACCAAGTAACAAAGACATACACTTACACGAAGTAACACAGACATACACTGACACCAAGTAGCAAAGTCATACACTTACACCAAGTAACAAAGTCATACACTTACACCAAGTAACAAACACATACACTTACACCAAGTAAAAAAGACAGACACTGATACCCAGTAACACAGACACACACTTACACCAAGTAACAAAGACATACACTGACACCCAGTAACAAAGACATAAACTGACACCCAGTAACACAGAAACACACGGACACCAAGTAACAAAGACACACTTACATCAAGTAACAACGAAACACACTGACTCCCAGTAACACAAACAAACACACTGACAACAAGTAACACAGACATACACTGACACCAAGTAACAAAGACACACACTGATGCCCAGTAACGCAGACACACAGTTACACCCAGTAACAAAGACACACACTTACACCAAGTACACAGACATACACTGACACCAAGTAACAAGGTCATACACTGATACCCAGTAACACAGACAAACACTTACAGCAAGTAACACAGACATACACTGACACCAAGTAACAAAGACATACACTTACACCAACTAACAAAGACACACACTTACTCCAAGTAACAGAGACATACACTGACACCAAGTAACAAAGACATACACTTACACCAAGTAACAAAGACATACTCTGACACCAAGTAACAAAGACATACACTGATACCCAGTAACACAGACACACACTTACTCCAAGTAACAGAGACATACACTGACACCAAGTAACAAAGACATACACTTACACCAAGTAACACAGACATACACCGACACCAAGTAACAAAGACATACACTTACAGCAAATAACACAGACATACACTGACACCAAGTAACAAAGACATTCACTTACACCAACTAACAAAGACACACACTTACACCAAGTAACACAGACATACACTGACACCAATTAACAAAGACATGCACTAACACCAAGTAAGAAAGACACACACTTACACCAAGCAACACAGACCTACACTGACACCAAGTAACAAATACATACACTGATACCCAGCAACACAGACACACTCTTACACCAAGTAACAAAGACAGACACTGATACCCAGTAACACAGACACACACTTACACCAAGAATCAAAGACAAACACTGACACCAAGTAACAAAGACATACAATTCCACCAACTAAGACAGACATACTCTTACACCAATTAACAAAGACATACACTGACACCAAGTAACACGGACATACACTGACACCAAGTAACAAAGACATAAACTGATACCAAGTAACACAGACACACACTTACACCAAGTAACAAAGACAGACACTGATACCCTGTAATGCAGACAGACACTTACACCAAGTCACAAAGACACACACTGACACGCAGTAACAAAGACAGACACTGATACACAATAACACAGACACACACTTACACCAAGTAACAAAGACAGACACTGACATCCAGTAACACAGACACACACTTACACCAAGTCACAAAGACATACACTGACACCCAGTAACAAAGACATACACTGACACCCAGTAACAAAGACACACACTGACACCAAGTAGCAAAGACATACACTGATACCCAGTAACACAGACACACAATTAAACCAAGTAACAAAGACAAACACTGACACCAAGTAACAAAGACATACACTGACACAAATTAACAAAGACATACACTGATACCCAGTAACACAGACACACACTTACACCAAGTAACAAAGACTTGCACTGACACCAAGTCATAAAGACATACACTTACACCAAGTAACAGAGACATATACTGACACCAAGTAACAAACACATACACTGATACCCAGTAACACAGACAGACACTTACACCAAGTAACAAAGACATACACTGATACCCAGTAACACAGACACACACTTACACCAAGTAACAAAGACATACACTGACACAAAGTAACAAAGACATACACTGACACCCAGGAACACAGATACAACTGACACCCAGTAACACAGAGAAACACTTACTCCAAGTCACAAAGACATACACTGACACACAGTAACAAAGACAAGCACTGACAACCAGTAACAAAGACACACACTGACACCAAGTAACAAAGACATACACTGATACCCAGTAACACAGACACACACTTACACCAAGTCACGCAGACACACACTGACACCCAGTAACGCAGACACACACTTACACCAAGTAACAAAGACATACACTGATACCCAGTAACACAGACACACACTTACACCAAGTAACACAGACATACAATGACACCAAGTAACAAAGACATGCACTGATACCCAGTAACACAGACACACACATACACCAATTTAAAAAGACAGACACTGATACCCAGTAACACAGACACACACTTACACCAAGTAACACAGACACACAATTACACCAAGCAACAAAGACATACACTGATACCCAGTAACACAGACACACACTTACACCAAGTAACAAAGACATACACTGACACCAAGTAACGAAGACATTCAGTGACACCAAGTAACAAAGACATACACTGATACCCAGTAACACAGACACACACTTACACCAAGTAACACAGACACACACTTACACCATGTACAAAGACATACACTTACACCAAGTAACAAAGACATACACTGATACCCAATAACACAGACACACACTTACACCAACTAACAAAGACATACACTGACACAAAGTAACAAAGACATACACTGACACCCAGGAACACAGATACAACTGACACCCAGTAACACAGAGAAACACTTACTCCAAGTCACAAAGACATACACTGACACCCAGTAACAAAGACACACACTGACACCAAGTAACAAAGACATACACTGATACCCAGTAACACAGACACACACTTACACCAAGTCACGCAGACACACACTGACACCCAGTAACGCAGACACACACTTACACCAAGTAACAAAGACATACACTGACACCCAGTAACACAGACACACACATACACCAATTTAAAAAGACAGACACTGATACCCAGTAACACAGACACACAATTACACCAAGTAACAAAGACATACACTGACACCCAGTAACAAAGACATACTCTGACACCCAGTAACACAGACACACACGGACACCAAGTAACAAAGACACACACTTACACCAAGTAACACAGACACACACTGACACCCAGTAACACAAACAAACACACTGACACCAAGTGACACAGACATGCACTGACACCAAGTAACAAGGACATACACTGATACCCAGTAACACAGGCACACACTGGGGGGGCGGAGGGGCACATTGGCGCAGTTGTTAGCACCGCAGCCTCACAGCTCCAGGGACCCGGGTTCGATTCTGGGTACTGCGTGTGCGGAGTTTGCAAGTTCTCCCTGTGTCTGCGTGGGTTTCCACCCGGTGCTCCGGTTTCCTCCCACATGCCAAAGACTTGCAGGTTGATAGGTTAATTGGCCATCATAAATTGCCCCTAGTACAGATAGGTGGTAGGAAAATATATAGGGATAACCAAAAAAAAAAAAGGACTCTGGTGTGTTCATAAGGTAAGCTTTTTATTTCGGAAGTTCTGTCCGTTGGATTGCTAACCTAACGAGTTTTGACTTTTTGTTTTTTTTGGTTTTTCAGTAGATTTGTTGGGAATTTGGAATAGTGGGAATGGAGGTTAAGGCAGTTGTATGTTCCTACTGCAGAATGTGGGAGGTAAGGGTCGCCAAGAGTGTCCCTGCTGACTGCATCTGTGGGTAGTGCACCCAACTCCAGCTCCTCGAGAACCGCGTTAGGGAACTGGAGCTGGAGCTGGATGAACTTCGGATCATTCGGGAGGCAGAGGAGGTTTTTGCGAGGAGTTATGGGGAGGTAGTCACACCTCAGGTAAAAGAAGTAGGTAGATGGGTTACCGTCAGGGGAAGGAGAGGGAACCAGCAGGCAGTGCAGGGATCCCCTGTGGCCGCTTCCCACAACAACAGGTATACCGTTTTGGATACTGTTGCGGGGGACGACTTACCAGGGGTAAGCAATGGGGTACGGATATCTGGCACAGAGTCTGTCCCTGTTGCTCAGAAGGGAAGGGGGAAGAGGAGCAGAACATTAGTCATTGGGGACTCCATAGTTCGGGGAACAGATAGGAGGTTCTGTGGGAACGAGAGAGACTCACGGTTGGTATGTTGCCTCCCAGGTGCCAGGGTTCGTGATGTCTCGGATCGTGTTTTTGGGATCCTTAATGGGGAGGGGGAGCAGCGCCAAGTCGTGGTCCACATAGGCACCAACGACATAGGTAGGAAGAGAGATGGGGATTTAAGACAGAAATTTAGGGAGCTAGGGTGGAAGCTTCGAGCGAGAACAAACAGAGTTGTTATCTCTGGGTTGTTGCCCGTGCCACGTGATAGCGAAGCGAGGAATCGGGAGAGAGAGGAGTTGAACACGTGGCTGCAGGGATGGTGCAGGAGGGAGGGTTTTGGTTTCCTGGATAATTGGGGCTCTTTCTGGGGTAGGTGGGACCTCTACAAACAGGATGGTCTTCACCTGAACCAGAGGGGTACCAATATCCTGGGTGGGGGAGGTTTGCTAGTGCTCTTCGGGGGGGTTTAAACTAATTCAGCAGGGGAATGGCAACCTAAATTGTAGTGCCAGTGTACAGGATGTTGAGAGTAGTGAGGTCAGGGATATGATTCCAAGGACGCATGAGGGCACTGGCAAGCAAGAACCTGGTTTAAAGTGTGTCTATTTCAACGCCAGGAGCATCCGGAATAAGGTGGGTGAGCTTGCAGCATGGGTTGGTACCTGGGATCTCGATGTAGTGGCCATTTCGGAGACATGGGTAGAGCAGGGGCAGGAATGGATGTTGCAGATTCCGGGATTTAGATGTTTCAGTAAGAACAGAGACGATGGTAAAAGAGGGGGGGGGGGGTGGTGTGTGGCATTGTTAATCAAGGAGAGTATTACAGCGACAGAAAGGACGTTTGAGGACTCGTCTACTGAGGTAGTATGGGCTGAGGTTAGAAACAGGAGAGGTGAGGTTACCCTGTTGGGAGTCTTTTATAGACCTCCGAATAGTTCCAGAGATGTAGAGGAAAGGATAGCGAAGATGATTCTCGACAGGGGTGAGAGTAACAGGGTAGTTGTAATGGGGGACTTTAACTTTCCAAATATCGACTGGAAATACTATAGTTCGAGTAATTTAGATGGGTCAGTTTTTGTCCAGTGTGTGCAGGAGGGTTTTCTGACACAGTATGTAGACAGGCCAACCAGGGGCGATGCCACATTGGATTTGGTACTGGGAAATGAACCCGGCCAGGTGTTCGATTTAGATGTAGGTGAGCACTTTGGTGATAGTGATCACAATTCGGTTAGGTTTACCTTAGCGATGGGCAGGGACAGGTATATACCGCAGGGCAAGAAATATAACTGTGGGAAAGGAAATTATGATGCGATTAGGCAAGATTTAGGATGTGCAGGATGGGGAAGGAAACTGCAGGGGATGGGAACAATCGAAATGTGGAGCTTATTCAAGGAGCAGCTACTGCATGTCCTTGATAAGTATGTACCTGAGGGGCAGGGAGGAAGTTGTCGTGCGAGGGAGCCGTGGTTTACTAAAGAAGTTGAAGCGCTTGTCAAGAGGAAGAGGAAGGCTTATGTTGGGATGAGACGTGAAGGCTCAGTTAGGGCGCTTGAGAGCTACAAGCTAGCCAGGAAGGATCTAAAGGGAGGGCTAAGAAGAGCAAGGAGAGGACACGAGAACTCATTGGTGGATCGGATCAGGGAAAACCCTAAGGCTGTCTATAGGTATATCAGGAATAAAAGAATGACTAGAGTTAGATTAGGGCCAATCAAGGAGAGTAGTGGGAAGTTGTGTGTGGAATCAGAGGAGATAGGGGAAGTGTTAAATGAATATTTTGCGTCAGTATTTGCAGTAGAAAGAAAATGTTGTTGAGAATACTGAGATACAGGCTACGAGGCTAGATGGGATTGAGGTTCACAAGGAGGAGGTGTTAGCAATTTTGGAAAGTGTGAAAATAGATAAGTCCCCTGGGCCAGATGGGATTTATCCTCGGATTCTCTGGGAAGCTAGGGAGGAGATTTCAGAGCCTTTGTCCTTGATCTTTATGTCGTCATTGTCGACAGGAATAGTGCCGGAAGACTGGAGGATTGCAAATGTTGTCCCCTTGTTCAAGAAGGGGAGTAGAGACAGCCCTGGTAATTATAGACCTGTGAGCCTTACTTCGGTTGTGGGTAAAATGTTGGAAAAGGTTATAAGAGACAGGATTTATAATCATCTTGAAAAGAATAAGTACATTAGAGATAGTCAGCACGGTTTTGTGACGGGTAAGTCGTGCCTCACAAACCTTATGGAGTTTTTCGAGAAGGTGACCAAACAGGTGGATGAGGGTAAAGCAGTGGATGTGGTGTATATGGATTTCAGTAAGGCGTTCGATAAGTTTCCCCACGGTAGGCTATTGCAGAAAATACGGAAGTATGGGGTTGAAGGTGATTTAGAGCTTTGGATCAGAAATTGGCCAGCTGAAAGAAGACAGAGTGTGGTGGTTGATGGCAAATGTTCATCCTGGAGTTTAGTTACTAGTGGTTTACCGCAAGGATCTGTTTTGGGGCCAGTGCTGTTTGCCATTTTTATAAATGACCTGGAAGAGGGTGTAGAAGGGTGGGTTAGTAAATTTGCAGATGACACTAAGGTCGGTGGAGTTGTGGATAGTGCCGAAGGATGTTGTCGGGTACAGAGAGACATAGATAGGCTGCAGAGCTGGGCTGAGAGATGGCAAATGGAGTTTAATGCGGAAACGTGTGAGGTGATTCACTTTGGAAGGAGTAACAGGAATGCAGAGTACTGGGCTAATGGGAAGATTCTTGGTAGTGTAGATGAACAGAGAGATCTTGGTGTCCAGGTGCATAAATCCCTGAAGGTTGCTAACCAGGTTAATCGGACTGTTAAGAAGGCATATGGTGTGTTAGCTTTTATTAGTAGGGGGGTCGAGCTTCGGAGCCACGAGTTCATGCTGCAGCTGTACAAAGCTCTGGTGAGACCACACCAGGAGTATTGCGTGCAGTTCTGGTCACCGCATTATAGGAAGGATGTGGAAGCTATGGAAAGAGTGCAGAGGAGATTTAGTAGGATGTTGCCTGGTATGGAGGGAAGGTCTTACGAGGAAAGGCTGAGGGACTTGAGGTTGCTTTCGTTGGAGAGAAGGAGGAGGAGAGGTGACTTAATAGAGACATATAAGATAATCAGAGGGTTAGATAGGGTGGATAGTGAGCGTCTTTTTCCTCGGATGGTGATGGCAAACACGAGGGGACATAGCTTCAAGTTGAGGGGTGATAGATATAGGACAGATGTGAGAGGTAGTTTCTTTACTCAGAGAGTAGTAAGGGCGTGGAACGCCCTGCCTGCAGCAGTAGTAGATTCGCCAACTTTAAGGGCATTTAAGTGGACATTGGATAGACACATGGATGAAAATGGAATAGTGTAGGTCAGATGGTTTCACAGGTCGGCGCAACATCGAGGGACGAAGGGCCTGTACTGCGCTGTAATGGTCTAAAAAAAAAGGTGGGGATGTGATAGGAATACGGGATTAGTGTGGGATTAGTATAAATGGGTTGTTGATGGTCGGCACAGACTCGGTGGGCCGAAGGGCCTGTTTAAGTGCTGCATCTCTAAACTAAACGAAATACTGACACCTAGTGTCACAGACACACACTGACACCCAGTAACACAAACAAACACACACTGACACCCAGTAAACACAGAGAAACACTGATACACAGTAACAAAGACATACAGTGACACCAAGTTACACAGACACACACTGACACCCAGTCAAGAAGACATACACTGACACCAAGTCACAAAGACATACACTGACACCAAGTAAGAGAGACACACACTGACACCCAGTAAAAAAGACACACACTGACACCAAGTAACAAAGACATACACTGACACCAAGTAACAAATACATACACTTACACCAAGTAACAAAGACACACACTTACACCAAGTAACACAGACACACAATGACACCAAGTAACAAAGACAGACAATTACACCAAGTAACAAAGACATACACTGATACCAAGTCTCAAAGACATACACTGATGCCAAGTCACAAAGGCATACACTGATACCAAGTCACAAAGACATACACTGATACACAGTAACTCAGACAGACACTGACACCAAGCAACAAAGACATACACTGACACCAAGTAACAAAAACTTGCACTGACACCAAGTAACAAAGACACACACTTACACCAAGTAACACAGACATACACTGACAGCAAGTAACAAAGTCAGACAATTACACCAAGTAACAAAAACATACACTTACACCAAGTATTTTGACATACACTGACACCAAGTAACAAAGACATACACTGATACCCAGTAACACAGACACAGTCTTGCACCAAGTAACACAGACATACAATGACACCAAGTAGCAAAGACATGCACTGATACCCAGTAACACAGACACAAACTTACATCAAGTAAAAAAGACAGACGCTGATACCCAGAAACACAGACACACACTTGCACAAAGTAACAAAGACATACACTGACACCCAGTAACACAGACACACACAGACACCAAGTAACAAAGACACACACTTACACCAAGTAACACAGACACACACTGACACCCAGTAACACAAATAAACACACTGACACCAAGTAACACAGACATACACTGACACCAAGTAACACAGACATACACTGACACCGAGTAACACAGACACACACGGACACCAAGTAACAAAGACATACACTTACACCAAGTAACACAGAAACACACTGACACCCAGTAACACAGACACACACTTACACCAAGTGACAAAGACATACACTGACACCAAGTAACAAACACAAACACTGATACCCAGTAACAAAGACACACACTGACACCAAGTAACAAAGACACACACTGACACCAAGTAACAAAGACATACACAGACAACAAGTATCAAAGACATACACTGACACCAAGTAGCAAAGACAGACACTTACACCAAGTAACAAAGACAGACACTTACACCAAGTAACAAAGACATACACTGACACCAAGTAACATAGACATAACCTGACACCAAGTAACACAGGCATACACTGACACCAAGTAACAAAGACATACACTTACACCAAGTAACAAAGACATACACTGACATCAAGAAACAAAGACATACATTGATACCCAGCAACACAGACACACACTTACACCTAGTATCAAAGACATACACTGACACCAAGTAGCAAAGACATACACTTACACCAAGTAACAAGGACATACACTGACACCAAGTAACAAAGTCAGACACTTACACGAAGTAACAAAGACATACACTGACACCAAGTAACAAAGACATACACTGACACCAAGTAACACAGGCATACACTGATACCAAGTAACAAAGACATACACTTACACCAAGTAACAAAGACATACACTGACATCAAGAAACAAAGACATACACTGATACCCAGTAACACAGACAAACACTTAAACCAAGTAACACAGACACACACTGACACCCAGTAAAAAAGACATACACTGACACCAAATCACAAAGAAATACACTGACACCAAGTAACAAAGACATACACTGACACAAAGTAACAAAGGCAGACAATTACACCATTTAACAAAGACATACACTTACACCAAGTATTTTGACATACACTGACACCAAGTAACAAAGACATACACTGATACCAAGTAACACAGACACACACTGACACCAAGTGACACAGACATACACTGACATCAAGTAACAAAGACATTCACTGATACCCAGGAACACATACACACACTTACACCAAGAAACACAGAGACACACTTACACCAAGTAACACAGACACACACCTACACCAAGTAACAAAGACATACACTTACACCAAGTAACACAGACACACACTGACACCAAGTAACAAAGACATACAATTACACCAAGTAACAAAGACACACACTTACACCAAGTAACTAAGACAGACACTGATACTAAGTAACAAAGACATTCACTGATACCCAGGAACAGAGACACACACTTACACCAAGAAACACAGAAGCACACTTAAACCAAGTAACACAGACATACACTGACACCAAGTTACAAAGACAAACACTGATACCAAGTAACACAGACACACACTGACACCAAGTAACACAGACATACACTGACACCAAGTAACAAAGACATTCACTGATACCCAGGAACACATACACACACTTACACCAAGAAACACATACACACACTTACACCAAGTAACACAGACACACACTTACACCAAGTAACAAAGACATACACTTACACCAAGTAACACAGACATACAATTACACCAAGTAACAAAGACATACAATTACACCAAGTAACAAAGACACACACTTACACCAAGTAACTAAGACAGACACTGATACCCAGTAACACAGACACACACTTACACCAAGTAACAAAGACATACACTGACACCAAGTAACACAAACAAACACACACTGACACCAAGTAACACAGAGAAACACTAATAAACAGTAACAAAGACATACACTGACACCAAGTAACAAAGACACACACATACACCAAGTACACAGACATACACTGACACCAAGTAACAAAGACATACATTGATACCCAGTAACACAGACACACACTAACACAAAGTCACAAAGACATACACTGACACCCAGTAACAAAGAGACAAACTAACACCCAGTAACAAAGACACACACTGACACCAAGTAACAAAGACACACACTGACACCCAGTAACACAGGCACACACTTACACCAAGTAACAAAAACATACATTGATACCCAGCAACACAGACACACACTTACACCTAGTAACAAAGACAGACACTGATACCCAGTAACACAGACATACCCTGACACCAAGTATCAAAGACTTCCACTGACACCAAGTAGCAAAGACATACACTGACACCAAGTAACAAAGACATACACTGACACCAAGTAACAAAGACAGACACTTACACCAAGTAACAAAGACAAACACTGACAC
The DNA here is from genome assembly GCF_036365525.1 of Heterodontus francisci. NCBI lineage: Eukaryota > Metazoa > Chordata > Chondrichthyes > Heterodontiformes > Heterodontidae > Heterodontus > Heterodontus francisci. The sequence continues at coordinate 2,186,264 of NW_027140794.1, forward strand.
CAAGTAACAAAGACATACACTTACACGAAGTAACACAGACATACACTGACACCAAGAAACAAAGACATACACTGATACCCAGTAACACAGACACACACTGACACCAAGTAACACAGACATACACTGACACCAAGTAACAAAGACATACACTGACACCAATTAACAAAGACATACACTGACACCAATTAACAAAGACATACACTTAGACCAAGTAACAAACACATACATTGATACACAGCAACACAGACACACACTTACACCAATAACAAAGACAGACACTGATACCCTGTAACACAGACATACCCTGACACCAAGTATCAAAGACATACACTGACACCAAGTAGCAAAGACATACACTTACACCAAGTAACAAAGACAGTCACTTACACCAAGTAACAAAGACATACACTTACACCAAGTAACAAAGACATACACTGACACCAAGTAACACAGACATACACTGACACCAAGTAACAAAGACATACACTTCCACCAAGTAACAAAGACATACACTGACAACAAGAAACAAAGACATACACTGATATCCAGTAACACAGACACACACTTACACCAAGTAACACAGACATACACTGACACCAAGTAACAAAGACATGCACTGACACCAAGTAACAAAGACACACACTTACACCAAGTACACAGACATACACTGACACCAAGTAACAAAGACATACACTAACACCCAGTAACACAGACACACACTTACACCAAGTAACACAGACATACACTGACACCAAGTAACAAAGACATACACTGATACCCAGTAACACAGACACACACGTATACCAAGTAACAATGACTGACACTGATACCGAGTAACACATACAAACACTTACACCAAGTCACAAAGACATACACTGACACCCAGTAACAAAGACATACACTGATACCCAGTAAAAAATACACACAATGACAACAAGTAACAAAGGCACACTCTGACACCAAGTAACAAAGACATACACTGATACCCAGTAACACAGACAGACACTTACACCAAGTAACAAAGACATACACTGACACCAAGTAACAAAGACATACACTGATACCCAGTAACACAGCCACACACTTCCACCAAGTAACAAAGACAGACAATGACACCAAGAAACAAAGACTTACACTGATACCCAGTAACACAGTCACACACCTACACCAACTAACAGAGACATACACTGACACCAAGTAACAAAGACATGCACTGACACCAAGTAACAAAGACATACACTTACACCCAGTAACAAAGACATACACTGACACCAAGTAACAAAGACATACACTTACACCAAGTAACACAGACATACGCTGACGCCAAGTAACAAAGACACACACTTACACCAAGTACAGAGACATACACTGACACCAAGTAACAAAGACATACACTGATACCCAGTAACACAGACACACACTTACTCCAAGTAACAAAGACAGACAGTGATACCCAGTACCACAGACACACACTAACACCAAGTCACAAAGACATACACTGACTCAAGTCACAAAGACAAACACTGAGACCTAGTAACAAAGACACACACTGAGACGAAGTAACAAAAACATTTACAGTCACCAAGTAACAACGACATACACTGATACCCAGCAACACAGACACACACTTACACCAAGTATCACAGACATGCACAGACGCCAAGTAACAAAGACATACACTGATACCCAGTAACACAGACACACACTTACACCATGTAACAAAGACATACAATGACACCAAGTAACAAAGACATACAATGACACCAAGTAACAAAGACGCACACTTACACCAAGTAACACAGGCATACACTGAAACCAAGTAACAAATACATATACTGATACCCAGTAACACATACACACACTTACAACAATTAACAATGACAGACACTGATACACAGTAACTCATACACACACTTACACCAAGTCACAAAGACATACACTGACACCCAGTAACAAAGGCATACACTGACACCCAGTAACAAAGACACACAATGACACCAAGTAACAAAGGCACACACTGACACCAAGTAACAAAGACATACACTGATACCCAGTAACACAGACACACACTTACACCAAGTAACAAGGACATACACTGACACCAAGTAACAAAGAAATTCACTGATACCCAGTAACACAGACACACACCTACACCAAGTAACAAAGACATACACTGACACCAAGTAACAAAGACTTACACTGATACCCAGTAACACAGACACACACTTACACCAAGTAACAAAGACATACACTGATACTCAGTCACACAGACACACACGGATACCAAGTAACAAAGGCATACACTGACACACAGTAACAAAGACATTCACTGACACCCAGTAACACAGACACACACGGATACCAAGTAACAAAGACATACACTGACACCCATTAACAAAAACGTACACTGACACCAAGTAACAAAGACATGCACTGACACCAAGTAACAAAGACATTCACTGATACCCAGTAACACAGACACACACTTACACCAAGTAACAAAGACATACACTGACACCAAGTAACAAAGACATACACTGACAGCAAGTAACAAAGACATACACTGATACCCAGTAACACAGACACACATTTACACCAAGGAACAAAGACATACACTGATACTCAGTAACACAGACACACACTTACACCAAGTAACAAAGACATACACTGACACCAAGTAACAAAGACATACACTGACACCAAGTAACAAAGACATGCACTTACACCAAGCAACAAAGACATACACTTACACCAAGCAACAAAGACATACACTTACACCAAGTAACACAGACATACACTGACACCAAGTTACAAAGACATATACTGACACCAAGTAACAAAGACATACACTGATACCCAGTAACACAGACACACACTTACACCATGTAACAAAGACAGACAAAGACACCAAGAAACAAAGACACACACTTACACCAAGTACACAGACAGACACTGACACCAAGTAACAAAGACATACACTGACACCCAGTAACACAGACACACACTTACACCAAGTCACAAAGACATACACTGATACTCTGTTACATAGACACACACTTACACCAAGTAACAAAGACATACACTGACACCAAGTAACAAAGACATACACTGACACCAAGTAACACAGACACACACTTATACCAAGTAACAATGACTGACACTGATACCGAGTAACACATACAAACACTTACACCAAGTCACAAAGACATACACTGACACCCAGTAACAAAGACATACACTGATACCCAGTAACAAAGACACACAATGACACCAAGTAACAAAGGCACACTCTGACACCAAGTAACAAAGACATACACTGATACCCAGTAACACAGACAGACACTTACACCAAGTAACAAAGACATACACTTACACCAAGTAACAAAGACATACACTGACAGCAAGTAACAAAGACATACACTGACAGCAAGTAACAAAGACATACACTGATACCCAGTAACACAGACACACATTTACACCAAGGAACAAAGACATACACTGATACTCAGTAACACAGACACACACTTACACCAAGTAACAAAGACATACACTTACACCAAGTAACAAAGACATACACTGACACCAAGTAACAAAGACATACACTGATACCCAGTAACACAGACAGACACTTGCACCAAGTAACAAAGACAGACAAAGACACCAAGCAACAAAGACATACACTGACACCAAGTAACACAGACATACACTGAACCAAGTAACAAAGACACACACTTACACCAAGTACACAGACATACACTGACACCAAGTAACAAAGACATACACTAACACCCAGTAACACAGACACACACTTACACCAAGTAACACAGACATACACTGACACCAAGTAACAAAGACATACACTGATACCCAGTAACACAGACACACACGTATACCAAGTAACAATGACTGACACTGATACCGAGTAACACATACAAACACTTACACCAAGTCACAAAGACATACACTGACACCCAGTAACAAAGACATACACTGATACCCAGTAAAAAAGACACACAATGACAACAAGTAACAAAGGCACACTCTGACACCAAGTAACAAAGACATACACTGATACCCAGTAACACAGACAGACACTTACACCAAGTAACAAAGACATACACTGACACCAAGTAACAAAGACATACACTGATACCCAGTAACACAGCCACACACTTCCACCAAGTAACAAAGACAGACAATGACACCAAGAAACAAAGACTTACACTGATACCCAGTAACACAGTCACACACCTACACCAACTAACAGAGACATACACTGACACCAAGTAACAAAGACATGCACTGACACCAAGTAACAAAGACATACACTTACACCCAGTAACAAAGACATACACTGACACCAAGTAACAAAGACATACACTTACACCAAGTAACACAGACATACACTGACGCCAAGTAACAAAGACACACACTTACACCAAGTAACACAGACACACAATGACACCAAGTAACAAAGACAGACAATTACACCAAGTAACAAAGACATACACTGATACCAAGTCTCAAAGACATACACTGATGCCAAGTCACAAAGGCATACACTGATACCAAGTCACAAAGACATACACTGATACACAGTAACTCAGACAGACACTGACACCAAGCAACAAAGACATACACTGACACCAAGTAACAAAAACTTGCACTGACACCAAGTAACAAAGACACACACTTACACCAAGTAACACAGACATACACTGACAGCAAGTAACAAAGTCAGACAATTACACCAAGTAACAAAAACATACACTTACACCAAGTATTTTGACATACACTGACACCAAGTAACAAAGACATACACTGATACCCAGTAACACAGACACAGTCTTGCACCAAGTAACACAGACATACAATGACACCAAGTAGCAAAGACATGCACTGATACCCAGTAACACAGACACAAACTTACACCAAGTAAAAAAGACAGACACTGATACCCAGAAACACAGACACACACTTGCACAAAGTAACAAAGACATACACTGACACCCAGTAACACAGACACACACAGACACCAAGTAACAAAGACACACACTTACACCAAGTAACACAGACACACACTGACACCCAGTAACACAAATAAACACACTGACACCAAGTAACACAGACATACACTGACACCAAGTAACACAGACATACACTGACACCGAGTAACACAGACACACACGGACACCAAGTAACAAAGACATACACTTACACCAAGTAACACAGAAACACACTGACACCCAGTAACACAGACACACACTTACACCAAGTGACAAAGACATACACTGACACCAAGTAACAAACACAAACACTGATACCCAGTAACAAAGACACACACTGACACCAAGTAACAAAGACACACACTGACACCAAGTAACAAAGACATACACAGACAACAAGTATCAAAGACATACACTGACACCAAGTAGCAAAGACAGACACTTACACCAAGTAACAAAGACAGACACTTACACCAAGTAACAAAGACATACACTGACACCAAGTAACATAGACATAACCTGACACCAAGTAACACAGGCATACACTGACACCAAGTAACAAAGACATACACTTACACCAAGTAACAAAGACATACACTGACATCAAGAAACAAAGACATACATTGATACCCAGCAACACAGACACACACTTACACCTAGTATCAAAGACATACACTGACACCAAGTAGCAAAGACATACACTTACACCAAGTAACAAGGACATACACTGACACCAAGTAACAAAGTCAGACACTTACACGAAGTAACAAAGACATACACTGACACCAAGTAACAAAGACATACACTGACACCAAGTAACACAGGCATACACTGATACCAAGTAACAAAGACATACACTTACACCAAGTAACAAAGACATACACTGACATCAAGAAACAAAGACATACACTGATACCCAGTAACACAGACACACACTTAAACCAAGTAACACAGACACACACTGACACCCAGTAAAAAAGACATACACTGACACCAAATCACAAAGAAATACACTGACACCAAGTAACAAAGACATACACTGACACAAAGTAACAAAGGCAGACAATTACACCATTTAACAAAGACATACACTTACACCAAGTATTTTGACATACACTGACACCAAGTAACAAAGACATACACTGATACCAAGTAACACAGACACACACTGACACCAAGTGACACAGACATACACTGACATCAAGTAACAAAGACATTCACTGATACCCAGGAACACATACACACACTTACACCAAGAAACACAGAGACACACTTACACCAAGTAACACAGACACACACCTACACCAAGTAACAAAGACATACACTTACACCAAGTAACACAGACACACACTGACACCAAGTAACAAAGACATACAATTACACCAAGTAACAAAGACACACACTTACACCAAGTAACTAAGACAGACACTGATACTAAGTAACAAAGACATTCACTGATACCCAGGAACAGAGACACACACTTACACCAAGAAACACAGAAGCACACTTAAACCAAGTAACACAGACATACACTGACACCAAGTTACAAAGACAAACACTGATACCAAGTAACACAGACACACACTGACACCAAGTAACACAGACATACACTGACACCAAGTAACAAAGACATTCACTGATACCCAGGAACACATACACACACTTACACCAAGAAACACATACACACACTTACACCAAGTAACACAGACACACACTTACACCAAGTAACAAAGACATACACTTACACCAAGTAACACAGACATACAATTACACCAAGTAACAAAGACATACAATTACACCAAGTAACAAAGACACACACTTACACCAAGTAACTAAGACAGACACTGATACCCAGTAACACAGACACACACTTACACCAAGTAACAAAGACATACACTGACACCAAGTAACACAAACAAACACACACTGACACCAAGTAACACAGAGAAACACTAATAAACAGTAACAAAGACATACACTGACACCAAGTAACAAAGACACACACATACACCAAGTACACAGACATACACTGACACCAAGTAACAAAGACATACATTGATACCCAGTAACACAGACACACACTAACACAAAGTCACAAAGACATACACTGACACCCAGTAACAAAGAGACAAACTAACACCCAGTAACAAAGACACACACTGACACCAAGTAACAAAGACACACACTGACACCCAGTAACACAGGCACACACTTACACCAAGTAACAAAAACATACATTGATACCCAGCAACACAGACACACACTTACACCTAGTAACAAAGACAGACACTGATACCCAGTAACACAGACATACCCTGACACCAAGTATCAAAGACTTCCACTGACACCAAGTAGCAAAGACATACACTGACACCAAGTAACAAAGACATACACTGACACCAAGTAACAAAGACAGACACTTACACCAAGTAACAAAGACAAACACTGACACCAAGTAACAAAGACATACACTTACACGAAGTAACACAGACATACACTGACACCAAGAAACAAAGACATACACTGATACCCAGTAACACAGACACACACTGACACCAAGTAACACAGACATACACTGACACCAAGTAACAAAGACATACACTGACACCAATTAACAAAGACATACACTGACACCAATTAACAAAGACATACACTTAGACCAAGTAACAAACACATACATTGATACACAGCAACACAGACACACACTTACACCAATAACAAAGACAGACACTGATACCCTGTAACACAGACATACCCTGACACCAAGTATCAAAGACATACACTGACACCAAGTAGCAAAGACATACACTTACACCAAGTAACAAAGACAGTCACTTACACCAAGTAACAAAGACATACACTTACACCAAGTAACAAAGACATACACTGACACCAAGTAACACAGACATACACTGACACCAAGTAACAAAGACATACACTTCCACCAAGTAACAAAGACATACACTGACAACAAGAAACAAAGACATACACTGATATCCAGTAACACAGACACACACTTACACCAAGTAACACAGACATACACTGACACCAAGTAACAAAGACATGCACTGACACCAAGTAACAAAGACACACACTTACACCAAGTACACAGACATACACTGACACCAAGTAACAAAGACATACACTAACACCCAGTAACACAGACACACACTTACACCAAGTAACACAGACATACACTGACACCAAGTAACAAAGACATACACTGATACCCAGTAACACAGACACACACGTATACCAAGTAACAATGACTGACACTGATACCGAGTAACACATACAAACACTTACACCAAGTCACAAAGACATACACTGACACCCAGTAACAAAGACATACACTGATACCCAGTAAAAAATACACACAATGACAACAAGTAACAAAGGCACACTCTGACACCAAGTAACAAAGACATACACTGATACCCAGTAACACAGACAGACACTTACACCAAGTAACAAAGACATACACTGACACCAAGTAACAAAGACATACACTGATACCCAGTAACACAGCCACACACTTCCACCAAGTAACAAAGACAGACAATGACACCAAGAAACAAAGACTTACACTGATACCCAGTAACACAGTCACACACCTACACCAACTAACAGAGACATACACTGACACCAAGTAACAAAGACATGCACTGACACCAAGTAACAAAGACATACACTTACACCCAGTAACAAAGACATACACTGACACCAAGTAACAAAGACATACACTTACACCAAGTAACACAGACATACGCTGACGCCAAGTAACAAAGACACACACTTACACCAAGTACAGAGACATACACTGACACCAAGTAACAAAGACATACACTGATACCCAGTAACACAGACACACACTTACTCCAAGTAACAAAGACAGACAGTGATACCCAGTACCACAGACACACACTAACACCAAGTCACAAAGACATACACTGACTCAAGTCACAAAGACAAACACTGAGACCTAGTAACAAAGACACACACTGAGACGAAGTAACAAAAACATTTACAGTCACCAAGTAACAACGACATACACTGATACCCAGCAACACAGACACACACTTACACCAAGTATCACAGACATGCACAGACGCCAAGTAACAAAGACATACACTGATACCCAGTAACACAGACACACACTTACACCATGTAACAAAGACATACAATGACACCAAGTAACAAAGACATACAATGACACCAAGTAACAAAGACGCACACTTACACCAAGTAACACAGGCATACACTGAAACCAAGTAACAAATACATATACTGATACCCAGTAACACATACACACACTTACAACAATTAACAATGACAGACACTGATACACAGTAACTCATACACACACTTACACCAAGTCACAAAGACATACACTGACACCCAGTAACAAAGGCATACACTGACACCCAGTAACAAAGACACACAATGACACCAAGTAACAAAGGCACACACTGACACCAAGTAACAAAGACATACACTGATACCCAGTAACACAGACACACACTTACACCAAGTAACAAGGACATACACTGACACCAAGTAACAAAGAAATTCACTGATACCCAGTAACACAGACACACACCTACACCAAGTAACAAAGACATACACTGACACCAAGTAACAAAGACTTACACTGATACCCAGTAACACAGACACACACTTACACCAAGTAACAAAGACATACACTGATACTCAGTCACACAGACACACACGGATACCAAGTAACAAAGGCATACACTGACACACAGTAACAAAGACATTCACTGACACCCAGTAACACAGACACACACGGATACCAAGTAACAAAGACATACACTGACACCCATTAACAAAAACGTACACTGACACCAAGTAACAAAGACATGCACTGACACCAAGTAACAAAGACATTCACTGATACCCAGTAACACAGACACACACTTACACCAAGTAACAAAGACATACACTGACACCAAGTAACAAAGACATACACTGACAGCAAGTAACAAAGACATACACTGATACCCAGTAACACAGACACACATTTACACCAAGGAACAAAGACATACACTGATACTCAGTAACACAGACACACACTTACACCAAGTAACAAAGACATACACTGACACCAAGTAACAAAGACATACACTGACACCAAGTAACAAAGACATGCACTTACACCAAGCAACAAAGACATACACTTACACCAAGCAACAAAGACAGACACTTACACCAAGTAACACAGACATACACTGACACCAAGTTACAAAGACATATACTGACACCAAGTAACAAAGACATACACTGATACCCAGTAACACAGACACACACTTACACCATGTAACAAAGACAGACAAAGACACCAAGAAACAAAGACACACACTTACACCAAGTACACAGACAGACACTGACACCAAGTAACAAAGACATACACTGACACCCAGTAACACAGACACACACTTACACCAAGTCACAAAGACATACACTGATACTCTGTTACATAGACACACACTTACACCAAGTAACAAAGACATACACTGACACCAAGTAACAAAGACATACACTGACACCAAGTAACACAGACACACACTTATACCAAGTAACAATGACTGACACTGATACCGAGTAACACATACAAACACTTACACCAAGTCACAAAGACATACACTGACACCCAGTAACAAAGACATACACTGATACCCAGTAACAAAGACACACAATGACACCAAGTAACAAAGGCACACTCTGACACCAAGTAACAAAGACATACACTGATACCCAGTAACACAGACAGATACTTACACCAAGTAACAAAGACATACACTTACACCAAGTAACAAAGACATACACTGACAGCAAGTAACAAAGACATACACTGACAGCAAGTAACAAAGACATACACTGATACCCAGTAACACAGACACACATTTACACCAAGGAACAAAGACATACACTGATACTCAGTAACACAGACACACACTTACACCAAGTAACAAAGACATACACTTACACCAAGTAACAAAGACATACACTGACACCAAGTAACAAAGACATACACTGATACCCAGTAACACAGACAGACACTTGCACCAAGTAACAAAGACAGACAAAGACACCAAGCAACAAAGACATACACTGACACCAAGTAACACAGACATACACTGAACCAAGTAACAAAGACACACACTTACACCAAGTACACAGACATACACTGACACCAAGTAACAAAGACATACACTAACACCCAGTAACACAGACACACACTTACACCAAGTAACACAGACATACACTGACACCAAGTAACAAAGACATACACTGATACCCAGTAACACAGACACACACGTATACCAAGTAACAATGACTGACACTGATACCGAGTAACACATACAAACACTTACACCAAGTCACAAAGACATACACTGACACCCAGTAACAAAGACATACACTGATACCCAGTAAAAAAGACACACAATGACAACAAGTAACAAAGGCACACTCTGACACCAAGTAACAAAGACATACACTGATACCCAGTAACACAGACAGACACTTACACCAAGTAACAAAGACATACACTGACACCAAGTAACAAAGACATACACTGATACCCAGTAACACAGCCACACACTTCCACCAAGTAACAAAGACAGACAATGACACCAAGAAACAAAGACTTACACTGATACCCAGTAACACAGTCACACACCTACACCAACTAACAGAGACATACACTGACACCAAGTAACAAAGACATGCACTGACACCAAGTAACAAAGACATACACTTACACCCAGTAACAAAGACATACACTGACACCAAGTAACAAAGACATACACTTACACCAAGTAACACAGACATACACTGACGCCAAGTAACAAAGACACACACTTACACCAAGTACAGAGACATACACTGACACCAAGTAACAAAGAAATACACTGATACCCAGTAACACAGACACACACTTACTCCAAGTAACAAAGACAGACAGTGATACCCAGTACCACAGACACACACTAACACCAAGTCACAAAGACATACACTGACTCAAGTCACAAAGACAAACACTGAGACCTAGTAACAAAGACACACACTGACACGAAGTAACAAAGACATTTACAGTCACCAAGTAACAACGACATACACTGATACCCAGCAACACAGACACACACTTACACCAAGTATCACAGACATGCACAGACGCCAAGTAACAAAGACATACACTGATACCCAGTAACACAGACACACACTTACACCATGTAACAAAGACATACAATGACACCAAGTAACAAAGACATACAATGACACCAAGTAACAAAGACGCACACTTACACCAAGTAACACAGGCATACACTGACACCAAGTAACAAATACATATACTGATACCCAGTAACACATACACACACTTACAACAAGTAACAATGACAGACACTGATACACAGTAACTCATACACACACTTACACCAAGTCACAAAGTCATACACTGACACCCAGTAACAAAGGCATACACTGACACCCAGTAGCAAAGACACACAATGACACCAAGTAACAAAGGCACACACTGACACCAAGTAACAAAGACATACACTGATACCCAGTAACAAAGACACACACTTACACCAAGTAACAAGGACATACACTGACACCAAGTAACAAAGAAATTCACTGATACCCATTAACACAGACACACACCTACACCAAGTAACAAAGACATACACTGACACCAAGTAACAAAGACTTACACTGATACCCAGTAACACAGACACACACTTACACCAAGTAACAAAGACATACACTGATACTCAGTCACACAGACACACACGGATACCAAGTAACAAAGGCATACACTGACAAACAGTAACAAAGACATTCACTGACACCCAGTAACACAGACACACACGGATACCAAGTAACAAAGACATACACTGACACCCATTAACAAAAACGTACACTGACACCAAGTAACAAAGACATACACTGACACCAAGTAACAAAGACATTCACTGATACCCAGTAACACAGACACACACTTACACCAAGTAACAAAGACATACACTGACACCAAGTAACAAAGACATACACTGACAGCAAGTAACAAAGACATACACTGATACCCAGTAACACAGACACACATTTACACCAAGGAACAAAGACATACACTGATACTCAGTAACACAGACACACACTTACACCAAGTAACAAAGACATACACTGACACCAAGTAACAAAGACATACACTGACACCAAGTAACAAAGACATACACTTACACCAAGCAACAAAGACATACACTTACACCAAGCAACAAAGACATACACTTACACCAAGTAACACAGACATACACTGACACCAAGTAACAAAGACATATACTGACACCAAGTAACAAAGACATACACTGATACCCAGTAACACAGACACACACTTACACCAAGTAACAAAGACAGACAAAGACACCAAGAAACAAAGACACACACTTACACCAAGTACACAGACAGACACTGACACCAAGTAACAAAGACATACACTGACACCCAGTAACACAGACACACACTTACACCAAGTCACAAAGACATACACTGATACTCTGTTACATAGACACACACTTACACCAAGTAACACAGACATACACTGACACCAAGTAACAAAGACATACACTGATACCCAGTAACACAGACACACACTTATACCAAGTAACAATGACTGACACTGATACCGAGTAACACATACAAACACTTACACCAAGTCACAAAGACATACACTGACACCCAGTAACAAAGACATACACTGATACCCAGTAACAAAGACACACAATGACACCAAGTAACAAAGACATACACTGATATTCAGTTACACAGACACAAAGTTACACCAAGTAACAAAGACATACACTGACACCAAGTAACAAAGGCATACACTGACACCCAGTAACAAAGACAAACACTGACACCCAGTAACACAGGCACACACGGACACAAAGTAACAAAGACATACACTGACATCAAGTAACAAAGACATACACTGACACCAAGTAACAAAGACATACAATGACACCAATTAAGAAAGACATACACTGATACCCAGTAACACAGGCACACACTTCCACCAAGTAACAAAGACATACACTGATACTCAGTAACACAGACACACACTTACACCAAGTAACAAAGACATACACTGACACCAAGTAACAAAGACATACACTGACACCAAGTAACAAAGACATACACTTACACCAAGTAACAAAGACATACACTGACACCAAGTAACAAAGACAAACACTGATACCCAGTAACACAGACACACACTTACACCAAGTAACAAAGACAGACAAAGAAACCAAGTAACAAAGATATATACTTACACCAAGTAACACAGACATACACTGAACCAAGGAACAAAGACACACAATTACACCAAGTACACAGACAGACACTGACACCAAGTAACAAAGACATACACTGACACCCAGTAACACAGACACACACTTACACCAAGTAACAAAGACATACACTGATACTCAGTTACACAGACACACACTTACACCAAGTAACACAGACACACACTGACACCAAGTAACAAAGACATACACTGATACCCAGTAACACAGACACACACTTATACCAAGTAACACAGACATACACTGACACCAAGTTACAAAGACATACACTTACACCAAGTAACAAAGACATACACTGACACCAAGTAACAAAGACATACACTGATACCCAGTAACACAGACACACACTTACACCAAGTAACACAGACATACACTGACACCAAGTAACAAAGACATACACTGACACCAAGTAACAAAGACATACACTGATACCGAGTAACACAGACACACACTTCCACCAAGTAACAAAGACAGACAATGACACCAAGTAACAAAGACATACACTGATACCCAGTAACACAGACACACACTTACACCAAGTAACAGAGACATACACTGACACCAAGTAACAAAGACATAAACTTACACCAAGTAACAATGACATGCACTGACACCAAGTAACAAAGACATACACTTACACCCAGTAACAAAGACATACACTGACACCAAGTAACAAAGACATACACTGACACCAAGTCACAAAGACATACACAGTCACCAAGTAACAACGACATACACTGATACCCTATAACACAGACACACACTTACACCAAGTAACAAAGACATACACTGATACCCAGCAAGACAGACACACACTTACAGCAAGTATCACAGACATACACAGACACCAAGTAACAAAGACATACACTGATACCCAGTAACACAGAAAGACACTTACACCATGTAACAAAGACATACAATGACACCAAGTAACAAAGACATACACTGACACCAAGTAACAAAGACACACACTTACACCAAGTAACAAAGACATACACTGACACCAAGTAACAAATACATATACTGATACCCAGTAACACAGACACACACTTACAACAAGTAACAATGACAGACACTGATACACATTAACTCATACACACAGTTTCACCAAGTCACAAAGACATACACTGACACCCAGTAACAAAGGCATACACTGACACCCGGTAACAAAGGCATACACTGACACCCAGTAACACAGACGCACACGGACACCAAGTAACAAAGACACACACTGACACCCAGGGACATAGACACACACTTACGCCAAGTAACAAAGACATACACTGACACCAAGTCTCAAAGACACACACTGACACCCAGTAACAAAGATATACAGTGACACCAAGTCACAAAGACATACACTGATACCCAGGAACACAGACACACACTGACACCCAGTAACAAAGACATACAATGACACCAAGTAACAAAGACATAAACTTACACCAAGTAACAATGACATACACTGACACCAAGTAACAAATACATACACTTACACTCAGTAACAAAGACATACACTGACACCAAGTAACAAAGACATACACTTACACCAAGTAACACAGACATACACTGACACCCAGTAAGACAGACACACACTTACAGCAAGTATCACAGACACACACTGACACCCAGTAACAAAGACATACACTGACACCAAGTAACAAAGACATAAACTTACACCAAGTAACAATGACATGCACTGACACCAAGTAACAAAGACATACACTTACACCCAGTAACAAAGACATACACTGACACCAAGTAACACAGACACACACTTACACCAAGTAACAAAGACATACACTGATACCCAGCAAGACAGACACACACTTAGAGCAAGTATCACAGACATACACAGACACCAAGTAACAAAGACATACACTGATACCCAGTAACACAGACAGACACTTACACCATGTAACAAAGACATACAATGACACCAAGTAACACAGACATACACTGACACCAAGTAACAAAGACATAAACTTACACCAAGTAACAATGACATGCACTGACACCAAGTAACAAAGACATACACTTACACCCAGTAACAAAGACATACACTGACACCAAGTAACAAAGACATACACTTACACCAAGTAACACAGACATACACTGACACCAAGTAACAAAGACACCCACTTACACCAAGTACACAGACATACACTGACACCAAGTAACAAAGACATACACAGATACCCAGTAACACAGACACACACTTACACCAAGTAACACAGACATACACTGACACCAAGTCACAAAGACATACACAGTCACCAAGTAACAACGACATACACTGATACCCTATAACACAGACACACACTTACACCAAGTCACAAAGACATACACTGATACCCAGCAAGACAGACACACACTTACAGCAAGTATCACAGACATACACAGACACCAAGTAACAAAGACATACACTGATACCCAGTAACACAGACAGACACTTACACCATGTAACAAAGACATACAATGACACCAAGTAACAAATACATACACTGACACCAAGTAACAAAGACACACACTTACACCAAGTAACAAAGACATACACTGACACCAAGTAACAAATACATATACTGATACCCAGTAACACAGACACACACTTACAACAAGTAACAATGACAGACACTGATACACATTAACTCATACACACAGTTACACCAAGTCACAAAGACATACACTGACACCCAGTAACAAAGGCATACACTGACACCCAGTAACAAAGGCATACACTGACACCCATTAACAAAGTCACACAATGACACCAAGTAACAAAGGCACACGCTGACACCAAGTAACAAAGACATACACTGATACCCAGTAACAAAGACATACACTGATACCCAGTAACACAGACACACACTTACACCAAGTAACAAGGACATACACTGACACCAAGTAACAAAGAAATTCACTGATACCCAGTAACACAGACACACACCTACACCAAGTTACAAAGACATACACTGACATCAAGTAACAAAGACATACACTGATACCCAGTAACACAGACACACACTTACACCAAGTAACAAAGACATACAATGATACTCAGTTACACAGACACACACGGTTACCAAGTAACAAAGGCATACACTGACACACAGTAACAAAGACAATCACTGACACCCAGTAACACAGACACACACGGATACCAAGTAACAAAGACATACACTGACACCCATTAACAAAGACATACACTGACACCAAGTAACAAAGACATTCACTGATACCCAGTAACACAAACACACTTACAGCAAGTAACAAAGACATACACTTACACCAAGTAACAAAACATACACTGACACCAAGTAACAAAGACATACACTGACACCAAGTAACAAAGACATACACTAACAGCAAGTACCAAAGACATACACTGATACCCAGTAACACAGACACCCACTTACACCAAGTAACAAAGACAGACAAAGACACCAAGTAACAAAGACATACACTGATACCCAGTAACACAGACACACACTTACACCAAGTAACACAGACATACACTGAACCAAGTAACAAAGACATACACTTACACCAAGTAACAAACACATACACAGACACCAAGTAACAAAGACATACACTGACACCAAGTAACAAAGACATACACTGATACCCAGTAACACAGACACACACTTACACCAAGTAACAAAGACAGACAAAGACACCAAGTCACAAGGACATACACTTACACCAAGTAACAAAGACATACACTTACACCAAGTAACAATGACGTACACTGACACCCAGTAACACAGACACACACGTACACCAAGTAACAAACACATACACCGATACTCAGTTACACAGACACACACTTACACCAAGTAACAATGACTGACACTGATACCCAGTAACACATACAAACACTTACACCAAGTCTCAAAGACATACACTGACACCCAGTAACAAAGACATACACTGATACCCAGTAACAAAGACACACAATGACACCAAGTAACAAAGGCACACTCTGACACAAAGTAACAAAGACATACACTGATACGCAGTAACACAGACAGACACTTACACCAAGTAACAAAGACATACACTGACACCAAATAACAAAGACATACACTTACACCAAGTAACAAAGACATACACTGACACCAAGTAACAAAGGCATACACTGACACCCAGTAACAAAGACAGACACTGACACCCATTAACAAAAACATACATTGACACCCACTAACACAGACAGACTCTTACACCAAGTAACAAAGACATAAACTGACACCAAGTAACAAAGACATACATTGACACCAAGTAACAAAGACATACACTGATACCCAGTAACACAGACACACACTTACACCAAGTAACAAAGACATACACTGATACTCAGTAACACAGACACACACTTACACCAAGTAACAAAGACATACACTGACACCACGTAACAAAGACATACACTTACACCAAGTAACAAAGACATACACTGACACCAAGTAACAAAGACATACACTAACAGCAAGTAACAAAGACATACACTGATACCTAGTAACACAGACACACACTTACACCAAGTAACAAAGACAGACAAAGACACCAAGTAACAAAGACATACACTGACACCAAGTAACAAAGACATACACGGAACCAAGTAACAAAGACATGCACTTACACCAAGTAACAAACACATACACTGTCACCAAGTAAAAAAGTCATACACTGACACCAAGTAACAAAGACATACACTGATACCCAGCAACACAGACACACACTTACACCAAGTAACAAAGACATACACTTACACCAAGTAACAAAGACATACACTTACACCAAGTAACACAGACATACACTGAACCAAGTAACAAAGACATACACTGACACCCAGTAACACAGACACACACTTACACCAAGTAACACAGACATACACTGACACCAAGTAACAAAGACATAAACTGATACCCAGTAATACACTGATACCCAGTAACAAAGACACACAATGACACCAAGTAACAAAGGCACACTCTGACACCAAGTAACAAAGACATACACTAATACCCAGTAACACAGACAGACACTTACACCAAGTAACAAACACATACACTGACACCAAGTAACAAAGACATACACTGATACCCAGTAACACAGACACACACTTAAACCAAGTAACAAAGACATACACTGATACTCAGTTACACAGACACAAACTTACACCAAGTAACAAAGACAAATACTGACACCAAGTAACAAAGGCATACACTGACACCCAGTAACAAAGACATACACTGACACCCAGTAACACAGACACACAATTACACCAAGTAACACAGACAAACACTTACACCAAGTAACAAAGGCATACACTGACACCCAGTAACAAAGACATACACTGACACCCAGTAACAAAGGCACACACGGACACCAAGTAACACAGACAGACTCTTACACCAAGTAACAAAGACATAAACTGACACCAAGTAACAAAGACATAAACTGACACCAAGTAACAAAGACATACACTTGCACCAAGTAGCAAAGACATACACTTGCACCAAGTAGCAAAGACATACACTGACACCAAGTAACAAAGACATACACTGATACCCAGTAACACAGACACACAATTACACCAAGTAACACAGACAAACACTGACACCAAGTAACAAAGACATGCACTGATACCCAGTAACACATCCAAACACTTACACCAAGTAACAAAGACAGACAATGACACCATGTAGCAAAGACATACACTGATACCCAGTAACACAGACACACACTTACACCAAGTAACAGAGACATACACTGACACCAAGTAACAAAGACATACACTTACACCAAGTAACAAAGACATGCACTGACACCAAGTAACAAAGACATACACTTACACCAAGTAACAAAAACATACACTGACACCAAGTAACAAAGACATACACTTACACCAAGTAACACGAACATACGCTGACATCAAGTCACAAAGACACACAGTTACACCAATTACACAGACATACAATGACACCAAGTAACTAAGACATACACTGACACCCAGTAACACAGACACACATTTACACCAAGTAACAAAGACAGAAACTGATACCCAGTAACACAGACACAAACTTACACCAAGTAACAAAGACATACACTGATATTCAGTTACACAGACACACACCTACACCAAGTAACAAAGACATACACCGACACCAACTAACAAAGGCATTCACTGACACCCAGTAACAAAGACATACACTGACACCAAGTAACAAAGACATATACTGACACCCATTAACAAAAACATACACTGACACCCAGTATCAAAGACATACACTGACACCAAGTAACAAAGACATTCACTGATACCCAGTAACACAGACACACACTTACACAAAGTAACAAAGACATACACTGACACCAAGTAACAAAGACATGCACAGACACCAAGTAGCGAAGACATACACTGATACCCAGTAAAACAGACACACACTTACACCAAGGAACAATGACATACACTGAAACTCAGTAACACAGACACAAACTTAAACCAAGAATCACAGACATACACTGCCACCAAGTAACAAAGACATACACAGACACCAAGTAACAAAGACATACACTGATACCCAGTAACACAGACACACACTTACACCAAGTAACAAAGACCGACAATGACACCAAGTAACAAAGACATACACTTACACCAAGTAACACAGACATACACTGACACCAAGTAACAAAGACACACACTTACACCAAGTACACAGACATACACTGACACCAAGTAACAAAGACATACACTGACACACAGTAACACAGACACACACTTACACCAAGTAAAAAAGAGTGAAACTGATACCCAGCAACACAGACAAACACTTACACCAAGTCACAAAGACATACACTTACACCAAGTCACAAAGACATACACTGACACCCAGTAACAAAGACAAACACTGACACCCAGTAACAAAGACACACACTGACACCAAGCAACAAAGACAGACACTGACACCAAGTAACAAAGACATACACAGACAACAAGTAACGAAGACATACACTGATACCCAGTAACACAGACACACACTTACACCAAGTAACACAGACACACACTTACACCAAGTAACACAGACATGCACTGATACCCAGTAACACAGACACACTCTTTCACCAAGGAACAAAGACATACACTGACACCCAGTAACAAAGACATACACGGACACCCAGTAACATAGACACACACGGACACCAAGTAACAAAGACATACACTGACACCCAGTAGCAAAGACATACACTGACACCCAGTAACATAGACACACACTGACACCAAGTAACACAGACATACACTGACACCAAGAAACAAAGACATACACTGATACCCAGTAACACAGACACACACTTACACCAAGTAACACAGACATACACTGACACCAAGTCACAAAGTCACACACTGACACCCAGTAACAAAGACATACACTGACATCAAGTCACAAAGACATACACTGATACCCAGTAACACAGACACACACTGACACCCAGTAACAACGACATACACTGATACCAAGTCACAAAGACATATACTGATACCCTGTAACACGGACACACACTGAAACCCAGTAACAAATACATACACTGATACCAAGTCACAAAGACATACACTGATACCCAGTAGGGCAGACACACACTGACACCCAGTAACAAAGACATACACTGATACCAAGTCACAAAGACATACACTGATACCCAGTAACAAATACATACAATGATACCAAGTCACAGAGACATACACTGACACCCGTTATCATAGACACACACGGACACCAAGTAACAAAGACATACACTGACACCCAGTAGCATAGACACACACTGACACCCAGTAACATAGACACACACTGACACCCAGTAACACAGACATACACTGACACCAAGTAACACAGACATACACTGACACCAAGAAACAAAGACATACACTGAAACCCAGTAACACAGACACACACTTACACCAAGTAACACAAACACTGACACCAAGTCACAAAGACACACACTGACACCCAGTAACAAAGACATACACTGACATCAAGTCACAAAGACATACACTGATACCCAGTAACACAGACACACACTGACACCCAGTAACAAAGACATACACTGATACCAAGTCACAAAGACATACACTGATACCCAGTAACAAGGACACACACTGACACCCAGTAACAAATACATACACTGATACCAAGTCACAAAGACCTACACTGATACCCAGTAAGACAGACACACACTGACACCCAGTAACAAAGACATACACTGATACCAAGTCACAAAGACACACACTGACACCCAGTAACAAATACATACACTGATACCAAGTCACAAAGACATACACTGATAACCAGTAACACAGAGACACATTGACACCAAGTAACAAAGACACACACTTACACCAAATAACACAGACACAAACTGACACCCAGTAACACAGACACACACTCACACCAAGTAACACAGACATACACTGACACCAAGTAACAAAGACACACACTGATACCCAGGAACACAGACACACATTTACACCAAGTAACACAGACACACACTGACACCAAGTCACAAACACATACACTGACAACAAGTAACAAAGACATACACTGATACCCAGTAACAAAGACACACACTGACACCCAGTTAGAAACACACACTGACACCCAGTAACACAGACACACACTGACCCACAGTAACACAGACATACACTGACACCAAGTCACAAAGACACACACTGACACCCAGTAACAAAGACATACACTTACACCAAGTAACAAAGACATACACTGATACCCACTAACACAGACACTCACTTACACCAAGTATCACAGACATACACTGACACCAAGTAACTAAAACATACACTGATACCCAGTAACACAGACACACACTTTCACCAAGTAACAAAGACAGACAATGACACCAAGTAACAAAGACATACACTTACACCAAGTAACACAGACATACTCTGACACCAAGTAACAAAGACACACACTTACACCAAGTACTCAGACATACACTGACACCAAGTAACAAAGACATACACTGACACACAGTAACACAGACACACACTTACACCAAGTAAAAAAGAGTGAAACTGATACCCAGCAACACAGACAAACACTTACACCAAGTCACAAAGACATACACTGACACCCAGTAACAAAGACAAACACTGACACCCAGTAACAAAGACACACACTGACACCAAGTAACAAAGACACATACTGACACCAAGTAACAAAGACATACACAAAAAACAAGTAACGAAGACATACACTGATACCCAGTAACACAGACACACACTTCCATCAAGGAACAAAGACATACACTGATACCCAGTAACACAGACACACACTTACACCAAGTAACACAGACACACTCTTACACCAAGGAACAAAGACATACTCTGACACCCAGTGACATAGACGCACACGGACACCAAGTAACAAAGACATACACTGACACCCAGTAGCAAAGACATACACTGACACCCAGTAACATAGACACACACTGACACCAAGTAACACAGACATACACTGACACCAAGAAACAAAGACATACACTGATACCCAGTAACACAGACACACACTTACACCAAGTAACACAGACATACACTGACACCAAGTCACAAAGACACACACTGACACCCATTAACAAAGACATACACTGACATCAAGTCACAAAGACATACACTGATACCCAGTAACACAGACACACACTGACACCCAGAAACAAAGACATACACTGATACCAAGTCACAAAGACATACACTGATACCCAGTAACACGGACACACACTGACACCCAGTAACAAATGCATACACTGATACCAAGTCACAAAGACATACACTGATACCCAGTAAGACAGACACACACTGACACCCAGTAACAAAGACATACACTGATACCAAGTCACAAAGACATACACTGATACCCAGTAACAAATACATACAATGATACCAAGTCACAAAGACATACACTGACACCCAGTAGCAAAGACATACACTGACACCCAGTAACACAGACACACACATAACACCAAGTAACAAAGACATGCACTTACACCAAGTAACACGGACATACACTGACACCAAGTAACAAAGACATACAATTACACCAAGTAACAAAGACACACACTTACACCAAGTAACACAGATATACACTAACACCAAGTAACAAAGACATGCACTGACACCCAGTAACACAGACGCACACGGACACCAAGTAACAAAGACACACACTGATACCCAGGGACATAGACACACACCTACACCAAGTAACACAGACATACACTGACACCAAGTAACAAAGACACACACTGACACCCAGTAACACAGACATACACTTACACCAAGTAACACAGACATACACTGACACCAAGAAACAAAGACATACACTGAAACCCAGTAACACAGACACACACTTACACCAAGTAACAAAGACATACACTGATACCAAGTCACAAAGACACACACTGACACCCAGTAACAAATACATACACTGATACCAAGTCACAAAGACATACACTGATAACCAGTAACACAGAGACACATTGACACCAAGTAACAAAGACACACACTTGCACCGAATAACACAGACACAAACTGACACCCAGTAACACAGACACACACTTACACCAAGTAACACAGACATACACTGACACCAAGTAACAAAGACACACACTGATACCCAGGAACACAGAAACACACTTACACCAAGTAACACAGACACACACTGACACCAAGTCACAAACACATACACTGACACCAAGTAACAAAGACATACACTGACACCCAGTTAGAAACACACACTGACCCACAGTAACACAGACATACACTGACACCAAGTCACAAAGACACACACTGACACCCAGTAACAAAGACATACACTGACACCAAGTCACAAAGCCATACAGTGATACACAGACACACACTTACACCAAGTAACACAGACATACACTGACACCAAGTAACAAAGACATACACTGATACCCAGTATCACAGACACACACTTACGCCAAGTAACAAAGACATACACTGACACCAAGTCTCAAAGACACACACTGACACCCAGTGACAAAGATATACAGTGACACCAAGTTACAAAGACATACACTGATACCCAGGAACACAGACACACACTGACACCCAGTAACAAAGACATACACTGATACAAAGTCACAAAGACATGCACTGATACCCAGTAACACAGACACACACTGACACGCAGTAACGAAGATGTACACTGATACCAAGTCACAAAGACATACACTGATACCCAGTAACACAGACAAGCATTGACACCCAGTAACAAAGGCATACACTGACACCAAGGAACACAGTCACACACTGACACCCAGTATAAAAGACATACACTGACACCAAATCACAAAGACATACACTGATACCCAGTAACACAGACACACACTGACACCAAGTAACAAAGACATACACTGACACCAAGTAACAAAGACATACACTGACACCAAGTAACAAAGACATAGACTTACACCAAGTAACAAAGACAGACAATTACACCAAGTAACAAAGACATCCACTTACACCAAATATTTTGACAAACACTGACACCAATAACAAAGACATACACTGATACCCAGTAACACAGACACACACTTACACCAAGTAACAAAGACATACACTGACACCAAGTCACAAAGACACATACTGACACCCAGTAACACAGACACACACTTACACCAAGTAACACAGACATACAATGACACCCAGTAACACAGACACACACTTACACCCAGTAACACAGACATACACTGACACCCAGTAACAAAGACATACACTGACATCCAGTAACACAGACACACACGGACCCCAAGTAACAAAGACACAGGTTTACACCAAGTAACACAGACACACACTGACACCCAGTCACACAGACAGACACTTACACCAAGTAACACTGACATACACTGACACCAAGTAACAAAGACAGACACTGATACCCAGGAACATAGACACACACTTACACCAAGTAACACAGACACACACATAACACCAAGTAACAAAGATATGCACTTACACCAAGTAACACAGACATACACTGACACCAAGTAACAAAGACATACAATTACACCAAGTAACAAAGACACACACTTACACCAAGTAACAAAGACACACACTTACACCAACTAACACAGATATACACTGACACCAAGTAACAAAGACATGCACTGACACCCAGTAACACAGACGCACACGGACACCAAGTAACAAAGACACACACTGATACCCAGGGACATAGACACACACTTATACCAAGTAACACAGACATACACTGACACCAAGTAACAAAGACATACACTGATACCCAGGAACATAGACACACACTTACACCAAGTAACACAGACGCACACATACACCAAGTAAAACAGACACACACTTACACCAAGTAACACAGACACACACTGACACCAAGTAACAAAGACATACACTGTCACCCAGTAACAAAGACATACACGGACCCCAGGTAACAAAGACACAGACTTACACCAAGTAACACAGACACACACTGACACCCAGTAACACAGACAGACACTTACACCAAGTAATACAGACATACACTGACACCAAGTAACAAAGACAGACACTGATACCCAGGAACATAGACACACACTTACACCAAGTAACACAGACACACACATAACACCAAGTAACAAAGACATACAATTACACCAAGTAACAAAGACACACACTTACACCAAGTAACACAGATATACACTGACACCAAGTAACAAAGACATGCACTGACACCCAGTAACACAGACGCACACGGACACCAAGTAACAAAGACACACACTGACACCCAGGGACATAGACACACACTTACACCAAGTAACACAGACATACACTGACACCAAGTAACAAAGACATACACTGACACCAAGTAACATAGACACACACTTACACCAAGTAACACAGACACACACATACACCAAGTAACACAGACACACACTTACACCAAGTAACAAAGACATACACTGACACCCAGTAACAAAGACATACACTGACTCCCAGTAACACAGACACACACGGACACCAAGTAACAAAGACACAGACTTACACCAAGTAACACAGACACACACTGACACCAAGTAACAAAGACATACACTTACACCAAGTAACACAGACATACACGGACGCCAAGTAACAAAGACGTACAATTACACCAAGTAGCAAAGACACACACTTACACCAAGTAACAAAGACAGACACTGATACCCAGTAACACAGACACACGCTTACACCAAGGAACACAGACATACAATGACACCAAATAACAAAGACATACACTGACACCCAGTAACAAAGACGTACGCTGACACCAAGTTACAAAGACATGCACTGATACCAGTAACACAGACACACACTTACACCAAGTAACAAAGACAAACACTGACACCAAGGAACAAAGACATCCACTGACACCAAGAAACAAAGACATACACTTACACCAAGTAACACAGACAGACACTGACACCCAGTAACACAAACAAACACACACTGACACTCAGTAACATAGAGAAACATTGACACACAGTAACAAAGACATACACAGACAGACAATGACACGAAGTAAAAAAGACTAACAGAGTCACACACTGACACCAAGTCAAAAAGACATAAAGTGACACCAAGAAACAAAGACATACACGTACACCAGGTAACACAGAAATACACTGACACCAAGTAACAAGGACACACACTTACACCAAGTAACTCAGACATACACTGTTACCCAGTAACACATACACACACTTACACCAAGTAACAAAGACATACACTGATACCAAGTAACACAGACACACACTTACACCAAGTAACACAAACACTCACTTACACCAAGTAACAAAGACATAAACTGACAGCAAGTAACAAAGACATACAATTGCACCAAGTAACAAAGACACACACTTACACCAAGTAACACAGATATACACTGACACCAAGTAACAAAGACATACACTGTTACCCAGTAACACAGACACACACTTACACCAATAACACAGACACAAACTTACACCAAGTAACAAAGACATACACTGACACCAAGTAACACAGAGATACACTGACACCAAGTAACAAAGACATACAATTACACCAAGTAACAAAGGCACACACTTACACCAAGTAACACAGACAGACACTGACACCAAGTAACAAAGACATACACTGTTACCAAGTAACACAGACACACACTTACACCAAGTAACAAAGACATACACTGATACCAAGTGACACCGACACACACTTACACCAAGTAACACAAACACTCACTTAAACCAAGTAACAAAGACATACACTGACACCAAGTAACGAAGACATACAATTACAACAAGTAACAAAGACACACACTTACACCAAGTAACACAGACATACACTGACACCAAGTAACAAAGACATACACAATTACCCAGTAACACAGACACAGACTTGCACCAAGTAACAAAGACATACACTGATACCAAGTAACACAAACACACACTTACACCAAGTAACACAGACACACACTTACACCAAGTAACAAAGACATACACTGACACCAAGTAACAAAGACATCCACTTACACCAAGTAACACAGAGATACACTGACACCAAGTAACAAATACATACAATTTCACCAAGTAACAAAGGCACACACTAACACCAAGTAACACAGACATACACTGTCACCATGCAGCAAAGACATTCACTGATACCCAGGAACACAGACACACAATTACACCAAGTAACAAAGACAGACACTGACACCAAGTAACAAAGGCATACACTGACACAAAGTTAGAAATACGTACACTGACACCAAGTAACAAAGACATGCACTGACAGCAAGTAACAAAGACATACACTTACACCAAGTAACACAGAGATGCACTGACACCAAGTAACAAAGACATACAATTACACCAAGAAACACAAACACTCACTTACAATAAGTAACAAAGACATACTCTGACACCAAGTAACAAAGACATACAATGACACCAAGTAACAAAGACACACACTTACGCCAAGTAACACAGAATACACTGACACCAAGTAACAAAGACATACACTGTTACCCAGTAACACAGACACACACTTACACCAAGTAAGAAAGACATACACTGATACCAAGTCACACAGACACACACTTACACCAAGTAACAAAGACACACACGTATACCAAGTCACAAAGACATACACTGACACCAAGTAACAAAGACATACACTTACACCAAGTAACACAGAGATACTCTGACACCAAGTAGCAAAGAAATACATTTACACCAAGTAACAATGCCACATACTTACACCAAGTAACACAGACATACACTGTCACCATGTGGCAAAGACATTTCATGATACCCAGTAACACAGACACACACTAACACCAAGTAACAAAGATATACACAGATACCCAGTAACACAGACACACACTTACACCAAGTAGCAAAGAGATACACTGACACCCAGTAACAAAGACATACAATGATACCAAGTAACACAGACACACACTTACACCAAGTAACACAGACACAAACTTACACCAAGTAACAAAGACATACACTTACACCAAGTAACACAGACTTAGACTGACACCCAGTAACAAAGACATACACTGACACCAAGTCACAAAGACGTACACTGACACACAATAACACAAACACACACTGACACCCAGTAACACAGAGAAACACTGATACACAGTAACAATGACATACACTGAAACCAAGTCACAATGACATACACTGATACCAAGTCGCAAAGACATCCACTGATACCCAGTAACACAGTCACACACTTACACCAAGTAACAAAGACATACAATGACACCAAGTAACAAAGACATACACTGACACCAAGTAACAAAGATAGACAATTACACCAAGTAACAAAGACAGACAATTACACCAAGTAACAAAGACATCCACTTACACCAAGTAACAAAGACATCCACTTACACCAAGTAACAAAGACATCCACTTACACCAAGTATTTTGACATACACTGACACCAAGTAACAAAGACATACACTGATACCCAGTAACATAGACACACACTTCCACCAAGTAACAAAGAAATACACTGACACCAAGTCACAAAGACACACACTGACACCCAGTAACAAAGACATACACTGACACCAAGTCACAAAGACATACACTGATACCCAGTAACACAGACACACACTTACACCAAGTAACACAGACATACACTGACACCCAGTAACACAGACACACACTTACACCAAGTTACGAAGACATACACTGACACCCAGTAAAAAAGACATACACTGACACCCAGTAACGCAGACACACACGGGCACCAA
The DNA here is from genome assembly GCF_036365525.1 of Heterodontus francisci. Classification (NCBI taxonomy): domain Eukaryota; kingdom Metazoa; phylum Chordata; class Chondrichthyes; order Heterodontiformes; family Heterodontidae; genus Heterodontus; species Heterodontus francisci. Next base: position 2,216,996 of record NW_027140794.1, read on the forward strand.
GTAACAAAGACACAGACTTACACCAAGTAACACAGACACACACTGACACCCAGTAAAACAAACAAACACACTGACACCAAGTAACACAGACCTACACTGACACCAAGTAACAAAGACATACACTGATACCCAGTAACACAGGCACACATTGCGGGGGGGGGGGGGGGGTGGGCACATTGGCGCAGTGGTTAGCACCGCAGCCTCACAGCTCCAGGGACCCTGGAACGATTCTGGGTACTGCCTGTGCGGAGTTTGCAAGTTCTCCCTGTGTCTGCGTGGGTTTCCTCCGGGTGCTCCGTTTTCCTCCCACATGCCTAAGACTTGCAGGTTGATAGGTTAATTGGCCATCATAAATTGCCCCTAGTATAGGTAGGTGGTAGGGAAATATTTAGGGATAGGTGGGAATGTGCTAGGAATACGGGATTAGTGTTGGATTAGTATAAATGGTTGTTTGATGGTCGGCACAGACTCGGTGGGCCGAAGGGCCTATCTCCAAACTAAACTAAATACTGACACCTCGTGTCACTGACACCCAGTAGCACAAACAAACACACACTGACACCCAGTAACACAGAGCAACACTGATACACAGTAACAAAGACATACACTGACACCAAGTAACACAGACACACACTGACACCCAGTAACAAAGACATCCACTGATACCAAGTCACAAAGACATACACTGATACCCAGTAACACAGCCACACACTTACACGAAGGAACAAAGACATACACTGACACCAAGTAACAAAGACACACACTTACACCAAGTAACACAGACATACACTGACACCAAGTCACAAAGACATACACTGATACTCAGTAACACAGACACACACTTACACCAAGTTACGAAGACATACACTGACACCCAGTAACAAAGACATACACTGACACCCAGTAACGCATACACACACGGGCACCAAGTAACAAAGACACAGACTTACACCAAGTAACACAGACACACACTGACACCCAGTAAAACAAACAAACACACTGACACCAAGTAACACAGACATACACTGACACCAAGTAACAAAGACAAACACTGATACCCAGTAAAACAGGCACACATTGCGGCGGGGGTGGGGGGGGGCACATTGGCGCAGTGGTTAGCACCGCAGCCTCACAGCTCCAGGGACCCGGGAACGATTCTGGGTACTGCCTGTGCGAAGATTGCAAGTTCTCCCTGTGTCTGCGTGGGTTTCCTCCGGGTGCTCCGTTTTCCTCCCACATGCCTAAGACTTGCAGGTTGATAGGTTAATTGGCCATCATAAATTGCCCCTAGTATAGGTAGGTGGTAGGGAAATATATAGGGATAGGTGGGAATGTGATAGGAATACGGGATTAGTGTTGGATTAGTATAAATGGGTGTTTGATGGTCGGCACAGACTCGGTGGGCCGAAGGGCCTATCTCGAAACTAAACTAAATACTGACACCTCGTGTCACTGACACCCAGTAACACAAACAAACACACACTGACACCCAGTAACACAGAGCAACACTGATACACAGTAACAAAGACATACACTGACACCAAGTAACACAGACACACACTGACACCCAGTAACAAAGACATCCACTGATACCAAGTCACAAAGACATACACTGATACCCAGTAACACAGCCACACACTTACACCAAGGAACAAAGACATACACTGACACCAAGTAACAAAGACACACACTTACACCAAGTAACACAGACATACACTGACACCAAGTCACAAAGACATACACTGATACTCAGTAACACAGACACACACTTACACCAAGTTACGAAGACATACACTGACACCCAGTAACAAAGACATACACTGACACCCAGTAACGCATACACACACGGGCACCAAGTAACAAAGACACAGACTTACACCAAGTAACACAGACACACACTGACACCCAGTAAAACAAACAAACACACTGACACCAAGTAACACAGACATACACTGACACCAAGTAACAAAGACAAACACTGATACCCAGTAACACAGGCACACATTGCGGCGGGGGGGGGGGGGGGGGGCACATTGGCGCAGTGGTTAGCACCGCAGCCTCACAGCTCCAGGGACCCGGGAACGATTCTGGGTACTGCCTGTGCGAAGATTGCAAGTTCTCCCTGTGTCTGCGTGGGTTTCCTCCGGGTGCTCCGTTTTCCTCCCACATGCCTAAGACTTGCAGGTTGATAGGTTAATTGGCCATCATAAATTGCCCCTAGTATAGGTAGGTGGTAGGGAAATATATAGGGATAGGTGGGAATGTGATAGGAATACGGGATTAGTGTTGGATTAGTATAAATGGGTGTTTGATGGTCGGCACAGACTCGGTGGGCCGAAGGGCCTATCTCGAAACTAAACTAAATACTGACACCTCGTGTCACTGACACCCAGTAACACAAACAAACACACACTGACACCCAGTAACACAGAGCAACACTGATACACAGTAACAAAGACATACACTGACACCAAGTAACGCAGACACACACTGACACCCAGTAACAAAGACATCCACTGATACCAAGTCACAAAGACATACACTGATACCCAGTAACACAGCCACACACTTACACCAAGGAACAAAGACATACACTGACACCAAGTAACAAAGACACACACTTACACCAAGTAACACAGACATACACTGACACCAAGTAACAAAGACATACACTGATACTCAGTAACACAGACACACACTGGGCGGCACAGTGGTTAGCAGCCACACAGCTCCAGGGACCAGGGCTCGATTCTGGGTCCTGCCTGTGCGGAGTTTGCATGTTCTCCCTGTGTCTGCGTGGGTTTTCTCCGGGTGCTCCGGTTTCCTCCCACAAGCCAAAAGACTTGCAGGTTGACAGGTAAATTGGCCTTTATAAATTTTCACCAGTATAGGTATGTAGGTGGTAGGGAAATATAGGGACAGGTGGGGATGTTTGTTGGGAATATGGGATTAGTGCAGGATTAGTATAAATGGGTGGTTGATGTACGGCACAGACTCGGTGCGCTGAAGGGCCTGTTTCAGTGCTGTGTCTCTAATCTAATCTAATCTAAAGACACACACTGACACCAAGTAACACAGACATACACTGACACCAAGTAACACAGACATACACTGATACCCAGCAACACAGGCACACACTGGTGGGGGGCGGGCGGGGGCACATCGGCGCTGTGGTTAGCACCGCAGCCTCACAGCTCCAGTGACCCGGGTTCGATTCCGGGTACTGCCTTTGCGGAGTTTGCAAGTTCTCCCTGTGTCTGCGTGGGTTTCCTCCGGGTGCTCCGGTTTCCTCCCACATGCCAAAGACTTGTAGGTTGATAGGTTAATTGGCCATCATAAATTGCCCCTAGATTAGGTAGGTGGGAGGGAAATATATAGGGACAGGTAGGGATGTGATAGGAATACGGGAATAAAAGCAAAATACTGCGGATGCTGGAAATCTGAAACAAAATCAAGAAAAGCCGGATTCACTCAGCAGGTCTGGCAGCATCTGTGAAAAGAGAAGCAGAGTTAACATTTCGGGTCAGTGACCCTTCTTCGGAACTGACACATATTAGAAAAGTCACAGATTATAAACAAGTGAGGTGGGGGTTGTGCAAGAGATAACAAAGGAGAAGGTGCAGATTGGACCAGGCCACATAGCAGACCAAAAGGTCACGGAGCAAAGGCAAACAATATGTTAATGGTGTGTTGAAATACAAAGCATTAGTACAGATTAGGTGTGAATATACTGAATATTGAACGTCAGCAAGTGCAAACCTGAAGAAAAACAACCTGAAAAAAACAATGGGTAAGCAAACTGAACAAACTAAGATGAAATGAAATAAATGCAAAAAATGATTGTAAAAAATGTAAAAAGGAATGCAAAAAAAAAGGGAGAAAAAATAACTAAAAATGAAAGTAAAGTGGGGGGCTGTCGTGCTCAGTAATTATTGAACTCAATGTTCAGTCCGGCAGGCTGTCGTGTCCCTAATCGGTAGATGAGATGCTGTTCCTCGATCTTGCGTTGATGTTCACTGGAACACTGCAGCAATCCCAGGACAGAGATGTGAGCATGAGAGCAGGGGGGAGTGTTGAAATGGCAAGCAACCAGAAGCTCAGGGTCCTGCTTGCGGACTGAGCGGAGATGTTCCGCAAAGCGGTCACCCAGTCTGTGCTTGGTCTCCCCAATGTAGAGGAGACCACACTGTGAGCAGCGAATACAGTATACTACATTGAAAGAAGTACAAGTAAATCGCTGCTTCACCTGAAAGAAGTGTTTGGGGCCTGGGATAGTGAGGAGAGAGGAGGTAAATGGGCAGGTATTACACCTCCTGCGATTGCAAGGGAAGGTGCCCTGGGACGGGGACGAGGTGGTGGGGGTAATGGAGGAGTGGACCAGGGTGTCGCGGAGGGAACGATCCCTTCGGAATGCTGACAGGGGAAGGGAGGGGAAGATGCGACTGGTAGTGGCATCACGCTGGAGGTGGCGAAAATGGCGGAGGATGATCTTTTGGATATGTAGGCTGGAGGGATGAAAAGTGAGGACAAGGGGAACCCTGTCACGGTTCTGGGAGGGAGGGGAAGGGGTGAGGGTAGAGGTGCGCGGAATGGGTCGGACACGGTTGAGGGCCCTGTCAACCACAGTGGGGGGAAATCCTCGGTTGAGGAAAAAGGAGGTCATATCAGAAGCACCGTCATGGAAGGTAGCATCATCAGAGCAGATGCGTCGGAGACGGAGAAACTGGGAGAATGGAATGGAGTTCTTACAGGAGGTAGGGTGTGAAGAAGTGTAGTCGAGCTAGCTGTGGGAGTCAGTGGGCTTATAATGGATATTGGTAGACAACCTATCCCCAGAGATGGAGACAGAGAAGTCGAGGAATGGAAGGGAAGTGTCAGAGATGGACCATGTAAAGGTGAGAGAAGGGTGGAAATGGGAAGCAAAGTTGATAAAGTTTTCTAGTTCGGGGCGGGAGCAGGAAACGGCACCGATACAGTCATTAATGTACCGGAAAAAGAGTTGGGGGAGTGGGCCTGAGTAGGACTGGAACAAAGAATGCTCGACATATCCCACAAAAAGATAGGCATAACTAGGACCCATGCGGGTACCCATAGCGACACCTTTTACTTGAAGGAAATGCATGGAGTTGAAGGAGAAGTTGTTCAATGAGAGAACAAGTTCAGCCAGGCGGAGGAGGGTGTTGGTGGATGGGGACTGGTTGGGCCTCTGTTCCAGGAAGAAGCGGAGAGCCCTCAAACCATCCTGGTGGGGGATGGAGGTGTAGAGCGATTGGACGTCCATAGTGAAGAGGAGGCGTTTGGGACCAGGAAACTGGAAATTGTCAAAATGACGTAGGGCGTCAGAAGAGTCACGGATGTAGGTGGGAAGAGACTGGACCAGCGGAGAAAAGATAGAGTCTAGATAGGAAGAAATAAGTTCAGTTGGGCAGGAGCAGGCTGACACAATGGTTCTGCCGGGACAGTCCCGTTTGTGGATTTTGGGAAGGAGGTAGAAGCAGCTGTCCGGGGTTGCGGGACTATGAGTTTGGAAGCTGTAGAGGGAAGATCTCCAGAGGAGATGAGGTCAGTGACAATCCTTTGGACGGTGGCTTGATGTTCCGTGGTGGGGTCATGGTCCAGAGGGAGGTAGGAAGAGGTGTCTGTGAGTTGGCGTTGAGCTTCTGCAAGGTAGAGGTCGGTACGCCATACAACAACAGCACCACCCTTGTCTGCAGGTTTGATGACCATGTCGGGGTTAGACCTGAGAGAACGGAGTGCCTCAAGTTCAGAGGGGGACAGGTTAGAGTGAGTGAGGGGGGCAGAGAAATTGAGACGACCAATGTCTCGCCGACAGTTTTCAATGAAGAGATCAAGAGCGGGTAAGAGGCCAGGGTGAGGGGTCCAGGTAGAGGGAGAATGCTGGAGGCGGATGAATGGGTCTGCTGGTCGGGGGGAGGACTCCTGGTCTAAGAAGTGAGCCCGGAGGCGGAGGCGACGGAAGAAGAGCTCAACGTCATGCCGAGCGCGAAATTCATTGAGGTGGGGGCGTAAGGGGATAAAACTGAGACCTTTGCTGAGCACAGAACGCTCAGCATCAGAGAGGGGGAGGTCAGAGGGTATAGTGAATACACGGCAAGGGGTCAGATCAGAAGGGGTGGGGTCAGAGGGAAGTGAAGCGGAAGGAGGATCTGGAGGGCCATTAGTCCCCATCAGCTGCTGGAGCTTGCGTTCCTTAACACCTGAAAGGAAGAAAAAAAGTTTTTCGTTAATGCGTCGGATGAGACGTCAGATGAGATGAAACTGCGGAGTTGAACAGATTTGAGATAAGGTGAGACGGTGCTGCTGGAGAGAGAGGTCCAGTGTGTGCATATGGCGGCGCATAGCACTGAGTGTGGATCTCAGGATGCGGCAGTCCGAGGAACGTTGTATTTCTCGGAGATACCTGTGATCCTGGGTGATTTCAAAGCATGATGGGTGAAACTGCAGTTGGAATCCACGTGGAATCAGTCGGAGCCGGAGATAGTCACTGAGGAAGGAGATGTGGCTGTGAAAACGAGTTTTGGTAGATACCTGATCAAACACCAGGAGGGAAATAGAAAGCAATGAAGGTGAACAAGGTAAAAGAGACAAACGAAAATCCCGTCGGAGAGAAGAGCACAACTTCTTCAAGGTAGGCATTCCTGGAAGAGAAGTGGCAGTGAAATAAACACTAAAATAAAAGCAAAATACTGCGGACGCTGGAAATCTGAAACAAAAACAAGAAATGTCGGATTCACTCAGCAGGTCTGGCAGCATCTGTGGAAAGAGAAGCAGAGTTAACGTTTCGGGTCAGTGACCCTTCTTCGGAACTGACAAATATTAGAAAAGTCACAGACTATAAACAAGTGAGGTGGGGGTTGGGCAAGAGATAACAAAGGAGAAGGTGCAGATTGCACCAGGCCACATAGCTGACCAAAAGATCACGGAGCAAAGGCAAACAATATGTTAATGGTGTGTTGAAAGACAAAGCATTAGTACAGATTAGGTGTGAATATACTGAATATTGAACATCAGCAAGTGCAAACCTGAAGAAGAACAACCTGAAAAAAACAATGGGTAAGCAAACTGAACAAACTAAAATGAAATGAAATAAATGCAGAAAAAGATTGTAAAAAATGTAAAAAGGAATGCAAAAAAAAGGAAGAAAAAATAACTAAAAATGACTAAAAATGAAAGTAAAGTGGGGGGATGTCATGCTCAGAAATTATTGAACTCAATGTTCAGTCCGGCAGGCTGTAGTGTGCCTAATCGGTAGATGAGATGCTGTTCCTCGAGCTTGCGTTGATGTTCACTGGAACACTGCAGCAATCCCAGGACAGAGATGTGAGCATGAGAGCAGGGGGGAGTGTTGAAATGGCAAGCAACCGGAAGCTCAGGGACCTGCTTGCGGACTGAGCGGAGATGTTCCGCAAAGCGGTCACCCAGTCTGCGCTTGGTCTCCCCAATGTAGAGGAGACCACACTGTGAGCATCGAATACAGTATACTACAATGAAAGAAGTACAAGTAAATCGCTGCTTCACCTGAAAGAAGTGTTTGGGGCCTGGGATAGTGAGGAGAGAGGAGGTAAATGGGCAGGTATTACACCTCCTGCGATTGCAAGGGAAGGTGCCCTGGGACGGGGACGAGGTGGTGGGGGTAATGGAGGAGTGGACCAGGGTGTCGCGGAGGGAACGATCCCTTCGGAATGCTGACAGGGGAAGGGAGGGGAAGATGCGACTGGTAGTGGCATCACGCTGGAGGTGGCGAAAATGGCGGAGGATGATCTTTTGGATATGTAGGCTGGAGGGATGAAAAGTGAGGACAAGGGGAACCCTGTCACGGTTCTGGGAGGGAGGGGAAGGGGAGAGGGTAGAGGTGCGCGGAATGGGTCAGACACGGTTGAGGGCCCTGTCAACCACAGTGGGGGGAAATCCTCGGTTGAGGAAAAAGGAGGTCATATCAGAAGCACTGTCATGGAAGGTAGCATCATCAGAGCAGATGCGTCGGAGACGGAGAAACTGGGAGAATGGAATGGAGTTCTTACAGGAGGTAGGGTGTGAAGAAGTGTAGTCGAGCTAGCTGTGGGAGTCAGTGGGCTTATAATGGATATTGGTAGACAACCTATCCCCAGAGATGGAGACAGAGAAGTCGAGGAATGGAAGGGAAGTGTCAGAGATGGACCATGTAAAGGTGAGAGAAGGGTGGAAATGGGAAGCAAAGTTGATAAAGTTTTCTAGTTCGGGGCGGGAGCAGGAAACGGCACCGATACAGTCATTAATGTACCGGAAAAAGAGTTGGGGGAGTGGGCCTGAGTAGGACTGGAACAAAGAATGCTCGACATATCCCACAAAAAGATAGGCATAACTAGGACCCATGCGGGTACCCATAGCGACACCTTTTACTTGAAGGAAATGCATGGAGTTGAAGGAGAAGTTGTTCAATGTGAGAACAAGTTCAGCCAGGCGGAGGAGGGTGTTGGTGGATGGGGACTGGTTGGGCCTCTGTTCCAGGAAGAAGCGGAGAGCCCTCAAACCATCCTGGTGGGGGATGGAGGTGTAGAGCGATTGGACGTCCATAGTGAAGAGGAGGCGTTTGGGACCAGGAAACTGGAAATTGTCAAAATGACGTAGGGCGTCAGAAGAGTCACGGATGTAGGTGGGAAGAGACTGGACCAGCGGAGAAAAGATAGAGTCTAGATAGGAAGAAATAAGTTCAGTTGGGCAGGAGCAGGCTGACACAATGGTTCTGCCGGGACAGTCCCGTTTGTGGATTTTGGGAAGGAGGTAGAAGCAGCTGTCCGGGGTTGCGGGACTATGAGTTTGGAAGCTGTAGAGGGAAGATCTCCAGAGGAGATGAGGTCAGTGACAATCCTTTGGACGGTGGCTTGATGTTCCGTGGTGGGGTCATGGTCCAGAGGGAGGTAGGAAGAGGTGTCTGTGAGTTGGCGTTGAGCTTCTGCAAGGTAGAGGTCGGTACGCCATACAACAACAGCACCACCCTTGTCTGCAGGTTTGATGACCATGTCGGGGTTAGACCTGAGAGAACGGAGTGCCTCAAGTTCAGAGGGGGACAGGTTAGAGTGAGTGAGGGGGGCAGAGAAATTGAGACGACCAATGTCTCGCCGACAGTTTTCAATGAAGAGATCAAGAGCGGGTAAGAGGCCAGGGTGAGGGGTCCAGGTAGAGGGAGAATGCTGGAGGCGGATGAATGGGTCTGCTGGTCGGGGGGAGGACTCCTGGTCGAAGAAGTGAGCCCGGAGGCGGAGGCGACGGAAGAAGAGCTCAACGTCATGCCGAGCGCGAAATTCATTGAGGTGGGGGCGTAAGGGGATAAAACTGAGACCTTTGCTGAGCACAGAACGCTCAGCATCAGAGAGGGGGAGGTCAGAGGGTATAGTGAATACACGGCAAGGGGTCAGATCAGAAGGGGTGGGGTCAGAGGGAAGTGAAGCGGAAGGAGGATCTGGAGGGCCATTAGTCCCCATCAGCTGCTGGAGCTTGCGTTCCTTAACACCTGAAAGGAAGAAAAAAAGTTTTTCGTTAATGCGTCGGATGAGACGTCAGATGAGATGAAACTGTGGAGTTGAACAGATTTGAGATAAGGTGAGACGGTGCTGCTGGAGAGAGAGGTCCAGTGTGTGCATATGGCGGCGCATAGCACTGAGTGTGGATCTCAGGATGCGGCAGTCCGAGGAACGTTGTATTTCTCGGAGATACCTGTGATCCTGGGTGATTTCAAAGCATGATGGGTGAAACTGCAGTTGGAATCCACGTGGAATCAGTCGGAGCCGGAGACAGTCACTGAGGAAGGAGATGTGGCTGTGAAAACGAGTTTTGGTAGATACCTGATCAAACACCAGGAGGGAAATAGAAAGCAATGAAGGTGAACAAGGTAAAAGAGACAAACGAAAATCCCGTCGGAGAGAAGAGCACAACTTCTTCAAGGTAGGCATTCCTGGAAGAGAAGTGGCAGTGAAATAAACACTAAAATAAAAGCAAAATACTGCGGACGCTGGAAATCTGAAACAAAAACAAGAAATGTCGGATTCACTCAGCAGGTCTGGCAGCATCTGTGGAAAGAGAAGCAGAGTTAACGTTTCGGGTCAGTGACCCTTCTTCGGAACTGACAAATATTAGAAAAGTCACAGACTATAAACAAGTGAGGTGGGGGTTGGGCAAGAGATAACAAAGGAGAAGGTGCAGATTGCACCAGGCCACATAGCTGACCAAAAGATCACGGAGCAAAGGCAAACAATATGTTAATGGTGTGTTGAAAGACAAAGCATTAGTACAGATTAGGTGTGAATATACTGAATATTGAACATCAGCAAGTGCAAACCTGAAGAAGAACAACCTGAAAAAAACAATGGGTAAGCAAACTGAACAAACTAAAATGAAATGAAATAAATGCAGAAAAAGATTGTAAAAAATGTAAAAAGGAATGCAAAAAAAAGGAAGAAAAAATAACTAAAAATGACTAAAAATGAAAGTAAAGTGGGGGGATGTCATGCTCAGAAATTATTGAACTCAATGTTCAGTCCGGCAGGCTGTAGTGTGCCTAATCGGTAGATGAGATGCTGTTCCTCGAGCTTGCGTTGATGTTCACTGGAACACTGCAGCAATCCCAGGACAGAGATGTGAGCATGAGAGCAGGGGGGAGTGTTGAAATGGCAAGCAACCGGAAGCTCAGGGACCTGCTTGCGGACTGAGCGGAGATGTTCCGCAAAGCGGTCACCCAGTCTGCGCTTGGTCTCCCCAATGTAGAGGAGACCACACTGTGAGCATCGAATACAGTATACTACAATGAAAGAAGTACAAGTAAATCGCTGCTTCACCTGAAAGAAGTGTTTGGGGCCTGGGATAGTGAGGAGAGAGGAGGTAAATGGGCAGGTATTACACCTCCTGCGATTGCAAGGGAAGGTGCCCTGGGACGGGGACGAGGTGGTGGGGGTAATGGAGGAGTGGACCAGGGTGTCGCGGAGGGAACGATCCCTTCGGAATGCTGACAGGGGAAGGGAGGGGAAGATGCGACTGGTAGTGGCATCACGCTGGAGGTGGCGAAAATGGCGGAGGATGATCTTTTGGATATGTAGGCTGGAGGGATGAAAAGTGAGGACAAGGGGAACCCTGTCACGGTTCTGGGAGGGAGGCGAAGGGGTGAGCGTAGAGGTGCAGGGAATGGGTCGGACACGGTTGAGGGCCCTGTCAACCACAGTGGGGGGAAATCCTCGGTTGAGGAAAAAGGAGGTCATATCAGAAGCACCGTCATGGAAGGTAGCATCATCAGAGCAGATGCGTCGGAGACGGAGAAACTGGGAGAATGGAATGGAGTCCTTACAGGAGGTAGGGAGTGAAGAAGTGTAGTCGAGATAGCTGTGGGAGTCAGTGGGCTTATAATGGATATTGGTAGACAATCTATCCCCAGAGACTGAGACAGAGAAGTCGAGGAAGGGAAGGGAAGTGTCAGAGATGGACCATGTAAAGGTGAGAGAAGGATGGAAATTGGAAGCAAAGTTGTTGACAGGAATACGGGATTAGTGTAGGATTAGTATAAATGGGTGGTTGATGGTCGGCACAGACTCGGTGGGCCGAAGGGCCTGTTTCAGTGCTGTATCTCTAAGCTAAACAAAATACTGACAGCTAGTGTCACAGACACAAACTGATACACAGTAACAAAGACATACACTGACACCCAGTAACACAGACACACACTTATACCAAGTAACAAAGACATACACTGACACCCAGTAACACAGACACACACGGACACCAAGTAACAAAGACATACACTGACACCAAGTCACAAAGACTCACACTGACACCCAATAACAATGACATAGACTGACACCAAGTCCCAAAGACATACACTGATACCCAGTAACACAGACATACAATTACACCAAGTAACACAAACACACACTTACACCAAGTAACAAAGACAGACACTGACACCAAGTAACAAAGACATACAATTACACAAAGTAACAAACACACACACTTACACCAAGTAACACAGACATGCACTGATACCCAGTAACACAGACACACACTTCCACCAAGTAACAAAGACAGACACTTACACTAAGTAACAAAGACATACACTTACACCAAGTAACACAAACACACTTACACAAAGTAACAAAGACATACACTTACACCAAGTAACACAAACACACACTTCCACCAAGTAACAAAGACATACACTGACACAAAGTAACAAAGACATACAATTACACCAAGTTACAAAGACATACACTGACACCAAGTCCCAAAGACATCCACTTTCACCAAGTAACACAGACATACACTGACACCAAGTAACAAAGACATACACTGTTACCCAGTAACGCAGACAAACACTTACTCCAAGTAACAAAGACATACACTGAAACCAAGTAACAAAGACATCCACTGACACCAAGTAACAAAGACATCCACTGACACCAAGTAACAAAGACATACAATTACACCAAGTAACAAAGACACACTCTTACACCAAGTAGCAAGGGCATACACTGACACCAAGTAGCAAAGACATACAATTCCACCAAGTAACAAAGACAGACACTTACACTAAGTAACAAAGACATACACTTACACCAAGTAACACAAACACACTTACACAAAGTAACAAAGACATACACTTACACCAAGTAACACAATCACACACTTACACCAAGTAACAAAGACATACACTGACACAAAGTAACAAAGACATACAATTACACCAAGTTACAAAGACATACACTGACACCAAGTCCCAAAGACATCCACTGACACCAAGTAACACAGACATACACTGACACCAAGTAACAAAGACATACACTGTTACCCAGTAACGCAGACAAGCACTTACTCCAAGTAACAAAGACATACACTGAAACCAAGTAACAAAGACATCCACTGACACCAAGTAACAAAGACATGCAATTACAACAAGTAACAAAGACACACACTTACACCAAGTAACAAAGACATGCACTGATACCAAGTGACACAGACACACACTTACACCAAGTAGCAAGGACATACACTGACACCAAGTAGCAAAGACATACAATTTCACCAAGTAACAAAGACACACACGTACACCAAGTAACACAGAATTCCACTGACACCAAGTAACAAAGACATACACTGTTACCCAGTAACACAGACACACACTTACACCAAGTAACAAAGACATACACTGATACCAAGTAACACAGACACACACTTACACCATTTAACACAGACACACACTTACACCAAGTAGCAAAGACATACAGTGACACCAAGTAACAAAGACATGCACTTACACCAAGTAACACAGACATACACTGACACCCAGTAACAAAGACAAACAGACACCAAGTAACGAAGACAGACACTGACACCCAGTAACAAAGACAGACAATGACACCACGTCACAAAGACATACACTGACACCAAGTCACAAAGACATACACTTGCACCAAGTAACACAGACATACACTGACAGCAAGTAACAAAGACATACAATTACACCAAGTAACAAAGACACACACTTACACCAAGTAACACAGACATACACTGACACCAAGTAACAAAGACATAAACTGATACCCAGTAACACAGACATGCACTTTCACCAAGTAACACAGACATGCACTGATACCAAGTAACACAGACACACACTTACACCAAGCAACACAGACATACACTGACACCAAGTAACAAAGACATACACTGATACCCAGTAGCACAGACACACACTGGCGGCACATTGGCACAGTGGTTAGCATCCTCACAGCTCCAGGGACCCGGGCTCGATACTGGGTACTGCCTGTGCGGAGTCTGCAAGTTCTCCCTGTGTCTGCGTGAGTTTCCTCCGGGTGCTCCGGTTTCTTCCCACATGCCAATGACTTGCAGGTTGATAGGTTAATTGGCCATTATAAATTGACACTAGTATAGGTAGGTGGTAGGGAAATATATAGGGACAGGTGGGGATGTGATAGGAATACGGGATTAGTGTAGGATTAGTATAAATGGGTGGTTGATGGTCGGCACAGACTCGGTTGGCCGAAGGGCCTGTTTCAGTGCTGTATCACTAAACTAAATACTGACACCCAGTAACACAAACAAAGACACACTGACACCCATTAACAAAGAGAAACACTGATCCACAGTAACAAAGTCATAAACTGACACACAGACACACACTGCCACCAAGTAACAAAGACATACACTGACACCCAGTAACACAGACACACACTTACAAGAAGTAACAACGACATACACTGACACCAAGTAACAAAGACATACACTTACACCAAGTAACAAAGACATGCACTGACACCAAGTAACAAAGACATACACTGATACCCAGTAACACAGACACACACTTACACCAAGTAACACAGACATACACTGACACCAAGTAACAAAGACATACAATTACACCAAGTAACAAAGACACACACTTACACCAAATAACACAGCCATACACTGACACCAAGTAGCAAAGACATACAATTACACCAAGTAACAAAGACACACACTTACACCAAGTAACACAGACATACACAGACACCAAGTAACAAAGACATCCACTGACACCAAGTAACAAAGACATGCAATTACAACAAGTAACAAAGACACACACTTACACCAAGTAACAAAGACATGCACTGATACCAAGTGACACAGACACACACTTACACCAAGTAGCAAGGACATACACTGACACCAAGTAGCAAAGACATACAATTTCACCAAGTAACAAAGACACACACGTACACCAAGTAACACAGAATTCCACTGACACCAAGTAACAAAGACATACACTGTTACCCAGTAACACAGACACACACTTACACCAAGTAACAAAGACATACACTGATACCAAGTAACACAGACACACACTTACACCATTTAACACAGACACACACTTACACCAAGTAGCAAAGACATACAGTGACACCAAGTAACAAAGACATGCACTTACACCAAGTAACACAGACATACACTGACACCCAGTAACAAAGACAAACACTGACACCAAGTAACGAAGACAGACACTGACACCCAGTAACAAAGACAGACAATGACACCACGTCACAAAGACATACACTGACACCAAGTCACAAAGACATACACTTGCACCAAGTAACACAGACATACACTGACACCAAGTAACAAAGACATACAATTACACCAAGTAACAAAGACACACACTTACACCAATTAACACAGACATACACTGACACCAAGTAACAAAGACATAAACTGATACCCAGTAACACAGACATGCACTTTCACCAAGTAACACAGACATGCACTGATACCAAGTAACACAGACACACACTTACACCAAGTAACACAGACATACACTGACACCAAGTAACAAAGACATACACTGATACCCAGTAGCACAGACACACACTGGCGGCACATTGGCACAGTGGTTAGCATCCTCACAGCTCCAGGGACCCGGGCTCGATACTGGGTACTGCCTGTGCGGAGTCTGCAAGTTCTCCCTGTGTCTGCGTGAGTTTCCTCCGGGTGCTCCGGTTTCTTCCCACATGCCAATGACTTGCAGGTTGATAGGTTAATTGGCCATTATAAATTGACACTAGTATAGGTAGGTGGTAGGGAAATATATAGGGACAGGTGGGGATGTGATAGGAATACGGGATTAGTGTAGGATTAGTATAAATGGGTGGTTGATGGTCGGCACAGACTCGGTTGGCCGAAGGGCCTGTTTCAGTGCTGTATCACTAAACTAAATACTGACACCCAGTAACACAAACAAAGACACACTGACACCCATTAACAAAGAGAAACACTGATCCACAGTAACAAAGTCATAAACTGACACACAGACACACACTGCCACCAAGTAACAAAGACATACACTGACACCCAGTAACACAGACACACACTTACAAGAAGTAACAACGACATACACTGACACCAAGTAACAAAGACATACACTTACACCAAGTAACAAAGACATGCACTGACACCAAGTAACAAAGACATACACTGATACCCAGTAACACAGACACACACTTACACCAAGTAACACAGACATACACTGACACCAAGTAACAAAGACATACAATTACACCAAGTAACAAAGACACACACTTACACCAAATAACACAGCCATACACTGACACCAAGTAGCAAAGACATACAATTACACCAAGTAACAAAGACACACACTTACACCAAGTAACACAGACATACACAGACACCAAGTAACAAAGACATACACTGTTACCCAGTAACACAGACACACACTTATACCAAGTAACAATGACATACACTGATACCAAGTAACACAGATACACACTTACACCCAGTAACACAGACACACACACCAAGTAACAAAGACATCCACTGACACCAAGTAACAAAGACATGCACTTACACCAAGTAACACAGACATTCTCTGACACCAAGTAACAAAGACATGCAATTACACCAAGTAACAAATACACACACTTACACCAAGTAACACAGAATTACACTGACACCAAGTAACAAAAACATACACTGTTACCCAGTAACACAGACACACACTTACACCAAGTAACAAAGACATACATTGATACCAAGTTACACAGGCACACACTTACACCATTTAACACAGACACACACTTCCACCAAGTAACAAAGACATACACTGACACCAAGTAACAAAGACATACAATCACACCAAGTAACGAAGACACACACTTACACCAAGTAACACAGACATACACTGTAACCATGTAGCAAATACATGCACTGATACCCAGTAACACAGACACACACTTACACCAAGTAACAAAGATATACACTGATACCCAGTAACATAGACATACACTTACACCAAGTAACAAAGACATACACTGACACCAAGTGACAAAGACATACACTGACACCAAGTCACAAAGACAGACACTGACACCCAGTAACAAAGACAACCACTGACACCAAGTAACGAAGACAGACACTGACACCCAGTAACAAAGACAGACAATGACACCACGTCACAAAGACATACACTGACACCAAGTAACAAAGACATACACTTGCACCAAGTAACACAGACATACACTGACACCAAGTAACACAGACACACACACACAAGAAGTAACAACGACAAACACTGACACCAAATAACAAAGACATACACTGATACCCAGTAAAACAGACACACACTGACACCAAGTAACAAAGACAGACAACTACACCAAGTAACAAAGACATACACTTACACCAAGTATTTTGACATATACTGATACCAAGTAACAAAGACATACACTGATACCCAGTAACACCGACACACACTTACACCAAGTAACAAAGACATACACTGACACCAAGTCACAAAGACACACACTGACACCCAGTAACAAAGACATACACTGACACAAAGTCACAAAGACATACAGTGATACCCAGTAACACAGACACACACTTACACCAAGTAACACAGACATAAACTGAGACCAAGTAACAAAGACATACAATGATACCCAGTAACACAGACACACGCTTACACCAAGTAACAAAGACAGACACTGTTACCCAGTAACACAGACGCACACTTACATCAAGTAACAAAGACATGCACTGATACCCAGTAACACAGACACGCACTTACACCAAGTAAGAAAGACATGCACTGACACCCAGTAACACAGACACACACGGACACCAATTAACAAAGACACACACTTACATCAAGTAACACAGACATGCACTGACACCAAGTCACAAAGACATACACTGATACCCAGTAACACAGACACACACTTACACCAAGTAACACAGCCATACACTGACACCAAGTAGCAAAGACATACAATTACACCAAGTAACAAAGACACACACTTACACCAAGTAACAAAGACATACACTGATACCCAGTAACAGAGACATACACTGACACCAAGTAACAAAGACATACATTGTTACCCAGTAACACAGACACACACTTGCACAAAGTAACAAAGACATACACTGATACCAAGTAACACAGATACACACTTACAGCCAGTAACACAGACACACACTTACACCAAGTAACAAAGACATCCACTGACACCAAGTAACAAAGACATGCACTTACACCAAGTAACACAGACATACACTGACACCAAGTAACAAAGACATACAATTACACCAAGTAACAAAGACACACACTTACACCAATTAACAAAGACATGCACTGATACCAAGTGACACAGACACACACATACACCAAGTAGCAAGGACATACACTGACACCAAGTAGCAAAGACATACAATTACACCAAGTAACACATAATTACACTGACACCAAGTAACAAAGTCATACACTGTTACCCAGTAACACAGACACACACTTACACCAAGTAACAAAGACATACACTGGTACCAAGTAACACAGACACACACTTACACCATTTAACACAGACACACACTTACACCAAGTTGATAGGTTAATTGGCCATTATAAATTGACCCTATTATAGGTCGGTGGTAGGGAAATATTTCGGTACAGTTGGGGATGTGATAGGAATACGGGATTAGTGTAGGATAGGTATAAATGGGTGGTTGATGGTCGGCACAGACACGGTTGGCCTAAGGGCCTGTTTAAGTGCTGGATCACTAAACAAAATACTGACACCCAGTAACACAAACAAACATACACTGACATCCAGTAACAAAGACATACACTGACACCGAGTCACAAAGACATTCACTGATAACCAGTAAAACAGACACACACTGACACCATGTAACAAAGACATACACTGACACCAAATAAGAAAGGCTTGCACTTACACCAAGTAACAAAGACACACACTTACACCAAGTAACACAGACATACACTGACACCAAGTAACAAAGACAGACAATTACACCAAGTAACAAAGACATAAACTTAAACCAAGTATTTTGACATACACTGACACCAAGTAACAAAGACATACACTGATACCCAGTAACACAGACACACACTTACACCAAGTAACAAAGACATACACTGACACCAAGTCACAAAGACACACACTGACACCCAGTAACAAAGTCATCCACTGACACCAAGTCACAAAGACATACACTGATACCCAGTAACACAGACACACACTTACACCAAGTAACACAGACATACACTGACACCAAGTAACAAAGACATACACTGATACCCAGTAACACAGATACACACTTACACCAAGTAACAAAGACAGACACTGATACTCAGTAACACAGAGACACACGGACACCAAGTAAAAACGACACACACTTACACCAAGTAACGCAGACACACACTGACACCCAATAACACAGACACACACTTACACCAAGTAACAAAGACATACACTGATACCCAGTAACACAGACATACAATTCCACCAAGTAACAAAGACATACACTGATACCCAGGAACACAGACACACACTTACACCTAGTAACAAAGACATCCACTGATACCAGGTGACACAGACACACACTTACACCAAGTAACACAAACTCTCACTTACACCAAGTAACAAAGACATACACTGTTACCAAGTAACACAGACACACACTTACACCAAATAACACAGGCACACACTTACACCAAGTAACAAAGACATACACTGACACCAAGTAACAAAGACATACACTTACACCAAGTAACGCAGACATACACTGACACCAAGTAACAAAGACATACAATTTCACCAAGTAACAAAGACACACACATACACCAAGTAACAAAGATATACACTGATACCCAGTTACACAGACACACACTTACACCAAGTAACAAACACATACACTGACACAAAGAAACAAAGACATACACTGACACCAAGTCACAAAGAAAGACACTGACACCCAGTAACAAAGACAAACACTGACACCAAGTAACGAAGACAGACACTGACACCACGTCACAAAGAAATACACTGACACCAAGTAACATAGACATACACTTACACCAGGTAACACAGACATACACTGACACCAAGTAACAAAGACATACAATTACACCAAGTAACAAAGACACACACTTACACCAAGTAACACAGACATACACTGACACCAAGTAACAAAGACATTCACTGATACCCAGTAGCACAGACACACACTGGGCGGCACATTGGCACAGTGGTTAGCAGCGTCACAGCTCCAGGGTGCCGGGCTCAATTCTGCGAACTGCCTTTGCGGAGTTAGCAAGTTCTCCGTGTGTCTGCGTGAGTTTCCTCCGGGTGCTCCGGTTTCTTCCCACATGCCAAAGACTTGCAGGTTGATAGGTTAACTGGCCATTATAAATTGGCTCTCGTATAGGTAGGTGGTAGGGAAATATATAGGGACAGGTGGGGATGTGGGAGTAATACGGGATTAGTGTAGGATTGGTATAAATGGGTGGTTGATGGTCGGCACAGACACGGTTGGCCGAAGGGCCTGTTTCAGTGCTGGATCACTAAACAAAATACTGACACATAGTAACACAAACAAACACACACTAACACCCAGTAACATATAGAAACACTGATGCACAGTAACAAAGACATACACAGACACACAGACACACACTGTCACCAAGCAACAAAGACATACACTGACACCCAGTAACAAAGACATACACTGACACCGAGTCACAAAGACATTCACTGATAACCAGTAAAACAGACACACACTGACACCAAGTAACAAAGACATACACTGACACCAAATAAGAAAGGCATGCACTTACACCAAGTAACAAAGACACACACTTACACCAAGTAACACAGACATACACTGACACCAAGTAACAAAGACAGACAATTACACCAAGTAACAAAGACATACACTTACACCAAGTATTTTGACATACACTGACACCTAGTAACAAAGACATACACTGATACCCAGTAACACAGACACAAACTTACACCAAATAACAAAGACATACACTGACACCAAGTCACAAAGACACACACTGACACCCAGTAACAAAGTCATCCACTGACACCAAGTCACAAAGACATACCCTGATACCCAGTAACACAGACACACACTTACACCAAGTAACACAGACATACACTGACACCAAGTAACAAAGACATACACTGATACCCAGTAACACAGATACACACTTACACCAAGTAACAAAGACAGACACTGATACTCAGTAACACAGAGACACACGGACACCAAGTAAAAAAGACACACACTTACACCAAGTAACGCAGACACACACTGACACCCAATAACACAGACACACACTTACACTAAGTAACAAAGACATACACTGACACCAAGTAACAAAGACACACACTTACACCAAGTAACAAAGACATACACTGACACCAAGTAACAAAGACATACACTGATACCCAGTAACACAGACATACAATTACACCAAGTAACAAAGACATACACTGATACCCAGGAACACAGACACACACTTACACCTAGTAACAAAGACATCCACTGATACCAGGTGACAAAGACACACACTTTCACCAAGTAACACAAACTCTCACTTACACCAAGTAACAAAGACATACACTGTTACCCAGTAACACAGACACACACTTACACCAAATAACACAGACACACACTTACACCAAGTAACAAAGACATACACTGACACCAAGTAACAAAGACATACACTTACACCAAGTAACGCAGAAATACACTGACACCAATAACATAGACATACACTTACACCAAGTAACACAGACATACACTGACACCAAGTAACAAAGACATACAATTACACCAAGTAACAAAGACACACACTTACAACAAGTAACACAGACATACACTGACACCAAGTAACAAAGACATACACTGATACCCAGTAGCACAGACACACACTGGGCGGCACATTGGCACAGTGGTTAGCAGCCTCACAGCTCCAGGGTGCCGGGCTCAATTCTGCGAACTGCCTTTGCGGAGTTAGCAATTTCTCCGTGTGTCTGCGTGAGTTTCCTCCGGGTGCTCCGGTTTCTTCCCACATGCCAAAGACTTGCAGGTTGATAGGTTAACTGGCCATTATAAATTGACTCTAGTATAGGTAGGTGGTAGGGAAATATATAGGGACAGGTGGGGATGTGGGAGGAATACGGGATTAGTGTAGGATTGGTATAAATGGGTGGTTGATGGTCGGCACAGACACGGTTGGCCGAAGGGCCTGTTTCAGTGCTGGATCACTAAACAAAATACTGACACCCAGTAACACAAACAAACACACACTGACACCCAGTTACATAGAGAAACACTGATGCACAGTAACAAAGACATACACAGACACACAGACACACACTGACACTAAGCAACAAAGACATACACTGACACCCAGTAACAAAGACATACACTGACACCGAGTCACAAAGACAGACACTGATACTCAGTAACACAGAGACACACGGACACCAAGTAAAAAAGACACACACTTACACCAAGTAACGCAGACACACACTGACACCCAATAACACAGACACACACTTACACCAAGTAACAAAGACATACACTGACACCAAGTAACAAAGACACACACTTACACCAAGTAACAAAGACATACACTGACACCAAGTAACAAAGACATACACTGATACCCAGTAACACAGACATACAATTACACCAAGTAACAAAGACATACACTGATACCCAGGAACACAGACACACACATACACCTAGTAACAAAGACATCCACTGATACCAGGTGACAAAGACACACACTTACACCAAGTAACACAAACTCTCACTTACACCAAGTAACAAAGACACACACTGTTACCCAGTAACACAGACACACACTTACACCAAATAACACAGACACACACTTACACCAAGTAACAAAGACATACACTGACACCAAGTAACAAAGACATACACTTACACCAAGTAACGCAGACATACACTGACACCAAGTAACAAAGACATACAATTTCACCAAGTAACAAAGACACACACATACACCAAGTAACAAAGATATACACTGATACCCAGTTGCACAGACACACACTTACACCAAGTAACAAACACATACAGTGACACAAAGAAACAAAGACATACACTGACACCAAGTCACAAAGACATACACTGACACCCAGTAACAAAGACATACACTGACACCGAGTCACAAAGACATTCACTGATAACCAGTAAAACAGACACACACTGACACCAAGTAACAAAGACATACACTGACACCAAATAAGAAAGGCATACACTTACACCAAGTAACGCAGACATACACTGACACCAAGTAACAAAGACATACAATTTCACCAAGTAACAAAGACACACACATACACCAAGTAACAAAGATATACACTGATACCCAGTTGCACAGACACACACTTACACCAAGTAACAAACACATACAGTGACACAAAGAAACAAAGACATACACTGACACCAAGTCACAAAGACATACACTGACACCCAGTAACAAAGACATACACTGACACCGAGTCACAAAGACATTCACTGATAACCAGTAAAACAGACACACACTTACACCAAGTAACAAAGACACACACTTACACCAAGTATTTTGACATACACTGACACCAAGTCACAAAGACATACACTGATACCCAGTAACACAGACACACACTTACACCAAGTAACACAGACATACACTGACACCAAGTAACAAAGACATACACTGATACCCAGTAACACAGATACACACTTACACCAAGTAACAAAGACAGACAATGATACCCAGTAACACAGAGACACACGGACACCAAGTAAAAAAGACACACACTTACACCAAGTATTTTGACATATACTGACACCAAGTAACACAGACATACACTGACACCAAGTAACAAAGACAGACACTTACACCAAGTAACAAACACATGCACTGACACCAAGTAACAAAGACATACACTGATACCCAGTAACACAGACATACAATTACACCAAGTAACAAAGACATACACTGATACCCAGGAACACAGACACACACTTACACCTAGTTACAAAGACATCCACTGATACCAAGTGACACAGACACACACTTACACCAAGTAACACAAACTCTCACTTGCACCAAGTAACAAAGACATACACTGACACCAAGTAACAAATACGTACAATTACACCAAGTAACAAAGACACACACTTACACCAAGTAACACAGACATACTCTGACACCAAGGAACAATGACATACACTGTTACCCAGTAACACAGACACACACTTACACCAAGTAACAAAGGCATACACTGATACCAAGTAACACAGACACACACTTACACCAAATAACACAGACACACACTTACACCAAGTAACAAAGACATACACTGACACCAAGTAACAAAGACATACACTGACACCAAGTCACAAAGACAGACACTGACACCCAGTAACAAAGACAAACACTGACACCAAGTAACGAAGACAGACACTGACACCACGTCACAAAGAAATACACTTACACCAAGTAACACAGACATACACTGACACCAAGTAACAAAGACATACAATTACACCAAGTAACAAAGACACACACTTACATCAAGTAACACAGACATACACTGACACCAAGTAACAAAGGCATACACTGATACCCAGTAGCACAGACACACACTGGGCGGAACATTGGCACAGTGGTTAGCAGCCTCACAGCTCAGGGTGCCGGGCTCAATTCTGCGAACTGCCTTTGCGGAGTTCGCGAGTTCTCCGTGTGTCTGCGTGAGTTTCCTCCGGGTGCTCCGGTTTCTTCCCACATGCCAAAGACTTGCAGGTTGATCGGTTAACTGGCCATGATAAATTGACTCTAGTATAGGTAGGTGGTAGGGAAATATATAGGGACAGGTGGGGATGTGCTTGGAATACGGGATTAGTGTCGGATTAGTATAAATGGGTGGATGATGGCCGGCAAAGACTCGGTTGTTCGAAGGGCCTGTTTAAGTGCTGTATCTCTAAACTAAACTAAATACTGACACCGAGTGTCACAGACACACACTGACACCCAGTAACACAAGCAAACACACACTGACACCTAGTAACACAGAGAACCACTGATACACAGGAACAAAGACATACACTGACACCAAGAAACACAGAAACACACTGACACCCAGTAACAAAGACATACACTGACAGCAAGTCACAAAGACATACACTTACACCAAGTAACAAAGACATACACTTACACCAAGTAACAAAGACATACACTGACACCAAGTAACAAAGACATACACTGATACCCAGTAACGCAGACACACACTTACACCAAGTAACAAAGACACACACTTACACCAAGTAACACAGACATACACTAACACCAAGTAACAAAGACATGCACTGACACCAAGTAACAAAGACATAAACTGACACCCAAAAACAAAGACATACACTGACACCAGGTCACAAAGACATACACTGACACCCAGTAACAAAGACATAAACTGACACCAAGTCACAAAGACAAAGACTAACACCAAGTAACAAAGACATGCACTGACACCAAGTAACAAAGACATAAACTGACACCCAAAAACAAAGACATACACTGACACCAAGTCACAAAGACATACACTGACACCCAGTAACAAAGACATACACTGACACCAAGTAACAAAGACATATACTGATACCCAGTAACACAGACACACACTTACACCAAGTAAAAAAGACATGCACTGACACCAAGTAACAAAGACATACACTTACAACAAGTAACACAGACATACACTGACACC
This sequence comes from Heterodontus francisci, assembly GCF_036365525.1. Lineage (NCBI taxonomy): Eukaryota > Metazoa > Chordata > Chondrichthyes > Heterodontiformes > Heterodontidae > Heterodontus > Heterodontus francisci. The sequence goes on from NW_027140794.1 coordinate 2,242,642, forward strand.
AAGTAACAAAGAAATACACTGTTACCCAGTAACACAGACACACACTTACACCAAGTAACAAAGACATACACTGATACCGAGTGACACAGACACACACTTACACCAAGTAACACAAACAATCACTTACACCAAGTAACAAAGACATACACTGACACCAAGTAACAAAGACATACAATTACACCAAGTAACAAAGACACACACTTACACCAAGTAACACAGACATACACTGACACCAAGTAACAAAGACATACACTGTTACCCAGTAACACAGGCACACACTTACACCAAGTAACAAAGACATACACTGATAAACAGTAACACAGACACACACTTACACCAAGTAACAAAGACATACAATGACACCAAGTAACAAAGACATACACTTACACCAAGTAACAAAGACATACACTGACACCAAGTAACAAAGACATACACTGATACCCAGTGACACTGACATACACTGACACCAAGTAACAAGGACATACACTGACACCAAGTAACAAAGGCATACACTTACACCAAGTAACAAAGACACACACTTACACCAGGTAACACAGACATACACTTGCACCAAGTAACACAGGCATACACAGACACCATGTAACAAAGACATACACTGATACCCAGTAACACAGAAACACACTTCCACCAAGTAACAAAGACATACACTGACACCAAGTCGCAAAGACACACACTGACACCCAGGAACAAAGACATACACTGACACCAAGTATTTTGACATCCACTGACACCAAGTAACAATGACGTACACTGATACCCAGTAACACAGACACACACTTAAACCAAGTAACAAAGACATACACTGACACCAAGTCACAAAGACACACACTGACACCAAGTAACAAAGACATACACTGACACAAAGTCACAAAGACATACACTGATACCCAGTAGCACAGACACACACTTACACCAATTAACACTGACATGCACTGACACCAAGTCACAAAGACATACACTGATACCCAGTAACACAGACACACACTTACACCAAGTAACACAGCCATACACTGACACCAAGTAGCAAAGACATACAATTACACCAAGTAACAAAGACACACACTTACACCAAGTAACAAAGACATACACTGATACCCAGTAACACAGGCACACACTTACACTAAGTAACACAGAGATACACTGACACCAAGTAACAAAGACATACAATTACACCAAGTAACAAAGACACACACGTACACCAAGTAACACAGACATACACTGATACCAAGTAACAAAGACATACATTGTTACCCAGTAACACAGACACACACTTGCACCAAGTAACAAAGACATACACTGATACCAAGTAACACAGATACACACTTACAGCCAGTAACACAGACACACACTTACACCAAGTAACAAAGACATCCACTGACACCAAGTAACAAAGACATGCACTTACACCAAGTAACAAAGACATACACTGACACCAAGTAACAAAGACACACACTTACACCAATTAACAAAGACATGCACTGATACCAAGTGACACAGACACACACTTACACCAAGTAGCAAGGACATACACTGACACCAAGTAGCAAAGACATACAATTACACCAAGTAACACAGAATTACACTGACACCAAGTAACAAAGTCATACACTGTTACCCAGTAACACAGACACACACTTACACCAAGTAACAAAGACATACACTGGTACCAAGTAACACAGACACACACTTACACCATTTAACACAGACACACACTTACACCAAGTTGATAGGTTAATTGGCCATTATAAATTGACCCTATTATAGGTCGGTGGTAGGGAAATATTTCGGGACAGTTGGGGATGTGATAGGAATACGGGATTAGTGTAGGATTGGTATAAATGGGTGGTTGATGGTCGGCACAGACACGGTTGGCCGAAGGGCCTGTTTCAGTGCTGGATCACTAAACAAAATACTGACACCCAGTAACACAAACAAACACACACTGACACCCAGTAACATAGAGAAACACTGATACACAGTAACAAAGACATACACAGACACACAGACACACACTGTCACCAAGCAACAAAGACATACACTGACATCCAGTAACAAAGACATAAACTGACACCGAGTCACAAAGACATTCACTGATAACCAGTAAAACAGACACACACTGACGCCATGTAACAAAGACATACACTGACACCAAATAAGAAAGGCTTGCACTTACACCAAGTAACAAAGACACACACTTACACCAAGTAACACAGACATACACTGACACCAAGTAACAAAGACAGACAATTACACCAAGTAACAAAGACATAAACTTACACCAAGTATTTTGACATACACTGACACCAAGTAACAAAGACATACACTGATACCCAGTAACACAGACACACACTTACACCAAGTAACAAAGACATACACTGACACCAAGTCACAAAGACACACACTGACACCCAGTAACAAAGTCATCCACTGACACCAAGTCACAAAGACATACACTGATACCCAGTAACACAGACACACACTTACACCAAGTAACACAGACATACACTGACACCAAGTAACAAAGACATACACTGATACCCAGTAACACAGATACACACTTACACCAAGTAACAAAGACAGACAGTAATACTCAGTAACACAGAGACACACGGACACCAAGTAAAAACGACACACACTTACACCAAGTAACGCAGACACACACTGACACCCAATAACACAGACACACACTTACACCAAGTAACAAAGACATACACTGACACCAAGTAACAAAGACACACACTTACACCAAGTAACAAAGACATACACTGACACCAAGTAACAAAGACATACACTGATACCCAGTAACACAGACATACAATTCCACCAAGTAACAAAGACATACACTGATACCCAGGAACACAGACACACACTTACACCTAGTAACAAAGACATCCACTGATACCAGGTGACACAGACACACACTTACACCAAGTAACACAGACACACACTTACACCAAGTAACAAAGACATACACTGACACCAAGTAACAAAGACATACACTGACACCAAGTAACAAAGACATACACTTACACCAAGTAACGCAGACATACACTGACACCAAGTAACAAAGACATACAATTTCACCAAGTAACAAAGACACACACATATACCAAGTAACAAAGATATACACTGATACCCAGTTACACAGACACACACTTACACCAAGTAACAAACACATACACTGACACAAAGAAACAAAGACATACACTGACACCAAGTCACAAAGAAAGACACTGACACCCAGTAACAAAGACAAACACTGACACCAAGTAACGAAGACAGACACTGACACCACGTCACAAAGAAATACACTGACACCAAGTAACATAGACATACACTTACACCAAGTAACACAGACATACACTGACACCAAGTAACAAAGACATACAATTACACCAAGTAACAAAGACACACACTTACACCAAGTAACACAGACATACACTGACACCAAGTAACAAAGACATACACTGATACCCAGTAGCACAGACACACACTGGGCGGCACATTGGCACAGTGGTTAGCAGCCTCACAGCTCCAGGGTGCCGGGCTCAATTCTGCGAACTGCCTTTGCGGAGTTAGCAAGTTCTCCGTGTGTCTGCGTGAGTTTCCTCCGGGTGCTCCGGTTTCTTCCCACATGCCAAAGACTTGCAGGTTGATAGGTTAACTGGCCATTATAAATTGACTCTCGTATAGGTAGGTGGTAGGGAAATATATAGGGACAGGTGGGGATGTGGGAGGAATACGGGATTAGTGTAGGATTGGTATAAATGGGTGGTTGATGGTCGGCACAGACACGGTTGGCCGAAGGGCATGTTTCAGTGCTGGATCACTAAACAAAATACTGACATCCAGTAACACAAACAAACACACACTGACACCCAGTAACATAGAGAAACACTGATGCACAGTAACAAAGACATACACAGACACACAGACACACACTGTCACCAAGCAACAAAGACATGCACTGACACCCAGTAACAAAGACACACACTGACACCGAGTCACAAAGACATTCACTGATAACCAGTAAAACAGACACACACTGACACCAAGTAACAAAGACATACACTGACACCAAATAAGAAAGGCATGAACTTACACCAAGTAACAAAGACACACACTTACACCAAGTAACACAGACATACACTGACACCAAGTAACAAACACAGACAATTACACCAAGTAACAAAGACATACACTTACACCAAGTATTTTGACATACACTGACACCTAGTAACAAAGACATACACTGATACCCAGTAACACAGACACAAACTTACACCAAATAACAAAGACATACACTGACACCAAGTCACAAAGACACACACTGACACCCAGTAACAAAGTCATCCACTGACACCAAGTCACAAAGACATACACTGATACCCAGTAACACAGACACACACTTACACCAAGTAACACAGACATACACTGACACCAAGTAACAAAGACATACACAGATACCCAGTAACACAGATACACACTTACACCAAGTAACAAAGACAGACACTGATACTCAGTAACACAGAGACACACGGACACCAAGTAACAAAGACATACACTTACACCAAGTATTTTGACATACACTGCCACCAAGTAACAAAGACGTACACTGATACACAGTAACACAGACACACAATTACACCAAGTGACAAAGACATACACTGACACCAAGTCACAAAGACACACACTGACACCCAGTAACAAAGACATACACTGATTCCCAGTAACACAGACATACACTTACACCAAGTAACAAAGACACATACTTAAAGCAAGTAACACAGACATACACTGACACAAAGTAACAAAGACATACACTTACACCAAGTATTTTGACATACACTTGCACCAAATAAGAAAGACATACACTGACACCCAGTAACTAAGACATACAATGACACCAAGTCACAAACACATACACTGACACCAAGTAACAAAGACATACACTTACACCAAGTACCAAAGACATACATTTCCACCAAGTAACAAAGACACATACTTACACCAAGTAACACAGACATACACTGACACCAAGTAACAAAGACATACACTTACACCAAGTAACAAAGACAGACAATTAGACCAAGTACCAAAGACATACACTTACACCACGTATTTTGACATACACTTGCACCAAGTAACAAAGACATACACTGACACCCAGTAACTAAGACATGCAATGACACCAAGTCACAAACACATACACTGACACCAAGCAACAAAGACAGACACTTACACCCAGTAACAAAGACATACATTGGGACCCAGTAACACAGACACACACTGACACCCAGTTAGAAACACACAATGACCCCCAGTAACATAGGCACACACTGACACCCAGTAACACAGACACACACTTACACCAAGTAACAAAGACATACACTGAAACCAAGCAACAAAGACAGACACTGATACCCAGTAACACAGACGCACACTTACAACAAGTAACAAAGACATACACTGACACAAAGTAACAAAGACATACACTGACACCAAGTCACCAAGATACACACTGACACCCAGTAACAAAGACATACACTGACACCAAGTAACAAAGACATACACTGATACCCAGTAACACAGACACACACTTACACCAAGTAACAAAGACATACACTGACACCAAGTAACACAGACACACACTTACACCAAGTAACAAAGACATACACTGACACCAAGTCACAAAGACACACACTGACACCCAGTAACAAAGACATACACTGACACCAAGTCACAAAGACATACACTGATACCCAGTAACAAAGACATACACTGATACCCAGTAACACAGACGCACACTTACACCAAGTAACAAAGAAATACACTTACACCAAGTAACAAAGACACATACTTACACCAAGTAACACAGACATACACTGACAACAAGTAACAAAGACATACACTTACACCAAGTAACAAAGACATACACTTACACCAAGTATTTTGACATACACTTGCACCAAGTAACAAAGACATACACTGACACCTAGTAACTAAGACATACAATGACACCAAGTCACAAACACATACACTGACACCAAGTAACAAAGACATTCACTTACACCCAGTAACAAAGACATACATTGATACCCAGTAACACAGACACACACTGACACCCAGTTAGAAACACACAATGACCCCCAGTAACACAGACACTCACTGACCCCCAGTAACACAGACACACACTTACACCAAGTAACAAAGACATACACTGACACCAAGTAACAAAGACATACACTGATACCCAGTAACACAGACGCACACTTACACCAAGTAACAAAGACATACACTGACACCAAGTAACAAAGACATACACATGATACCCAGTAACACAGGCGCACTCTTACACCAAGTATTTTGACATACACTTACACCAAGTAACAAAGACATACACTTACACCAAGTAACAAAGACATACACTGACACCCAGGAACACAGACACACACTGACACCAAGTAACAAAGACACACATTTACACCAAGTAACAAAGACATACACTGACATGAAATAACAAAGACACACACTTACACCAAGTAACACAGACATACACTGACACCAAGTAACAAAGACAGACAATTACACCAAGTAACAAAGACATACACTTACACCAAGTATTTTGACATACACTGACACCATGTAACAAAGACATACACTGATACCCAGTAACACAGACACACACTTACACCAAGTAACAAAGACGTACACTGGCAGCAAGTCACAAAGACACACACTGACACCCAGTAACAAAGACATACAATGACACCAGGTATCAAAGACATACTCTGATACCCAGTAGTACAGACACACACTTATACCAAGTAACAAAGACATACACTGACACCAAGTCACAAAGACACACACTGACACCAAGTAATAAAGACATACACTGACACCAAGTCACAAAGACATACAGTGATACCCAGTAACAAAGACAGACACTGATACCCAGTAACACAGACACACACTTACACCAAGTAACAAAGACATACACTTACACCTAGTAACACAGACATACACTTTCACCAAGTGTTTTGACCTACACTTACACCAAGTAACAAAGACATACACTGACATCCAGTAACAAAGACATCCACTGACAACAAGTCACAAACACATACACTGACACCAAGTAACAAAGACATACACTTACACCAAGTAACAAAGACATAAACTGACACCAAGTAACAAAGACATACACTGATACCCAGTATCACAGACACACACTTACACCCAGTAACAAAGGCATACACTGACACCAAGTCACAAAGACACACACTGACACCCAGTAACAAAGACATACACTGACACCAAGTATCAAAGACATACTCTGATACCCAGTAATACAGACACACCCTTACACCAAGTGACAAAGTCATACACTGACACCAAGTCACAAAGACACACACTGACACCCAGTAGCAAAGACATACTTTGACACCAAGTCACAAAGACATACACTGATACCCAGTAACAAAGACATACTCTTACACCAAGTAACACAGACATACACTTACACCAAGTATTTTGACATACACTTACACCAAGTAACAAAGACATACACGGGCACCCAGTAACAAAGACATCCACTGACAACAAGTCACAAACACACACACTGACACCAAGTAACAAAGACATACACTTACACCAAGTAACAAAGACATAAACTGACACCAAGTAACAAAGACATACACTGATACCCAGCATCACAGACACACACTTACACCAATTAACAAAGGCATACACTGACACCAAGTCACAAAGACACACACCGACACACAGTAACAAAGACATACACTGACACCAAGTCACAAAGACAGACACTGATACCCAGGAACACAGACACGCACTGACACCCAGTAACACAGACACGCACTGGCACCCAGTAACAAAGACATACACTTACACCAAGTCACAGAGACAGACAATTACACCAAGTAACAAAGACATACACTTACACCAAGAATTTTGACATACACTGACACCAAGTATCAAAGACATAGACTGATACCCAGTAGCACAGACGCACACTTACGCCAAGTAACAAAGACATACACTGACACCAAGTCACAAAGACACACACTGACACCCAGTAACAAAGACATACACTGACACCAAGTAACAAAGACATACACAGATACCAATTAACACAGACACACACTTACACCAAGTAACAAAGACATACACTGACACCAAGTCACAAAGACAGACACTGACACCCAGTAACAAAGACATACACTGACACCAAGTCACAAAGACATACACTGATACCCAGTAACAAAGACATACACTGATACTCAGTAACACAGACACACACTTACACCAAGTAACAAATACACACACTGATACCCAGTAACACAGACACACACTTACACCAAGTAACAAAGACATACACTGAAACCCCGTAACAAAGACATGCACTGACACCCAGCAACACAGACACACAGGGACACCAAGTGACAAAGACACACACCTACACCAAGTAACACAGACACACACTGACACCCAGTAAGACAAACAAACACACTGACACCCAGTAACACAGACACACACTGACACCAAGTAACAAAGAAATACACTGACACCCAGTAACACAGATACACACTGTGCTGCACATGGCGCAGTGGTTAGCACTGCAGCCTCACAGCTCCAGGGACCCGGGTTCGATTCTGAGTACTGCCTGTGCGGAGTTTGCAAGTTCTCCTTGTGTCTGCGTGGGTTTCCTCCGGGTGCTCCGGGTTCCTCCCACATGCCAAAGACTTTCAGGTTGGTAGGTTAATTGGCCATTATAAATTGCCCCTAGTATAGGTAGGTGGTCGGGAAATATATAGGGACCGGTGGTGATGTTATTGGAATATGCGATTCGTGCAGGATTACTATCAGTGGTTGGTTGATGGTCGGCACATACTCGGTGGGCCGAAGGGCCTGTTTCAGTGCGGTATCTCCAAACTAAACTAAATACTGACACCTAGTGTCACAGACACACACTGACACCCTGTAAAACGCACTGACACCAAGTAACACAGGCATGCACTGACACGAAGTAACACAGACATACACTGATACCCAGTAACACAGACGCACACTTACACCAAGTAACAAAGACATACACTTACACCAAGTAACACAGACATACACCGACACCAAGTATTTTGACAGACACTTACACCAAGTAACAAAGACATACACTGACACCCAGTAACAAAGAAATAGACTGACACCAAGTAACAAAGACATACCTGACACCCAGGAACACAGACACACACTGACACCAAGTAACAAAGACACACAATTACACCAAGTAACAAAGACATACACTGATTCACAGTAACACAGACACACACTGACACCAAGTAACAAAGACATACACTGACACCAAGTCACAAAGACACACACTGACACCCAGTAACAAAGACATACACTGACACCAAGTGACAAAGACATACACTGATACCCAGTAACACAGACACACACTGACAACAAGTAACAAAGCCACACACTTACACCAAGTAACAAAGACATACACTGACACCAAGTCACAAAGACACACACTGATACCCAGTAACAAAGACATACACTGACACCAAGTCACAAAGATATACACTGAAACCAAGTAACAAAGACAGACACTGACACCCATTCAGAAACACACTATGACCCCCAGTAACACAGACACACACTGACCCCCAGTAACACAGACACACAGTTACACCAAGTAACAAAGACACACACTGACACCAAGTCACAAAGACACACACTGATACCCAGTAACAAAGACATACACTGACACCAAGTCACAAAGATATACACAGATACCAAGTAACAAAGACAGACACTGACACCCAGTCAGAAACACACAATGACCCCCAGTAACACAGACACACACTGACCCCCAGTAACACAGACACACACTGACACCAAGTAACCAAGACACACACTTACACCAAGTAACAAAGACATACAATTACAACAAGTATTTTGACATACACTGCCAACAAGTAACAAAGACATACACTGATACACAGTAAAACAGACACACACTGACACCAAGTAACAAAGACATACACTGACACCAAGTCACAAAGATACACACTGACACCCAGTAACAAAGACATACACTGACACCAAGTAACAAAGACATACACTGATACCCAGTAACACAGACACACACTTACACCAAGTAACAAATACTTACACTGACACCAAGTCACAAAGACACACACTGACACCCAGTAACAAAGACATACACTGACACCAAGTCACAAAGACATACACTGATACCCAGTAACAAAGACATACACTGATACCCAGTAACAAAGACATACACTTACACCCAGTAACTAAGACATCCAATGACAACAAGTTACAAACACATACACTGACACCAAGTAACAAAGACATTCACTTACACCCAGTAACAAAGACATACATTGATACCCAGGAACACAGACACACACTGACACCCAGTTAGAAACACACAATGACCCCCAGTAACACAGACACTCACTGACCCCCAGTAACACAGACACACACTTACACCAAGTAACAAAGACATACACTGACACCAAGTAACAAAGACATACACTGATCCCAGTAACACAGACGCACACTTACACCAAGTAACAAAGACATACACTGACACCAAGTAACAAAGACATACACTGATACCCAGTAACACAGGCGCACACTTACACCAAGTATTTTGACATACACTTACACCAAGTAACAAAGACATACACTGACACCCAGTAACAAAGTAATCCACTGAAAACAAGTCACAAACACATTCACTGACACCAAGTAACAAAGACATACACTTACACCAAGTAACAAAGACATACACTGACACCCAGGAACACAGACACACAGTGACACCAAGTAACAAAGACACACATTTACACCAAGTAACACAGACACACACTTTCACCAAGTAACAAAGACTTACACTGACACCAAGTCACAAAGACTCACACTGACACCCAGTAACAAAGACATACACTTACACCAAGTAACAAAGACATACCCTGACACCCAGGAACACAGACACACAGTGACACCAAGTAACAAAGACACACACTTACACCAAGTAACAAAGACATACACTGACAAGAAATAACAAAGACACACACTTACACCAAGTAACACAGACATACACTGACACCAAGTAACAAAGACATACACTGATACCCAGTAACACAGACACACACTTACACCAAGTAACAAAGACGTACACTGGCACCAAGTCACAAAGACACACACTGACACCCACTAACAAAGACATACACTGACACCAAGTATCAAAGACATACTCTGATACCTAGTAATACAGACACACACTTACACCAAGTAACAAAGACATACACTGACACCAAGTCACAAAGACACACACTGACACCCAGTAACAAAGACATACACTGACACCAAGTCACAAAGACATACACTGATACCCAGTAACAAAGACAGACACTGATACCCAGTAACACAGACGCACACTTACACCAAGTAACAACGACAAACACTGACACCAAATAACAAAGACATACACTTACACCAAGTAACAAAGACATACACTGATACCCAGTAAAACAGACACACACTGACACCAAGTAACAAAGACATACACTGACACAAAGTAACAAAGACACACACTTGCACCAAGTAACACAGACATACACTGACACCAAGTAACAAAGACAGACAACTACACCAAGTAACAAAGACATACACTTACACCAAGTATTTTGACATATACTGATACCAAGTAACAAAGACATACACTGATACCCAGTAACACCGACACACACTTACACCAAGTAACAAAGACATACACTGACACCAAGTCACAAAGGCACACACTGACACCCAGTAACAAAGACATACACTGACACAAAGTCACAAAGACATACACTGATACCCAGTAACACAGACACACACTTACACCAAGTAACACAGACATAAACTGAGACCAAGTAACAAAGACATACAATGATACCCAGTAACACAGACACACGCTTACACCAAGTAACAAAGACAGACACTGTTACCCAGTAACACAGACGCACACTTACATCAAGTAACAATGACATGCACTGATACCCAGTAACACAGACACGCACTTACACCAAGTAACAAAGACATGCACTGACACCCAGTAACACAGACACACACGGACACCAAGTAACAAAGACACACACTTACACCAAGTAACACAGACATGCACTGACACAAAGTCACAAAGACATACACTGATACCCAGTAACACAGACACACACTTACACCAAGTAACACAGCCATACACTGACACCAAGTAGCAAATACATACAATTACACCAAGTAACAAAGACACACACTTACACCAAGTAACAAAGACATACACTGATACCCAGTAACACAGGCACACACTTACACCAAGTAACACAGACATACACTGACACCAAGTAACAAAGACATACAATTACACCAAGTAACAAAGGCACACACGTACACCAAGTAACACAGACATACACTGACACCAAGTAACAAAGACATACATTGTTACCCAGTAACACAGACACACACTTGCACCAAGTAACAAAGACATACACTGATACCAAGTAACACAGATACACACTTACAGCCAGTAACACAGACACACACTTACACCAAGTAACAAAGACATCCACTGACACCAAGTAACAAAGACATGCACTTACACCAAGTAACAAAGACATACACTGACACCAAGTAACAAAGACACACACTTACACCAATTAACAAAGACATGCACTGATACCAAGTGACACAGACACACACTTACACCAAGTAGCAAGGACATACACTGACACCAAGTAGCAAAGACATACAATTACACCAAGTAACACAGAATTACACTGACACCAAGTAACAAAGTCATACACTGTTACCCAGTAACACAGACACACACTTACACCAAGTAACAAAGACATACACTGGTACCAAGTAACACAGACACACACTTACACCATTTAACACAGACACACACTTACACCAAGTTGATAGGTTAATTGGCCATTATAAATTGACCCTATTATAGGTCGGTGGTAGGGAAATATTTCGGGACAGTTGGGGATGTGATAGGAATACGGGATTAGTGTAGGATTGGTATAAATGGGTGGTTGATGGTCGGCACAGACACGGTTGGCCGAAGGGCCTGTTTCAGTGCTGGATCACTAAACAAAATACTGACACCCAGTAACACAAACAAACACACACTGACACCCAGTAACATAGAGAAACACTGATACACAGTAACAAAGACATACACAGACACACAGACACACACTGTCACCAAGCAACAAAGACATACACTGACATCCAGTAACAAAGACATAAACTGACACCGAGTCACAAAGACATTCACTGATAACCAGTAAAACAGACACACACTGACGCCATGTAACAAAGACATACACTGACACCAAATAAGAAAGGCTTGCACTTACACCAAGTAACAAAGACACACACTTACACCAAGTAACACAGACATACACTGACACCAAGTAACAAAGACAGACAATTACACCAAGTAACAAAGACATAAACTTACACCAAGTATTTTGACATACACTGACACCAAGTAACAAAGACATACACTGATACCCAGTAACACAGACACACACTTACACCAAGTAACAAAGACATACACTGACACCAAGTCACAAAGACACACACTGACACCCAGTAACAAAGTCATCCACTGACACCAAGTCACAAAGACATACACTGATACCCAGTAACACAGACACACACTTACACCAAGTAACACAGACATACACTGACACCAAGTAACAAAGACATACACTGATACCCAGTAACACAGATACACACTTACACCAAGTAACAAAGACAGACAGTAATACTCAGTAACACAGAGACACACGGACACCAAGTAAAAACGACACACACTTACACCAAGTAACGCAGACACACACTGACACCCAATAACACAGACACACACTTACACCAAGTAACAAAGACATACACTGACACCAAGTAACAAAGACACACACTTACACCAAGTAACAAAGACATACACTGACACCAAGTAACAAAGACATACACTGATACCCAGTAACACAGACATACAATTCCACCAAGTAACAAAGACATACACTGATACCCAGGAACACAGACACACACTTACACCTAGTAACAAAGACATCCACTGATACCAGGTGACACAGACACACACTTACACCAAGTAACACAGACACACACTTACACCAAGTAACAAAGACATACACTGACACCAAGTAACAAAGACATACACTGACACCAAGTAACAAAGACATACACTTACACCAAGTAACGCAGACATACACTGACACCAAGTAACAAAGACATACAATTTCACCAAGTAACAAAGACACACACATATACCAAGTAACAAAGATATACACTGATACCCAGTTACACAGACACACACTTACACCAAGTAACAAACACATACACTGACACAAAGAAACAAAGACATACACTGACACCAAGTCACAAAGAAAGACACTGACACCCAGTAACAAAGACAAACACTGACACCAAGTAACGAAGACAGACACTGACACCACGTCACAAAGAAATACACTGACACCAAGTAACATAGACATACACTTACACCAAGTAACACAGACATACACTGACACCAAGTAACAAAGACATACAATTACACCAAGTAACAAAGACACACACTTACACCAAGTAACACAGACATACACTGACACCAAGTAACAAAGACATACACTGATACCCAGTAGCACAGACACACACTGGGCGGCACATTGGCACAGTGGTTAGCAGCCTCACAGCTCCAGGGTGCCGGGCTCAATTCTGCGAACTGCCTTTGCGGAGTTAGCAAGTTCTCCGTGTGTCTGCGTGAGTTTCCTCCGGGTGCTCCGGTTTCTTCCCACATGCCAAAGACTTGCAGGTTGATAGGTTAACTGGCCATTATAAATTGACTCTCGTATAGGTAGGTGGTAGGGAAATATATAGGGACAGGTGGGGATGTGGGAGGAATACGGGATTAGTGTAGGATTGGTATAAATGGGTGGTTGATGGTCGGCACAGACACGGTTGGCCGAAGGGCCTGTTTCAGTGCTGGATCACTAAACAAAATACTGACATCCAGTAACACAAACAAACACACACTGACACCCAGTAACATAGAGAAACAATGATGCACAGTAACAAATACATACACAGACACACAGACACACACTGTCACCAAGCAACAAAGACATGCACTGACACCCAGTAACAAAGACATACACTGACACCGAGTCACAAAGACATTCACTGATAACCAGTAAAACAGACACACACTGACACCAAGTAACAAAGACATACACTGACACCAAATAAGAAAGGCATGAACTTACACCAAGTAACAAAGACACACACTTACACCAAGTAACACAGACATACACTGACACCAAGTAACAAACACAGACAATTACACCAAGTAACAAAGACATAAACTTACACCAAGTATTTTGACATACACTGACACCAAGTAACAAAGACATACACTGATACCCAGTAACACAGACACACACTTACACCAAGTAACAAAGACATACACTGACACCAAGTCACAAAGACACACACTGACACCCAGTAACAAAGTCATCCACTGACACCAAGTCACAAAGACATACACTGATACCCAGTAACACAGACACACACTTACACCAAGTAACACAGACATACACTGACACCAAGTAACAAAGACATACACTGATACCCAGTAACACAGATACACACTTACACCAAGTAACAAAGACAGACAGTAATACTCAGTAACACAGAGACACACGGACACCAAGTAAAAACGACACACACTTACACCAAGTAACGCAGACACACACTGACACCCAATAACACAGACACACACTTACACCAAGTAACAAAGACATACACTGACACCAAGTAACAAAGACACACACTTACACCAAGTAACAAAGACATACACTGACACCAAGTAACAAAGACATACACTGATACCCAGTAACACAGACATACAATTCCACCAAGTAACAAAGACATACACTGATACCCAGGAACACAGACACACACTTACACCTAGTAACAAAGACATCCACTGATACCAGGTGACACAGACACACACTTACACCAAGTAACACAGACACACACTTACACCAAGTAACAAAGACATACACTGACACCAAGTAACAAAGACATACACTGACACCAAGTAACAAAGACATACACTTACACCAAGTAACGCAGACATACACTGACACCAAGTAACAAAGACATACAATTTCACCAAGTAACAAAGACACACACATATACCAAGTAACAAAGATATACACTGATACCCAGTTACACAGACACACACTTACACCAAGTAACAAACACATACACTGACACAAAGAAACAAAGACATACACTGACACCAAGTCACAAAGAAAGACACTGACACCCAGTAACAAAGACAAACACTGACACCAAGTAACGAAGACAGACACTGACACCACGTCACAAAGAAATACACTGACACCAAGTAACATAGACATACACTTACACCAAGTAACACAGACATACACTGACACCAAGTAACAAAGACATACAATTACACCAAGTAACAAAGACACACACTTACACCAAGTAACACAGACATACACTGACACCAAGTAACAAAGACATACACTGATACCCAGTAGCACAGACACACACTGGGCGGCACATTGGCACAGTGGTTAGCAGCCTCACAGCTCCAGGGTGCCGGGCTCAATTCTGCGAACTGCCTTTGCGGAGTTAGCAAGTTCTCCGTGTGTCTGCGTGAGTTTCCTCCGGGTGCTCCGGTTTCTTCCCACATGCCAAAGACTTGCAGGTTGATAGGTTAACTGGCCATTATAAATTGACTCTCGTATAGGTAGGTGGTAGGGAAATATATAGGGACAGGTGGGGATGTGGGAGGAATACGGCATTAGTGTAGGATTGGTATAAATGGGTGGTTGATGGTCGGCACAGACACGGTTGGCCGAAGGGCCTGTTTCAGTGCTGGATCACTAAACAAAATACTGACATCCAGTAACACAAACAAACACACACTGACACCCAGTAACATAGAGAAACAATGATGCACAGTAACAAAGACATACACAGACACACAGACACACACTGTCACCAAGCAACAAAGACATGCACTGACACCCAGTAACAAAGACATACACTGACACCGAGTCACAAAGACATTCACTGATAACCAGTAAAACAGACACACACTGACACCAAGTAACAAAGACATACACTGACACCAAATAAGAAAGGCATGAACTTACACCAAGTAACAAAGACACACACTTACACCAAGTAACACAGACATACACTGACACCAAGTAACAAACACAGACAATTACACCAAGTAACAAAGACATACACTTACACCAAGTATTTTGACATACACTGACACCTAGTAACAAAGACATACACTGATACCCAGTAACACAGACACAAACTTACACCAAATAACAAAGACATACACTGACACCAAGTCACAAAGACACACACTGACACCCAGTAACAAAGTCATCCACTGACACCAAGTCACAAAGACATACACTGATACCCAGTAACACAGACACACACTTACACCAAGTAACACAGACATACACTGACACCAAGTAACAAAGACATACACTGATACCCAGTAACACAGATACACACTTACACCAAGTAACAAAGACAGACACTGATACTCAGTAACACAGAGACACACGGACACCAAGTAACAAAGACAGACACTTACACCAAGTATTTTGACATACACTGCCACCAAGTAACAAAGACGTACACTGATAAACAGTAACACAGACACACAATTACACCAAGTGACAAAGACATACACTGACACCAAGTCACAAAGACACACACTGACACCCAGTAACAAAGACATACACTGATTCCCAGTAACACAGACATACACTTACACCAAGTAACAAAGACACATACTTACAGCAAGTAACACAGACATACACTGACACAAAGTAACAAAGACATACACTTACACCAAGTAACAAAGACAGACAATTACACCAAGTATCAAAGACATACACTTACACCAAGTATTTTGACATACACTTGCACCAAGTAAGAAAGACATACACTGACACCCAGTAACTAAGACATACAATGACACCAAGTCACAAACACATACACTGACACCAAGTAACAAAGACATACACTTACACCAAGTACCAAAGACATACATTGATACCCGGTAACACAGACACACACTGACACCCAGTAACAAAGACATACACTGACACCAAGTCACAAAGACATACACTGATACCCAGTAACAAAGACATACTCTGATACCCAGTTACACAGACGCACACTTACACCAAGTAACAAAGACATACATTTCCACCAAGTAACAAAGACACATACTTACACCAAGTAACACAGACATACACTGACACCAAGTAACAAAGACATACACTTACACCAAGTAACAAAGACAGACAATTAGACCAAGTACCAAAGACATACACTTACACCACGTATTTTGACATACACTTGCACCAAGTAACAAAGACATACACTGACACCCAGTAACTAAGACATGCAATGACACCAAGTCACAAACACATACACTGACACCAAGCAACAAAGACAGACACTTACACCCAGTAACAAAGACATACATTGGGACCCAGTAACACAGACACACACTGACACCCAGTTAGAAACACACAATGACCCCCAGTAACATAGGCACACACTGACACCCAGTAACACAGACACACACTTACACCAAGTAACAAAGACATACACTGACACAAAGTAACAAAGACATACACTGACACCAAGCAACAAAGACAGACACTGATACCCAGTAACACAGACGCACACTTACAACAAGTAACAAAGACATACACTGACACAAAGTAACAAAGACATACACTGATATCCAGTAACACAGGCGCACACTTACACCAAGTAACAAAGACATACACTTACACCAAGTAACACAGACATACACTTACACCACGTATTTTGACATGCACTTACACCAAGTAACGAAGACATACACGGACACCCAGTAACAAAGAAATCCACTGACAACAAGTCACAAACACATACACTGACACCAGGTAACAAAGACATACACTTACACGAAGTAACAAAGACATACACTGATACCCAGTAACACAGACGCACACTTACACCAAGCAACAAAGACATTCACTTGCACCAAGTAACACAGACATACACCTACACCAAGTATTTTGACATGCACTTACACCAAGTAACAAAGACATTCACTGGCACCCAGTAACACAGAAATCCACTGACACTAAGTAACAAAGACATACACTGACACCCAGGAACACAGACACACACTGACACCAAGTAACAAAGACACACACTTACACCAAGTAACAAAGACATGCAATTACACCAAGTATTTTGACATACACTGCCAACAAGTAACAAAGACATACACTGATACACGGTAACACAGACACAAACTTACACAAAGTAACAAAGACATACACTGACACCAAGTCACAAAGATACACACTGACACCCAGTAACAAAGACATACACTGACACCAAGTAACAAAGACAAACACTGATACCCAGTAACACAGACACACACTGACACCAAGTAACAAAAACATACACTGACACCAAGTCACAAAGACACACACTGACACCCAGTAACAAAGACATACACTTACACCAAGTAACAAAGACATACACTGACAACCAGTAACAAAGAAATCCACAGACACCAAGTAACAAAGGCATACAATTACACCAAGTATTTTGACATACACTGCCAGCAAGTAACAATGACATACACTGATACACAGTAACACAGACACACACTTACACCAAGTAACAAAGACATACACTGACACCAAGTCACCAAGATACACACTGACACCCAGTAACAAAGACATACACTGACACCAAGTAACAAAGACATACACTGATACCCAGTAACACAGACACACACTTACACCAAGTAACAAAGACATACACTGACACCAAGTCACAAAGACACACACTGACACCCAGTAACAAAGACATACACTGACACCAAGTCACAAAGACATCCACTGATACCCAGTAACAAAGACATACACTGATACCCAGTAACACAGACGCACACTTACACCAAGTAACAAAGAAATACACTTACACCAAGTAACAAAGACACATACTTACACCAAGTAACACAGACATACACTGACAGCAAGTAACAAAGACATACACTTACACCAAGTAACAAAGACATACACTTACACCAAGTATTTTGACATACACTTGCACCAAGTAACAAAGACATACACTGACACCCAGTAACTAAGACATACAATGACACCAAGTCACAAACACATACACTGACACCAAGTAACAAAGACATTCACTTACACCCAGTAACAAAGACATACATTGATACCCAGTAACACAGACACACACTGACACCCAGTTAGAAACACACAATGACCCCCAGTAACACAGACACTCACTGACCCCCAGTAACACAGACACACACTTACACCAAGTAACAAAGACATACACTGATACCAAGTAACACAGATACACACTTACAGCCAGTAACACAGACACACACTTACACCAAGTAACAAAGACATCCACTGACACCAAGTAACAAAGACATGCACTTACACCAAGTAACAAAGACATACACTGACACCAAGTAACAAAGACACACACTTACACCAATTAACAAAGACATGCACTGATACCAAGTGACACAGACACACACTTACACCAAGTAGCAAGGACATACACTGACACCAAGTAGCAAAGACATACAATTACACCAAGTAACACAGAATTACACTGACACCAAGTAACAAAGTCATACACTGTTACCCAGTAACACAGACACACACTTACACCAAGTAACAAAGACATACACTGGTACCAAGTAACACAGACACACACTTACACCATTTAACACAGACACACACTTACACCAAGTTGATAGGTTAATTGGCCATTATAAATTGACCCTATTATAGGTCGGTGGTAGGGAAATATTTCGGGACAGTTGGGGATGTGATAGGAATACGGGATTAGTGTAGGATTGGTATAAATGGGTGGTTGATGGTCGGCACAGACACGGTTGGCCGAAGGGCCTGTTTCAGTGCTGGATCACTAAACAAAATACTGACACCCAGTAACACAAACAAACACACACTGACACCCAGTAACATAGAGAAACACTGATACACAGTAACAAAGAAATACACAGACACACAGACACACACTGTCACCAAGCAACAAAGACATACACTGACATCCAGTAACAAAGACATAAACTGACACCGAGTCACAAAGACATTCACTGATAACCAGTAAAACAGACACACACTGACGCCATGTAACAAAGACATACACTGACACCAAATAAGAAAGGCTTGCACTTACACCAAGTAACAAAGACACACACTTACACCAAGTAACACAGACATACACTGACACCAAGTAACAAAGACAGACAATTACACCAAGTAACAAAGACATAAACTTACACCAAGTATTTTGACATACACTGACACCAAGTAACAAAGACATACACTGATACCCAGTAACACAGACACACACTTACACCAAGTAACAAAGACATACACTGACACCAAGTCACAAAGACACACACTGACACCCAGTAACAAAGTCATCCACTGACACCAAGTCACAAAGACATACACTGATACCCAGTAACACAGACACACACTTACACCAAGTAACACAGACATACACTGACACCAAGTAACAAAGACATACACTGATACCCAGTAACACAGATACACACTTACACCAAGTAACAAAGACAGACAGTAATACTCAGTAACACAGAGACACACGGACACCAAGTAAAAACGACACACACTTACACCAAGTAACGCAGACACACACTGACACCCAATAACACAGACACACACTTACACCAAGTAACAAAGACATACACTGACACCAAGTAACAAAGACACACACTTACACCAAGTAACAAAGACATACACTGACACCAAGTAACAAAGACATACACTGATACCCAGTAACACAGACATACAATTCCACCAAGTAACAAAGACATACACTGATACCCAGGAACACAGACACACACTTACACCTAGTAACAAAGACATCCACTGATACCAGGTGACACAGACACACACTTACACCAAGTAACACAGACACACACTTACACCAAGTAACAAAGACATACACTGACACCAAGTAACAAAGACATACACTGACACCAAGTAACAAAGACATACACTTACACCAAGTAACGCAGACATACACTGACACCAAGTAACAAAGACATACAATTTCACCAAGTAACAAAGACACACACATATACCAAGTAACAAAGATATACACTGATACCCAGTTACACAGACACACACTTACACCAAGTAACAAACACATACACTGACACAAAGAAACAAAGACATACACTGACACCAAGTCACAAAGAAAGACACTGACACCCAGTAACAAAGACAAACACTGACACCAAGTAACGAAGACAGACACTGACACCACGTCACAAAGAAATACACTGACACCAAGTAACATAGACATACACTTACACCAAGTAACACAGACATACACTGACACCAAGTAACAAAGACATACACTGATACCCAGTAGCACAGACACACACTGGGCGGCACATTGGCACAGTGGTTAGCAGCCTCACAGCTCCAGGGTGCCGGGCTCAATTCTGCGAACTGCCTTTGCGGAGTTAGCAAGTTCTCCGTGTGTCTGCGTGAGTTTCCTCCGGGTGCTCCGGTTTCTTCCCACATGCCAAAGACTTGCAGGTTGATAGGTTAACTGGCCATTATAAATTGACTCTCGTATAGGTAGGTGGTAGGGAAATATATAGGGACAGGTGGGGATGTGGGAGGAATACGGCATTAGTGTAGGATTGGTATAAATGGGTGGTTGATGGTCGGCACAGACACGGTTGGCCGAAGGGCCTGTTTCAGTGCTGGATCACTAAACAAAATACTGACATCCAGTAACACAAACAAACACACACTGACACCCAGTAACATAGAGAAACACTGATGCACAGTAACAAAGACATACACAGACACACAGACACACACTGTCACCAAGCAACAAAGACATGCACTGACACCCAGTAACAAAGACATACACTGACACCGAGTCACAAAGACATTCACTGATAACCAGTAAAACAGACACACACTGACACCAAGTAACAAAGACATACACTGACACCAAATAAGAAAGGCATGAACTTACACCAAGTAACAAAGACACACACTTACACCAAGTAACACAGACATACACTGACACCAAGTAACAAACACAGACAATTACACCAAGTAACAAAGACATACACTTACACCAAGTATTTTGACATACACTGACACCTAGTAACAAAGACATACACTGATACCCAGTAACACAGACACAAACTTACACCAAATAACAAAGACATACACTGACACCAAGTCACAAAGACACACACTGACACCCAGTAACAAAGTCATCCACTGACACCAAGTCACAAAGACATACACTGATACCCAGTAACACAGACACACACTTACACCAAGTAACACAGACATACACTGACACCAAGTAACAAAGACATACACTGATACCCAGTAACACAGATACACACTTACACCAAGTAACAAAGACAGACACTGATACTCAGTAACACAGAGACACACGGACACCAAGTAACAAAGACAGACACTTACACCAAGTATTTTGACATACACTGCCACCAAGTAACAAAGACGTACACTGATACACAGTAACACAGACACACAATTACACCAAGTGACAAAGACATACACTGACACCAAGTCACAAAGACACACACTGACACCCAGTAACAAAGACATACACTGATTCCCAGTAACACAGACATACACTTACACCAAGTAACAAAGACACATACTTACAGCAAGTAACACAGACATACACTGACACAAAGTAACAAAGACATACACTTACACCAAGTAACAAAGACAGACAATTACACCAAGTATCAAAGACATACACTTACACCAAGTATTTTGACATACACTTGCACCAAGTAAGAAAGACATACACTGACACCCAGTAACTAAGACATACAATGACACCAAGTCACAAACACATACACTGACACCAAGTAACAAAGACATACACTTACACCAAGTACCAAAGACATACATTGATACCCGGTAACACAGACACACACTGACACCCAGTAACAAAGACATACACTGACACCAAGTCACAAAGACATACACTGATACCCAGTAACAAAGACATACTCTGATACCCAGTTACACAGACGCACACTTACACCAAGTAACAAAGACATACATTTCCACCAAGTAACAAAGACACATACTTACACCAAGTAACACAGACATACACTGACACCAAGTAACAAAGACATACACTTACACCAAGTAACAAAGACAGACAATTAGACCAAGAACCAAAGACATACACTTACACCACGTATTTTGACATACACTTGCACCAAGTAACAAAGACATACACTGACACCCAGTAACTAAGACATGCAATGACACCAAGTCACAAACACATACACTGACACCAAGCAACAAAGACAGACACTTACACCCAGTAACAAAGACATACATTGGGACCCAGTAACACAGACACACACTGACACCCAGTTAGAAACACACAATGACCCCCAGTAACATAGGCACACACTGACACCCAGTAACACAGACACACACTTACACCAAGTAACAAAGACATACACTGACACCAAGCAACAAAGACAGACACTGATACCCAGTAACACAGACGCACACTTACAACAAGTAACAAAGACATACACTGACACAAAGTAACAAAGACATACACTGATATCCAGTAACACAGGCGCACACTTACACCAAGTAACAAAGACATACACTTACACCAAGTAACACAGACATACACTTACACCACGTATTTTGACATGCACTTACACCAAGTAACGAAGACATACACGGACACCCAGTAACAAAGAAATCCACTGACAACAAGTCACAAACACATACACTGACACCAGGTAACAAAGACATACACTTACACGAAGTAACAAAGACATACACTGATACCCAGTAACACAGACGCACACTTACACCAAGCAACAAAGACATTCACTTGCACCAAGTAACACAGACATACACCTACACCAAGTATTTTGACATGCACTTACACCAAGTAACAAAGACATTCACTGACACCCAGTAACACAGAAATCCACTGACACTAAGTAACAAAGACATACACTGACACCCAGGAACACAGACACACACTGACACCAAGTAACAAAGACACACACTTACACCAAGTAACAAAGACATGCAATTACACCAAGTATTTTGACATACACTGCCAACAAGTAACAAAGACATACACTGATACACGGTAACACAGACACAAACTTACACAAAGTAACAAAGACATACACTGACACCAAGTCACAAAGATACACACTGACACCCAGTAACAAAGACATACACTGACACCAAGTAACAAAGACAAACACTGATACCCAGTAACACAGACACACACTTACACCAAGTAACAAAAACATACACTGACACCAAGTCACAAAGACACACACTGACACCCAGTAACAAAGACATACACTTACACCAAGTAACAAAGACATACACTGACAACCAGTAACAAAGAAATCCACAGACACCAAGTAACAAAGGCATACAATTACACCAAGTATTTTGACATACACTGCCAGCAAGTAACAATGACATACACTGATACACAGTAACACAGACACACACTTACACCAAGTAACAAAGACATACACTGACACCAAGTCACCAAGATACACACTGACACCCAGTAACAAAGACATACACTGACACCAAGTAACAAAGACATACACTGATACCCAGTAACACAGACACACACTTACACCATGTAACAAAGACATACACTGACACCAAGTCACAAAGACACACACTGACACCCAGTAACAAAGACATACACTGACACCAAGTCACAAAGACATACACTGATACCCAGTAACAAAGACATACACTGATACCCAGTAACACAGACGCACACTTACACCAAGTAACAAAGAAATACACTTACACCAAGTAACAAAGACACATACTTACACCAAGTAACACAGACATACACTGACAGCAAGTAACAAAGACATACACTTACACCAAGTAACAAAGACATACACTTACACCAAGTATTTTGACATACACTTGCACCAAGTAACAAAGACATACACTGACACCCAGTAACTAAGACATACAATGACACCAAGTCACAAACACATACACTGACACCCAGTAACAAAGACATTCACTTACACCCAGTAACAAAGACATACATTGATACCCAGTAACACAGACACACACTGACACCCAGTTAGAAACACACAATGACCCCCAGTAACACAGACACTCACTGACCCCCAGTAACACAGACACACACTTACACCAAGTAACAAAGACATACACTGACACCAAGTAACAAAGACATACACTGATACCCAGTAACACAGACGCACACTTACACCAAGTAACAAAGACATACACTGACACCAAGTAACAAAGACATACACATGATACCCAGTAACACAGGCGCACTCTTACACCAAGTATTTTGACATACACTTACACCAAGTAACAAAGACATACACTTACACCAAGTAACAAAGACATACACTGACACCCAGGAACACAGACACACACTGACACCAAGTAACAAAGACACACATTTACACCAAGTAACAAAGACATACACTGACAAGAAATAACAAAGACACACACTTACACCAAGTAACACAGACATACACTGACACCAAGTAATAAAGACAGACAATTACACCAAGTAACAAAGACATACACTGACACCAAGTATTTTGACATGCACTGACACCATGTAACAATGACATACACTGATACCCAGTAACACAGACACACACTTACACCAAGTAACAAAGACGTACACTGGCAGCAAGTCACAAAGACACACACTGACACCCAGTAACAAAGACATACAATGACACCAGGTATCAAAGACATACTCTGATACCCAGTAGTACAGACACACACTTATACCAAGTAACAAAGACATACACTGACACCAAGTCACAAAGACACACACTGACACCAAGTAATAAAGACATACACTGACACCAAGTCACAAAGACATACAGTGATACCCAGTAACAAAGACAGACACTGATACCCAGTAACACAGACACACACTTACACCAAGTAACAAAGACATACACTTACACCAAGTAACACAGACATACACTTTCACCAAGTGTTTTGACCTACACTTGCACCAAGTAACAAAGACATACACTGACATCCAGTAACAAAGACATCCACTGACAACAAGTCACAAACACATACACTGACACCAAGTAACAAAGACATACACTTACACCAAGTAACAAAGACATAAACTGACACCAAGTAACAAAGACATACACTGACACCCAGTAACAAAGACATACACTGACACCAAGTATCAAAGACATACTCTGATACACAGTAATACAGACACACCCTTACACCAAGTGACAAAGTCATACACTGACACCAAGTCACAAAGACACACACTGACACCCAGTAGCAAAGACATACACTGACACCAAGTCACAAAGACATACACTGATACCCAGTAACAAAGACATACTCTTACACCAAGTAACACAGACATACACTTACACCAAGTATTTTGACATACACTTACACCAAGTAACAAAGACATACACTGGCACCCAGTAACAAAGACATCCACTGACAACAAGTCACAAACACACACACTGACACCAAGTAACAAAGACATACACTTACACCAAGTAACAAAGACATAAACTGACACCAAGTAACAAAGACATACACTGATACCCAGCATCACAGACACACACTTACACCAATTAACAAAGGCATACACTGACACCAAGTCACAAAGACACACACCGACACCCAGTAACAAAGACATACACTGACACCAAGTCACAAAGACAGACACTGACACCCAGTAACACAGACACGCACTGACACCCAGTAACAAAGACATACACTTACACCAAGTCACAGAGACAGACAATTACACCAAGTAACAAAGACATACACTTACACCAAGAATTTTGACATACACTGACACCAAGTATCAAAGACATAGACTGATACCCAGTAGCACAGACGCACACTTACGCCAAGTAACAAAGACATACACTGACACCAAGTCACAAAGACACACACTGACACCCAGTAACAAAGACATACATTGACACCAAGTAACAAAGACATACACAGATACCAATTAACACAGACACACACTTACACCAAGTAACAAAGACATACACTGACACCAAGTCACAAAGACAGACACTGACACCCAGTAACAAAGACATACACTGATACCCAGTAACAAAGACATACACTGATACCCAGTAACACAGACACACACTTACACCAAGTAACAAAGACACACACTGATACCCAGTAACACAGACACACACTTACACCAAGTAACAAAGACATACACTGACACCCCGTAACAAAGACATGCACTGACACCCAGCAACACAGACACACAGGGACACCAAGTAACAAAGACACACACCTACACCAAGTAACACAGACACACACTGACACCCAGTAAGACAAACAAACACACTGACACCCAGTAACACAGACACACACTGACACCAAGTAACAAAGAAATACACTGACACCCAGTAACACAGATACACAATGGGCTGCACATGGCGCAGTGGTTAGCACTGCAGCCTCACAGCTCCAGGGACCCGGGTTCGATTCTGAGTGTTGCCTGTGCGGAGTTTGCAAGTTCTCCTTGTGTCTGCGTGGGTTTCCTCCGGGTGCTCCGGGTTCCTACCACATGCCAAAGACTTTCAGGTTGGTAGGTTAATTGTCCATTATAAATTGCCCCTAGTATAGGTAGGTGGTCGGGAAATATATAGGGACCGGTGGTGATGTTATTGGAATATGCGATTCGTGCAGGATTACTATCAGTGGTTGGTTGATGGTCGGCACATACTCGGTGGGCCGAAGGGCCTGTTTCAGTGCGGTATCTCCAAACTAAACTAAATACTGACACCTAGTGTCACAGACACACACTGACACCCTGTAAAACGCACTGACACCAAGTAACACAGGCATGCACTGACACGAAGTAACACAGACATACACTGATACCCAGTAACACAGACGCACACTTACACCAAGTAACAAAGACATACACTTACACCAAGTAACACAGACATACACCGACACCAAGTATTTTGACAGACACTTACACCAAGTAACAAAGACATACACTGACACCCAGTAACAAAGAAATAGACTGACACCAAGTAACAAAGACATACCTGACACCCAGGAACACAGACACACACTGACACCAAGTAACAAAGACACACAATTACACCAAGTAACAAAGACATACACTGATTCACAGTAACACAGACACACACTGACACCAAGTAACAAAGACTTACACTGACACCAAGTCACAAAGACACACACTGACACCCAGTAACAAAGACATACACTGACACCAAGTGACAAAGACATACACTGATACCCAGTAACACAGACACACACAGACAACAAGTAACAAAGCCACACACTTACACCAAGTAACAAAGACATACACTGACACCAAGTCACAAAGACACACACTGATACCCAGTAACAAAGACATACACTGACACCAAGTCACAAAGATATACACTGAAACCAAGTAACAAAGACAGACACTGACACCCATTCAGAAACACACTATGACCCCCAGTAACACAGACACACACTGACCCCCAGTAACACAGACACACAGTTACACCAAGTAACAAAGACACACACTGACACCAAGTCACAAAGACACACACTGATACCCAGTAACAAAGACATACACTGACACCAAGTCACAAAGATATACACAGATACCAAGTAACAAAGACAGACACTGACACCCAGTCAGAAACACACAATGACCCCCAGTAACACAGACACACACTGACCCCCAGTAACACAGACACACACTGACACCAAGTAACCAAGACACACACTTACACCAAGTAACAAAGACATACAATTACAACAAGTATTTTGACATACACTGCCAACAAGTAACAAAGACATACACTGATACACAGTAAAACAGACACACACTGACACCAAGTAACAAAGACATACACTGACACCAAGTCACAAAGATACACACTGACACCCAGTAACAAAGACATACACTGACACCAAGTAACAAAGACATACACTGATACCCAGTAACACAGACACACACTTACACCAAGTAACAAATACTTACACTGACACCAAGTCACAAAGACACACACTGACACCCAGTAACAAAGACATACACTGACACCAAGTCACAAAGACATACACTGATACCCAGTAACAAAGACATACACTGATACCCAGTAACACAGACGCAGACTTACACCAATAACAAAGACATACACTTACACCAAGTAACAAAGACATACACTGACACCAAGTAACAAAGACATACACTTACACCAAGTAACAAAAACAGACAATTACACCAAGTAACAAAGACATACACTTACACCCAGTAACTAAGACATCCAATGACAACAAGTTACAAACACATACACTTACACCAAGTAACAAAGACATACATTGATACCCAGGAACACAGACACACACTGACACCCAGTTAGAAACACACAATGACCCCCAGTAACACAGACACTCACTGACCCCCAGTAACACAGACACACACTTACACCAAGTAACAAAGACATACACTGACACCAAGTAACAAAGACATACACTGATCCCAGTAACACAGACGCACACTTACACCAAGTAACAAAGACATACACTGACACCAAGTAACAAAGACATACACTGATACCCAGTAACACAGGCGCACACTTACACCAAGTATTTTGACATACACTTACACCAAGTAACAAAGACATACACTGACACCCAGTAACAAAGTAATCCACTGACAACAAGTCACAAACACATTCACTGACACCAAGTAACAAAGACATACACTTACACCAAGTAACAAAGACATACACTGACACCCAGGAACACAGACACACAGTGACACCAAGTAACAAAGACACACATTTACACCAAGTAACACAGACACACACTTTCACCAAGTAACAAAGACTTACACTGACACCAAGTCACAAAGACTCACACTGACACCCAGTAACAAAGACATACACTTACACCAAGTAACAAAGACATACCCTGACACCCAGGAACACAGACACACAGTGACACCAAGTAACAAAGACACACACTTACACCAAGTAACAAAGACATACACTGACAAGAAATAACAAAGACACACACTTACACCAAGTAACACAGACATACACTGACACCAAGTAACAAAGACATACACTGATACCCAGTAACACAGACACACACTTACACCAAGTAACAAAGACGTACACTGGCACCAAGTCACAAAGACACACACTGACACCTACTAACAAAGACATACACTGACACCAAGTATCAAAGACATACTCTGATACCTAGTAATACAGACACACACTTACACCAAGTAACAAAGACATACACTGACACCAAGTCACAAAGACACACACTGACACCCAGTAACAAAGACATACACTGACACCAAGTCACAAAGACATACACTGATACCCAGTAACAAAGACAGACACTGATACCCAGTAACACAGACGCACACTTACACCAAGTAACAAAGACATACACTGACACCAAGTAACACAGACATACACTTACACCAAGTATTTTGACCTACACCTACACCAAGTAACAAAGACATACACTGACACCCAGTAACAAAGACATCCACTGACAACAAGTCACAAACACATACACTGACACCAAGTAACAAAGACAAACACTTACACCAAGTAACGAAGACATAAACTGACACCAAGTAACAAAGGCATACACTTACACCAAGTATTTTGACATGCACTGCCACCAAGTAGCAAAGAAATACACTGATACACAATAACACAGACACACACTTACACCAAGTAACAAAGACATACACTGACACCCAGGAACACAGACACACACTGACACCAAGTAACAAAGACACACACTTACACCAAGTAACAAAGACATACACTTACACCAAGTATTTTGACATACACTGACACCAAGTCACAAAGACATACACTGATACCCAGTAAAAAAGTCATACACTGATACCCAGTAACACAGACGCACACTTACACCAAGTAACACAGACATACACTTACACCAAGTATTTTGACATACACTGACACCAAGTCACAAAGACATACACTGATACCCAGTAAAAAAGTCATACACTGATACCCAGTAACACAGACGCACACTTACACCAAGTAACAAAGACATACACTGATACCCAGGAACACAGACACACACTGACACCAAGTAACAAAGACACACACTTACACCAAATAACAAAGACATACACTTACACCACGTATGTTGACATACACTGCCACCAAGTAACAAAGACATACACTGATACACAGTAACACAGACACACACTTACACCAAGTGACAAAGACATACACTGACACCAAGTAACACAGACATACACTGACACCCAGTAACAAAGTCATACACTGACACCAAGTCACAAAGACACACACTGACACCCAGTAACAAAGACATACACTGACACCAAGTGACAAAGACATACACTGACACCAAGTAACACAGACATACACTGACACCCAGTAACAAAGACATACACTGACATCAAGTAACAAAGACATACACTGTCACCCAGGAACACAGACACACACTGACACCAAGTAACAAAGACACACACTTACACCAAGTAACAAAGACATACACTTACACCACATATTCTGACATACACTGCCACCAAGTAACAAAGACATACACTGATACACAGTAACACAGACACACACTTACACCAAGTGACAAAGACATACACTGACACCAAGTAACAAAGACATACACTGACACCCAGTAACAAAGACATACACTTACACCAAGTCACAAAGAAACACACTGACACCCAGTAACAAAGACATACACTGACACCAAGTCACAAAGACATACACTGATACCCAGTAACAAAGACAGACACTGATACCCAGTAACACAGACGCACACTTACACCAAGTAACAAAGACATACACTTACACCAAGTAACACAGACATACACTTACACCAAGTATTTTGACCTACACTTACACCAAGTAGCAAAGACATACACTGACACCCAGTAACAAAGACATCCACTGACAACAAGTCACAAACACATACACTGACACCAAGTAACAAAGACATACACTTACACCAAGTAACAAAGACATAAACTGACACCAAGTAACAAAGACATACACTTACACCAAGTATTTTGACATGCACTGCCACCAAGTAGCAAAGAAATACACTGATACACAATAACACAGACACACACTTACACCAAGTAACAAAGACATACACTGACACCCAGGAACACAGACACACACTGACACCAAGTAACAAAGACACACACTTACACCAAGTAACAATGACATACACTTACACCAAGTATTTTGACATACACTGACACCAAGTCACAAAGACATACACTGATACCCAGTAAAAAAGTCATACACTGATACCCAGTAACACAGACGCACACTTACACCAAGTAACACAGACATAAACTTACACCAAGTA
The DNA here is from genome assembly GCF_036365525.1 of Heterodontus francisci. Lineage (NCBI taxonomy): Eukaryota > Metazoa > Chordata > Chondrichthyes > Heterodontiformes > Heterodontidae > Heterodontus > Heterodontus francisci. Next base: position 2,276,436 of record NW_027140794.1, read on the forward strand.
TTTTGAAATACACTTACACCAAGTCACAAAGACACACACTGACACCCAGTAACAAACACATACACTGACACCAAGTAACATAGACATACACTTACACCAAGTAACACAGACACACACTGACACCCAGTTAGAAACACACAATGACCCCCAGTAACACAGACACTCACTGACCCCCAGTAACACAGACACACACTTACACCAAGTAACAAAGACATACACTGACACCAAGTAACAAAGACATACACTGATCCCAGTAACACAGACGCACACTTACACCAAGTAACAAAGACATACACTGACACCAAGTAACAAAGACATACACTGATACCCAGTAACACAGGCGCACACTTACACCAAGTATTTTGACATACACTTACACCAAGTAACAAAGACATACACTGACACCCAGTAACAAAGTAATCCACTGACAACAAGTCACAAACACATTCACTGACACCAAGTAACAAAGACATACACTTACACCAAGTAACAAAGACATACACTGACACCCAGGAACACAGACACACAGTGACACCAAGTAACAAAGACACACATTTACACCAAGTAACACAGACACACACTTTCACCAAGTAACAAAGACTAACACTGACACCAAGTCACAAAGACTCACACTGACACCCAGTAACAAAGACATACACTTACACCAAGTAACAAAGACATACCCTGACACCCAGGAACACAGACACACAGTGACACCAAGTAACAAAGACACACACTTACACCAAGTAACAAAGACATACACTGACAAGAAATAACAAAGACACACACTTACACCAAGTAACACAGACATACACTGACACCAAGTAACAAAGACATACACTGATACCCAGTAACACAGACACACACTTACACCAAGTAACAAAGACGTACACTGGCACCAAGTCACAAAGACACACACTGACACCCACTAACAAAGACATACACTGACACCAAGTATCAAAGACATACTCTGATACCTAGTAATACAGACACACACTTACACCAAGTAACAAAGACATACACTGACACCAAGTCACAAAGACACACACTGACACCCAGTAACAAAGACATACACTGACACCAAGTCACAAAGACATACACTGATACCCAGTAACAAAGACAGACACTGATACCCAGTAACACAGACGCACACTTACACCAAGTAACAAAGACATACACTGACACCAAGTAACACAGACATACACTTACACCAAGTATTTTGACCTACACCTACACCAAGTAACAAAGACATACACTGACACCCAGTAACAAAGACATCCACTGACAACAAGTCACAAACACATACACTGACACCAAGTAACAAAGACAAACACTTACACCAAGTAACGAAGACATAAACTGACACCAAGTAACAAAGGCATACACTTACACCAAGTATTTTGACATGCACTGCCACCAAGTAGCAAAGAAATACACTGATACACAATAACACAGACACACACTTACACCAAGTAACAAAGACATACACTGACACCCAGGAACACAGACACACACTGACACCAAGTAACAAAGACACACACTTACACCAAGTAACAAAGACATACACTTACACCAAGTATTTTGACATACACTGACACCAAGTCACAAAGACATACACTGATACCCAGTAAAAAAGTCATACACTGATACCCAGTAACACAGACGCACACTTACACCAAGTAACACAGACATACACTTACACCAAGTATTTTGACATACACTGACACCAAGTCACAAAGACATACACTGATACCCAGTAAAAAAGTCATACACTGATACCCAGTAACACAGACGCACACTTACACCAAGTAACAAAGACATACACTGATACCCAGGAACACAGACACACACTGACACCAAGTAACAAAGACACACACTTACACCAAATAACAAAGACATACACTTACACCACGTATGTTGACATACACTGCCACCAAGTAACAAAGACATACACTGATACACAGTAACACAGACACACACTTACACCAAGTGACAAAGACATACACTGACACCAAGTAACACAGACATACACTGACACCCAGTAACAAAGACATACACTGACACCAAGTCACAAAGACACACACTGACACCCAGTAACAAAGACATACACTGACACCAAGTGACAAAGACATACACTGACACCAAGTAACACAGACATACACTGACACCCAGTAACAAAGACATACACTGACATCAAGTAACAAAGACATACACTGTCACCCAGGAACACAGACACACACTGACACCAAGTAACAAAGACACACACTTACACCAAGTAACAAAGACATACACTTACACCACATATGCTGACATACACTGCCACCAAGTAACAAAGACATACACTGATACACAGTAACACAGACACACACTTACACCAAGTGACAAAGACATACACTGACACCAAGTAACATAGACATACACTTACACCAAGTAACACAGACACACACTGACACCCAGTTAGAAACACACAATGACCCCCAGTAACACAGACACTCACTGACCCCCAGTAACACAGACACACACTTACACCAAGTAACAAAGACATACACTGACACCAAGTAACAAAGACATACACTGATCCCAGTAACACAGACGCACACTTACACCAAGTAACAAAGACATACACTGACACCAAGTAACAAAGACATACACTGATACCCAGTAACACAGGCGCACACTTACACCAAGTATTTTGACATACACTTACACCAAGTAACAAAGACATACACTGACACCCAGTAACAAAGTAATCCACTGACAACAAGTCACAAACACATTCACTGACACCAAGTAACAAAGACATACACTTACACCAAGTAACAAAGACATACACTGACACCCAGGAACACAGACACACAGTGACACCAAGTAACAAAGACACACATTTACACCAAGTAACACAGACACACACTTTCACCAAGTAACAAAGACGAACACTGACACCAAGTCACAAAGACTCACACTGACACCCAGTAACAAAGACATACACTTACACCAAGTAACAAAGACATACCCTGACACCCAGGAACACAGACACACAGTGACACCAAGTAACAAGGACACACACTTACACCAAGTAACAAAGACATACACTGACAAGAAATAACAAAGACACACACTTACACCAAGTAACACAGACATACACTGACACCAAGTAACAAAGACATACACTGATACCCAGTAACACAGACACACACTTACACCAAGTAACAAAGACGTACACTGGCACCAAGTCACAAAGACACACACTGACACCCACTAACAAAGACATACACTGACACCAAGTATCAAAGACATACTCTGATACCTAGTAATACAGACACACACTTACACCAAGTAACAAAGACATACACTGACACCAAGTCACAAAGACACACACTGACACCCAGTAACAAAGACATACACTGACACCAAGTCACAAAGACATACACTGATACCCAGTAACAAAGACAGACACTGATACCCAGTAACACAGACGCACACTTACACCAAGTAACAAAGACATACACTGACACCAAGTAACACAGACATACACTTACACCAAGTATTTTGACCTACACCTACACCAAGTAACAAAGACATACACTGACACCCAGTAACAAAGACATCCACTGACAACAAGTCACAAACACATACACTGACACCAAGTAACAAAGACAAACACTTACACCAAGTAACGAAGACATAAACTGACACCAAGTAACAAAGGCATACACTTACACCAAGTATTTTGACATGCACTGCCACCAAGTAGCAAAGAAATACACTGATACACAATAACACAGACACACACTTACACCAAGTAACAAAGACATACACTGACACCCAGGAACACAGACACACACTGACACCAAGTAACAAAGACACACACTGACACCAAGTCACAAAGACACACACTGACACCCAGTAACAAAGACATACACTGACACCAAGTGACAAAGACATACACTGACACCAAGTAACACAGACATACACTGACACCCAGTAACGAAGACATACACTGACATCAAGTAACAAAGACATACACTGTCACCCAGGAACACAGACACACACTGACACCAAGTAACAAAGACACACACTTACACCAAGTAACAAAGACATACACTTACACCACATATGCTGACATACACTGCCACCAAGTAACAAAGACATACACTTACACCCAGTAACAAAGACATACACTTACACCAAGTCACAAAGAAACACACTGACACCCAGTAACAAAGACATACACTGACACCAAGTCACAAAGACATACACTGATACCCAGTAACAAAGACAGACACTGATACCCAGTAACACAGACGCACACTTACACCAAGTAACAAAGACATACACTTACACCAAGTAACACAGACATACACTTACACCAAGTATTTTGACCTACACTTACACCAAGTAGCAAAGACATACACTGACACCCAGTAACAAAGACATCCACTGACAACAAGTCACAAACACATACACTGACACCAAGTAACAAAGACATACACTTACACCAAGTAACAAAGACATAAACTGACACCAAGTAACAAAGACATACACTTACACCAAGTATTTTGACATGCACTGCCACCAAGTAGCAAAGAAATACACTGATACACAATAACACAGACACACACTTACACCAAGTAACAAAGACATACACTGACACCCAGGAACACAGACACACACTGACACCAAGTAACAAAGACACACACTTACACCAAGTAACAATGACATACACTTACACCAAGTATTTTGACATACACTGACACCAAGTCACAAAGACATACACTGATACCCAGTAAAAAAGTCATACACTGATACCCAGTAACACAGACGCACACTTACACCAAGTAACACAGACATAAACTTACACCAAGTATTTTGAAATACACTTACACCAAGTCACAAAGACACACACTGACACCCAGTAACAAACACATACACTGACACCAAGTAACATAGACATACACTTACACCAAGTAACAAAGACATACACTGACACCCAGGAATACAGACACACACTGACACCAATTAACAAAGACACACACTTACACCAAGTAACAAAGAAATACACTGACAAGAAATAACAAAGACAAACACTTACACCAAGTAACACAGACATACACTAACACAAAGTAACAAAGACAGACAACTACACCAAGTAACAAAGACATACACTTCCACCAAGTAGTTTGACATGCACTGACACCAAGTAACAAAGACATACAATGATACCCAGTAACACAGACACACACTTACACCAAGTAACAAAGACGTACACTGACACCAAGTCACAAAGACACACACTTACACCCAGTAACAAAGTCATACACTGATACCAAGTCACAAAGACATACACTGATACCCAGTAACACAGACACACACTGACACCCAGTAACAAAGACATACACTGATACCAAGTCACAAACACACCAAGTATTTTGACATACACTTGCACCAAGTAAGAAAGACACACACAAACACCCAGTAACAAAGACACACACTGACACCCAGTAACAAAGACATACACTGACACCAAGTCACAAAGACATACACTGATACCCAGTAACAAAGACAGACACTGATACCCAGTAACACAGACGCCGACTTACACCAATAACAAAGACATACACTTACACCAAGTAACAAAGACACATACTTACACCAAGTAACACAGACATACACTGACACCAAGTAACAAAGACATACACTTACACCAAGTAACAAAGACAGACAATTACACCAAGTAACAAAGACATACACTTACACCAAGTTTTTGACATACACTAGCACCAAGTAACAAAGACATACACTGACACCCAGTAACTAAGACATCCAATGACACCAAGTCACAAACACATCCACTGACACCAAGTAACAAAGACATTCACTTACACCCAGTAACAAAGACATACATTGATACCCAGGAACACAGACACACACTGACACCCAGTTAGAAACACACAATGACCCCCAGTAACACAGACACTCACTGACCCCCAGTAACACAGACACACACTTACACCAAGTAACAAAGACATACACTGACACCAAGTAACAAAGACATACACTGATACCCAGTAACACAGACGCACACTTACACCAAGTAACAAAGACATACACTGACACCAAGCAACAAAGACATACACTGATACCCAGTAACACAGGCGCACACTTACACCAAGTATTTTGACATACACTTACACCAAGTAACAAATACATACACTGACACCAAGTAACAAAGACATACACTTACACCAAGTAACAAAGACATACACTGACAAGAAATAACAAAGACACACACTTACACCAAGTAACACAGACATACACTGACACCAAGTAACAAAGACAGACAATTACACCAAGTATTTTGACATACACTGACACCAAGTAACAAAGACATACACTGATACTCAGTAACACAGACACACACTTACACCAAGTCACAAAGACGTACACTGGCACCAAGTCACAAAGACACACACTGACACCCAGTAACAAAGACATACACTGACACCAAGTATCAAAGACATACTCTGATACCCAGTAATACAGACACACACTTACACCAAGTAACAAAGACATACACTGACACCAAGTCACAAAGACACACACTGACACCCAGTAACAAAGACATACACTGGCACCAAGTCACAAAGACATACACTGATACCCAGTAACAAAGACAGAGACTGATACCCAGTAACACAGACGCACACTTACACCAATTAACAAACACATACACTTACACCAAGTAACACAGACATACACTGACACCCAGTAACAAAGACATCCACTGACAACAAGTCACAAACACATACACTGACACCAAGTAACAAAGACATACACTTACACCAAGTAACAAAGACATACACTTACACCAAGTATTTTGACATGCACTGCCACCAAGTAGCAAAGAAATACACTGATACACAATAACACAGACACACACTTACACCAAGTAACAAAGACATACACTGACACCCAGGAACACAGACACACACTGACAGCAAGTAACAAAGACACACACTTACACCAAGTAACAAAGACATACACTTACACCAAGTATTTTGACATACACTGACACCAAGTCACAAAGACATACACTGATACCCAGTAAAAAAGTCATACACTGATACCCAGTAACACAGACGCACACTTACACCAAATAACACAGACATACAGTTACACCAAGTATTTTGAAATACACTTACACCAAGTCACAAAGACACACACTGACACCCAGTAACAAACACATACACTGACACCAAGTAACATAGACATACACTTACACCAAGTAACAAAGACATACACTGACACCCAGGAATACAGACACAATCTGACACCAATTAACAAAGACACACACTTACACCAAGTAACAAAGAAATACACTGACAAGAAATAACAAAGACACACACTTACACCAAGTAACACAGACATACACTTCACAAAGTAACAAAGACAGACAACTACACCAAGTAACAAAGACATACACTTACACCAAGTATTTTGACATACACTGACACCAAGTAACAAAGTCATACACTGATACCCAGTAACACAGACACACACTTACACCAAGTAACAAAGACGTACACTGGCACCAAGTCAGGAAGAAACACACTGACACCCAGTAACAAAAACATACACTGACACCAAGTATCAAAGACATACACTGATACCCAGTAACACAGACACACACTTACACCAAGTAACAAAGACACACACTGACACCAAGTCACAAAGACACACACTGACACCCAGTAACAAAGACATACAATGACACCAAGCAACAAAGACATACACTGATACCAAGTAACACAGACACACACATACACCCAGTAACAAAGTCATACACTGATACCAAGTCACAAAGACATACACTGATACCCAGTAACACAGAAACACACTGACACCCAGTAACGAAGACATACACTGATACCAAGTCACAAACACACCAAGTATTTTGACATACACTTGCACCAAGTAAGAAAGACACACACAAACACCCAGTAACAAAGACATACACTGACACCCAGTAACACAGACACACACGGACACCAAGTAACAAAGACATACACTTACACCAAGTATTTTGACATACACTGCCACCAAGTAACAAAGACATACACTGATACACAGTAACACAGACATACAATTACACCAAGTAACAAAGACATACACTGACACCAAGTCACAAAGACACACACTGACACCCAGTAACAAAGACATACACTGATTCCCAGTAACACAGACATACACTTACACCAAGTAACAAAGACACATACTTACAGCAAGTAACACAGACATACACTGACACAAAGTAACAAAGACATACACTTACACCAAGTAACAAAGACAGACAATTACACCAAGTAACAAAGACATACATTTACACCAAGTATTTTGACATACACTTGCACGAAGTAAGAAAGACATACACTGACACCCAGTAACTAAGACATACAATGACACCAAGTAACATAGACATACACTTACACCAAGTAACAAAGACATACACTGACACCCAGGAATACAGACACACACTGACACCAATTAACAAAGACACACACTTACACCAAGTAACAAAGAAATACACTGACAAGAAATAACAAAGACACACACTTACACCAAGTAACACAGACATACACTAACACAAAGTAACAAAGACAGACAACTACACCAAGTAACAAAGACATACACTTACACCAAGTATTTTGACATACACTGACACCAAGTAACAAAGTCATACACTGATACCCAGTAACACAGACACACACTTACACCAAGTAACAAAGACGTACACTGGCACCAAGTCAGGAAGAAACACACTGACACCCAGTAACAAAAACATACACTGACACCAAGTATCAAAGACATACACTGATACCCAGTAACACAGACACACACTTACACCAAGTAACAAAGACACACACTGACACCAAGTCACAAAGACACACACTGACACCCAGTAACAAAGACATACAATGACACCAAGCAACAAAGACATACACTGATACCAAGTAACACAGACACACACATACACCCAGTAACAAAGTCATACACTGATACCAAGTCACAAAGACATACACTGATACCCAGTAACACAGAAACACACTGACACCCAGTAACAAAGACATACACTGATACCAAGTCACAAACACACCAAGTATTTTGACATACACTTGCACCAAGTAAGAAAGACACACACAAACACCCAGTAACAAAGACATACACTGACACCCAGTAACACAGACACACACGGACACCAAGTAACAAAGACATACACTTACACCAAGTATTTTGACATACACTGCCACCAAGTAACAAAGACATACACTGATACACAGTAACACAGACATACAATTACACCAAGTAACAAAGCCATACACTGACACCAAGTCACAAAGACACACACTGACACCCAGTAACAAAGACATACACTGATTCCCAGTAACACAGACATACACTTACACCAAGTAACAAAGACACATACTTACAGCAAGTAACACAGACATACACTGACACAAAGTAACAAAGACATACACTTACACCAAGTAACAAAGACAGACAATTACACCAAGTAACAAAGACATACATTTACACCAAGTATTTTGACATACACTTGCACGAAGTAAGAAAGACATACACTGACACCCAGTAACTAAGACATACAATGACACCAAGTCACAAACACATACACTGACACCAAGTAACAAAGACATACACTTACACCAAGTACCAAAGACATACATTGATACCCGGTAACACAGACACACACTGACACCCAGTAACAAAGACATACACTGACACCAAGTCACAAAGACATACACTGATACCCAGTAACAAAGACATACTCTGATACCCAGTAACACAGACGCACACTTACACCAAGTAACAAAGACATACACTTACACCAAGTAACAAAGACACATACTTACACCAAGTAACACAGACATACACTGACACCAAGTAACAAAGACATACACTTACACCAAGTAACAAAGACAGACAATTAGACCAAGTACCAAAGACATACACTTACACCAAGTATTTTGTCATACACTTGCACCAAGTAACAAAGACATACACTGACACATAGTAACTAAGACATGCATTGACACCAAGTCACAAACACATACACTGACACCAAGTAACAAAGACAGACACTTACACCCAGTAACAAAGACATACATTGAGACCCAGTAACACAGACACACACTGACACCCAGTTAGAAACACACAATGACCCCCAGAAACATAGACACACACTGACACCCAGTAACACAGACACACACTTACACCAAGTAACAAAGACATACACTGACACCAAGTAACAAAGACAGACACTGATACCCAGTAACACAGACGCACACTTACACCAAGTAACAAAGACATACACTGACACAAAGTAACAAAGACATGCACTGATATCCAGTAACACAGGCGCACGCTTACACCAAGTAACAAAGACATACACTTACACCAAGTAACACAGACATACATTTACACCACGTATTTTGACATGCACTTACACCAAGTAACGAAGACATACACTGACACCCAGTAACAAAGAAATCCACTGACAACAAGTCACAAACACATACACTGACACCGAGTAACAAAGACATACACTTACACGAAGTAACAAAGACATACACTGATACCCAGTAACACAGACGCACACTTACACCAAGTAACAAAGACATTCAGTTACACCAAGTAACACAGACATACACCTACACCAAGTATTTTGACATACACTTACACCAAGTAACAAAGACATACACTGACACCCAGTAACACAGAAATCCACTGACACCAAGTAACAAAGACATACACTGACACCCAGGAACACAGACACACACTGACACCAAGTAACAAAGACACACACTTACACCAAGTAACAAAGACATGCAATTACACCAAGTATTTTGACATACACTGACAACAAGTAACAAAGACATACACTGATACACAGTAACACAGACACACACTTACACAAAGTAACACAGACATACACTGACACCAAGTCACAAAGATACACACTGACACCCAGAACAAAGACATACACTGACACCAAGTAACAAAGACATACACTGATACCCACTAACACAGACACACACTTACACCAAGTAACAAAAACATACACTGACACCAAGTCACAAAGACACACACTGACACCCAGTAACAAAGACATACACTTACACCAAGTAACAAAGACATACACTGACACCCAGTAACACAGAAATCCACTGACACCAAGTAACAAAGACATACACTGACACCCAGGAACACAGACACACACTGACACCAAGTAACAAAGACACACACTTACACCAAGTAACAAAGACATGCAATTACACCAAGTATTTTGACATACACTGCCAACAAGTAACAAAGACATACACTGATACACGGTAACACAGACACACACTTACACAAAGTAACAAAGACATACACTGACACCAAGTCACAAAGATACACACTGACACCCAGTAACAAAGACATACACTGACACCAAGTAACAAAGACAAACACTGATACCCAGTAACACAGACACACACTTACACCAAGTAACAAAAACATACACTGACACCAAGTCACAAAGACACACACTGACACCCAGTAACAAAGACATACACTTACACCAAGTAACAAAGACATACACTGACACCCAGTAACAAAGAAATCCACAGACACCAAGTAACAAAGACATACAATTACACCAAGTATTTTGACATACACTGCCAGCAAGTAACAATGACATACACTGATACACAGGGACACAGACACACACTTACACCAAGTAACAAAGACATACACTGACACCAAGTCACCAAGATACACACTGACACCCAGTAACAAAGACATACACTGACACCAAGTAACAAAGACATACACTGATACCCAGTAACACAGACACACACTTACACCAAGTAACAAAGACATACACTGACACCAAGTCACAAAGTCACACACTGACACCCAGTAACAAAGACATACACTGACACCAAGTCACAAAGACATACACTGATACCCAGTAACAAAGACATACACTGATACCCAGTAACACAGACGCACACTTACACCAAGTAACAAAGACATACACTTACACCAAGTAACAAAGACACATACTTACACCAAGTAACACAGACATACACTGACAACAAGTAACAAAGACATACACTTACACCAAGAAACAAAGACAGACAATTACACCAAGTAACAAAGACATACACTTACACCAAGTATTTTGACATACACTTGCACCAAGTAACAAAGACATACACTGACACCCAGTAACTAAGACATACAATGACACCAAGTCACAAACACATACACTGACACCAAGTAACAAAGACATTCACTTACACCCAGTAACAAAGACATACATTGATACCCAGTAACACAGACACACACTGACACCCAGTTAGAAACACACAATGACCCCCAGTAACACAGACACTCACTGACCCCCAGTAACACAGACACACACTTACACCAAGTAACAAAGACATACACTGACACCAAGTAACAAAGACATACACTGATACCCAGTAACACAGACGCACACTTACACCAAGTAACAAAGACATACACTGACACCAAGTAACAAAGACATACACATGATACACAGTAACACAGGCGCACTCTTACACCAAGTATTTTGACATACACTTACACCAAGTAACAAAGACATACACTTACACCAAGTAACAAAGACATACACTGATACCCAGGAACACAGACACACACTGACACCAAGTAACAAAGACACACATTAACACCAAGTAACAAAGACATACACTGACAAGAAATAGCAAAGACACACACTTACACCAAGTAACACAGACATACACTGACACCAAGTAACAAAGACAGACAATTACACCAAGTAACAAAGACATACACTTACACCAAGTATTTTGACATACACTGACACCAAGTAACAAAGACATACACTGATACCCAGTAACACAGACACACACTTACACCAAGTAACAAAGACGTACACTGGCAGCAAGTCACAAAGACACACACTGACACCCAGTAACAAAGACATACAATGACACCAGGTATCAAAGACATACTCTGATACCCAGTCGTACAGACACACACTTATACCAAGTAACAAAGACATACACTGACACCAAGTCACAAAGACACACACTGACACCAAGTAATAAAGACATACACTGACACCAAGTCACAAAGACATACAGTGATACCCAGTAACAAAGACAGACACTGATACCCAGTAACACAGACACACACTTACACCAAGTAACAAAGACATACACTTACACCAAGTAACACAGACATACACTTTCTCCAAGTGTTTTGACCTACACTTACACCAAGTAACAAAGACATACACTGACATCCATTAACAAAGACATCCACTGACAACAAGTCACAAACACATACACTGACACCAAGTAACAAAGACATACACTTACACCAAGTAACAAAGACATAAACTGACACCAAGTAACAAAGACATACACTGATACCCAGTATCACAGACACACACTTACACCCAGTAACAAAGGCATACACTGACACCAAGTCACAAAGACACACACTGACACCCAGTAACAAAGACATGCACTGACACCAAGTATCAAAGACATACTCTGATACCCAGTAATACAGACACACCCTTACACCAAGTGACAAAGTCATACACTGACACCAAGTCACAAAGACACACACTGACACCCAGTAGCAAAGACATACACTGACACCAAGTCACAAAGACATACACTGATACCCAGTAACAAAGACAGTCACTGATACCCAGTAACACAGAGGCACACTTACACCAAGTAACAAAGACATACTCTTACACCAAGTAACACAGACATACACTTACACCAAGTATTTTGACATACACTTACACCAAGTAACAAAGACATACACTGGCACCCAGTAACAAAGACATCCACTGACAACAAGTCACAAACACACACACTGATACCCAGCATCACAGACACACACTTACACCAATTAACAAAGGCATACACTGACACCAAGTCACAAAGACACACACCGACACACAGTAACAAAGACATACACTGACACCAAGTCACAAAGACATACACTGATACCCAGGAACACAGACACACACTGACACCCAGTAACACAGACACACACTGACACCCAGTAACAAAGACATACACTTACACCAAGTAACAGAGACAGACAATTACACCAAGTAACAAAGACATACACTTACACCAAGAATTTTGACATACACTGACACCAAGTATCAAAGACATAGACTGATACCCAGTAGCACAGACGCACACTTACGCCAAGTAACAAAGACATACACTGACACCAAGTCACAAAGACACACACTGACACCCAGTAACAAAGACATACACTGACACCAAGTAACAAAGACATACACAGATACCAATTAACACAGACACACACTTACACCAAGTAACAAAGACATACACTGACACCAAGTCACAAAGACAGACACTGACACCCAGTAACAAAGACATACACTGACACCAAGTCACAAAGACATACACTGATACCCAGTAACAAAGACATACACTGATACCCAGTAACACAGACACACACTTACACCAAGTAACAAAGACACACACTGATACCCAGTAACACAGACACACACTTACACCAAGTAACAAAGACATACACTGACACCCCGTAACAAAGACATGCACTGACACCCAGCAACACAGACACACAGGGACACCAAGTAACAAAGACACACACCTACACCAAGTAACACAGACACACACTGACACCCAGTAAGACAAACAAACACACTGACACCCAGTAACACAGACACACACTGTCACCAAGTAACAAAGACATACACTGACACCCAGTAACACAGATACACACTGGGCTGCACATGGCGCAGTGATTAGCACTGCAGCCTCACAGCTCCAGGGACCCGGGTTCGATTCTGGGTACTGCCTGTGCGGAGTTTGCAAGTTCTCCTTGTGTCTGCGTGGGTTTCCTCCGGGTGCTCCGGATTCCTCCCACATGCCAAAGACTTTCAGGTTGGTAGGTTAATTGGCCATTATAAATTGCCCCTAGTATAGGTAGGTGGTCGGGAAATATATAGGGACCGGTGGTGATGTTATTGGAATATGCGATTCGTGCAGGATTACTATAAGTGGTTGGTTGATGGTCGGCACAGACTCGGTGGGCCGAAGGGCCTGTTTCAGTGCGGTATCTCCAAACTTCTCATTAGAACGGAGAAGGATGAGGGGTGACATGATAGAGGTTTATAAGATGATTAGGGGAATAGATAGGGTAGACAGTCAGAAACTTTTTCCCCGGGTGGAGCAAAGCGTTACAAGGGGTCATAAATTTAAGGTGAAGGGTGGGAGATATAAGGGGGATGTCAGGGGAAGGTTCTTTACCCAGAGAGTGGTCGGGGCATGGAATGCCTTGCCTGGGGAAGTTGTTGAGTCAGAAACTTTAGGGACTTTCAAACGGCTTTTAGATAGGTATATGGATAAAGGAGAATGATGGGGTATAGATTAAATTGTCCTTGACAGAGGACAAAGGATCGGCACAACATCGTGGGCCGAAGGGCCTGTTCTGTGCTGTATTATTCTATGTTCTATGTAAACTAAATACTGACACCTAGTGTCACAGACACACACTGACACCCTGTAAAACGCACTGACACCAAGTAACACAGGCATGCACTGACACGAAGTAACACAGACATACACTGATACCCAGTAACACAGACGCACACTTACACCAAGTAACAAAGACATACACTTACACCAAGTAACACAGACATACACCGACACCAAGTATTTTGACATACACTTACACCAAGTAACAAAGACATACACTGACACCCAGTAACAAAGAAATAGACTGACACCAAGTAACAAAGACATACCTGACACCCAGGAACACAGACACACACTGACACCAAGTAACAAAGACACACAATTGCACCAAGTACCAAAGACATACACTGATTCACAGTAACACAGACACACACTTACACCAAGTAACAAAGACATACACTGACACCAAGTCACAAAGACACACACTGTCACCCAGTAACAAAGACATACACTGACACCAAGTGACAAAGACATACACTGATACCCAGTAACACAGACACACACTGACAACAAGTAACAAAGCCACACACTTACACCAAGTAACAAAGACATACACTGACACCAAGTCACAAAGACACACACTGATACCCAGTAACAAAGACATACACTGACACCAAGTCACAAAGATATACACTGAAACCAAGTAACAAAGACAGACACTGACACCCAGTCAGAAACACACAATGACCCCCAGTAACACAGACACACACTGACCCCCAGTAACACAGACACACAGTTACACCAAGTAACAAAGACACACACTGACACCAAGTCACAAAGACACACACTGATACCCAGTAACAAAGACATACACTGACACCAAGTCACAAAGATATACACTGATACCAAGTAACAAAGACAGACACTGACACCCAGTCAGAAACACACAATGACCCCCAGTAACACAGACACACACTGACCCCCAGTAACACAGAAACACACTGACACCAAGTAACCAAGACACACACTTACACCAAGTAACAAAGACATACAATTACACCAAGTATTTTGACATACACTGCCAACAAGTAACAAAGACATACACTGATACACAGTAAAACAGACACACACTGACACCAAGTAACAAAGACATACACTGACACCAAGTCACAAAGATACACACTGACACCCAGTAACAAAGACATACACTGACACCAAGTAACAAAGACATACACTGATAGCAGTAACACAGACACACACTTGCACCAAGTAACAAATACTTACACTGACACCAAGTCACAAAGACACACACTGACACCCAGTAACAAAGACATACACTGACACCAAGTCACAAAGACATACACTGATACCCAGTAACAAAGACATACACTGATACCCAGTAACACAGACGCAGACTTACACCAATAACAAAGACATACACTTACACCAAGTAACAAAGACACATACTTACACCAAGTAACACAGACATACACTGACACCAAGTAACAAAGACAGACAATTACACCAAGTAACAAAGACATACACTTACACCAAGTATTTTGACATACACTGACACCAAGTAACAAAGACATACACTGATACCCAGTAACACAGACACACACTTACACCAATAACAAAGACATACACTTACACCAAGTAACAAAGACACATACTTACACCAAGTAACACAGACATACACTGACACCAAGTAACAAAGACAGACAATTACACCAAGTAACAAAGACATACACTTACACCAAGTATTGTGACATACACTGACACCAAGTAACAAAGACATACACTGATACCCAGTAACACAGACACACACTTACACCAAGTAACAAAGACGTACACTGGCAGCAAGTCACAAAGACACACACTGACACCCAGTAACAAAGACATACACTGACACCAAGTGACAAAGACATACACTGATACCCAGTAACACAGACACACACTGACAACAAGTAACAAAGCCACACACTTACACCAAGTAACAAAGACATACACTGACACCAAGTCACAAAGACACACACTGATACCCAGTAACAAAGACATACACTGACACCAAGTCACAAAGATATACACTGAAACCAAGTAACAAAGACAGACACTGACACCCAGTCAGAAACACACAATGACCCCCAGTAACACAGACACACACTGACCCCCAGTAACACAGACACACAGTTACACCAAGTAACAAAGACACACACTGACACCAAGTCACAAAGACACACACTGGTACCCAGTAACAAAGACATACACTGACACCAAGTCACAAAGATATACACTGATACCAAGTAACAAAGACAGACACTGACACCCAGTCAGAAACACACAATGACCCCCAGTAACACAGACACACACTGACCCCCAGTAACACAGACACACACTGACACCAAGTAACCAAGACACACACTTACACCAAGTAACAAAGACATACAATTACACCAAGTATTTTGACATACACTGCCAACAAGTAACAAAGACATACACTGATACACAGTAAAACAGACACACACTGACACCAAGTAACAAAGACATACACTGACACCAAGTCACAAAGATACACACTGACACCCAGTAACAAAGACATACACTGACACCAAGTAACAAAGACATACACTGATAGCAGTAACACAGACACACACTTGCACCAAGTAACAAATACTTACACTGACACCAAGTCACAAAGACACACACTGACACCCAGTAACAAAGACATACACTGACACCAAGTCACAAAGACATACACTGATACCCAGTAACAAAGACATACACTGATACCCAGTAACACAGACGCAGACTTACACCAATAACAAAGACATACACTTACACCAAGTAACAAAGACACATACTTACACCAAGTAACACAG
The DNA here is from genome assembly GCF_036365525.1 of Heterodontus francisci. Lineage (NCBI taxonomy): Eukaryota > Metazoa > Chordata > Chondrichthyes > Heterodontiformes > Heterodontidae > Heterodontus > Heterodontus francisci. The sequence continues at coordinate 2,294,887 of NW_027140794.1, forward strand.
ACATACACTGACACCAAGTAACAAAGACAGACAATTACACCAAGTAACAAAGACATACACTTACACCAAGTATTTTGACATACACTGACACCAAGTAACAAAGACATACACTGATACCCAGTAACACAGACACACACTTACACCAAGTAACAAAGACGTACACTGGCAGCAAGTCACAAAGACACACACTGACACCCAGTAACAAAGACATACAATGACACCAGGTATCAAAGACATACTCTGATACCCAGTAGTACAGACACACACTTATACCAAGTAACAAAGACAGACACTGACACCAAGTCACAAAGACACACACTGACACCAAGTAATAAAGACATACACTGACACCAAGTCACAAAGACATACAGTGATACCCAGTAACAAAGACAGACACTGATACCCAGTAACACAGACACACACTTACACCAAGTAACAAAGACATACACTTACACCAAGTAACACAGACATACACTTTCACCAAGTGTTTTGACCTACACTTACACCAAGTAACAAAGACATACACTGACATCCAGTAACAAAGACATCCACTGACAACAAGTCACAAACACATACACTGACACCAAGTAACAAGGACATACACTTACACCAAGTAACAAAGACATAAACTGACACCAAGTAACAAAGACATACACTGATACCCAGTATCACAGACACACACTTACACCCAGTAACAAAGGCATACACTGACACCAAGTCACAAAGACACACACTGACACCCAGTAACAAAGACATACACTGACACCAAGTATCAAAGACATACTCTGATACCCAGTAATACAGACACACCCTTACACCAAGTGACAAAGTCATACACTGACACCAAGTCACAAAGACACACACTGACACCCAGTAGCAAAGACATACACTGACACCAAGTCACAAAGACATACACTGATACCCAGTAACAAAGACAGTCACTGATACCCAGTAACACAGGGGCACACTTACACCAAGTAACAAAGACATACTCTTACACCAAGTAACACAGACATACACTTACACCAAGTATTTTGACATACACTTACACCAAGTAACAAAGACATACACTGGCACCCAGTAACAAAGACATCCACTGACAACAAGTCACAAACACACACACTGACACCAAGTAACAAAGACATAAACTGACACCAAGTAACAAAGACATACACTGATACCCAGCATCACAGACACACACTTACACCAATTAACAAAGGCATACACTGACACCAAGTCACAAAGACACACACCGACACCCTTTAACAAAGACATACACTGACACCAAGTCACAAAGACATACACTGATACCCAGGAACACAGACACACACTGACACCCAGTAACACAGACACACACTGACACCCAGTAACAAAGACATACACTTACACCAAGTAACAGAGACAGACAATTACACCAAGTAACAAAGACATACACTTACACCAAGAATTTTGACATACACTGACACCAAGTATCAAAGACATAGACTGATACCCAGTAGCACAGACGCACACTTACGCCAAGTAACAAAGACATACACTGACACCAAGACACAAAGACACACACTGACACCCAGTAACAAAGACATACACTGACACCAAGTAACAAAGACATACACAGATACCAATTAACACAGACACACACTTACACCAAGTAACAAAGACATGCACTGACACCAAGTCACAAAGACAGACACTGACACCCAGTAACAAAGACATACACTGACACCAAGTCACAAAGACATACACTGATACCCAGTAACACAGACACACACTTACACCAAGTAACAAAGACATACACTGACATCCCCGTAACAAAGACATGCACTGACACCCAGCAACACAGACACACAGGGACACCAAGTAACAAAGACACACACCTACACCAAGTAACACAGACACACACTGACACCCAGTAAGACAAACAAACACACTGACACCCAGTAACACAGACACACACTGACACCAAGTAACAAAGACATACACTGACACCCAGTAACACAGATACACACTGGGCTGCACATGGCGCAGTGGTTAGCACTGCAGCCTCACAGCTCCAGGGACCCGGGGTCGATTCTGGGTACTGCCTGTGCGGAGTTTGCAAGTTCTCCTTGTGTCTGCGTCGGTTTCCTCCGGGTGCTCCGGGTTCCTCCCACATGCCAAAGACTTTCAGGTTGGTAGGTTAATTGGCCATTATAAATTGCCCCTAGTATAGGTAGGTGGTCGGGAAAGATATAGGGACCGGTGGGGATGTTATTGGAATATGCGATTCGTGCAGGATTACTATAAGTGGTTGGTTGATGGTCGGCACAGACTCGGTGGGCCGAAGGGCCTGTTTCAGTGCGGTATCTCCAAACTAAACTAAATACTGACACCTAGTGTCACAGACACACACTGACACCCTGTAAAACGCACTGACACCAAGTAACACAGGCATGCACTGACACGAAGTAACACAGACAGACACTGATACCCAGTAACACAGACGCACACTGACACCAAGTAACAAAGACATACACTTACACCAAGTAACACAGACATACACCGACACCAAGTATTTTGACATACACTTACACCAAGTAACAAAGACATACACTGAAACCCAGTAACAAAGAAATAGACTGACACCAAGTAACAAAGACATACCTGACACCCAGGAACACAGACACACACTGACACCAAGTATCAAAGACATAGACTGATACCCAGTAGCACAGACGCACACTTACGCCAAGTAACAAAGACATACACTGACACCAAGTCACAAAGACACACACTGACACCCAGTAACAAAGACATACACTGCCACCAAGTAACAAAGACATACACAGATACCAATTAACACAGACACACACTTACACCAAGTAACAAAGACATACACTGACACCAAGTCACAAAGAAAGACACTGACACCCAGTAACAAAGACATACACTGACACCAAGTCACAAAGACATACACTGATACCCAGTAACACAGACACACACTTACACCAAGTAACAAAGACACACACTGATACCCAGTAACACAGACACACACTTACACCAAGTAACAAAGACATACACTGACACCCCGTAACAAAGACATGCACTGACACCCAGCAACACAGACACACAGGGACACCAAGTAACAAAGACACACACCTACACCAAGTAACACAGACACACACTGACACCCAGTAAGACAAACAAACACACTGACACCCAGTAACACAGACACACACTGACACCAAGTAACAAAGACCTACACTGACACATAGTAACAAAGACATACACTGATACCCAATAACACAGACACACACTTACACCAAGTCACAAAGATATACACTGATACCAAGTAACAAAGACAGACACTGACACCCAGTCAGAAACACACAATGACCCCCAGTAACACAGACACACACTGACCCCCAGTAACACAGACACACACTGACACCAAGTAACCAAGACACACACTTACACCAAGTAACAAAGACATACAATTACACCAAGTATTTTGACATACACTGCCAACAAGTAACAAAGACATACACTGATACACAGTAAAACAGACACACACTGACACCAAGTAACAAAGACATACACTGACACCAAGTCACAAAGATACACACTGACACCCAGTAACAAAGACATACACTGACACCAAGTAACAAAGACATACACTGATACCCAGTAACACAGACACACACTTACACCAAGTAACAAATACTTACAATGACACCAAGTCACAAAGACACACACTGACACCCAGTAACAAAGACATACACTGACACCAAGTCACAAAGACATACACTGATACCCAGTAACAAAGACATACACTGATACCCAGTAACACAGACGCAGACTTACAACAATAACAAAGACATACACTTACACCAAGTAACAAAGACACATACTTACACCAAGTAACACAGACATACACTGACACCAAGTAACAAAGACATACACTTACACCAAGTAACAAAGACAGACAATTACACCAAGTAACAAAGACATACACTGACACCCAGTAACTAAGACATCCAATGACACCAAGTCACAAACACATACACTGACACCAAGTAACAAAGACATAGAGTGATACCCAGTAGCACAGACGCACACTTACGCCAAGTAACAAAGACATACACTGACACCAAGTCACAAAGACACACACTGACACCCAGTAACAAAGACATACACTGACACCAAGTAACAAAGACATACACAGATACCAATTAACACAGACACACACTTACACCAAGTAACAAAGACATACACTGACACCAAGTCACAAAGACAGACACTGACACCCAGTAACAAAGACATACACTGACACCAAGTCACAAAGACATACACTGATACCCAGTAACACAGACACACACTTACACCAAGTAACAAAGACACACACTGATACCCAGTAACACAGACACACACTTACACCAAGTAACAAAGACATACACTGACACCCCGTAACAAAGACATGCACTGACACCCAGCAACACAGACACACAGGGACACCAAGTAACAAAGACACACACCTACACCAAGTAACACAGACACACACTGACACCCAGTAAGACAAACAAACACACTGACACCCAGTAACACAGACACACACTGACACCAAGTAACAAAGACATACACTGACACCCAGTAACACAGATACACACTGGGCTGCACATGGCGCAGTGGTTAGCACTGCAGCCTCACAGCTCCAGGGACCCGGGGTCGATTCTGGGTACTGCCTGTGCGGAGTTTGCAAGTTCTCCTTGTGTCTGCGTGGGTTTCCTCCGGGTGCTCCGGGTTCCTCCCACATGCCAAAGACTTTCAGGTTGGTAGGTTAATTGGCCATTATAAATTGCCCCTAGTATAGGTAGGTGGTCGGGAAATATATAGGGACCGGTGGGGATGTTATTGGAATATGCGATTCGTGCAGGATTACTATAAGTGGTTGGTTGATGGTCGGCACAGACTCGGTGGGCCGAAGGGCCTGTTTCAGTGCGGTATCTCCAAACTAAACTAAATACTGACACCTAGTGTCACAGATACACACTGACACCCTGTAAAACGCACTGACACCAAGTAACACAGACAGACACTGATACCCAGTAACACAGACGCACACTGACACCAAGTAACAAGGACATACACTTACACCAAGTAACACAGACATACACCGACACCAAGTATTTTGATATACACTTACACCAAGTAACAAAGACATACACTGAAACCCAGTAACAAAGAAATAGACTGACACCAAGTAACAAAGACATACCTGACACCCAGGAACACAGACACACACTGACACCAAGTATCAAAGACATAGACTGATACCCAGTAGCACAGACGCACACTTACGCCAAGTAACAAAGACATACACTGACACCAAGTCACAAAGACACACACTGACACCCAGTAACAAAGACATACACTGACACCAAGTAACAAAGACATACACAGATACCAATTAACACAGACACACACTTACACCATGTAACAAAGACATACACTGACACCAAGTCACAAAGACAGACACTGACACCCAGTAACAAAGACATACACTGACACCAAGTCACAAAGACATACACTGATACCCAGTAACACAGACACACACTTACACCAAGTAACAAAGACACACACTGATACCCAGTAACACAGACACACACTTACACCAAGTAACAAAGACATACACTGACACCCCGTAACAAAGACATGCACTGACACCCAGCAACACAGACACACAGGGACACCAAGTAACAAAGACACACACCTACACCAAGTAACACAGACACACACTGACACCCAGTAAGACAAACAAACACACTGACACCCAGTAACACAGACACACACTGACACCAAGTAACAAAGACATACACTGACACATAGTAACAAAGACATACACTGATACCCAATAACACAGACACACACTTACACCAAGTCACAAAGATAGACACTGATACCAAGTAACAAAGACAGACACTGACACCCAGTCAGAAACACACAATGACCCCCAGTAACACAGACACACACTGACCCCCAGTAACACAGACACACACTGACACCAAGTAACCAAGACACACACTTACACCAAGTAACAAAGACATACAATTACACCAAGTATTTTGACATACACTGCCAACAAGTAACAAAGACATACACTGATACACAGTAAAACAGACACACACTGACACCAAGTAACAAAGACATACACTGACACCAAGTCACAAAGATACACACTGACACCCAGTAACAAAGACATACACTGACACCGAGAAACAAAGACATACACTGATACCCAGTAACACAGACACACACTTACACCAAGTAACAAATACTTACAATGACACCAAGTCACAAAGACACACACTGACAACCAGTAACAAAGACATACACTGACACCAAGTCACAAAGACATACACTGATACCCAGTAACAAAGACATACACTGATACCCAGTAACACAGACGCAGACTTACACCAATAACAAAGACATACACTTACACCAAGTAACAAAGACACATACTTACACCAAGTAACACAGACATACACTGACACCAAGTAACAAAGACATACACTGACACCAAGTAACAAAGACATACACTGATCCCAGTAACACAGACGCACACTTACACCAAGTAACAAAGACATACACTGACACCAAGTAACAAAGACATACACTGATACCCAGTAACACAGGCGCACACTTACACCAAGTATTTTGACATACACTTACACCAAGTAACAAAGACATACACTGACACCCAGTAACAAAGTAATCCACTGACAACAAGTCACAAACACATTCACTGACACCAAGTAACAAAGACATACACTTACACCAAGTAACAAAGACATACACTGACACCCAGGAACACAGACACACAGTGACACCAAGTAACAAAGACACACATTTACACCAAGTAACACAGACACACACTTTCACCAAGTAACAAAGACTTACACTGACACCAAGTCACAAAGACACACACTGACACCCAGTAACAAAGACATACACTGACACCAAGTCACAAAGACATACACTGATACCCAGTAACAAAGACATACACTGATACCCAGTAACACAGACGCAGACTTACACCAATAACAAAGACATACACTTACACCAAGTAACAAAGACATACACTGACACCCAGCAACACAGACACACAGTGACACCAAGTAACAAAGACTCACATTTACACCAAGTAACAAAGACATACACTGACAAGAAATAACAAAGACACACACTTACACCAAGTAACACAGACATACACTGACACCAAGTAACAAAGACATACACTGATACCCAGTAACACAGACACACACTTACACCAAGTAACAAAGACGTACACTGGCACCAAGTCACAAAGACACACACTGACACCCACTAACAAAGACATACACTGACACCAAGTATCAAAGACATACTCTGATACCTAGTAATACAGACACACACTTACACCAAGTAACAAAGACATACACTGACACCAAGTCACAAAGACACACACTGACACCCAGTAACAAAGACATACACTGACACCAAGTCACAAAGACATACACTGATACCCAGTAACAAAGACAGACACTGATACCCAGTAACACAGACGCACACTTACACCAAGTAACAAAGACATACACTGACACCAAGTAACACAGACATACACTTACACCAAGTATTTTGACATGCACTGCCACCAAGTAGCAAAGAAATACACTGATACACAATAACACAGACACACACTTACACCAAGTAACAAAGACATACTCTGACACCCAGGAACACAGACACACACTGACACCAAGTAACAAAGACACACACTTACACCAAGTAACAAAGACATACACTTACACCAAGTATTTTGACATACACTGACACCAAGTCACAAAGACATACACTGATACCCAGTAAAAAAGTCATACACTGATACCCAGTAACACAGACGCACACTTACACCATGTCACACAGACATACACTTACACCAAGTATTTTGACATACACTGACACCAAGTCACAAAGACATACACTGATACCCAGTAAAAAAGTCATACACTGATACCCAGTAACACAGACGCACACTTACACCAAGTAACAAAGACATACACTGATACCCAGGAACACAGACACACACTGACACCAAGTAACAAAGACACACACTTACACCAAATAACAAAGACATACACTTACACCACGTATGTTGACATACACTGCCACCAAGTAACAAAGACATACACTGATTCTCAGTAACACAGACACACACTTACACCAAGTGACAAAGACATACACTGACACCAAGTAACACAGACATACACTGACACCCAGTAACAAAGACATACACTGACACCAAGTCACAAAGACACACACTGACACCCAGTAACAAAGACATACACTGACACCAAGTGACAAAGACATACACTGACACCAAGTAACACAGACATACACTGACACCCAGTAACAAAGACATACACTGACATCAAGTAACAAAGACATACACTGTCACCCAGGAACACAGACACACACTGACACCAAGTAACAAAGACACACACTTACACCAAGTAACAAAGACATACACTTACACCACGTATGTTGACATACACTGCCACCAAGTAACAAAGACATACACTGATACACAGTAACACAGACACACACTTACACCAAGTGACAAAGACAAACACTGACACCAAGTAACAAAGACATACACTGACACCCAGTAACAAAGACATACACTTACACCAAGTCACAAAGACACACACTGACACCCAGTAACAAAGACATACAATGACACCAAGTCACAATGACATACACTGATACCCAGTAACAAAGACAGACACTGATACCCAGTAACACAGACGCACACTTACACCAAGTAACAAAGACATACACTTACACCAAGTAACACAGACATACACTTACACCAAGTATTTTGACCTACACTTACACCAAGTAACAAAGACATACACTGACACCCAGTAACAAAGACATCCACTGACAACAAGTCACAAACACATACACTGACACCAAGTAACAAAGACATACACTTACACCAAGTAACAAAGATATAAACTGACACCAAGTAACAAAGACATACACTTACACCAAGTATTTTGACATGCACTGCCACGAAGTAGCAAAGAAATACACTGATACACAATAACACAGACACACACTTACACCAAGTAACAAAGACATACACTGACACCCAGAAACACAGACACACACTGACACCAAGTAACAAAGACACACACTTACACCAAGTAACAAAGACATACACTTACACAAAGTATTTTGACATACACTGACACCAAGTCACCAAGACATACACTGATACCCAGTAAAAAAGTCATACACTGATACCCAGTAACACAGACGCACACTTACACCAAGTAACACAGACATACACTTACACCAAGTATTTTGAAATACACTTACAACAAGTCACAAAGACACACACTGACACCCAGTAACAAACACATAAACTGACACCAAGTAACATAGACATACACTTACACCAAGTAACAAAGACATACACTGACTCCCAGGAATACAGACACACACTGACACCAATTAACAAAGACACACACTTACACCAAGTAACAAAGAAATACACTGACAAGAAATAACAAAGACAAACATTAAACCAAGTAACACAGACATACACTAACACAAAGTAACAAAGACAGACAACTGCACCAAGTAACAAAGACATACACTTACACCAAGTAGTTTGACATACACTGACACCAAGTAACAAAGACATACAATGATACCCAGTAACACAGACACACACTTACACCAAGTAACAAAGACGTACACTGACACCAAGTCACAAAGACACACACTGACACCCAGTAACAAAGTCATACACAGATACCAAGTCACAAAGACATACACTGATACCCAGTAACACAGACACACACTGACACCCAGTAACAAAGACATACACTGATACCAAGTCACAAACACACCAAGTATTTTGACATACACTTGCACCAAGTAAGAAAGACACACACAAACACCCAGTAACAAAGACACACACTGACACCCAGTAACAAAGACATACACTGACACCAAGTCACAAAGACATACACTGATACCCAGTAACAAAGACAGACACTGATACCCAGTAACACAGACGCCGACTTACACCAATAACAAAGACATACACTTACACCAAGTAACAAAGACACATACTTACACCAAGTAACACAGACATACACTGACACCAATTAACAAAGACATACACTTACACCAAGTAACAAAGACAGACAATTGCACCAAGTAACAAAGACATACACTTACACCAAGTTTTTGACATACACTAGCACCAAGTAACAAAGACATACACTGACACCCAGTAACTAAGACATCCAATGACACCAAGTCACAAACACATCCACTGACACCAAGTAACAAAGACATTCACTTACACCCAGTAACAAAGACATACATTGATACCCAGGAACACAGACACACACTGACACCCAGTTAGAAACACACAATGACCCCCAGTAACACAGACACTCACTGACCCCCAGTAACATAGACACACACTTACACCAAGTAACAAAGACATACACTGACACCAAGTAACAAAGACATACACTGATACCCAGTAACACAGACGCACACTTACACCAAGTAACAAAGACATACACTGACACCAAGCAACACAGACATACACTGATACCCAGTAACACAGGCGCACACTTACACCAAGTATTTTGACATACATTTACACCAAGTAACAAATACATACACTGACACCCAGTAACAAAGTAATCCACTGACAACAAGTCACAAACACATTCACTGACACCAAGTAACAAAGACATACACTTACACCAAGTAACAAAGACATAAACTGACACCCAGGAACACAGACACACAGTGACACCAAGTAACAAAGACACACATTTACACCAAGTAACAAAGACATACACTGACAAGAAATAACAAAGACACACACTTACACCAAGTAACACAGACATACACTGACACCAAGTAACAAAGACAGACAATTACACCAAGTAACAAAGACATACACTGATACCCAGTAACACAGACGCACACTTACACCAAGTAACAAAGACATACACTGACACCCAGTAACAAAGACATACACTTACACCAAGTAACAAAGACATACACTGATACCCAGTAACACAGACGCACACTTACACCAAGTAACAAAGACATACACTTACACCAAGTAACACAGACATACACTTACACCAAGTATTTTGACCTACACTTACACCAAGTAACAAAGACATACACTGACACCCAGTAACAAAGACATCCACTGACAACAAGTCACAAACACATACACTGACACCAAGTAACAAAGACATACACTTACACCAAGTAACAAAGACATAAACTGACACCAAGTAACAAAGACATACACTTACACCAAGTATTTTGACATGCACTGCCACCAAGTAGCAAAGAAATACACTGATACACAATAACACAGACACACTTTTAGACCAAGTAACAAAGACATACACTGACACCCAGGAACACAGACACACACTGACACCAAGTAACAAAGACACACACTTACACCAAGTAACAATGACATACACTTACACCAAGTATTTTGACATACACTGACACCAAGTATCAAAGACATAGATTGATACCCAGTAGCACAGACGCACATTTACGCCAAGTAACAAAGACATACACTGACACCAAGTCACAAAGACACACACTGACACCCAGTAACAAAGACATACACTGACACCAAGTAACAAAGACATACACTGACACCAATTAACACAGACAGACACTGACACCCAGTAACAAAGACATACACTGACACCAAGTCACAAAGACAGACACTGACACCCAGTAACAAAGACATACACTGACACCAAGTCACAAAGACATACACTGATACCCAGTAACACAGACACACACTTACACCAAGTAACAAAGACACACACTGATACCCAGTAACACAGACACACACTTACACCAAGTAACAAAGACATACACTGACACCCCGTAACAAAGACATGCACTGACACCCAGCAACACAGACACACAGGGACACCAAGTAACAAAGACACACACCTACACCAAGTAACACAGACACACACTGACACCCAGTAAGACAAACAAACACACTGACACCCAGTAACACAGACACACACTGACACCAAGTAACAAAGACATACACTGACACATAGTAACAAAGACATACACTGATACCCAATAACACAGACACACACTTACACCAAGTCACAAAGATAGACACTGATACCAAGTAACAAAGACAGACACTGACACCCAGTCAGAAACACACAATGACCCCCAGTAACACAGACACACACTGACCCCCAGTAACACAGACACACACTGACACCAAGTAACCAAGACACACACTTACACCAAGTAACAAAGACATACAATTACACCAAGTATTTTGACATACACTGCCAACAAGTAACAAAGACATACACTGATACACAGTAAAACAGACACACACTGACACCAAGTAACAAAGACATACACTGACACCAAGTCACAAAGATACACACTGACGCCCAGTAACAAAGACATACACTGACACCAAGTAACAAAGACATACACTGATACCCAGTAACACAGACACACACTTACACCAAGTAACAAATACTTACACTGACACCAAGTCACAAAGACACACACTGACACCCAGTAACAAAGACATACACTGACACCAAGTCACAAAGACATACACTGATACCCAGTAACAAAGACATACACTGATACCCAGTAACACAGACGCAGACTTACACCAATAACAAAGACATACACTTACACCAAGTAACAAAGACACATACTTACACCAAGTAACACAGACATACACTGACACCAAGTAACAAAGACATACACTTACACCAAGTAACAAAGACAGACAATTACACCAAGTAACAAAGACATACACTGACACCCAGTAACTAAGACATCCAATGACACCAAGTCACAAACACATACACTGACACCAAGTAACAAAGACATTCACTTACACCCAGTAACAAAGACGTACATTGATACCCAGGAACACAGACACACACTGACACCCAGTTAGAAACACACAATGACCCCCAGTAACACAGACACTCACTGACCCCCAGTAACACAGACACACACTTACACCAAGTAACAAAGACATACACTGACACCAAGTAACAAAGACATACACTGATCCCAGTAACACAGACGCACACTTACACCAAGTAACAAAGACCTACACTGACACCAAGTAACAAAGACATACACTGATACCCAGTAACACAGGCGCACACTTACACCAAGTATTTTGACATACACTTACACCAAGTAACAAAGACATACACTGACACCCAGTAACAAAGTAATCCACTGACAACAAGTCACAAACACATTCACTGACACCAAGTAACAAAGACATACACTTACACCAAGTAACAAAGACATACACTGACACCCAGGAACACAGACACACAGTGACACCAAGTAACAAAGACACACATTTACACCAAGTAACACAGACACACACTTTCACCAAGTAACAAAGACTTACACTGACACCAAGTCACAAAGACACACACTGACACCCAGTAACAAAGACATACACTGACACCAAGTCACAAAGACATACACTGATACCCAGGAACAAAGACATACACTGATAACCAGTAACACAGACGCAGACTTACACCAATAACAAAGACATACACTTACACCAAGTAACAAAGACATACACTGACACCCAGCAACACAGACACACAGTGACACCAAGTAACAAAGACACACATTTACACCAAGTAACAAAGACATACACTGACAAGAAATAACAAAGACACACACTTACACCAAGTAACACAGACATACACTGACACCAAGTAACAAAGACATACACTGATACCCAGTAACACAGACACACACTTACACCAAGTAACAAAGACGTACACTGGCACCAAGTCACAAAGACACACACTGACACCCACTAACAAAGACATACACTGACACCAAGTATCAAAGACATACTCTGATACCTAGTAATACAGACACACACTTACACCAAGTAACAAAGACATACACTGACACCAAGTCACAAAGACACACACTGACACCCAGTAACAAAGACATACACTGACACCAAGTCACAAAGACATACACTGATACCCAGTAACAAAGACATACACTGATACCCAGTAACACAGACGCAGACTTACACCAATAACAAAGACATACACTTACACCAAGTAACAAAGACATACACTTACACCAAGTAACACAGACATACACTTACACCAAGTATTTTGACCTACACTTACACCAAGTAACAAAGACATACACTGACACCCAGTAACAAAGACATCCACTGACAACAAGTCACAAACACATACACTGACACCAAGTAACAAAGACATACACTTACACCAAGTAACAAAGACATAAACTGACACCAAGTAACAAAGACATACACTTACACCAAGTATTTTGACATGCACTGCCACCAAGTAGCAAACAAATACACTGATACACAATAACAAAGACACACACTTACACAAAGTAACAAAGACATAAACTGACACCCAGGAACACAGACACACACTGACACCAAGTAACAAAGACACACACTTACACCAAGTAACAAAGACATACACTTACACCAAGTATTTTGACATACACTGACACCAAGTCACAAAGACATACACTGATACCCAGTAAAAAAGTCACACACTGATACCCAGTAACACAGACGCACACTTACACCAAGTAACACAGACATACACTTACACCAAGTATTTTGAAATACACTTACAACAAGTCACAAAGACACACACTGACACCCAGTAACAAACACATACACTGACACCAAGTAACATAGACATACACTTACACCAAGTAACAAAGACATACACTGACACCCAGGAATACAGACACACACTGACACCAATTAACAAAGACACACACTTACACCAAGTAACAAAGAAATACACTGACAAGAAATAACAAAGACAAACATTAAACCAAGTAACACAGACATACACTAACACAAAGTAACAAAGACAGACAACTACACCAAGTAACAAAGACATACACTTACACCAAGTAGTTTGACATGCACTGACACCAAGTAACAAAGACATACAATGATACCCAGTAACACAGAAACACACTTACACCAAGTAACAAAGACGTACACTGACACCAAGTCACAAAGACACACACTGACACCCAGTAACAAAGTCATACACTGATACCAAGTCACAAAGACATACAGTGATACCCAGTAACACAGACACACACTGACACCCAGTAACAAAGACATACACTGATACCAAGTCACAAACACACCAAGTATTTTGACATACACTTGCACCAAGTAAGAAAGACACACACAAACACCCAGTAACAAAGACACACACTGACACCCAGTAACAAAGACATACACTGACACCAAGTCACAAAGACATACACTGATACCCAGTAACAAAGACAGACACTGATACCCAGTAACACAGACGCCGACTTACACCAATAACAAAGACATACACTTACACCAAGTAACAAAGACACATACTTACACCAAGTAACACAGACATACACTGACACCAAGTAACAAAGACATACACTTACACCAAGTAACAAAGACAGACAATTGCACCAAGTAACAAAGACATACACTTACACCAAGTTTTTGACATAAACTAGCACCAATTAACAAAGACATACACTGACACCCAGTAACTAAGACATCCAATGACACCAAGTCACAAACACATCCACTGACACCAAGTAACAAAGACATTCACTTACACCCAGTAACAAAGACATACATTGATACCCAGGAACACAGACACACACTGACACCCAGTTAGAAACACACAATGACCCCCAGTAACACAGACACTCACTGACCCCCAGTAACACAGACACACACTTACACCAAGTAACAAAGACATACACTGACACCAAGTAACAAAGACATACACTGATACCCAGTAACACAGACGCACACTTACACCAAGTAACAAAGACATACACTGACACCAAGCAACACAGACATACACTGATACCCAGTAACACAGGCGCACACTTACACCAAGTATTTTGACATACACTTACACCAAGTAACAAATACATACACTGACACCCAGTAACAAAGTAATCCACTGACAACAAGTCACAAACACATTCACTGACACCAAGTAACAAAGACATACACTTACACCAAGTAACAAAGACATACACTGACACCCAGGAACACAGACACACATTGACACCAAGTAACAAAGACACACATTGACACCAAGTAACAAAGACATACACTGACAAGAAATAACAAAGACACACACTTACACCAAGTAACACAGACATACACTGACACCAAGTAACAAAGACAGACAATTACACCAAGTATTTTGACATACACTGACACCAAGTAACAAAGACATACACTGATACCCAGTAACACAGACACACATTTACACCAAGTGACAAAGACATACACTGACACCAAGTAACAAAGTCAGACACTGACACCCAGTAACAAAGACATACACTGACACCAAGTCACAAAGACACACACTGACACCCAGTAACAAAGACATACACTGACACCAAGTCACAAAGACATACACTGATACCCAGTAACAAAGACAGACACTGATACCCAGTAACACAGACGCACACTTACACCAAGTAACAAAGACATACACTTACACCAAGTAACACAGACATACACTTACACCAAGTATTTTGACCTACACTTACACCAAGTAACAAAGACATACACTGACACCCAGTAACAAAGACATCCACTGACAACAAGTCACAAACACATACACTTACACCAAGTATTTTGACATACACTTACACCAAGTAACAAATACATACACTGACACCCAGTAACAAAGTAATCCACTGACAACAAGTCACAAACACATTCACTGACACCAAGTAACAAAGACATACACTTACACCAAGTAACAAAGACATACACTGACACCCAGGAACACAGATACACAGTGACACCAAGTAACAAAGACACACATTTACACCAAGTAACAAAGACATACACTGACAAGAAATAACAAAGACACACACTTACACCAAGTAACACAGACATACACTAACACAAAGTATTTTGACATACACTGACACCAAGTAACAAAGACATACACTGACACCAACTCACAAAGACACACACTGACACCCAGTAACAAAGACATACACTGACACCAAGTATCAAAGACATACTCTGATACCCAGTAATACAGACACACACTTTCACCAAGTAACAAAGACATACACTGACACCAAGTCACAAAGACACACACTGACACCCAGTAACTAAGACATACACTGGCACCAAGTCACAAAGACATACACTGATACCCAGTAACAAAGACAGACACTGATACCCAGTAACACAGACGCACACTTACACCAATTAACAAAGACATACACTTACACCAAGTAACACAGACATACACCTACACCAAGTATTTTGACCTACACATACACCAAGTAACAAAGACATACACTGACACCCAGTAACAAAGACATCCACTGACAACAAGTCACAAACACATACACTGACACCAAGTAACAAAGACATACACTTACACCAAGTAACAAAGACATACACTTACACCAAGTATTTTGACATGCACTGCCACCAAGTAGCAAAGAAATACACTGATACACAATAACACAGACACACACTTACACCAAGTAACAAAGAAATACACTGACACCCAGGAACACAGACACACACTGACACCAAGTAACAAAGACACACACTTACACCAAGTAACAAAGACATACACTTACACCAAGTATTTTGACATACACTGACACCAAGTCACAAAGACATACACTGATACCCAGTAAAAAAGTCATACACTGATACCCAGTAACACAGACGCACACTTACACCAAGTAACACAGACATACACTTACACCAAGTATTTTGAAATACACTTACACCATGTCACAAAGACACACACTGACACCCAGTAACAAACACATACACTGACACCAAGTAACATAGACATACACTTACACCAAGTAACAAAGACATACACTGACACCCAGGAATACAGACACACACTGA
Organism: Heterodontus francisci; assembly: GCF_036365525.1. Classification (NCBI taxonomy): domain Eukaryota; kingdom Metazoa; phylum Chordata; class Chondrichthyes; order Heterodontiformes; family Heterodontidae; genus Heterodontus; species Heterodontus francisci. The sequence continues at coordinate 2,312,966 of NW_027140794.1, forward strand.
CACCAATTAACAAAGACACACACTTACACCAAGTAACAAAGAAATTCACTGACAAGAAATAACAAAGACACACACTTACACCAAGTAACACAGACATACACTAACACAAAGTAACAAAGACAGACAACTACACCAAGTAACAAAGACATACACTTACACCAAGTATTTTGACATACACTGACACCAAATAACAAAGACATACACTGATACCCAGTAACACAGACACACACTTACACCAAGTAACAAAGACGTACACTGGCACCAAGTCACAAAGAAACACACTGACACCCAGTAACAAAAACACACACTTACACCAAGTAACAAAGACACACACTGACACCAAGTCACAAAGACACACACTGACACCCAGTAACAAAGACATACAATGACACCAAGCAACAAAGACATACACTGATACCCAGTAACACAGAAACACACTGACACCCAGTAACAAAGACATACACTGATACCAAGTCACAAACACACCAAGTATTTTGACATACACTTGCACCAAGTAAGAAAGACACACACAAACACCCAGTAACAAAGACATACACTGACACCCAGTAACACAGACACACACGGACACCAAGTAACAAAGACATACACTTACACCAAGTATTTTGACATACACTGCCACCAAGTAACAAAGACATACACTGATACACAGTAACACAGACATACAATTACACCAAGTAACAAAGACATACACTGACACCAAGTCACAAAGACACACACTGACACCCAGTAACAAAGACATACACTGATTCCCAGTAACACAGACATACACTTACACCAAGTAACAAAGACACATACTTACAGCAAGTAACACAGACATACACTGACACAAAGTAACAAAGACATACACTTACAGCAAGTAACAAAGACAGACAATTACACAAAGTAACAAAGACATACATTTACACCAAGTATTTTGACATACACTTGCACGAAGTAAGAAAGACATACACTGACACCCAGTAACTAAGACATACAATGACACCAAGTCACAAACACATACACTGACACCAAGTAACAAAGACATACACTTACACCAAGTACCAAAGACATACATTGATACCCGGTAACACAGACACACACTGACACCCAGTAACAAAGACATACACTGACACCAAGTCACAAAGACATACACTGATACCCAGTAACAAAGACATACTCTGATACCCAGTAACACAGACGCACACTTACACCAAGTAACAAAGACATACACTTACACCAAGTAACAAAGACACATACTTGCACCAAGTAACACAGACATACACTGACACCAAGTAACAAAGACATACACTTACACCAAGTAACAAAGACAGACAATTAGAACAAGTACCAAAGACATACACTTACACCAAGTATTTTGACATACACTTGCACCAAGTAACAAAGACATACACTGACACATAGTAACTAAGACATGCAATGACACCAAGTCACAAACACATACACTGACACCAAGTAACAAAGACAGACACTTACACCGAGTAACAAAGACATACATTGAGACCCAGTAACACAGACACACACTGACACCCAGTTAGAAACACACAATGACCCCCAGAAACATAGACACACACTGACAGCCATTAACACAGACACACACTTACACCAAGTAACAAAGACATACACTGACACCAAGTAACAAAGACAGACACTGATACCCAGTAACACAGACGCACACTTACACCAAGTAACAAAGACATACACTGACACAAAGTAACAAAGACATACACTGATATCCAGTAACACAGGCGCACACTTACACCAAGTAACAAAGACATACACTTACACCAAGTAACACAGACATACACTTACACTACGGATTTTGACATGCACTTACACCAAGTAACGAAGACATACACTGACACCCAGTAACAAAGAAATCCACTGACAACAAATCACAAACACATACACTGACACCAAGTAACAAAGACATACACTTACACCAAGTAACAAAGACATACACTGATACCCAGTAACACAGAAATCCACTGACACCAAGTAACAAAGACATACACTGACACCCAGGAACACAGACACACACTGACACCAAGTAACAAAGACACACACTTACACCAAGTAACAAAGACATGCAATTACACCAAGTATTTTGACATACACTGACAACAAGTAACAAAGACATGCACTGATACACAGTAACACAGACACACACTTACACAAAGTAACAAAGACATACACTGACAACCAAGTCACAAAGATACACACTGACACCCAGAACAAAGACATACACTGACACCAAGTAACAAAGACATACACTGATACCCAGTAACACAGACACACACTTACACCAAGTAACAAAAACATACACTGACACCAAGTCACAAAGACACACACTGACACCCAGTAACAAAGACATACACTTATACCAAGTAACAAAGACATACACTGACACCCAGTAACAAAGAAATCCACTGCAACCAAGTAACAAAGACATACAATTACACCAAGTATTTTGACATACACTGCCAGCAAGTAACAAAGACATACACTGATACACAGTAACACAGACACACACTTACACCAAGTAACAAAGACATACACTGACACCAAGTCACCAAGATACACACTGACACCCAGAAACAAAGACATACACTGACACCAAGTAACAAAGACATACACTGATACCCAGTAACACAGACACACACTTACACCAAGTAACACAGACATACACTGACACCAAGTAACAAAGACATACACTTACACCAAGTACCAAAGACATACATTGATACCCGGTAACACAGACACACACTGACACCCTGTAACAAAGACATACACTGACACCAAGTCACAAAGACATACACTGATACCCAGTAACAAAGACATACTCTGATACCCAGTAACACAGACGCACACTTACACCAAGTAACAAAGACATACACTTACACCAAGTAACAAAGACACATACTTACACCAAGTAACACAGACATACACTGACACCAAGTAACAAAGACATACACTTACACCAAGTAACAAAGACAGACAATTAGACCAAGTACCAAAGACATACACTTACACCAAGTATTTTGACATACACTTGCACCAAGTAACAAAGACATACACTGACACATAGTAACTAAGACATGCAATGACACGAAGTCACAAACACATACACTGACACCAAGTAACAAAGACAGACACTTACACCCAGTAACAAAGACATACATTGAGACCCAGTAACACAGACACACACTGACACCCAGTTAGAAACACACAATGACCCCCAGAAACATAGACACACACTGACACCCAGTAACACAGACGCACACTTACACCAAGTAACAAAGACATACACTGACACCAAGTAACAAAGACAGACACTGATACCCAGTAACACAGACGCACACTTACACCAAGTAACAAAGACATACACTGAGACAAAGTAACAAAGACATACACTGATATCCAGTAACACAGGCGCACACTTACACCAAGTAACAAAGACAGACACTTACACCAAGTAACACAGACATACACTTACACCACGTATTTTGACATGCACTTACACCAAGTAACGAAGACATACACTGACACCCAGTAACAAAGAAATCCACTGACAACAAGTCACAAACACATACACTGACACCAAGTAACAAAGACATACACTTACACCAATCAACAAAGACATACACTGATACCCAGTAACACAGACGCACACTTACACCAAGTAACAAAGACATTCACTTACACCAAGTAACACAGACATACACCTACACCAAGTATTTTGACATACACTTACACCAAGTAGCAAAGACAGACACTGACACCCAGTAACACAGAAATCCACTGACACCAAGTAACAAAGACATACACTGACACCCAGGAACACAGACACACACTGACACCAAGTAACAAAGACACACACTTACACCAAGTAACAAAGACATACACTGACACAAAGTAACAAAGACATACACTGATATCCAGTAACACAGGCGCACACTTACACCAAGTAACAAAGACATAAACTTACACCAAGTAACACAGACATACACTTACACCACGTATTTTGACATGCACTTACACCAAGTAACGAAGACATACTCTGACACCCAGTAACAAAGAAATCCACTGACAACAAGTCACAAACACATACATTGACACCAAGTAACAAAGACATACACTTACACCAAGTAACAAAGACAATCACTGATACCCAGTAACACAGACGCACACTTACACCAAGTAACAAAGACATTCACTTACAGCAAGTAACACAGACATACACCTACACCAAGTATTTTGACATACACTTACACCAAGTAACAAAGACATACACTGACACCCAGTAACACAGAAATCCACTGACACCAAGTAACAAAGACATACACTGACACCCAGGAACACAGACACACACTGACACCAAGTAACAAAGACTCACACTTACACCAAGTAACAAAGACATGCAATTACACCAAGTATTTTGACATACACTGACAACAAGTAACAAAGACATACACTGATACACAGTAACACAGACACACACTTACACAAAGTAACAAAGACATACACTGACACCAAGTCACAAAGATACACACTGACACCCAGAACAAAGACATACACTGACACCAAGTAACAAAGACATACACTGATACCCAGTAACACAGACACACACTTACACCAAGTAACAAAAACATACACTGACACCAAGTCACAAAGACACACACTGACACCCAGTAACAAAGACATACACTTACGCCAAGTCACAAAGACATACACTGATACCAAGTAACAAAGACATACACTGATACCCAGTAACACAGACGCACACTTACACCAAGTAACAAAGACATTCACTTACACCAAGTAACAAAGACACATACTTACACCAAGTAACACAGACAGACACTGACAGCAAGTAACAAAGACATACACTTACACCAAGAAACAAAGACAGACAATTGCACCAAGTAACAAAGACATACACTTACACCAAGTATTTTGACATACACTTGCACCAAGTAAAAAAGCCATACACTGACACCCAGTAACTAAGACATACAATGACACCAAGTCACAAACACATACACTGACACCAAGTAACAAAGACATTCACTTACACCCAGTAACAAAGACATACATTGATACCCAGTAACACAGACACACACTGACACCCAGTTAGAAACACACAATGATCCCCAGTAACACAGACACTCACTGACCCCCAGTAACACAGACACACACTTACACCAAGTAACAAAGACATACACTTACACCAAGTAACAAAGACACATACTTACACCAAGTAACACAGACATACACTGACACCAAGTAACAAAGACATACACTTACACCAAGAAACAAAGACAGACAATTGCACCAAGTAACAAAGACATACACTTACACCAAGTAACAAAGACACATACTTACACCAAGTAACACAGACATACACTGACACCAAGTAACAAAGACATACACTTACACCAAGAAACAAAGACAGACAATTGCACCAAGTAACAAAGACATACACTGATACACAGTAACACAGACACACACTTACACAAAGTAACAAAGACATACACTGACACCAAGTCACAAAGATACACACTGACACCCAGAACAAAGACATACACTGACACCAAGTAACAAAGACATACACTGATACCCAGTAACACAGACACACACTTACACCAAGTAACAAAAACATACACTGACACCAAGTCACAAAGACACACACTGACACCCAGTAACAAAGACATACACTTACGCCAAGTCACAAAGACATACACTGATACCAAGTAACACAGACATACACTGATACCCAGTAACACAGACGCACACTTACACCAAGTAACAAAGACATTCACTTACACCAAGTAACAAAGACACATACTTACACCAAGTAACACAGACAGACACTGACAGCAAGTAACAAAGACATACACTTACACCAAGAAACAAAGACAGACAATTGCACCAAGTAACAAAGACATACACTTACACCAAGTATTTTGACATACACTTGCACCAAGTAAAAAAGCCATACACTGACACCCAGTAACTAAGACATACAATGACACCAAGTCACAAACACATACACTGACACCAAGTAACAAAGACATTCACTTACACCCAGTAACAAAGACATACATTGATACCCAGTAACACAGACACACACTGACACCCAGTTAGAAACACACAATGATCCCCAGTAACACAGACACTCACTGACCCCCAGTAACACAGACACACACTTACACCAAGTAACAATGACATACACTGACACCAAGTAACAAAGACATACACTGATACCCAGTAACACAGACGCACACTTACACCAAGTAACAAAGACATACACTGACACCAAGTAACAAAGACATACACTGATACCCAGTAACACAGGCGCACTCTTACACCAAGTATTTTGACATACACTTACACCAAGTAACAAAGACATACACTTACACAAAGTAACAAAGACATACACTGACACCCAGGAACACAGACACACACTGACACCAAGTAACAAAGACACACATTTACACCAAGTAACAAAGACATACACTGACAAGAAATAACAAAGACACACACTTACACCAAGTAACACAGACATACACTGACACCAAGTAACAAAGACATTCACTTACACCAAGTAACACAGACATACACCTACACCAAGTATTTTGACATACACTTACACCAAGTAACAAAGACATACACTTACACCAAGTATTTTGACATACACTTGCACCAAGTAACAAAGACATACACTGACACATAGTAACTAAGACATGCAATGACACCAAGTCACAGACACATACACTGACACCAAGTAACAAAGACAGACACTTACACCCAGTAACAAAGACATACATTGAGACCCAGTAACACAGACACACACTGACACACAGTTAGAAACACACAATGACCCCCAGAAACATAGACACACACTGACACCCAGTAACACAGACACACACTTACACCAAGTAACAAAGACATACACTGACACCAAGTAACAAAGACAGACACTGATACCCAGTAACACAGACGCACACTTACACCAAGTAACAAAGACATACACTGACACAAAGTAACAAAGACATACACTGATATCCAGTAACACAGGCGCACACTTACACCAAGTAACAAAGACATACACTTACACCAAGTAACACAGACATACACTTACACCACGTATTTTGACATGCACTTACACCAAGTAACGAAGACATACACTGACACCCAGTAACAAAGAAATCCACTGACAACAAGTCACAAACACATACACTGACACCAAGTAACAAAGACATACACTTACACCAAGTAACAAAGACATACACTGATACCCAGTAACACAGACGCACACTTACACCAAGTAACAAAGACATTCACTTACACCAAGTAACACAGACATACACCTACACCAAGTATTTTGACATACACTTACACCAAGTAACAAAGACATACACTGACACCCAGTAACACAGAAATCCACTGACACCAAGTAACAAAGACATACACTGACACCCAGGAACACAGACACACACTGACACCAAGTAACAAAGACACACACTTACACCAAGTAACAAAGACATGCAATTACACCAAGTATTTTGACATACACTGACAACAAGTAACAAAGACATACACTGATACACAGTAACACAGACACACACTTACACAAAGTAACAAAGACATACACTGACACCAAGTCACAAAGATACACACTGACACCCAGAACAAAGACATACACTGACACCAAGTAACAAAGACATAGACTGATACCCAGTAACACAGACACACACTTACACCAAGTAACAAAAACATACACTGACACCAAGTCACAAAGACACACACTGACACCCAGTAACAAAGACATACACTTACACCAAGTCACAAAGACATACACTGATACCCAGTAACAAAGACATACACTGATACCCAGTAACACAGACGCACACTTACACCAAGTAACAAAGACATACACTTACACCAAGTAACAAAGACACATACTTACACCAAGTAACACAGACATACACTGACACCAAGTAACAAAGACATACACTTACACCAAGAAACAAAGACAGACAATTGCACCAAGTAACAAAGACATACACTGATACACAGTAACACAGACACACACTTACACAAAGTAACAAAGACATACACTGACACCAAGTCACAAAGATACACACTGACACCCAGAACAAAGACATACACTGACACCAAGTAACAAAGACATACACTGATACCCAGTAACACAGACACACACTTACACCAAGTAACAAAAACATACACTGACACCAAGTCACAAAGACACACACTGACACCCAGTAACAAAGACATACACTTACGCCAAGTCACAAAGACATACACTGATACCAAGTAACAAAGACATACACTGATACCCAGTAACACAGACGCACACTTACACCAAGTAACAAAGACATTCACTTACACCAAGTAACAAAGACACATACTTACACCAAGTAACACAGACAGGCACTGACAGCAAGTAACAAAGACATACACTTACACCAAGAAACAAAGACAGACAATTGCACCAAGTAACAAAGACATACACTTACACCAAGTATTTTGACATACACTTGCACCAAGTAAAAAAGCCATACACTGACACCCAGTAACTAAGACATACAATGACACCAAGTCACAAACACATACACTGACACCAAGTAACAAAGACATTCACTTACACCCAGTAACAAAGACATACATTGATACCCAGTAACACAGACACACACTGACAACCAGTTAGAAACACACAATGATCCCCAGTAACACAGACACTCACTGACCCCCAGTAACACAGACACACACTTACACCAAGTAACAATGACATACACTGACACCAAGTAACAAAGACATACACTGATACCCAGTAACACAGACGCACACTTACACCAAGTAACAAAGACATACACTGACACCAAGTAACAAAGACATACACTGATACCCAGTAACACAGGCGCACTCTTACACCAAGTATTTTGACATACACTTACACCAAGTAACAAAGACATACACTTACACCAAGTAACAAAGACATACACTGACACCCAGGAACACAGACACACACTGACACCAAGTAACAAAGACACACATTTACACCAAGTAACAAAGACATACACTGACAAGAAATAACAAAGACACACACTTACACCAAGTAACACAGACATACACTGACACCAAGTAACAAAGACATTCACTTACACCAAGTAACACTGACATACACCTACACCAAGTATTTTGACATACACTTACACCAAGTAACAAAGACATACAATTACACCAAGTATTTTGACATACACTTGCACCAAGTAACAAAGACATACACTGACACATAGTAACTAAGACATGCAATGACACCAAGTCACAAACACATACACTGACACCAAGTAACAAAGACAGACACTTACACCCAGTAACAAAGACATACATTGAGACCCAGTAACACAGACACACACTGACACCCAGTTAGAAACACACAATGACCCCCAGAAACATAGACACACACTGACACCCAGTAACACAGACACACACTTACACCAAGTAACAAAGACATACACTGACACCAAGTAACAAAGACAGACGCTGATACCCAGTAACACAGACGCACACTTACACCAAGTAACAAAGACATACACTGACACAAAGTAACAAAGACATACACTGATATCCAGTAACACAGGCGCAAACTTACACCAAGTAACAAAGACATACACTTACACCAAGTAACACAGACATACACTTACACCACGTATTTTGACATGCACTTACACCAAGTAACGAAGACATACACTGACACCCAGTAACAAAGAAATCCACTGACAACAAGTCACAAACACATACACTGACACCAAGTAACAAAGACATACACTTACACCAAGTAACAAAGACATACACTGATACCCAGTAACACAGACGCAGACTTACACCAAGTAACAAAGACATTCACTTACACCAAGTAACACAGACATACACCTACACCATGTATTTTGACATACACTTACACCAAGTAACAAAGACATACACTGACACCCAGTAACACAGAAATCCACTGACACCAAGTAACAAAGACATACACTGACACCCAGGAACACAGACACACACTGACACCAAGTAACAAAGACACACACTTACACCAAGTAACAAAGACATACACTGACACCAAGTCACAAAGATACACACTGACACCCAGAACAAAGACATACACTGACACCAAGTAACAAAGACATACACTGATACCCAGTAACACAGACACACACTTACACCAAGTAACAAAAACATACACTGACACCAAGTCACAAAGACACACACTGACACCCAGTAACAAAGACATACACTTACACCAAGTAACAAAGACTTACACTGACACCCAGTAACAAAGAAATCCACTGACACCAAGTAACAAAGACATACAATTACACCAAGTATTTTGACATACACTGCCAGCAAGTAACAAAGACATACACTGATACACAGTAACACAGACACACACTTACACCAAGTAACAAAGACATACACTGACACCAAGTCACCAAGATACACACTGACACCCAGTAACAAAGACATACACTGACACCAAGTAACAAAGACATACACTGATACCCAGTAACACAGACACACACTTACACCAAGTAACAAAGACATACACTGACACCAAGTCACAAAGACACACACTGACACCCAGTAACAAAGACATACACTGACACCAAGTCACAAAGACATACACTGATACCCAGTAACAAAGACATACACTGATACCCAGTAACACAGACGCACACTTACACCAAGTAACAAAGACATACACTTACACCAAGTAACAAAGACACATACTTACACCAAGTAACACAGACATACACTGACACCAAGTAACAAAGACATACACTTACACCAAGAAACAAAGACAGACAATTGCACCAAGTAACAAAGACATACACTTACACCAAGTAACACAGACATACACTTACACCACGTATTTTGACATGCACTTACACCAAGTAACGAAGACATACACTGACACCCAGTAACAAAGAAATCCACTGACAACAAGTCACAAACACATACACTGACACCAAGTAACAAAGACATACACTTACACCAAGTAACAAAGACATACACTGATACCCAGTAACACAGACGCACACTTACACCAAGTAACAAAGACATTCACTTACACCAAGTAACACAGACATACACCTACACCAAGTATTTTGACATACACTTACACCAAGTAACAAAGACATACACTGACACCCAGTAACACAGAAATCCACTGACACCAAGTAACAAAGACATACACTGACACCCAGGAACACAGACACACACTGACACCAAGTAACAAAGACACACACTTACACCAAGTAACAAAGACATGCAATTACACCAAGTATTTTGACATACACTGACAACAAGTAACAAAGACATACACTGATACACAGTAACACAGACACACACTTACACAAAGTAACAAAGACATACACTGACACCAAGTCACAAAGATACACACTGACACCCAGAACAAAGACATACACTGACACCAAGTAACAAAGACATAGACTGATACCCAGTAACACAGACACACACTTACACCAAGTAACAAAAACATACACTGACACCAAGTCACAAAGACACACACTGACACCCAGTAACAAAGACATACACTTACACCAAGTCACAAAGACATACACTGATACCCAGTAACAAAGACATACACTGATACCCAGTAACACAGACGCACACTTACACCAAGTAACAAAGACATACACTTACACCAAGTAACAAAGACACATACTTACACCAAGTAACACAGACATACACTGACACCAAGTAACAAAGACATACACTTACACCAAGAAACAAAGACAGACAATTGCACCAAGTAACAAAGACATACACTGATACACAGTAACACAGACACACACTTACACAAAGTAACAAAGACATACACTGACACCAAGTCACAAAGATACACACTGACACCCAGAACAAAGACATACACTGACACCAAGTAACAAAGACATACACTGATACCCAGTAACACAGACACACACTTACACCAAGTAACAAAAACATACACTGACACCAAGTCACAAAGACACACACTGACACCCAGTAACAAAGACATACACTTACGCCAAGTCACAAAGACATACACTGATACCAAGTAACAAAGACATACACTGATACCCAGTAACACAGACGCACACTTACACCAAGTAACAAAGACATTCACTTACACCAAGTAACAAAGACACATACTTACACCAAGTAACACAGACAGACACTGACAGCAAGTAACAAAGACATACACTTACACCAAGAAACAAAGACAGACAATTGCACCAAGTAACAAAGACATACACTTACACCAAGTATTTTGACATACACTTGCACCAAGTAAAAAAGCCATACACTGACACCCAGTAACTAAGACATACAATGACACCAAGTCACAAACACATACACTGACACCAAGTAACAAAGACATTCACTTACACCCAGTAACAAAGACATACATTGATACCCAGTAACACAGACACACACTGACAACCAGTTAGAAACACACAATGATCCCCAGTAACACAGACACTCACTGACCCCCAGTAACACAGACACACACTTACACCAAGTAACAATGACATACACTGACACCAAGTAACAAAGACATACACTGATACCCAGTAACACAGACGCACACTTACACCAAGTAACAAAGACATACACTGACACCAAGTAACAAAGACATACACTGATACCCAGTAACACAGGCGCACTCTTACACCAAGTATTTTGACATACACTTACACCAAGTAACAAAGACATACACTTACACCAAGTAACAAAGACATACACTGACACCCAGGAACACAGACACACACTGACACCAAGTAACAAAGACACACATTTACACCAAGTAACAAAGACATACACTGACAAGAAATAACAAAGACACACACTTACACCAAGTAACACAGACATACACTGACACCAAGTAACAAAGACATTCACTTACACCAAGTAACACTGACATACACCTACACCAAGTATTTTGACATACACTTACACCAAGTAACAAAGACATACAATTACACCAAGTATTTTGACATACACTTGCACCAAGTAACAAAGACATACACTGACACATAGTAACTAAGACATGCAATGACACCAAGTCACAAACACATACACTGACACCAAGTAACAAAGACAGACACTTACACCCAGTAACAAAGACATACATTGAGACCCAGTAACACAGACACACACTGACACACAGTTAGAAACACACAATGACCCCCAGAAACATAGACACACACTGACACCCAGTAACACAGACACACACTTACACCAAGTAACAAAGACATACACTGACACCAAGTAACAAAGACAGACACTGATACCCAGTAACACAGACGCACACTTACACCAAGTAACAAAGACATACACTGACACAAAGTAACAAAGACATACACTGATATCCAGTAACACAGGCGCACACTTACACCAAGTAACAAAGACATACACTTACACCAAGTAACACAGACATACACTTACACCACGTATTTTGACATGCACTTACACCAAGTAACGAAGACATACACTGACACCCAGTAACAAAGAAATCCACTGACAACAAGTCACAAACACATACACTGACACCAAGTAACAAAGACATACACTTACACCAAGTAACAAAGACATACACTGATACCCAGTAAAACAGACGCACACTTACACCAAGTAACAAAGACATTCACTTACACCAAGTAACACAGACATACACCTACACCAAGTATTTTGACATACACTTACACCAAGTAACAAAGACATACACTGACACCCAGTAACACAGAAATCCACTGACACCAAGTAACAAAGACATACACTGACACCCAGGAACACAGACACACACTGACACCAAGTAACAAAGACACACACTTACACCAAGTAACAAAGACATGCAATTACACCAAGTATTTTGACATACACTGACAACAAGTAACAAAGACATACACTGATACACAGTAACACAGACACACACTTACACAAAGTAACAAAGACATACACTGACACCAAGTCACAAAGATACACACTGACACCCAGAACAAAGACATACACTGACACCAAGTAACAAAGACATAGACTGATACCCAGTAACACAGACACACACTTACACCAAGTAACAAAAACATACACTGACACCAAGTCACAAAGACACACACTGACACCCAGTAACAAAGACATACACTTACACCAAGTCACAAAGACATACACTGATACCCAGTAACAAAGACATACACTGATACCCAGTAACACAGACGCACACTTACACCAAGTAACAAAGACATACACTTACACCAAGTAACAAAGACACATACTTACACCAAGTAACACAGACATACACTGACACCAAGTAACAAAGACATACACTTACACCAAGAAACAAAGACAGACAATTGCACCAAGTAACAAAGACATACACTTACACCAAGTAATTTGACATACACTTGCACCAAGTAAAAAAGCCATACACTGACACCCAGTAACTAAGACATACAATGACACCAAGTCACAAACACATACACTGACACCAAGTAACAAAGACATTCACTTACACCCAGTAACAAAGACATACATTGATACCCAGTAACACAGACACACACTGACACCCAGTTAGAAACACACAATGACCCCCAGTAACACAGACACTCACTGACCCCCAGTAACACAGACACACACTTACACCAAGTAACAATGACATACACTGACACCAAGTAACAAAGACATACACTGATTCCCAGTAACACAGACGCACACTTACACCAAGTAACAAAGACATACACTGACACCAAGTAACAAAGACATACACTGATACCCAGTAACAGAGGCGCACTCTTACACCAAGTATTTTGACATACACTTACACCAAGTAACAAAGACATACACTGACACCCAGGAACACAGACACACACTGACACCAAGTAACAAAGACACACATTTACACCAAGTAACAAAGACATACACTGACAAGAAATAACAAAGACACACACTTACACCAAGTAACACAGACATACACTGACACCAAGTAACAAAGACATACACTTACACCAAGTACCAAAGACATACATTGATACCCGGTAACACAGACACACACTGACACCCAGTAACAAAGACATACACTGACACCAAGTCACAAAGACATACACTGATACCCAGTAACAAAGACATACTCTGATACCCAGTAACACAGACGCACACTTACACCAAGTAACAAAGACATACACTTACACCAAGTAACAAAGACACATACTTACACCAAGTAACACAGACATACACTGACACCAAGTAACAAAGACATACACTTACACCAAGTAACAAAGACAGACAATTAGACCAAGTACCAAAGACGTACACTTACACCAAGTATTTTGACATACACTTGCACCAAGTAACAAAGACATACACTGACACATAGTAACTAAGACATGCAATGACACCAAGTCACAAACACATACACTGACACCAAGTAACAAAGACAGACACTTACACCCAGTAACAAAGACATACATTGAGACCCAGTAACACAGACACACACTGACACCCAGTTAGAAACACACAATGACCCCCAGAAACATAGACACACACTGACACCCAGTAACACAGACACACACTTACACCAAGTAACAAAGACATACACTGACACCAAGTAACAAAGACAGACGCTGATACCCAGTAACACAGACGCACACTTACACCAAGTAACAAAGACATACACTGACACAAAGTAACAAAGACATACACTGATATCCAGTAACACAGGCGCACACTTACACCAAGTAACAAAGACATACACTTACACCAAGTAACACAGACATACACTTACACCACGTATTTTGACATGCACTTACACCAAGTAACGAAGACATACACTGACACCCAGTAACAAAGAAATCCACTGACAACAAGTCACAAACACATACACTGACACCAAGTAACAAAGACATACACTTACACCAAGTAACAAAGACATACACTGATACCCAGTAACACAGACGCAGACTTACACCAAGTAACAAAGACATTCACTTACACCAAGTAACACAGACATACACCTACACCATGTATTTTGACATACACTTACACCAAGTAACAAAGACATACACTGACACCCAGTAACACAGAAATCCACTGACACCAAGTAACAAAGACATACACTGACACCCAGGAACACAGACACACACTGACACCAAGTAACAAAGACACACACTTACACCAAGTAACAAAGACATACACTGACACCAAGTCACAAAGATACACACTGACACCCAGAACAAAGACATACACTGACACCAAGTAACAAAGACATACACTGATACCCAGTAACACAGACACACACTTACACCAAGTAACAAAAACATACACTGACACCAAGTCACAAAGACACACACTGACACCCAGTAACAAAGACATACACTTACACCAAGTAACAAAGACTTACACTGACACCCAGTAACAAAGAAATCCACTGACACCAAGTAACAAAGACATACAATTACACCAAGTATTTTGACATACACTGCCAGCAAGTAACAAAGACATACACTGATACACAGTAACACAGACACACACTTACACCAAGTAACAAAGACATACACTGACACCAAGTCACCAAGATACACACTGACACCCAGTAACAAAGACATACACTGACACCAAGTAACAAAGACATACACTGATACCCAGTAACACAGACACACACTTACACCAAGTAACAAAGACATACACTGACACCAAGTCACAAAGACACACACTGACACCCAGTAACAAAGACATACACTGACACCAAGTCACAAAGACATACACTGATACCCAGTAACAAAGACATACACTGATACCCAGTAACACAGACGCACACTTACACCAAGTAACAAAGACATACACTTACACCAAGTAACAAAGACACATACTTACACCAAGTAACACAGACATACACTGACACCAAGTAACAAAGACATACACTTACACCAAGAAACAAAGACAGACAATTGCACCAAGTAACAAAGACATACACTTACACCAAGTATTTTGACATACACTTGCACCAAGTAAAAAAGCCATACACTGACACCCAGTAACTAAGACATACAATGACACCAAGTCACAAACACATACACTGACACCAAGTAACAAATACATTCACTTAGACCCAGTAACAAAGACATACATTGATACACAGTAACACAGACACACACTGACACCCAGTTAGAAACACACAATGACCCCCAGTAACACAGACACTCACTGACCCCCAGTAACACAGACACACACTTACACCAAGTAACAATGACATACACTGACACCAAGTAACAAAGACATACACTGATACCCAGTAACACAGACGCACACTTACACCAAGTAACAAAGACATACACTGACACCAAGTAACAAAGACATACACTGATACCCAGTAACACAGGCGCACTCTTACACCAAGTATTTTGACATACACTTACACCAAGTAACAAAGACATACACTTACACCAAGTAACAAAGACATACTCTGGCACCCAGGAACACAGACACACACTGACACCAAGTAACAAAGACACGCATTTACACCAAGTAACAAAGACATACACTGACAAGAAATAACAAAGACACACACTTACACCAAGTAACACAGACATACACTGACACCAAGTAACAAAGACAGACAATTACACCAAGTAACAGAGACATACACTTACACCAAGTATTTTGACATACACTGACACCAAGTAACAGAGACATACACTGATACCCAGTAACACAGACACACACTTATACCAAGTAACAAAGACGTACACTGGCACCAAGTCACAAAGACACACACTGACACCCAGTAACAAAGAGATACAATGACACCAGGTGTCAAAGACATACTCTGATACCCAGTAATAGAGACACACACTTATACCAAGTAACAAAGACATACACTGACACCAAGTCACAAAGACACACACTGACACCAAGTAATAAAGACTTACACTGACACCAAGTCACAAAGACATACAGTGATACCCAGTAACAAAGACAGACTCTGATACCCAGTAACACAGACACACACTTACAGCAAGTAACAAAGACATACACTGACATCCAGTAACAAAGACATCCACTGACAACAAGTCACAAACACATACATTGACAATAAGTAACAAAGACATACACTTACACCAAGTAACAAAGACATAAACTGACACCAAGTAACAAAGACATACACTGATACCCAGTATCACAGACACACACTTACACCAAGTAACAAAGGCATACACTGACACCAAGTCACAAAGACACACACTGACACCCAGAAACAAAGACATACATTGACACCAAGTATCAAAGACATACTCTGATACCCAGTAATACAGACACACCCTTACACCAAGTGACAAAGTCACACACTGACACCAAGTCATAAAGACACACACTGACAACCAGTAGCAAAGACATACACTGACACCAAGTCACAAAGACATACACTGATACCCAGTAACAAAGACAGACACTGATACCCAGTAACACAGACGCACACTTACACCAAGTAACAAAGACATACTCTTACAGCAAGTAACACAGACATACACTTACACCAAGTATTTGGACATACACTTACACCAAGTAACAAAGACATACACTGGCACCCAGTAACAAAGACATCCACTGACAACAAGTCACAAACACACACACTGACACCAAGTAACAAAGACATACACTTACACCAAGTAACAAAGACATAAACTGACACTAAGTAACAAAGGCATACACTGATACCCAGCATCACAGACACACACTTACACCAATTAACAAAGGCATACACTGACACCAAGTCACAAAGACACACACCGACACCCAGTAACAAAGACATACACTGACACCAAGTCACAAAGACATACACTGATACCCAGGAACACAGACACACACTGACACCCAGGAACACAGACACACACTGACACCCAGTAACAAAGACATACACTTACACCAAGTAACAGAGACAGACAATTACACCAGGTAACATAGACATACACTTACACCAAGAATTTTGACATACACTGACACCAAGTATCAAAGACATAGCCTGATACCCAGTAACACAGACGCACAGTTACGCCAAGTAACAAAGACATACACTGACACCAAGTCACAAAGACACACACTGACACCCAGTAACAAAGACATACACTGACACCAAGTAACAAAGACATACACAGATACCAATTAACACAGACACACACTTACACCAAATAACAAAGACATACACTGACACCAAGTCACAAAGACAGACACTGACACCCAGTAACAAAGACATACACTGACACCAAGTCACAAAGACATACACTGATACCCAGTAACAAAGACATACACTGATACCCAGTAACACAGACACACACTTACACCAAGTAATAAAGACACACACTGATACCCAGTAATACAGACACACACTTACACCAAGTAACAAAGACATACACTGACACCCCGTAACAAAGACATGCACTGACACCCAGCAACACAGACACACACGGACACCAAGTAACAAAGACACACACCTACACCAAGTAACACAGACACACACTGACACCCAGTAAGACAAACAAACACACTGACACCCAGTAACACAGACACACACTGACACCAAGTAACAAAGACATACACTGACACCCCGTAACAAAGACATGCACTGACACCCAGCAACACAGACACACACGGACACCAAGTAACAAAGACACACACCTACACCCAGTAACACAGACACACACTGACACCAAGTAACAAAGACATACACTGACACCCAGTAACACAGATACACACTGGGCTGCACAGTGGCGCAGTGGTTAGCACTGCAGCCTCACAGCTCCAGGGACCCGGGTTCGATTCTGGGTACTGCCTGTGCGGAGTTTGCAAGTTCTCCCTGTGTCTGCGTGGGTTTCCTCCGGGTGCTCCGGTTTCCTCCCACATGCCAAAGACTTTCAGGTTGGTAGGTTAATTGGCCATTATAAATTGCCCCTAGTATAGGCAGGTGGTCGGGAAATATATGGGGACCGGTGGTGATGTTATTGGAATATGCGATTCGTGCAGGATTACTATAAGTGGTTGGTTGATGGTCGGCACAGACTCGGTGGGCCGAAGGGCCTGTTTCAGTACGGTATCTCCAAACCAAACTAAATACTGACACCGAGTGTCACAGACACACACTGACACCCTGTAAAACGCACTGACACCAAGTAACACAGGCATGCACTGACACGAAGTAACTCAGACATACACCTACACCAAGTATTTTGACATACGCTTACACCAAGTAACACAGACATACACTGATACCCAGTAACAAGAAATAGACTGACACCAAGTAACAAAGACATACACTGATACCCAGTAACACAGACGCACACTTACACCAAGTAACAAAGACATACACTTACACCAAGTAACTCAGACATACACCGACACCAAGTATTTTGACATACACTTACACCAAGTAACAAAGACATACACTGACACCCAGTAACAAAGAAATAGACTGACACCAAGTAACAAAGACATACACTGACACCCAGGAACACAGACACACACTGACACCAAGTAACAAAGACACACAATTACACCAAGTAACAAAGACATACACTGCTTCACAGTAACACAGACACACACTTACACCAAGTAACAAAGACATACACTGACACCAAGTCACAAAGACACACACTGACACCCAGTAACAAAGACATACACTGACACCAAGTGACAAAGACATACTCTGATACCCAGTAACACAGACACACACTGGCACCAAGTAACAAAGCCACACACTTACACCAAGTAACAAAGACATACACTGACACCAAGTCACAAAGACACACACTGATACCCAGTAACAAAGACATACACTGACACCAAGTCACAAAGATATACACTGAAACCAAGTAACAAAGAGAGACACTGATGCCCAGTCAGAAACACACAATGACCCCCAGTAACACAGACACACACTGACCCCCAGTAACACAGACACACACTGACACCAAGTAACAAAGACATACAATGACACCAAGTAACAAAGACATACAATGATACCCAGTAACAAAGACATACACCGACACCAAGTATTTTGACATCCACTTACACCAAGTAACAAAGACATACACTGACACCCAGTAACAAAGAAATCCACTGACACCAAGTAACAAAGACACACACTGACACCAAGTAACCAAGACACACACTTACACCAAGTAACAAAGACATACAATTACACCAAGTATTTTGACATACACTGCCAACAAGTAACAAAGACATACACTGATACACAGTAACACAGACACACACTGACACCAAGTAACAAGGACATACACTGAAACCAAGTTACAAAGATACACACTGACACCAAGTAACAAAGACATACACTGACACCAAGTAACAAAGACATACACTGATACCCAGTAACACAGACACACACTTACAACAAGTAACAAAGACTTACACTGACACCAAGTCACAAAGACACACACTGATACCCAGTAACAAAGACATACACTGATACCCAGTAACACAGACGCAGACTTACACCAATAACAACGACATACACTTACACCAAGTAACAAAGACACTTACTTAAACCAAGTAACACAGACATACACTGACACCAAGTAACAAAGACATACACTTACACCAAGTAACAAAGACAGACAATTACACCAAGTAACAAAGACATACACTGACATCCAGTAACTAAGACATCCAATGACACCAAGTCACAAACACATACACTGACACCAAGTAACAAAGACATTCACTTACATCCAGTAACAAAGACATACATTGATACCCAGGAACACAGACACACACTGACACCCAGTTAGAAACACACAATGACCCCCAGTAACACAAACACTCACTGACCCCCAGTAACACAGACACACACTTACACCAAGTAACAAAGACATACACTGACACCAAGTAACAAAGACATACACTGATACCCAGTAACACAGACGCACACTTACACCAAGTAACAAAGACATACACTGACACCAAGTAACAAAGACATACACATATACCCAGTAACACAGGCGCACACTTACACCAAGTATTTTGACATACACTTACACCAAGTAACAAAGATATACACTTACACCAAGTAACAAAGACATACACTGACACCCAGGAACACAGACACACAGTGACACCAAGTAACAAAGACACACATTTACACCAAGTAACAAAGACATACACTGACAAGAAATAACAAAGACACACACTTACACCAAGTAACACAGACATACACTGACACCAAGTAACAAAGACAGACAATTACACCAAGTATTTTGACAAACACTGACACCAACTCACAAAGACAAACACTGATACCCAGTCGCACAGACACACACTTACACCAAGTAACAAAGACGTACACTGGCACCAAGTCACAAAGACACACACTGACACCCAGTAACAAAGACATACACTGACACCAAGTATCAAAGACATACTCTGATACCCAGTAATACAGACACACACTTACACCAAGTAACAAAGACATACACTGACAACAAGTCACAAAGACATTCACTGACACCAAGTAACAAAGACATACACTTACACCAAGCAACACAGACATACACTTACACCAAGTATTTTGACCTACACTTACAACAAGTAACAAAGACATACACTGACACCCAGGAACAAAGACATCCACTGACAACAAGTCACAAACACATACACTGACACCAAGTAACAAAGACATACACTTACACCAAGTAACAAAGACATAAACTGACACCAAGTAACAAAGACATACTCTTACACCAAGTATTTTGACATGCACTGCCACCAAGGAGCAAAGAAATACACTGATACACAATAACACAGACACACACTTACACCAAGTAACAAAGACATACACTGACACCCAGGAACACAGACACACACTGACACCAAGTAACAAAGACACACACTTACACCAAGTAACAAAGACATACACTTGCACCAATTACTTTGACATACACTGACACCAAGTCACAAAGACATACACTGATACCCAGTAAAAAAGTCATACACTGATACCCAGTAACACAGACGCACACTTACACCAAGTAACACAGACATACACTTACACCAAGTATTTTGAAATACACTTACACCAAGTCACAAAGACACACACTGACACCCAGTAACAAAGACATACACTGACACCAAGTCACAAAGTCATGCGCTGATACCCAGTAAAAAAGACATACACTGATACCCAGTAACACAGACGCACACTTACACCAAGTATCAAAGACATACAATTACATCAAGTAACAAAGACATACACTTACACCAAGTATTTTGACATACACTTGCACCAAGTAACAAAGACATACACTGTCACCCAGGAACACAGACACACACTGACACCAAGTAACAATGACACATACTTACATCAAGTGACAAAGACATACACTTACACCACGTATGTTGACATACACTGCCACCAAGTGACAAAGACATACACTGACACCAAGTAACAAAGACATACACTGACACCCAGTAACAAAGACATACACTGACACCAAGTCACAAAGACACACACTGACACGCAGTAACAAAGACATACACTGACACCAAGTCACAAAGACATACACTGATACCCAGGAAAAAAGACAAGCACTGATACCCAGTAACACAGACGCACACTTACACCAAGTAACAAAGACATACACTTACAACAAGTAACAAAGACACATACTTACACCAAGTAACACAGACATACACTGACACCAATTAACAAAGAAATCCACTGACACCAAGTAACAAAGACATACACTGACACCCAGGAACACAGACACACACTGACACCAAGTAACAAAGACACACAATTACACGAAGTAACAAAGACATACACTTACACCAAGTATTTTGACATACACTTGCACCAAGTAACAAAGACATACACTGACACCCAGTAACTAAGACATACAATGACACCGAGTCACAAACACATACACTGACACCAAGTAACAAAGACATACACTTACACCCAGTAACAAAGACATACATTGATACCCAGTAAGACAGACACACACTGACACCCAGTAAGAAACACAAAATGACCCCCAGTAACACAGACACACACTTACACCAAGTAACAAAGACATACAATGACACCATTTAACAAAGACATACACTGATACCCAGTAACACAGACGCCCACTTACACCAAGTAACAAAGACGTACACTTACACCAAGTAACACTGACATACAACTGCACCAAGTATTTTGACATACATTTACACCAAGTAACAAAGACATACACTGACACCCAGTAACAAAGTATTCCACTGACACCAAGTAACAAAGACATACACTGACACCCAGGAGCACAGACACACACTGACACCAAGTAACAAAGACACACACTTACACCAAGTAACAAAGACATACACTTACACCAAGTATTTTGACATACACTGCCACCAAGTAACAAAGACATACACTGATACACAGTAACACAGACACACACTTACACCAAGTAACAAAGACATACACTGACACCAAGTCACAAATTCACACACTGACACCCAGTAATACAGACATACACTGCCACCAAGACATACACTGATACACAGTAACACAGACACACACTTACACCAAGTAACAAAGACATACACTGACACCAAGTCACAAATACACACACTGACACCCAGTAATACAGACACACACTTACACCAAGTAACAAAGACATGCGCTGACATCAAGTCACAAAGACACACACTGACACCCAGTAACAAAGACATACACTGACACCAAGTCACAAAGACATACACTGATACCCAGTAAAAAAGACATACACTGATACCCAGTTACACAGACGCACACTTACACCAAGTAACAAAGACATACACTTACACCAAGTAACAAAGACACATACTTACACCAAGTAACACAGACAAACACTGACACCAAGTAACAAAGACATACACTTACACCAAGTAACAAAGACAGACAATTACACCAAGTAACAAAGACATACACTTACACCAAGTATTTTGACATACAATTGCACCAAGTGACAAAGACATACACTGACACGTAGTGACTAAGACATACAATGACACCAAGTCACAAACACATACACTGACACCAAGTAACAAAGACATACACTTACACCCAGTAACGAAGACATACATTGATACCTAGTAACACAGACACACACTGACACCCAGTTAGAAACACACAATGACCCCCAGTAACACAGACACACACTGACCCCCAGTAACACAGACACACACTTACACCAAGTAACAAAGACATAC
Organism: Heterodontus francisci; assembly: GCF_036365525.1. Taxonomy (NCBI): domain Eukaryota; kingdom Metazoa; phylum Chordata; class Chondrichthyes; order Heterodontiformes; family Heterodontidae; genus Heterodontus; species Heterodontus francisci. The sequence goes on from NW_027140794.1 coordinate 2,338,304, forward strand.
ACTGACACCAAGTAACAAAGACATACATGGATACCAAGTAACACAGACGCACACTTACACCAAGTAACAAAGACATACACTGACACCAAGTAACAAAGACATACACTGATACCCAGTAACACAGGCGCACACTTACACCAAGTAACAAAGACATACACTTACACCAAGTCACACAGACATACACTTACACCAAGTATTTTGACATACACTTACACCAAGTAACAAAGACATACACTAACACCCAGTAACAAAGAAATCCACTGACAACAAGTCACAAACTCATACACTGACACCAAGTAACTAAGACATACACTTACACCAAGTAACAAAGACACACACTTACACTAAGTAACAAAGACATACACTGACAAGAAATATCAAAGACACACACTTACACCAAGTAAGACAGACATACACTGACACCAAGTAACAAAGACATACACTGACACCAATTAACAAAGACATACACTGATACCCAGTAACACAGACACACACTTACACCAAGTAACAAATCCGAACACTGACACCAAGTAACAAAGACATACACTTACACCTAGTAACAAAGATATACACTGACACCAAGTAACAAAGACATACACTGATACCCAGTAACACAGACACACTTACACCAAGTATCACAGACATACACAGACACCAACTAACAATGACATGCCCTGATACCCGGTAACACAGACACACACTTACACCAAGTAACAAAGACATAAACTTACACCAAGTAACACAGACATACACTGACACCAAGTAACACAGACATACACTTACACCAACTAACAAAGACACACACTTGCACCAAGTAACGCAGACATACACTGATACCAAGTAACGAAGACATGCACTTAAGCCATGGAAGAAAGAGACACACTTACACCAAGTAACACAGACCTACAGTGACACCAAGTAACAAAGACATACTCTGATACCCAGCAACACAAACGCACTCTTACACCAAGTAAAAAAGACAGACACTGATACCCAGTAACACAGACACACACTTACACCAAGTATCAAAGACATACACTGACACAAAGTAACAAAGACATACACTTACACCAAGTAACAAAGACATACACTGACACCAAGTAACAAAGACATACACTTACACCAAGTAACACAGACATGCACTTACACCAAGTAACAAAGACATACACTGACACCAAGTAACAAAGACATACACTGATACCCAGTAACACAGACACACACTTACACCAAGTAACAAAGACAGACACTGATACCCAGTAACACAGACACACACTTACACCAAGTCACAAAGACACACACTGACACCCAGTAACAAAGACAGAACCTGATACCCAGTAACACAGACACACACTTACACCAAGTAAATGGGTGTTTGATGGTCGGCACTCAATCAGTGGGCCGAAGGGCCTGTTTCAGTGCTGCATCTCCAAACTAAACTAAATACTGAAAACTAGTGTCACAGACACACATTAACACCCAGCAACACAGATACACACTGACACCCAGTCACACAGAGAAACACTGACACCAAGTAACAAAGACATACACTGACACCCAGTAAACAAGACATACACTTATACCAAGTAACAAAGACATACACTGACACCAAGTAACAAAGACATACACTGATACCCAGTAACACAGACACACACCTACACCAAGTAACAAAGACATAAACCGATACACAATAACAAAGACACAAATTTACACCAACTAACACAGACATACACTTACACCAAGTAACAAAGACAGATACTGATACCCAGTAACACAGACACACACTTTCACAAAGTCACAAAGAGATACACTGACACCCAGTAACAAAGACATGCACTGACACCCAGTAACAAAGACACACACTTACACCAAGTAACAAAGACATACAATTGCACCAAGTAAAAAAGACAGACACTTACACAAAGTCACAAAGACATACAGAGACACCAATTAACAAAGACATACACTGATACCCAGTAACACAGACACACACTTACACCAAGAAACAAAGACATACATTGACACCAAGTAACAATGACATACACTGATACACAGTAACACAGACACACACTTACACAAAGTCACAAAGACATACAAAGACACAAATTAACAAAGACAGACACTGATACCCAGTAACACAGCCACACACTTACACCAAGAAACAAAGACATACACTGACACCAAGAAACAAAGACATACACTGATACCCAGGTACACAGACACACGCTTGCACCAAGTAACACAGACGCACACAGACATCAAGTCACAAAGACATACACTGATACCTCGTAACACAGACACACACTTACACCAAGTAACAAAGACATACACTGAGACCAAGTAACAAAGACAGGCACTGATACCCAGTAACACAGACACACACTTACACCAAGTCACAAAGACATACACTGATACCCAGTTACACAGACATACACTTACACCAAGTAACAAAGACATACACTGACACAAAGTAACAAAGACATACACTTACACCAAGTAACAAAGACATACACTGACACCAAGTAACAAATACATACACTGATACCCAGTAACAAAGACATACACTGACACCAAGTAACAAAGACATACACTTACACCAAGTAACACAGACATACACTGACACCAAGTAACAAAGATAGACACTGACACGTAGTGACTAAGACATACAATGACACCAAGTCACAAACACATACACTGACACCAAGTAACAAAGACATACACTTACACCCAGTAACGAAGACATACATTGATACCTAGTAACACAGACACACACTGACACCCAGTTAGAAACACACAATGACCCCCAGTAACACAGACACACACTGACCCCCAGTAACACAGACACACACTTACACCAAGTAACAAAGACATACACTGACACCAAGTAACAAAGACATACATGGATACCAAGTAACACAGACGCACACTTACACCAAGTAACAAAGACATACACTGACACCAAGTAACAAAGACATACACTGATACCCAGTAACACAGGCGCACACTTACACCAAGTAACAAAGACATACACTTACACCAAGTCACACAGACATACACTTACACCAAGTATTTTGACATACACTTACACCAAGTAACAAAGACATACACTAACACCCAGTAACAAAGAAATCCACTGACAACAAGTCACAAACTCATACACTGACACCAAGTAACAAAGACATACACTTACACCAAGTAACAAAGACACACACTTACACTAAGTAACAAAGACATACACTGACAAGAAATAACAAAGACACACACTTACACCAAGTAGCACAGACATACACTGACACCAAGTAACAAAGACATACACTGACACCAATTAACAAAGACATACACTGATACCCAGTAACACAGACACACACTTACACCAAGTAACAAATCCGAACACTGACACCAAGTAACAAAGACATACACTTACACCTAGTAACAAAGATATACACTGACACCAAGTAACAAAGACATACACTGATACACAGTAACACAGACACACACTTACACCAAGTAACAAAGGCATACACTGATACCCAGTAACACAGACACACTTACACCAAGTATCACAGACATACACAGACGCCAACTAACAATGACATGCCCTGATACCCGGTAACACAGACACTCACTTACACCAAGTAACAAAGACATACACTGACACCTAGTAACAAAGACATAAACTTACACCAAGTAACACAGACATACACTGACACCAAGTAACACAGACATACACTTACACCAACTAACAAAGACACACACTTGCACCAAGTAACGCAGACATACACTGACACCAAGTAACGAAGACATGCACTTAAGCCATGGAAGAAAGAGACACACTTACACCAAGTAACACAGACCTACAGTGACACCAAGTAACAAAGACATACACTGATACCCAGCAACACAAACGCACTCTTACACCAAGTAAAAAAGACAGACACTGATACCCAGTAACACAGACACACACTTACACCAAGTATCAAAGACATACACTGACAGCAAGTAACAAAGACATACACTTACACCAAGTAACAAAGACATACACTGACACCAAGTAACAAAGACATACACTTACACCAAGTAACACAGACATGCACTTACACCAAGTAACAAAGACATACACTGACACCAAGTAACAAAGACATACACTGATACCCAGTAACACAGACACACACTTACACCAAGTGACAAAGACAGACACTGATACCCAGTAACACAGACACACACTTACACCAAGTCACAAAGACACACACTGACACCCAGTAACAAAGACAGAACCTGATACCCAGTAACACAGACACACACTTACACCAAGTAAATGGGTGTTTGATGGTCGGCACTCAATCAGTGGGACGAAGGGCCTGTTTCAGTGCTGCATCTCCAAACTAAACTAAATACTGAAAACTAGTGTCACAGACACACATTAACACCCAGCAACACAGATACACACTGACACCCAGTCACACAGAGAAACACTGACACCAAGTAACAAAGACATACACTGACACCCATTAAACAAGACATACACTTATACCAAGTAACAAAGACATACACTGACACCAAGTAACAAAGACATAAACCGATACACAATAACAAAGACACAAATTTACACCAACTAACACAGACATACACTTACACCAAGTAACAAAGACAGATACTGATACCCAGTAACACAGACACACACTTTCACAAAGTCACAAAGAGATACACTGACACCCAGTAACAAAGAAATGCACTGACACCCAGTAACAAAGACACACACTTACACCAAGTAACAAAGACATGCACTGACACCAAGTAACAAAGACATACAATTGCACCAAGTAAAAAAGACAGACACTTACACAAAGTCACAAAGACATACAGAGACACCAATTAACAAAGACATACACTGATACCCAGTAACACAGACACACACTTACACCAAGAAACAAAGACATACATTGACACCAAGTAACAAAGACATACACTGATACACAGTAACACAGACACACACTTACACAAAGTCACAAAGACATACAAAGACACAAATTAACAAAGACAGACACTGATACCCAGTAACACAGCCACACATTTACACCAAGAAACAAAGACATACACTGACACCAAGAAACAAAGACATACACTGATACCCAGGTACACAGACACACGCTTGCACCAAGTAACACAGACGCACACAGACATCAAGTCACAAAGACATACACTGATACCTCGTAACACAGACACACACTTACACCAAGTAACAAAGACATACACTGAGACCAAGTAACAAAGACAGGCACTGATACCCAGTAACACAGACACACACTTACACCAAGTCACAAAGACATACACTGATACCCAGTTACACAGACATACACTTACACCAAGTAACAAAGACATACACTGACACAAAGTAACAAAGACATACACTTACACCAAGTAACAAAGACATACACTGACACCAAGTAACAAATACATACACTGATACCCAGTAACAAAGACATACACTGACACCAAGTAACAAAGACATACACTTACACCAAGTAACACAGACATACACTGACACCAAGTAACAAAGATAGACACTGACACCAAGTAACAAAGACACAAACTTACACCAAGTAACACAGACATGCAATGACACCAAGTAACAAAGACAGAAACTGATACGCAGTAACACAGGCACACACTTGCACCAAGTAACAAAGACATACACTGATACTCAGTTGCACAGACACACACCTACACCAAGTAACAATGACATCCACTGACACCAAGTAACAAAGGCATACAATGACACACAGTAACAAAGACATACACTGACACCCAGTAACACAGACACACACGGACACCAAGTAACAAAGACATACACTGAAACCCATTAACAAAAACATACACTGACACCCAGTAACAAAGACATACACTGACACCAAGTAACAAAGACATTCACTGATACCCAGTAACACAGACACACACGGACACCAAGTAACAAAGACATACACTGACACCCATTAACAAAAACATACACTGACACCCAGTAACAAAGACATACACTGACACCAAGTAACAAAGATATTCACTGATACCCAGTAACACAGACACACACTTACACCAAGTGACAAAGACATACACTGACACCAAGTAACAAAGACACACACTGATACCCAGTAACACAGACACACACTTACACCAAGTAACAAAGACATACAATGATACTCAGTAACACAGACACACACTTAAACCAAGTAACAAAGACATTCACTGACACCAAGTAACAAAGACATCCACTTACACCAAGTAACAAAGACATCCACTGACACCAAGTAACAAAGACATACACTGATACCCAGTAACACAGACACACACTTACACCAGATCACAAAGACACACACTGACACCCACTAACAAAGATAGACACAGATACCCAGTAACACAGACACACACTTACACCAAGTCACAAGTACATACACTGATACCCAGTAACACAGACACACACTTACACCAAGTGACAAAGACATACACAGACACCAAGTAACAAAGACATACACTGATACCCAGTAGCAAAGACATACACTGACACCAAGTAACAAAGACACAAACTTACACCAAGTAACAAAGACATACACTGATACCCAGTAACACAGACACACACTTACACCAAGTAACAAAGACAGACACTGATACCCAGTAACACAGACACACACTTACACCAAGTCACAAAGACATACACTGACACCCAGTAACAAAGACACACACACACCAAGTAACAAAGACATACACTGATACCCAGTAACACAAGCACACAGTTACACCAAGTCACAAAGAAATACACTGACACCCAGTAACAAAGACATACACTGACACCCAGTAACACTGACACACAGTTACACCAAGTAACAAAGACATACACTGACACCAAGTAACAAAGACATACACTTACACCAACTAACAAAGCCACACACTTACACCAAGTAACACAGACATACACTGACACCAAGTAACAAAGACATGCAATTACACCAAGTAAGAAAGGCACAAACTTACACCAAGTAACACAGACCTACACTGACACCAAGTAACAAAGATATACACTGATACCCAGCAAAACAGACACACTCTGACAACAAGTAACAGAGACAGAAACTGATACCCAGAAATACAGACACACACTTACACCAAGTATCAAAGACATACACTGACACCAAGTAGCAAAGACATAAACTTACACGAAGTAACAAAGACATACACTGACACCAAGTAACAAAGACATGCACTTACACCAAGTAACACAGACATACACCTACACCAAGTAACAAAGACACACACTTACACCAAGTAACAAAGACACACACTTACACCAAGTAACACAGACATACACTTACACCAAGTAACAAAGACATACATTGATACCCAGTAACACAGACACACACTTACACCAAGTAACAAAGACAGACACTGATACCCAGTAACACAGACAAACACTTACACCAGGTCACAAAGACACACACTGACACCCAGTAACAAAGTCAGACACTGATACCCAGTAACACAGACACACACTTACACCAAGTAGCAAAGACAGACACTGATACCTAGTAACACAGTAACAAACTTACACCAAGTCACAAAGACATACACTGACACCCAGTAACAAAGACACACACTGACACCAAGTAACAAAGACATATACTGATACCCAGTAACACTGACACACACTTACACCAAGTAACAAAGACATACACTGACACCAAGTAACAAAGACATGCACTGATACCAAGTAACAAAGACATACACTGACACCAAGTAACAAAGACCTGCACTGATACCCAGTAACTCAAACACACACTTCCACCAAGTAACAAAGACATACACTGATACCCAGTAACACAGACACACACTTACACCAAGTAACACAGACATACACTGACACCAAGTAACAAAGACATACACTGATACCCAGTCGCAAAGACATTCACTGACACCAAGTAACAAAGACACAAACTTACACCAAGTAACACAGACATACACTGACACCAAGTATCAACGACATACACTGACACCAAGTAACAAAGACATGCACTTACACCAAGTAACAAAGACATACACTGATACCCAGTAACACAGACACACACTTACACCAGTCACAAAGACATACACTGACACCCAGTAACAGAGACACACACTGACACCCAGTAACAAAGACACACACACACCAAGTAACAAAGACATACACTGATACCAAGTAGCACAAGCACACAGTTACACCAAGTCACAAAGGAATACACTGACACCCAGTAACAAAGGCAAACACTGACACCCAGTAACAAAGACACACACTGACACCAAGTAACAAAGACATACACTGATACCCAGTAACACAGACACACAGTTACACCAAGTAACAAAGACATACATTGAAACCATGTAACAAAGACATACACTGATACCCAGTAACACAGACACACACTTACACCAACTAACACAGACATACACTTACAGCAAGTAACAAAGACAGACACTGATACCCAGTAACACAGACACACACTTACAGCAAGTAACAAAGACATGCACTGACACCAATTAACAAAGACATACACTGATACCCACTAACACAGACACACACGGACACCAAGTAACAAAGACATTCACAGACGCCAAGTAACAAAGACATAAAATTACACCAAGTAAAAAAGACATACACAGACACCAAGTAACACAGACACACACTGACACCAAGTAACAAAGACATACACTGATACCCAGTAACACAGACACACAGTTACACCAAGTAACAAAGACATACACTGACACCAAGTAACAAAGACGTACACTTACACCAACTAACAAAGCCACACAATTACACCAAGTAACACAGACATACACTGACACCAAGTAACAAAGACATGCAATTACACCAAGTAAGAAAGGCACAAACTTACACCAAGTAACACAGACCTACACAGACACCAAGTAACAAAGACATACACTGATACCCAGCAACACAGACACACTCTGACAACAAGTAACAAAGACAGAAACTGATACCCAGAAACACAGACACACACTTACACCAAGTAACAAAGACATACACTGACACCAAGTGACAAAGACATACACTTACACCAAGTAACAAAGACATACACTGACACAAAGTAACAAAGACATACACTGATAACCAGGAGCACAGATACACACTTACACCAAGTAACAACGACATACACTGATACCCAGTAACACAGACATACACTTACACCAAGTAACACAGACATACACTGACACCCAGGAACACAGATACACACTGACACCCAGTAACACAGAGAAACACTGACACCAAGTAACAAAGACAGACACTGACACCAAGTAACACAGACATACACTGACACCAAGTAACAAAGACATCCACTTACACCAAGTACAAAGACATACACTGACAAGAGTTAACAAAGACAAATAATGATACCCAGTAACACAGACACGCACTGACACCTAGTAACGAAGGCATACACTGATACCCAGTAACACAGACATACACTTACACCAGGTAACAAAGACATACAAAGATACCCAGTAACCAAGACATACACTTACACCAAGTAACACAGACTTACGCTGACACCAAGTAACAAAGACATCCACTTACATCAATTAACAAAGACATACATTGATACCCAGTAACAAAGACACGCACTGACACCCAATAACAAAGACATACACTGACACCAAGTCACAAAGACATACACTGACACCAAGTAACAAAGACATACACTGATACCCAGGAACACAGACACAAACTTACACCAAGTAACAAAGACAGACACTGATACCCAGTAACACAGACACACACTTACAGCAAGTCACAAAGACATACACTGACACCCAGTAACAAAGACACACAGATACCGAGTAACACAGACACGCACTGACACCCTTTAGCAAAGACATACACTGACACCAAGTCACATAGACATACACTGACACCAATTAACAAAGAAACACACTGACACCAAGTAACAAAGACATACACTGATACCCAGCAACACAGACACACACTTACACCAAGTAACAAAGACATAAACTGATACCCAGTAACACAGACACACACTTACACTAAGTAATAAAGACATACACTGACACAAAGTAAAAAAGACAGAGACTTACACCAAGTAACAAAGACATACACTGACACCAAGTAACAAAGACATACACTGATACCCAGTAACACAGACACACACTTACACCAAGTAACAAAGACATACACTGATACCCAGTCACACAGCCACACGCTGACACCCAGTAACAAAGACATACACTGACACCAATTCACAAAGACATACACTGACACCAAGTAACACAGACATACAATGACACCAAGTAACAAAGACGTCCACTTACACCAAGTAACAAAGACATACATTGACACCCATTAACAAAGACATACATTGATTCCCAGTAACACAGACACGCACTGACATCCAGTAACAATGACATACACAGACACCCAGTAACAAAGACATACACTGACACCAAGTCACAAAGAAATAAACTGACACCAAGTAACAAAGACATACACTGATACCAAGTAACAAAGACATACCCTGATTCCCAGTAACACAGACACACACTTACACCAAGTATCAAAGACATACACTGACACCAAGTAACAAAGACACACACTTACACCAAGTTAAAAAGACATAAACTGACACCAAGTAACAAAGACATACACTGATACCCAGTAACACAGACACACACTTACACCAAGTAACAAAGACATACACTGACACCAATTAACAAAGACATACAAAGTCGTGGGAGTCAGTTGCCAGCATTCGCCAGAGCTGGCGGGCAGCCATAAAGACAGGGCTAAATTGTGGCGAGTCGAAGAGACTTAGTAGTTGGCAGGAAAAAAGACAGAGGCGCAAGGGGAGAGCCAACTGTGCAACAGCCCCAACAAACAAATTTCTCTGCAGCACCTGTGGAAGAGCCTGTCACTCCAGAATTGGCCTTTATAGCCACTCCAGGCGCTGCTTCACAAACCACTGACCACCTCCAGGCGCGTATCCATTGTCTCTCGAGATAAGGAGGCCCAAAAGAAACACTGATACCCAGTAACACAGACACACACTTACACCAAGTAACACAGACACACACAGACACCAAGTAACACAGACATACACTTACACCAAGTAACAATGAAATACACTGATACCAAGTAACAAAGACATACACTGATACCCAGTAACACAGACACACACAGACACCAAGTAACAAAGTCATACACTTACACCAAGTAACAAAGACATACATTGATACCCAGTAACAAAGACATGCATTGATACCCAGTAACACAGACACGCACTGACACCCAGTAACAAAGACAGACACTGATACACAGTAACACAGACACGCACTGACACCAAGTAACAAAGACATACACTGGCACCCAGGTACACAGAGAAACACTTACACCAAGGAACAAAGACAGACACTGATACCCAGTAACACAGACACAAACTTACACCAAGTCACAATGACATGCACTGACACCCAGTAACAAAGACACACACTGACACCAAGTAACAAAGACATACACTGATACCCAGTAACACAGACACATACTTACACCAAGTAACAAAGACATACACTGACACCAATTAACAACGACAAACACTGATACCCAGTAACACCGACACACACATACACCAAGTAACAAAGACATGCACTGACACCAAGTAACAAAGACATACACTTACACCAAGTAAAAAAGACATACACTGACACCAAATAACAAAGACATTCGCTGATACCCAGTAACACAGACACACACTTACACCAAACTACAAAGACATACACTGACACCAAGTAACAAAGACATACACTTACACACTGTAACAAAGACATACACTGACACCAAGTAACAAAGGCATACACTGATACCCAGTAACACAGACATATACTTACACCAAGTAACAAAGACATACAAAGATACCCAGTAACCAAGATATGCACTTACACCAAGTAACACAGACAATCGCTGACACCAAGTAACAAAGACATCCACTTACACCAAGTAACAAAGACATACATTGATACCAAGTAACAAAGACATACACTGATACCCAGTAACACAGACACACACAGACACCAAGTAACAAAGACATACACTGACACCAAGTAACAAAGAAATACACTGACACCAAGTAACAAAGGCATACACTGATACCCAGTAACACAGACACACACTTACACAACGTAACAAAGACATACAAAGATACCCAGTAACCAAGACATACACTTACACCAAGTAACACAGACATACGCTGCCACCAAGTAACAAAGACATCCACTTACACCAAGTAACAAAGACATACATTGATACCCAGTAACACAGGCACACACTTACACCAAGTAACAAAGACATACACTGACACCAAGTAACAAAGACATACACTTACACCAAGTAAAAAAGACATACACTGACACCAAATAACGAAGACATTCACTGATTCCCAGTAACACAGACACACACTTACACCAAAAAACAAAGACATACACTGACACCAAGTAACAAAGACATTCGCTGATACCCAGTAACACAGACACACACTTACACCAAACTACAAAGACATACACTGACACCAAGTAACAAAGACATACACTTACACCATGAAACAAAGACATACACTGACACCAAGTAACAAAGGCATACACTGATACCCAGTAACACAGACATATACTTACACCAAGAAACAAAGATGTACAAAGATACCCAGTAACCAAGACATGCACTTACACCAAGTAACACAGGCAATCGCTGACACCAAGTAACAAAGACATCCACTTACACCAAGTAACAAAGACATACATTGATACCCAATAACAAAGACATACATTGATACCCAGTAACACAGACACGCACTGACACCCAGTAACAAAGACATACACTGACACCAAGTCGCAAAGACATACGCTGACACCAAGTAACAAAGACATCCACTTACACCAAGTAACAAAGACATACATTGAAACCCAGTAACAAAGACATACACTGATACCCAGTAACACAGACACGCACTGACACCCAGTAACAAAGACATACACTGACACCAAGTCACAAAGACATACGCTGACACCAAGTAACAAAGACATACACTTACACCAAGTAAAAAAGACATACACTGACACCAAATAACGAAGACATTCACTGATACCCAGTAACACAGACACACACTTACACCAAATAACAAAGACATACACTGACACCAAGTAACAAAGACATACACTTACACGAAGTAACAAAGACATACACTGACACCAAGTAACAAAGGCATACACTGATACCCAGTAACACAGACATATACTTACACCAAGAAACAAAGATATACAAAGATACCCAGTAACCAAGACATGCACTTACACCAAGTAACAAAGACAATCGCTGATACCAAGCAACAAAGACAGCCACTTACACCAAGTAACAAAGACATACATTGATACCCAATAACAAAGGCATACATTGATACCCAGTAACACAGACACGCACTGACACCCAGTAACAAAGACATACACTGACACCAAGTCACAAAGACATACGGTGACACCAAGTAACACAGACATCCACTTGCACCAAGTAACAAAGACATACATTGAAACCCAGTAACAAAGACATACACTGATACCCAGGAACACAGACACGCACTGACACCCAGTAACAAAGACAGACACTGACACCAAGTCACAAAGACATACGCTGACACCAAGTAACAAAGACATACACTGATACCCAGTAACACAGACACACACTTACACCAAGTAACAAAGACATACACTGACACCAAGTAACAAAGACATACACTTACACCAAGTAAAAAAGACATACACTGACACCAAATAACGAAGACATTCACTGATACCCGTTAACACAGTCACACACTTACACCAAATAACAAAGACATACACTGACACCAAGTAACAAAGACATACACTTACACCATGTAACAAAGACATACACTGACACCAAGTAACAAAGGCATACACTGATACCCAGTAACACAGACATATACTTACACCAAGAAACAAAGATATACAAAGATACCCAGTAACCAAGACATGCACTTACACCAAGTAACAAAGACAATCGCTGACACCAAGCAACAAAGACAGCCACTTACACCAAGTAACAAAGACATACATTGATACCCAATAACAAAGGCATACATTGATACCCAGTAACACAGACACGCACTGACACCCAGTAACAAAGACATACACTGACACCAAGTCACAAAGACATACGGTGACACTAAGTAACACAGACATCCACTTGCACCAAGTAACAAAGACATACATTGAAACCCAGTAACAAAGACATACACTGATACCCAGGAACACAGACACGCACTGACACCCAGTAACAAAGACAGACACTGACACCAAGTCACAAAGACATAAGCTGACACCAAGTAACAAAGACATACACTGATACCCAGTAACACAGACACACACTTACACCAAGTAACAAAGACATACACTGACACCAAGTAACAAAGACATACACTGACACCAAGTAACAAAGACATACACTTACACCAAGTAAAAAAGACATTCACTGACACCAAATAACGAAGACATTCACTGATACCCAGTAACACAGACACACACTTACACCAAATAACAAAGACATACACTGACACCAAGTAACAAAGACATACACTTACACCATGTAACAAAGACATACACTGACACCAAGTAACAAAGGCATACACTGATACCCAGTAACACAGACATATACTTACACCAAGAAACAAATATGTACAAAGATACCCAGTAACCAAGACATGCACTTACACCAAGTAACACAGACAATCGCTGACACCAAGTAACAAAGACATCCACTTACACCAAGTAACAAAGACATACATTGATACCCAATAACAAATACATACATTGATATCCAGTCACACAGACACGCACTGACACCCAGTAACAAAGACATACACTGACACCAAGTCACAAAGACATACGCTGACACCAAGTAACAAAGACATCCACTTACACCAAGTAACAAAGACATACATTGAAACCCAGTAACAAAGACATACACTGATACCCAGTAACACAGACACGCACTGACACCCAGTAACAAAGACATACACTGACACCAAGTCACAAAGACATACGCTGACACCAAGTAACAAAGACATACGCTTACACCAAGTAAAAAAGTCATACACTGACACCAAATAACGAAGACATTCACTGATACCCAGTAACACAGACACACACTTGCACCAAATAACAAAGACATACACTGACACCAAGTAACAAAGACATACACTTACACGAAATAACAAAGACATACACTGACACCAAGTTACAAAGGCATACACTGATACCCAGTAACACAGACATATACTTACACCAAGAAACAAAGATATACAAAGATACCCAGTAACCAAGACATGCACTTACACCAAGTAACAAAGACAATCGCTGACACCAAGCAACAAAGACAGCCACTTACACCAAGTAACAAAGACATACATTGATACCCAATAACAAAGGCATACATTGATACCCAGTAACACAGACACGCACTGACACCCAGTAACAAAGACATACACTGACACCAAGTCACAAAGACATACGGTGACACCAAGTAACACAGACATCCACTTGCACCAAGTAACAAAGACATACATTGAAACCCAGTAACAAAGACATACACTGATACCCAGGAACACAGACACGCACTGACACCCAGTAACAAAGACAGACACTGACACCAAGTCACAAAGACATACGCTGACACCAAGTAACAAAGACATACACTGATACCCAGTAACACAGACACACACTTACACCAAGTAACAAAGACATACACTCATACCCAGTAACACAGACACACACTGACACCCAGTAACAAAGACATACACTGACACCATGTCACAAAGACATACACTGAAACCAAGTAACACAGACATACACTGATACCCAGGAACACAGACACCCACTTACACCAAGTAACAAAGACAGACACTGATACCCAGTAACACAGACACACACTTACACCAAGTCACAAAGACATACACTGACACCCAGTAACAAAGACATACACTGATACCCAGTAACACAGACACGCACTGACACCCAGTATCAAAGACGTACACTGACACCAAGTCACAAAGACATACACTGACACCAAGTAACAAAGAAATACACTGACACCCAGTAACAAAGACATACACTAATACCCAGTAACACAGACACACACTTACACCAAGTAACAAAGACATACACTGATACCCATTAACACAGACACACACTTACACTAAGTAATAAGGACATACACTGACACAAAGTAACAAGGACATACACTTACACCAAGTAACAAAGACATACAAGGACACCAAGTAACAAAGACATACACTGATACCCAGTAACACAGACACACAGTTACACCATGTAACAAAGACATACACTGATACCCAGTTAAACTGACACACACTTACACCAAGTAACAAAGACATACACTGACACCAAGTAACAAAGACATACAAAGATACCCAGTAACCAAGACATACACTTACACCAAGTAACACAGACATACGCTGACACCAAGTAACAAAGACATCCCCTTACACCAAGTAACAAAGACATACATTGATACCCAGTAACAAAGACATACATTGATACCCAGTAACACAGACACGCACTGACACCCAATAACAAAGACATACACTGACACCACGTCACAAAGACATACACTGACACCAAGTAACAAAGACATGAACTGATACCCAGTAACACAGACACACACTTACAGCAAGTCACAAAGCCATACACTGACACCCAGTAACAAAGACATACACAGATACCCAGTAACACAGACACGCACTGACACCCTTTAGCAAAGACATACAATGACACCAAGTCACATAGACATACACTGACACCAATTAACAAAGACATACACTGATACCCAGTAACACAGACACACACTAACACCAAATAAAAAAGACATACACTGATACGCAGTAACACAGACACACACTTACACCAAGTAATAAAGACATTCTTTTTCTTTTTTTTTCTTTTGGGCCTCCTTATCTCGAGAGACAATGGATACGCGCCTGGAGGTGGTCAGTGGTTTGTGAAGCAGCGCCTGGAGTGGCTATAAAGGCCAATTCTGGAGTGACAGGCTCTTCCACAGGTGCTGCAGAGAAATTTGTTTGTTGGGGCTGTTGCACAGTTGGCTCTCCCCTTGCGACTCTGTCTTTTTTCCTGCCAACTACAAAGTCTCTTCGACTCGCCACAATTTAGCCCTGTCTTTATGGCTGCCCGCCAGCTCTGGCGAATGCTGGCAACTGACTCCCACGACTTGTGATCAATGTCACACGATTTCATGTCGCGTTTGCAGACGTCTTTATAACGGAGACATGGACGGCCGGTGGGTCTGATACCAGTGGCGAGCTCGCTGTACAATGTGTCTTTGGGGATCCTGCCATCTTCCATGCGGCTCACATGGCCAAGCCATCTCAAGCGCCGCTGACTCAGTAGTGTGTATAAGCTGGGGATGTTGGCCGCTTCAAGGACTTCTGTGTTGGAGATATAGTCCTGCCACCTGATGCCAAGTATTCTCCGAAGGCAGCGAAGATGGAATGAATTGAGACGTCGCTCTTGGCTGTCATACGTTGTCCAGGCCTCGCTGCCGTAGAGCAAGGTACTGAGGACACAGGCCTGATACACTCGGACTTTTGTGTTCCGTGTCAGTGCGCCATTTTCCCACACTCTCTTGGCCAGTCTGAACATAGCAGTGGAAGCCTTACCCATGCGCTTGTTGATTTCTGCATCTAGAGACAGGTTACTGGTGATAGTTGAGCCTAGGTAGGTGAACTCTTGAACCACTTCCAGAGCGTGGTCGCCAATATTGATGGATGGAGCATTTCTGACATCCTGCCCCATGATGTTCGTTTTCTTGAGGCTGATGGTTAGGCCAAATTCATTGCAGGCAGACGCAAACCTGTCGATGAGACTCTGCAGGCATTCTTCAGTGTGAGATGTTAAAGCAGCATCGTCAGCAAAGAGGAGTTCTCTGATGAGGACTTTCCGTACTTTGGACTTCGCTCTTAGACGGGCAAGGTTGAACAACCTGCCCCCTGATCTTGTGTGGAGGAAAATTCCTTCTTCAGAGGATTTGAACGCATGTGAAAGCAGCAGGGAGAAGAAAATCCCAAAAAGTGTGGGTGCGAGAACACAGCCCTGTTTCACACCACTCAGGATAGGAAAGGGCTCTGATGAGGAGCCACCATGTTGAATTGTGCCTTTCATATTGTCATGGAATGAGGTGATGATACTTAGTAGCTTTGGTGGACATCCGATCTTTTCTAGTAGTCTGAAGAGACCACGTCTGCTGACGAGGTCAAAGGCTTTGGTGAGATCAATGAAAGCAATGTAGAGGGGCATCTGTTGTTCACGGCATTTCTCCTGTATCTGACGAAGGGAGAACAGCATGTCAATAGTCGATCTCTCTGCACGAAAGCCACACTGTGCCTCAGGGTAGACGCGCTCGGCCAGCTTCTGGAGCCTGTTCAGAGCGACTCGAGCAAAGACTTTCCCCACTATGCTGAGCAGGGAGATTCCACGGTAGTTGTTGCAGTCACCGCGGTCACCTTTGTTTTTATAGAGGGTGATGATGTTGGCATCGCGCATGTCCTGGGGTACTGCTCCCTCGTCCCAGCACAGGCATAGCAGTTCATGTAGTGCTGAGAGTATAGCAGGCTTGGCACTCTTGATTATTTCAGGGGTAATGCTGTCCTTCCCAGGGGCTTTTCCGCTGGCTAGGGAATCAATGGCATCACTGAGTTCCGATTTGGTTGGCTGTATGTCCAGCTCATCCATGACTGGTAGAGGCTGGGCTGCATTGAGGGCAGTCTCAGTGACAGCATTCTCCCTGGAGTACAGTTCTAGGTAGTGCTCAACCCAGCGGTCCATCTGTTTGCGTTGGTCAGTGATTATGTCCCCCGATTTAGATTTGAGGGGGGTGATCTTCTTGATGGTTGGCCCAAGAGCTCTCTTCATGCCATCATACATTCCTCTGATGTTTCCGGTGTCTGAGGCCAGCTGAATATGACTGCATAGGTGTTGCCAGTAGTCGTTTGCGCAACGCCTAGCTGTTCTTTGTGCAGTACTTCTGGCTGCTTTAAGTGCTGCGGATGTTAAATCGCTGGGGGCTTTCTTGTAGTTCAAAAGTGCAATGCGCTTAGCGGCTATGACAGGTTCCAGCTCTTCATTATGAGATTGAAACCAGTCTGCATTTCTCTTCGCACTTTTGCCGTAGGTGGTCAAAGCTGACTCATAGATGGCGTCTCTGATGTGGGCCCACTTGGTCTCAGCATCCCCTGTGGGAGTGAACATACACTGACACAAAGTAACAAAGAAATAGACTTACACCAAGTAACAAAGACATTCACTGACACCAAGTAACAAAGACATACACTGATACCCAGTAACACAGACACACACTTACACCAAGTAACAAAGACATACACAGATACCCAGTAACACAGACACACACTGACACCAAGTCACAAAGACAAACACTGACACCAAGTAACACAGACATACACTGACACCAAGTAACAAAGACGTCCACTTACACCAAGTAACAAAGACATACACTGATACCCAGCAACACAGCCACACACTGACACCAAGTAACAAAGGCAGACACTGATACCCAGTAACACAGACACACACTTACAGCAAGTCACAAAGACATACACTGACACCCAGTAACAAAGACATACACAGATACCCAGTAACACAGACACGCACTGACATCCTTTAGCAAAGACATGCAATGACACCAAGTCACATAGACATACACTGACACCAATTAACAAAGACATACACTGATACCCAGTAACACAGACACACACTTACACCAAGTAACAAAGACCTGCACTGATACGCAGTAACACAGACACACACTTACACTAATTAATAAAGACATACACTGACACACAGTAACAAAGAAATAGACTTACACCAAGTAACAAAGACATACACTGACACCAAGTATCAAAGACAACACTGATACCCAGTAACACAGACACACACTTACACCAAGTAACAAAGACATACACTGATACCCAGCAACACAGCCACACACTGACACCCAGTAACAAAGACATACACTGACACCAAGTAACAAAGAAATACACTGACACCAAGTAACAAAGACATACACTGATACCAAGTAACAAAGACATACACAGATACCCAGTAACACAGACACACACTGACACCAAGTCACAAAGACAAACACTGACACCAAGTAACACAGACATACACTGACACCAAGTTACAAAGACGTCCACTTACACCAAGTAACAAAGACATACATTGATACCCATTAACAAAGACATACATTGATACCCAGTAACACAGACACGCACTGACACCCAGTAACAATGACATACACAGACACCCAGTAACACAGACACGCACTGACACCCAGTAACAAAGACATACACTGACACCAAGTCACAAAGAAATACACTGTCACCAAGTAACAAAGACATACACAGATACAAAGTAACAAAGACGTACACTGATGCCCAGTAACACAGACATCCAGTGACACCAATTAACAAAGACATACACTGATACCCAGTAACACAGACACACACTTACACCAAGTATCAAAGACATACACTGACACCAAGTATCAAAGACATACACTTACACCAAGTAAAAAAGACATACACTGACACCAAGTAACAAAGACATACACTGATACCCAGTAGCACAGACACACACTTACACCAAGTAACAAAGACATACACTGATACCCAGTTACACTGACACACACTTACACCAAGTAACACAGACACACACAGACACCAAGTAACAAAGACATACACTTACACCAAGTAACAAAGAAATACACTGACACCAAGTAACAAAGACATACACTGATACCAAGTAACAAAGACAGACACTGATACCCAGTAACACAGACACACACAGACACCAAGTAACAAAGACATACACTGACACCAAGTCACAAAGACATACGCTGACACAAAGTAACAAAGACATACACTGATACCCAGAAACACAGACACACACTTACACCAAGTCACAAAGACATACACTGACACCAAGTAACAAAGAAATACACTAATACCCAGTAACACAGACACACACTGTCACCAAGTAACAAAGACATACACTGATACCCAGTAACACAGACACACACTTACACTAAGTAATAAAGACATACACTGACACAAAGTAACAAAGACATACACTTACAACAAGTAACAAAGACATACACTGACACCAAGTAACAAAGACATACACTGATACCCAGTAACACAGACACACAGTTACACCATGTAACAAAGACGTACACTGATACCCAGTAACACAGACATACACTGACACCAAGTAACAAAGCCATACACTGATACCCAGTAACACAGACACACAATTACACCAAGTAACAAAGACATACACTGACACCAAGTCACAAAGACATACACTTACACCAAGTAACAAAGACATACACTGACACCAATTAACAAAGGCATACAATGATACCCAGTAACACAGACATACACTTACACCAAGTAACAAAGACATACAAAGATACCCAGTAACCAAGACATACACTTACACCAAGTAACAAAGACATACGCTGACACCAAGTAACAAAGACATCCACTTACACCAAGTAACAAAGACATACATTGATACCAAGTAACAAAGACATGCATTGATAACCAGTAACACAGACACGCACTGACACCCGGTAACAAAGACATACACTGACACCCAGGAACACAGAGAAACACTTACACCAAGGAACAAAGACAGACACTGATACCCAGTAACACAGACACAAACTTACACCAAGTCACAATGACATGCACTGACACCCAGTAACAAAGACACACACTGACACCAAGTAACAACGACATACACTGATACACAGTAACACAGACACACTCATACACCAAGTAACAAAGACATACACTGACACCAAGTAACAAAGACATACACTTACACCAAGTAAAAATGACATACACTGACACCAAATAACAAAGACATTCACTGATACCCAGTAACACAGACACACACTTACACCAAATAACAAAGACATACACTGACACCAAGTAACAAAGACATACACTGACACCAAGTAAGAAAGACATACACTGACACCAAGTAACAAAGGCATACACTGATACCCAGTAACACAGACATATACTTACACCAAGTAACAAAGACATACAAAGATACCCAGTAACCAAGACATGCACTTACACCAAGTAACACAGACAATCGCTGACACCAAGTAACAAAGACATACACTTACTTCAAGTAACAAAGACAGACATTGAAACCCAATAGCAAAGACATACATTGATACCCAGTAACACAGACACGCACTGACACCCAGTAACAAAGACATACACTGACACCAAGTCACAAAGACACACGCTGACACCAAGTAACAAAGACATCCACTTACACCAAGTAACAAAGACATACATTGAAACACAGTAACAAAGACATACACTGATACCCAGTAACACAGACACGCACTGACACCCAGTAACAAAGACATACACTGACACCAAGTAACAAAGACATACACTGATACCCAGTAACACAGACACACACTTACACCAAGTAACAAAGACATACATTGATACCCAGTAACACAGACACACACTGACACCCAGTAAAAAAGTCATACACTGACACCGAGTCACAAAGACATACACTGAAACCAAGTAACACAGACATACACTGATACCGAGGAACACAGACACACACTTACACCTAGTAACAAAGACAGACAATGATACCCGGTAACACAGACACACACTTACACCAGGTCACAAAGACATGCACTGACACCCAGTAACAAAGACATACACAGATACCCAGCAACACAGACACGCACTGACACCCAGTAACAAAGACATACACTGACATCAAGTCACAAAGACATACACTGACACCAAGTAACAAAGAAATACACTAATACCCAGTAACACAGACACACACTGTCACCAAGTAACAAAGACATTCACTGATACCCAGTAACACAGACACACACTTACACTAAGTAATAAAGACATACACTGACACAAAGTAACAAAGACATACACTTACAACAAGTAACAAAGACATGCACTGACACCAAGTAACAAAGACATACACTGACACCCAGTAACACAGACACACAGTTACACCATGTAACAAAGACATACACTGATAGCCAGTTACACTGACACACACTTACACCAAGTAACACAGACACACACAGACACCAAGTAACAAAGACATACACTGATACCCAGTAACACAGACACACAATTACACCAAGTAACAAAGACATACACTGACACCAAGTCACAAAGACATACATTAACACCAAGTAACAAAGACATACACTGACACCAAGTAACAAAGGCATACACTGATACCCAGTAACACAGACATACACTTACACCAAGTAACAAAGACATACAAAGATACCCAGTAACCAAGACATACACTTACACCAAGTAACACAGACATACGCTGACACCAAGTAACAAAGACATCCACTTACACCAAGTAACAAAGACATGCATTGATACCCAGTAACACAGACACGCACTGACACCCAGTAACAAAGACATACACTGACACCCAGGAACACAGAGAAACACTTACACCAAGGAACAAAGGCAGACACTGATACCCAGTAACACAGACACAAACTTACACCAAGTCACAATGACATGCACTGACACCCAGTAACAACGACACACACTGACACCAAGTAACAAAGACATACACTGATACCCAGTAACACAGATACATACTTACACCAAGAAACAAAGACAAACACTGACACCAATTAACAACGACATACACTGATACACAGTAACACAGAGACACACTTACACCAAGTAACAACGACATACACTGACACCAAGTAACAAAGACATACACTTACACCAAGTAAAAAAGACATACACTGACACCAAATAACAATGACATTCACTGATACCCAGTAACACAGACACACACTTACACCAAATAACAAAGACATACACTGACACCAAGTAACAAAGACATACACTTAAACCAAGTAACAAAGACATACACTGACACCAAGTAACAAAGGCATACACTGATACCCAGTAACACAGATATATACTTACACCAAGTAACAAAGACATACAAAGATACCCAGTAACCTAGACATGCACTTACACCAAGTAAAACTGACAATCGCTGACACCAAGTAACAAAGACATACACTTACTTCAAGTAACAAAGACAGACATTGATACCCAATAACAAAGACATACATTGATACCCAGTAACACAGACACGCACTGACACCCAGTAACAAAGACATACACTGACACCAAGTCACAAAGACACACGCTAACACCAAGTAACAAAGACATCCACTTACACCAAGTAACAAAGACATTCATTGAAACACAGTAACAAAGACATACACTGATACCCAGTAACACAGACACGCACTGACACCCAGTAACAAAGACATACACTGACACCAAGTCACAAAGACATACGCTGACACCAAGTAACAAAGACATACACTGATACCCAGTAACACAGACACACACTTACACCAAGTAACAAAGACATAAACTGATACCCAGTAACACAGACACACACTGACACCCAGTAAAAAAGACATACACTGACACCGAGACACAAAGACATACACTGAAACCAAGTAACACAGACATACACTGATACCCAGGAACACAGACACACACTTACACCAAGTAACAAAGACAGACACTGATACCCGGTAACACAGACACACACTTACACCAAGTCACAAAGACATACACTGACACCCAGTAACAAAGACATACACTGACACCAAGTCACAAAGACATACACTGACACCAAGTAACAAAGAAATACACTAATACCCAGTAACACAGACACACACTGTCACCAAGTAACAAAGACATACACTGATACCCAGTAACACAGACACACACTTACACTAAGTAATAAAGACATACACTGACACAAAGTAACAAAGACATACACTTACAACAAGTAACAAAGACATACACTGACACCAAGTAACAAAGACATACACTGATACCCAGTAACACAGACACACAGTTACACCATGTAACAAAGACATACACTGATACCCAGTTACACTGACACACACTTACACCAAGTAACAAAGACACACACAGACACCAAGTAACAAAGACATACACTGATACCCAGGAACACAGACACGCAATTACACCAAGTAACAAAGACATATACTGACACCAAGTAACAAAGGCATACACTGATACCCAGTAACCAACACATACACTTACACCAAGTAACACAGACATACGCTGACACCAAGTAACAAATACATCCACTTACACCAAGTAACAAAGTCATACATTGATACCCAGTAACAAACACATACATTGATACCCAGTAACACAGACACGCACTGACACCCAATAACAAAGATATACACTGACACTAAGGCACAAAGACATACACTGACACCAAGAAACAAAGACATACACTGATACCCAGTAACACAGACACACACTTACACCAAGTAACAAAGACAGACACTGATACCCAGTAACACAGACACACACTTACACTAAGTAATAAAGACATACACTGACACAAAGTAACAAAGACAGAGACTTACACCAAGTAACAAAGACATACACTGACACCAAGTAACAAAGACATACACTGATACCCAGTAACACAGACATACACTTACACCAAGTATCAAAGACATACACTGACACCAAGTAACAAAGACATACACTTGCACCAAGTAAAAAAGACATACACTGACAACAAGAAACAAAGACATACACTGATACCCAGTAACACAGACACACACTTACACTAAGTAATAAAGACATACACTGACACCAATTAACAAATAAATACACTGACACCAAATAGCAAAGACATACACTGATACGCAGTAACACAGACACACACTTACACTAAGTAATAAAGACATACACTGACACAAAGTAACAAAGACAGAGACTTACACCAAGTAACAAAGACATACACTGACACCAAGTAACAAAGACATACACTGATACCCAGTAACACAGACAAACACTTACACCAAGTAACAAAGACATACACTGATACCCAGTAACACAGCCACACACTGACACCCAGTAACAAAGACATACACTGATACCCAGTAACACAGACACACACTTACACCAAGTATCAAAGACATACACTGACACCAAGTTTCAAAGACATACACTTGCACCAAGTAAAAAAGACATACACTGAAAACAAGAAACAAAGACATACACTGATACCCAGTAACACAGACACACACTTACACTAAGTAATAAAGACATACACAGACACAAAGTAACAAAGACAGAGACTTACACCAAGTAACAAAGACATACACTGACACCAAGTAACAAAGACATACACTGATACCCAGTAACACAGACACACACTGACACCCAGTAACAAAGACATACACTGACACCAAGTCACAAAGTCATACACTGACGCCAAGTAACACAGACATACACTGACACCAAGTAACAAAGACGTCCACTTACACCACGTAACAAAGACATACATTGATACACATTAACAAAGACATACATTGATACCCAGCAACACAGACAAGCACTGACACCCAGTAACAATGACATACACAGACACCCAGTAACAAAGACACGCACTGACACCCAGTAACAAAGACATACACTGACACCAAGTCACAAAGAAATACACTGACACCAAGTAACAAAGACATACACTGATACCGAGTAACAAAGACATACAATGATACCCAGTAACACAGACACACACTGACACCAAGTAACAAAGACAAACACTGATACCCAGTAACACACACACACACTTACACAAGTAACAAAGACAGACACTGACACCAATTAACAAAGACATACACTGATACCCAGTAACACAGACACACACTTACACCAAGTATCAAAGACATACACTGACACCAAGTAACAAAGACATACACTTGCACCAAGTAAAAAAGACATACACTGACAACAAGAAACAAAGACATACACTGATACCCAGTAGCACAGACACACACTTACACCAAGTAACAAAGACATACACTGATACCCAGTTACACTGACACACACTTACACCAAGTAACACAGACACACACAGACACCAAGTAAAAAAGACATACACTGACACCAAGTAACAAAGGCATACACTGATACCCAGTAACACAGACACACACATACACCAAGTAACAAAGACATACAAAGATACCCAGTAACAAAGACATACACTGACACCAAGTCACAAAGACACACGCTAACACCAAGTAACAAAGACATCCACTTACACCAAGTAACAAAGACATTCATTGAAACACAGTAACAAAGACATACACTGATACCCAGTAACACAGACACGCACTGACACCCAGTAACAAAGACATACACTGACACCAAGTCACAAAGACATACGCTGACACCAAGTAACAAAGACATACACTGATACCCAGTAACACAGACACACACTTACACCAAGTAACAAAGACATAAACTGATACCCAGTAACACAGACACACACTGACACCCAGTAAAAAAGACATACACTGACACCGAGACACAAAGACATACACTGAAACCAAGTAACACAGACATACACTGATACCCAGGAACACAGACACACACTTACACCAAGTAACAAAGACAGACACTGATACCCGGTAACACAGACACACACTTACACCAAGTCACAAAGACATACACTGACACCCAGTAACAAAGACATACACTGACACCAAGTCACAAAGACATACACTGACACCAAGTAACAAAGAAATACACTAATACCCAGTAACACAGACACACACTGTCACCAAGTAACAAAGACATACACTGATACCCAGTAACACAGACACACACTTACACTAAGTAATAAAGACATACACTGACACAAAGTAACAAAGACATACACTTACAACAAGTAACAAAGACATACACTGACACCAAGTAACAAAGACATACACTGATACCCAGTAACACAGACACACAGTTACACTATGTAACAAAGACATACACTGATACCCAGTTACACTGACACACACTTACACCAAGTAACAAAGACACACACAGACACCAAGTAACAAAGACATACACTGATACCCAGGAACACAGACACACAATTACACCAAGTAACAAAGACATATACTGACACCAAGTAACAAAGGCATACACTGATACCCAGTAACCAACACATACACTTACACCAAGTAACACAGACATACATTGACACCAAGTAACAAAGACATCCACTTACACCAAGTAACAAAGTCATACATTGATACCCAGTAACAAACACATACATTGATACCCAGTAACACAGACACGCACTGACACCCAATATCAAAGATATACACTGACACTAAGGCACAAAGACATACACTGACACCAAGAAACAAAGACATACACTGATACCCAGTAACACAGACACACACTTACACCAAGTAACAAAGACAGACACAGATACCCAGTAACACAGACACACACTTACACTAAGTAATAAAGACATACACTGACACAAAGTAACAAAGACAGAGACTTACACCAAGTAACAAAGACATACACTGACACCAAGTAACAAAGACATACACTGATACCCAGTAACACAGACACACACTTACACCAAGTATCAAAGACATACACTGACACCAAGTAACAAAGACATACACTTGCACCAAGTAAAAAAGACATACACTGACAACAAGAAACAAAGACATACACTGATACCCAGTAACACAGACACACACTTACACTAAGTAATAAAGACATACACTGACACCAATTAACAAATAAATACACTGACACCAAATAGCAAAGACATACACTGATACGCAGTAACACAGACACACACTTACACTAAGTAATAAAGACATACACTGACACAAAGTAACAAAGACAGAGACTTACACCAAGTAACAAAGACATACACTGACACCAAGTAACAAAGACATACACTGATACCCAGTAACACAGACAAACACTTACACCAAGTAACAAAGACATACACTGATACCCAGTAACACAGCCACACACTGACACCCAGTAACAAAGACATACACTGATACCCAGTAACACAGACACACACTTACACCAAGTATCAAAGACATACACTGACACCAAGTTTCAAAGACATACACTTGCACCAAGTAAAAAAGACATACACTGAAAACAAGAAACAAAGACATACACTGATACCCAGTAACACAGACACACACTTACACTAAGTAATAAAGACATACACAGACACAAAGTAACAAAGACAGAGACTTACACCAAGTAACAAAGACATACACTGACACCAAGTAACAAAGACATACACTGATACCCAGTAACACAGACACACACTGACACCCAGTAACAAAGACATACACTGACACCAAGTCACAAAGTCATACACTGACGCCAAGTAACACAGACATACACTGACACCAAGTAACAAAGACGTCCACTTACACCACGTAACAAAGACATACATTGATACACATTAACAAAGACATACATAGATACCCAGCAACACAGCCAAGCACTGACACCCAGTAACAATGACATACACAGACACCCAGTAACAAAGACACGCACTGACACCCAGTAACAAAGACATACACTGACACCAAGTCACAAAGAAATACACTGACACCAAGTAACAAAGACATACACTGATACCAAGTAACAAAGACATACACTGATACCCAGTAACACAGACACACACTGACACCAAGTAACAAAGACAAACACTGATACCCAGTAACACACACACACACTTACACAAGTAACAAAGACAGACACTGACACCAATTAACAAAGACATACACTGATACCCAGTAACACAGACACACACTTACACCAAGTATCAAAGACATACACTGACACCAAGTAACAAAGACATACACTTGCACCAAGTAAAAAAGACATACACTGACAACAAGAAACAAAGACATACACTGATACCCAGTAGCACAGACACACACTTACACCAAGTAACAAAGACATACACTGATACCCAGTTACACTGACACACACTTACACCAAGTAACACAGACACACACAGACACCAAGTAAAAAAGACATACACTGACACCAAGTAACAAAGGCATACACTGATACCCAGTAACACAGACACACACATACACCAAGTAACAAAGACATACAAAGATACCCAGTAACCAAGACATGCACTTACACCAAGTAACACAGACATACGCTGACACCTAGTAACAAAGACATCCACTTACACCAAGTAACAAAGACATACATTGATACCCAGTAACAAAGACATACATTGATACCCAGTAACACAGACACGCGCTGACACCCAGTAACAAAGACATACACTGATACCCAGTAACACAGACACGCACTGACACCCAGTAACAAAGACATACATTGACACCAAGTCACAAAGACATACACTTACACCAAGTAACAAGGACATACACTGATACCCAATAACACAGACACCCACTTACACCAACTAACACAGACATACACTGACACCAAGTAACAAAGACATACACTGACCCCCAGGAACACAGATACACACTGACACCCAGGAACACAGACACACACTTACACCAAGTAACAAAGACAGACACTGATACCCAGGAACACAGACACACACTTACACCAAGTCACAAAGACATACACTGACACTCAGTAACAAACACATGCATTGATACCAAGTAACACAGACACGCACTGACACCCAGGAACAAAGACATACACTGACTCCAAGTCACAAAGACATACGCTGAAACCAAGTAACAAAGGCATCCACTTACACCAAGTAACAAAGACATACATTGATACCCAGTAACAAAGACAAACACTGATACCCAGTAACACAGACATACACTTACACCAAGTAGCAAAGACATACGCTGACACCAAGTAACAAAGACATACACTGATACCCAGTAACACAGACATACACTTACACCAAGTAGCAAAGACATACACTGATACCCAGTAACACAGACACACACTGACACCCAGTAGCAAAGACATACACAGACACCAAGTCACAAAGACTTACACTGAAACCAAGTAACACAGACATACACTGATACCCAGGAACACAGACACACAATGACACCAAGTAACAAAGACAGACACTGATACCCAGTAACACAGACACACACTTACACCAAGTCACAAAGACATACACAGAGACCCAGTAACAAAGACATACACTGATACCCAATAACACAGACACACACTTACACTAACTAACACAGACATACACTGACACCAAGTAACAAAGACATACACTGACACCAAGGAACACAGATACACACTGACACCCAGGAACACAGACTCACACTTACACCAAGTAACAAAGACAGATACTGATACCCAGTAACACAGACACACACTTACACCAAGTCACAAAGACATACAATGACACCCAGTAACAAAGACATCCATAGATCCCCAGTAACACAGACACGCACTGACACCCAGTAACAAAGACATACACTGACACCAAGTCACAAAGACATACGCTGACACCAGGTAACAAAGACATCCACTTACACCAAGTAACAAAGACATACATTGATACCCAGTAACAAAGACATACACTGATACCCAGTAACACAGACACGCACTGACACCCAGTAACAAAGTCATAAACTGACACCAAGTCACAAAGACATCCGCTGACACCAAGTAACAAAGACATACATTGATAGCCAGTAACACAGACATACACTTACACCAAGTAACAAAGACATACCCTGATACCCAGTAACACAGACACACACTGACACACAGTAACAAAGACATACACTGACACCAAGTCACAAAGACATACACTGAAACCAAGTAACACAGACATGCACTGATACCCAGGAACACAGACACACACTTACACCAAGTAACAAAGACAGACACTGATACCCAGTAACACAGAGACACACTGACACCAAGTCACAAAGACATACACTGACACCCAGTAACAAAGACATACACTGATACCCAGTAACACAGACACGCATTGACACCCAGTAACAAAGACTTACACTGACACCAAGTCACAAAGACATACACTGACACAAAGTAACAAAGAAATACACTGAAACACAGTAACAAAGACATACACTAATACCCAGTAACAAAGACATACACTGAGACCCAGTAACACAGACACGCACTGACACCCAGTAACAAAGACATACACTGACACCAAGTCACAAAGACATCCGCTGACACCAAGTAACAAAGACATACACTGATAGCCAGTAACACAGACATACACTTACACCAAGTAACAAAGACATACACTGATACCCAGTAACAGAGACACGCACTGACACACAGTAACAAAAACACAAACTGACACCAAGTCACAAAGACATACACTGAAACCAAGTAACACAGACATGCAATGATACCCAGGAACACAAACACACACTTACACCAAGTAACAAAGACAGAGACTGATATCCAGTAACACAGACACACACTGACACACAGTAACAACGACATACACTGACACCAAGTCACAAAGACATACACTGACACCAAGGAACACAGATACACACTGACACCCAGGAACACAGACTCACACTTACACCAAGTAACAAAGACAGACACTGATAACCAGTAACACAGACACACACTTACACCAAGTCACAAAGACATACAATGACACCCAGTAACAAAGACATACATTGATACCCAGTAACACAGACACGCACTGACACCCAGTAACAAAGACATACACTGACACCAAGTCACAAAGACATACGCTGACACCAAGTAACAAAGACATCCACTTACACCAAGTAACAAAGACATACACTATTAGCCAGTAACACAGACATACACTTACACCAAGTAACAAAGACATACACTGATACCCAGTTACACTGACACACACTTACACCAAGTAACACAGACACACACAGACACCAGGTAACAAAGACATACACTGATACCCAGTAACACAGACACACAATTACACCAAGTAACAAAGACATACACTGACACCAAGTAACAAAGAAATACACTGACACCCAGTAACAAAGACATACACTAATACCCAGTAACACAGACACACACTTGCGCCAAGTAACAAAGACATACACTGATACCCAGTAACACAGACACACACTTACACTAAGTAATAAAGACATACACTGACACAAAGTAAAAAAGACATACACTTACACCAAGTAACAAAGACATACACTGACACCAAGTAACAAAGACATACAATGATACCCAGTAACACAGACACACAGTTACACCAAGTAACAAAGACATACACTGATACCCAGTTACACTGACACACACTTACACTAAGTAACACAGACACACACAGACACCAGGTAACAAAGACATACCCTGATACCCAGTAACACAGACACACACTGACACACAGTAACAAAGACATACACTGACACCAAGTCACAAAGACATACACTGAAACCAAGTAACACAGACATGCACTGATACCCAGGAACACAGACACACACTTACACCAAGTAACAAAGACAGACACTGATACCCAGTAACACAGAGACACACTGACACCAAGTCACAAAGACATACACTGACACCCAGTAACAAAGACATACACTGATACCCAGTAACACAGACACGCATTGACACCCAGTAACAAAGACTTACACTGACACCAAGTCACAAAGACATACACTGACACAAAGTAACAAAGAAATACACTGAAACACAGTAACAAAGACATACACTAATACCCAGTAACAAAGACATACACTGAGACCCAGTAACACAGACACGCACTGACACCCAGTAACAAAGACATACACTGACACCAAGTCACAAAGACATCCGCTGACACCAAGTAACAAAGACATACACTGATAGCCAGTAACACAGACATACACTTACACCAAGTAACAAAGACATACACTGATACCCAGTAACACAGACACGCACTGACACACAGTAACAAAAACACAAACTGACACCAAGTCACAAAGACATACACTGAAACCAAGTAACACAGACATGCACTGATACCCAGGAACACAAACACACACTTACACCAAGTAACAAAGACAGACACTGATATCCAGTAACACAGACACACACTGACACACAGTAACAACGACATACACTGACACCAAGTCACAAAGACATACACTGACACCAAGGAACACAGATACACACTGACACCCAGGAACACAGACTCACACTTACACCAAGTAACAAAGACAGACACTGATAACCAGTAACACAGACACACACTTACACCAAGTCACAAAGACATACAATGACACCCAGTAACAAAGACATACATTGATACCCAGTAACACAGACACGCACTGACACCCAGTAACAAAGACATACACTGACACCAAGTCACAAAGACATACGCTGACACCAAGTAACAAAGACATCCACTTACACCAAGTAACAAAGACATACACTGATAGCCAGTAACACAGACATACACTTACACCAAGTAACAAAGACATACACTGATACCCAGTTACACTGACACACACTTACACCAAGTAACACAGACACACACAGACACCAGGTAACAAAGACATACACTGATACCCAGTAACACAGACACACAATTACACCAAGTAACAAAGACATACACTGACACCAAGTAACAAAGAAATACACTGACACCCAGTAACAAAGACATACACTAATACCCAGTAACACAGACAAACACTTGCGCCAAGTAACAAAGACATACACTGATACCCAGTAACACAGACACACACTTACACTAAGTAATAAAGACATACACTGACACAAAGTAAAAAAGACATACACTTACACCAAGTAACAAAGACATACACTGACACCAAGTAACAAAGACATACAATGATACCCAGTAACACAGACACACAGTTACACCAAGTAACAAAGACATACACTGATACCCAGTTACACTGACACACACTTACACTAAGTAACACAGACACACACAGACACCAGGTAACAAAGACATACAATGATACCCAGTAACACAGACACACAGTTGCACCAAGTAACAAAGACATACACTAATACCCAGTAACAAAGACATACACTGAGACCCAGTAACACAGACACGCACTGACACCCAGTAACAAAGACATACACTGACACCAAGTCACAAAGACATCCGCTGACACCAAGTAACAAAGACATACACTGATAGCCAGTAACACAGACATACACTTACACCAAGTAACAAAGACATACACTGATACCCAGTAACACAGACACGCACTGACACACAGTAACAAAGACACAAACTGACACCAAGTCTCAAAGACATACACTGAAACCAAGTAACACAGACATGCACTGACACCCAGAAACACAAACACACACTTACACCAAGTATCAAAGACAGACACTGATATCCAGTAACACAGACACACACTGACACACAGTAACAAAGACATACACTGACACCAAGTCACAAAGACATACACTGACACCAAGGAACACAGATACACACTGACACCCAGGAACACAGACTCACACTTACACCAAGTAACAAAGACAGACACTGATAACCAGTAACACAGACACACACTTACACCAAGTCACAAAGACATACAATGACACCAAGTAACAAAGACATACATTGATACCCAGTAACAAAGACACGCACTGACACCCAGTAGCAAAGACATACACTGACACCAAGTCACAAAGACATACGCTGACACCAAGTAACAAAGACATACACTGATAGCCAGTAACACAGACATACACTTACACCAAGTAACAAAGACATACACTGACACCAAGTAACAAAGACATACAATGATACCCAGTAACACAGACACACACTTACACCAAGTAACAAAGACATACACTGATCCCCAGTTACACTGACACACACTTACACCAAGTAACACAGACACACACAGACACCAGGTAACAAAGACATACACTGATACCCAGTAACACAGACACACAATTACACCAAGTAACAAAGACAGACACTGACACCAAGCAACAAAGAAATACACTGACACCCAGTAACAAAGACATACACTAATACCCAGTAACACAGACACACACTTGCGCCAAGTAACAAAGACATACACTGATACCCAGTAACACAGACACACACTTACACTAAGTAATAAAGACATACACTGACACAAAGTAAAAAAGACATACACTTACACCAAGTAACAAAGACATACACTGACACCAAGTAACAAAGACATACAATGATACCCAGTAACACAGACACACAGTTACACCAAGTAACAAAGACATACACTGATACCCAGTTACACTGACACACACTTACACCAAGTAACACAGACACACACAGACACCAAGTAACAAAGACATACACTGATACCCAGTAACGCAGACACACAATTACACCAAGTAACAAAGACATACACAGAGACCCAGTAACAAAGACATACACTGATACCCAGTAACACAGACACGCACTGACACACAGTAACAAAGACATACACTGACACCAAGTAACAAAGACATACACTTACACCAAGTAACAAAGACATACACTGACACCAAGTAACAAAGGCATACACTGATACCCAGTAACACAGACATACAGGTACACCAAGTAACAAAGACATACAAAGATACCCAGTAACCAAGACATACACTTACACCAAGTAACACAGACAAACGCTGACATCAAGTAACAAAGACATCCACTTACACCAAGTAACAAAGACATACATTGATACCCAGTAACAAAGACATACATTGATACCCAGTAACACAGAGACGCACTGACACCCAGTAACGAAGACATGCTCTGATTCCCAGTAACACAGACACGCACTGACACCCAGTAACAAAGACATACACTGACACCAATTCACAAAGACATACACTGACACCAATAAACAAAGACCTACACTGATACCCAGTAACAAAGACATACATTGATACCCAGTAACACAGACACGCACTGACACCCAGTAACAAAGACAGACACTGATACACAGTAACACAGACACGCACTGACACCCAGGAACACAGACTCACACTTACACCAAGTAACAAAGACAGACACTGATACCCAGTAACACAGACACACACTTACACCAAGTCACAAAGACATACAATGACACCCAGTAACAAAGACATACATTGATCCCCAGTAACACAGACACGCACTGACACCAAGTCACAAAGACATACACTGACACCAAGTCACAAAGACATACACTGAAACCAAGTAACAAAGACATGCACTGATACCCAGGAACACAGACACACACTTACACCAAGTAACAAAGACAGACACTGATACCCAGTAACACAGAGACACACTGACACCAAGTCACAAAGACATACACTGACACAAAGTAACAAAGAAATACTCTGAAACACAGTAACAAAGACATACACTAATACCCAGTAACAAAGACATACACTGAGACCCAGTAACACAGACACGCACTGACACCCAGTAACAAAGACATACACTGACACCAAGTCACAAAGACATCCGCTGACACCAAGTAACAAAGACATACACTGATAGCCAGTAACACAGACATACACTTACACCAAGTAACAAAGACATACACTGATACCCAGTAACACAGACACGCACTGACACACAGTAACAAAGACACACACTGACACCAAGTCACAAAGACATGCACTGAAACCAAGTAACACAGACATGCACTGATACCCAGGAACACAGACACACACTTACACCAAGTAACAAAGACAGACACTGATACCCAGTAACACAGAGACACACTGACACCAAGTCACAAAGACATACACTGACACCCAGTAACAAAGTCATACACTGATACCCAGTAACACAGACACGCATTGACACACAGTAACAAAGACTTACACTGACACCAAGTCACAAAGACATACACTGACACAAAGTAACAAAGAAATACACTGAAACACAGTAACAAAGACATACACTAATACCCAGTAACAAAGACATACACTGAGACCCAGTAACACAGACACGCACTGACACCCAGTAACAAAGACATACACTGACACCAAGTCACAAAGACATCCGCTGACACCAAGTAACAAAGACATACACTGATAGCCAGTAACACAGACATACACTTACACCAAGTAACAAAGACATACACTGATACCCAGTAACACAGACACGCACTGACACACAGTAACAAAGACACACACTGACACCAAGTCACAAAGACATACACTGAAACCAAGTAACACAGACATGCACTGATACCCAGGAACACAGACACACACTTACACCAAGTAACAAAGACAGACACTGATATCCAGTAACACAGACACACACTGACACACAGTAACAAAGACATACACTGACACCAAGTCACAAAGACATACACTGACACCAAGGAACACAGATACACACTGACACCCAGGAACACAGACTCACACTTACACCAAGTAACAAAGACAGACACTGATACCCAGTAACACAGACACGCACTGACACCCAGTCACAAAGACATACGCTGACACCAAGTAACAAAGACATCCACTTACACCAAGAAACAAAGACATACACTGATAGCCAGTAACACAGACATACATTTACACCAAGTAACAAAGACATATACTGATACCCAGTAACACAGACACACACTTACACCAAGTCACAAAGACATACACTGACACCAAGTAACACAGACATGCACTGATACCCAGGAACACAGACACACACTTACACCAAGTAACAAAGACAGAGACTGATACCCGGTAACACAGACACACACTTACACCAAGTCACAAAGACATACATTGACACCCAGTAACAAAGACATACACTGATACCCAGTAACACGGACACGCATTGACACCCAGTAACAAAGACTTACACTGACACCAAGTCACAAAGACATACACTGACACACAGTAACAAAGACATACACTAAAACCCAGTAACACAGACACAGACTTGCACCAAGTAACAAAGACATGCACTGATACCCAGTAACACAGACACAGACTTGCACTAAGTAATAAAGACATACACTGACACAAAGTAACAAAGACATACACTTACACCAAGAAACAAAGACATACACTGACACCAAGTAACAAAGACATACACTGATTCCCAGTAACACAGACACACACTTACACCAAGTAACAAAGACATACACTGATACCCAGTTACAATGACACACACTTACACCAAGTAACACAGACACACACAGACACCAAGTAACAAAGACATACACTGATACCCAGTAACACAGACACACAATTACACCACGTAACAAAGACATACACTGACACCAAGTAACAAAGACATACACTTACACCAAGTAAAAAAGACATATACTGACACCAAGTAACAAAGGCATACACTGATACCCAGTAACACAGACATACACTTACACCAAGTAACAAAGACATACAAAGATACCCAGTAACCAAGACATGCACTTACACCAAGTAACACAGACATACGCTGACACCAAGTAACAAATACATCCACTTACACCAAGTAACAAAGACATACATTGATACCCAGTAACAAAGACATACATTGCTACCCAGTAACACAGACACGCACTGACACCCAGTAACGAAGACATACTCTGATACCCAGTAACACAGACACGCACTGACACCCAGTAACAAAGACATACATTGACACCAAGTCACAAAGACATGCACTGACACCAAGTAACAAAGACGTACACTGATACCCAGTAACACAGACACATACTTACACCAAGTCACAAAGACATACACTGACACCCAGTAACATAGACATACACTGATACCCAGTAACACAGACACGCACTGACACCCTTTAGCAAAGACATACACTGACACCAAGTAAAAAAGACATACACTGACACCAAGTAACAAAGAAATACACTGATACCCAGTTACACTGACACACACTTACACCAAGTAACACAGACACATACAGACACCAAGGAACAAAGAAATACACTTACACCAAGTAACAAAGACATACACTGACACCAAGTAACAATGGCATACACTGATACCCAGTAACACAGACACACACTTACACCAAATAACAAAGACATACAAAGATACCCAGTAACCAAGACATACACTTACACCAAGTAACACAGACATACGCTGACACCAAGTAACAAAGACATCCACTTACACCAAGTAACAAATACATCCATTGATACCCAGTAACAAAGACATACATTGAAAACCAGTAACACAGACACGCACTGACACCCATTAACAAAGACATACTCTGACACCAAGTCACAAAGACATACACTTACACCAAGTAACAAAGACATACACTGATACCCAATAACACAGACACACACTTACACCAACTTACACAGACATACACTGACACCAAGTAACAAAGACATACACTGACACCCAGGAACACAGATACACACTGACACCCAGGAACACAGACACACACTTACACCAAGTCACAAAGACATACACTGACACCCAGTAACAAACACATACATTGATAACCAGTAACACAGACACGGACTGACACCCAGTAACAAAGACATGCACTGACACCAAGTAACAAAGACATCCACTTACACCAAGTAACAAAGACATACATTGATACCCAGTAACAAAGACATACACTGATACCCAGTAACACAGACACGAACTGACACCCAGTAACAAAGACATACAAAGATACCCAGTAACCAAGACATACACTTACACCAAGTAACACAGACATCCGCTGACACCAAGAAACAAAGACATCCACTTACACCAAGTAACAAAGACATACATTGATACCCAGTAACAAAGACATACATTAAGAGCCAGTAACACAGACACGCACTGACACCCTGTAAAAAAGACATACTCTGATACCCAGTAACACAGACATGCACTGACACCCAGTAACAAAGACATACACTGACACCAAGTCACAAAGACATGCACTGACACCAAGTAACAAAGACATACACTGATACCCATTAACACAGACATACACTTACACCAAGTAACAAAGACAGAAACTGATACCCAGTAACACAGACACACACTTACACCAAGTCACAAAGACATACACTGACACCCAGTAACAAAGACATGCACTGATACCCAGTAACACAGACACGCACTGAAACCCTTTAGCAAAGACATACACTTACACCAAGTAATAAAGACATACACTGACACAAAGTAACAAAGACATAGACCTACACCAAGTAACAAAGACAAACACTGACACCAATTTACAAAGACATACACTGATACCCAATAACACAGACACACACTTACACCAAGTAACAAAGACATACACTGATACCCAAATTCACAGACACACACTGACACCCAGTAACAAAGACATACACTGAAACCAAGTCACAAAGACATACACTGAAATCAAGTAACACAGACATACACTGATCCCCAGGAACACAGACACACACTTACACCAAGTAACAAAGACAGACACTGATACCCAGTAACACAGACACACACTTACACCAAGTCAAAAAGACATACACTGACAGCAAGTCACAAAGACATAAACTGACACCAAGTAACACAGACACACACTTACACCAAGTAACAAAGACATACACTGATACCCAGGAACACAGACACACACTTACACTAAGTAATAAAACATACACTGACACAAGGTAACAAAGACAAGCACTTAAACCAAGTAACAAAGACATACACTGACACCAAGTAACAAA
The DNA here is from genome assembly GCF_036365525.1 of Heterodontus francisci. Classification (NCBI taxonomy): domain Eukaryota; kingdom Metazoa; phylum Chordata; class Chondrichthyes; order Heterodontiformes; family Heterodontidae; genus Heterodontus; species Heterodontus francisci. Next base: position 2,380,047 of record NW_027140794.1, read on the forward strand.
GACATACACTGATACCCAGTAACACGGACACACAGTTACACCAAGTAACAAAGACATACACTGATACCCAGTTACACTGACACACACTTACACCAAGTAACACAGACACACACAGACACCAAGTAACAAAGACATACACTGATACCCAGTAACACAGACATACGCTTCCACCAAGTAACAAAGACATACAAAGATCCCCAGTAACCAAGACATACACTTACACCAAGCAACACAGACATACGCTGACACCAAGAAACAAAGACATTCACTTACACCAAGTAACAAAGACATACATTGATACCCAGTAACAAAGACAGACATTGATAGCCAGTAACACAGACACGCACTGACACCCTGTAACAAAGACATACTCTGATACCCAGTAACACAGACACGCACTGACACCCAGTAACAAAGACATACAATGACACCAAGTCACAAAGACATGCACTGTCACCAAGTAACAAAGACATACACTGATACCCAGTAACACAGACATACACTGACACCTAGTAACAAAGACCGACACTGATAACCAGTAACACAGACACACACTTACACCAAGTCACAAAGACATACACTGACACCCAGTAACAAAGACATACAATGATACCCAGTAACACAGACACGCACTGAAACCCTTTCGCAAAGACATACACTGACACCAAGTCACAAAGACATACACTGACACCAAGTAACAAAGAAATACACTGACACAAAGTAACAAAGACATACACTGATACCCAGTAACACAGACACACACTTACACCAAGTAACAAAGACATACACTGATACCCAGTAACACAGACACACACTTACACTAAGTAATAAAGACATACACTGACACAAAGTAACAAAGACATAGACTTACACCAAGTAACAAAGACATGCACTGACACCAATTTACAAAGACATACACTGAAACCCAGTAACACAGACACACACTTACACCAAGTAACAAAGACATACACTGATACTCAGTATCACAGACACACACTGACACCCAGTAACAAAGACATACACTGACACCAAGTCACAAAGACATACACTGACACCAAGTAACACAAACATACACTGACACCAAGTAACAAAGACGTCCACTTACACCAAGTCACCAAGAAATACACTGACACCAAGTATCAAAGACATACACTGATACCAAGTAACAAAGACATACACTGATACCCAGTAACAGAGACACACACTGACACCAAGTAACAAAGACATACAATGATACCCAGTAACACAGACACTCACTTGCACCAAGTATCAAAGACATACACGAACACCAAGTAACAAAGACATACACTTAAACCAAGTAAAAAAGACATACACTGACACGAAGTAACAAAGACATACACTGATACCCAGTAGCACAGACACACACTTATACCAAGTAACAAAGACATACACTGATACCCAGCTACACTGACACACACTTACACCAAGTAACACAGACACACACAGACACCAAGTAACAAAGACATACACTTACACCAAGTAACAAAGACATACACTGACACCAAGTAACAAAGGCATACACTGATACCCAGTAACACAGACACACACTTACACCAAGTAACAAAGACATACAAAGATACCCAGTAACCAAGACATACACCTACACCAAGTAACACAGACATACACTGACACCAAGTAACAAAGACATCCACATACACCAAGTAACAAAGACATACATTGATACCTAGTAACAAAGACATACATTGATACCCAGTAACACAGACACGCACTGACACCCAGTAACAAAGACATACACTGACACCAAGTCACAAAGACATACAATTACAACAAGTAACAAAAACATACACTGATACCCAATATCACAGACACACACTTACACCAACTAACACAGACATACTCTGACACCTAGTAACAAAGACAAACACTGACACCCAGGAACACAGATACACACTGACACCCAGTAACACAGAGAAAAACTTACACCAAGTAACAAAGACAGGCACTGATACCCACTAACACAGACACAAACTTACACAAAGTCACAAAGACATGCACTGACACCCAGTAACAAATTCACACACTGACACCAAGTAACAAAGACATGCACTGATACCCAGTAACACAGACACACACTTACACCAAGTAACAAAGACATACACTGACACCAAGTAACAAAGACATACAATTGCACCAAGTAAAAAAGACATACACTGACACCAAGTAACAAAGACATACACTGATACCCAGTAACACAGACACACACTTACACCAAGTAACAAAGACATACACTGATACCCAGTTACACTGACACACACTGACACCAAGTAACAAAGACTAACTCATACACACACTGTCACCAAGTAACAAAGACGTACACTGATACCCAGTAACACAGACACACACTTACACTAAGTAATAAAGACATACACTGACACAAAGTAACAAAGACATAGACTTACACCAAGTAACAAAGACAAACACTGACACCAAGTAACAAAGACATACACTGATACCCAGTAACACAGACACACACTTACACCAAGTAACAAAGACATACACTGATACCCAGTAACACAGACACACACTGACACCCAGTAACAAAGACACGCACTGACACCAAGTCACAAAGACATACACTGACACCAAGTAACACAGACATACACTGACACCAAGTAACAAAGACGTCCAGTTACACCAAGTAACAAAGACATACATTGATACCCATTAACAAAGACATACATTGATACCCAGTAACACAGACACACGCTTACACCAAGTATCAAAGACATACACTGACACCAAGTAACAAAGACATACACTGATACCAAGTAACAAAGACATACACTGATACCCAGTAACACAGACACAAACTGATACCAAGTAACAAAGACATACAATGATACCCAGTAACACAGACATACTCTTACACCAAGTAACAAAGACATACACTTACACCATGTAACACAGACACACACAGATACCAAGTAACAAAGACATACACTTACACCAAGTAACAAAGACATACACTGACACCAAGTAACAAAGGCAGACACTGATACCCAGTAACACAGACACACACTTACACCAAGTAACAAAGACATACAAAGATACCCACTAACCAAGACATACACTTACACCAAGTAACACAGACATACGCTGACACCAAGTAACAAAGGCATCCACTTACAACAAGTAACAAAGACATACATTGATACCCAGTAACAAAGACATACATTGATACCAAGTAACACAGACATGCACTGACACCCATTAACAAAGACATACACTGACAACAAGTCACAAAGACATACACTTGCAACAAGTAAAAAAAGACATATACTAACACCAAGTAACAAAGACATACACTGATACCCAGTAACACAGACACAAACTTACACCAAGTCACAAAGACATACACTGACACCCAGTAACAAAGACATACACTGATACCCAGTAACACAGACACGCACTGAAACCCTTTAGCAAAGACATACACTGACACCAAGTCACAAAGACATACACTGACACCAAGTAACAAAGAAATACACTGACACAAAGTAACAAAGACATACACTCATACCCAGTAACACAGACACATACTTACACCAAGTAACAAAGACATACACTGATACCCAGTAACACAGACAGACACTTACACTAAGTAATGAAGACATACACTGACACAAAGTAACAAAGACATAGACTTACACCAAGTAACAAAGACATACACTGACACCCATTAACAAAGACATACACTGACACCAAGTCACAAAGACATACACTTACACCAAGTAACAAAGACACACACTGATACCCAATATCACAGACACACACTTACACCAACTAACACAGACATACACTGACACCTAGTAACAAAGACATACACTGACACCCAGGAAAACAGATACACACTGACACCCAGTAACACAGACACAAACTTACACCAAGTCACAAAGACAGGCACTGACACCAAGTAAAAAAGACATACACTTGCACCAAGTAAAAAAAGACATACACTGACACCAAGTAACAAAGACATACACTGATACCCAGTAACACAGACACACACTTACACCAAGTCACAAAGACATACACTGATACCCAGTAACACACATACACGCACTGAAACCCTTTAGCAACGACATACACTGACACCAAGTCACAATGACATACACTGACACCAAGTAACAAAGAAATACACTGACACAAAGTAACAAAGACATACACTGATACCCAGTAACACAGACACACACTTACACCAAGTAACAAATACATCCACTTACACCAAGTAACAAAGACATACATTGATACCCAGTAACAAAGACATACATTGATACCCAGTAACACAGACACGCACTGACACCCTGTAACAAAGACATACACTGACACCAAGTCACAAAGACATACACTTACACCAAGTAACAAAGACATACACTGATACCCAATATCACAGACACACACTTACACCAACTAACACAGACATGCACTGACACCAAGTAACAAAGACATACACTGACACCCAGGAACACAGATGCACACTGACTCCCAGTAACACAGAGGAACACTTACACCAAGTAACAAAGTCAGGCACTGATACCCAGTAACAAAGGCACAAACTTACACCAAGTCACAAAGACATGCACTGAAACCCAGTAACAAATACACACACTGACACCAAGTAACAAAGACATACACTGATACCCAGTAACACAGACACACACTTACACCAAGTAACAAAGACATACACTGACACCAAGTAACAAAGACATACACTTGCACCAAGTAAAAAAGACATACACTGACACCAAGTAACAAAGACATACACTGATACCCAGTAACACAGACACACACTTACACCAAGTAACAAAGACATACACTGATACCCAGTTACACTGACACACACTGACAACAAGTAACAAAGACTAACTCATACACACACTGTCACCAAGTAACAAAGACATACACTGATACCCAGTAACACAGACACACACTTACACCAAGTAACAAAGACATACACTGATACCCAGTAACACAGACACACACTGACACCCAGTAACAAAGACACGCACTGACACCAAGTCACAAAGACTACCACTTACACCAAGTAACAAAGACATACATTGATACCCATTAACAAAGACATACATTGATACCCAGTAACACAGACACGCACTGACACCCAGTAACAATGACATGCACAGACACCCAGTAACACAGACACACACTTACTCCAAGTATCAAAGACATACACTGACACCAAGTAACAAAGACATACACTTACACTAAGTAAAAAAGACATACACTGATACCCTGTATCACACACACAAACTGACACCCAGTAACAAAGACATACATTGACACCAAGTCACAAAGACATACACTGACACCAAGTAACACAGACATACACTGACACCAAGTAACAAAGACGTCTACTTCCACCAAGTCACAAAGAAATACGCTGACACCAAGTCACAAAGACATACACTGATACCAAGTAACAAAGACATACACTGATACCCAGTAACACAGACACACACTGATACCAAGTAACAAAGGCATACAATGATACCCAGTAACACAGACACACACTTACACCAAGTAACAAAGACATACACTGACACCAATTAACAAAGAAATACACTGATACCCAGTAACAAAGACATACACTTACACCAAGTAAAAAAGACATACACTGACACCAAGTAACAAAGCCATACAATGATACCCAGTAACACAGAAACACACTTACACCAAGTAACAAAGACATACACTGACACCAATTAACAAAGAAATACACTGATACCCAGTAACAAAGACATACACTTACACCAAGTAAAAAAGACACACACTTACACCAAGTAACAAAGACATACACTGATACCCTGTGACACTGACACACACTTACACCATGTAACACAGACACACACAGACACCAAGTAACAAAGACATACACTGATACCCAGTAACACAGACACACACTTACACCAAGTAACAAAGACATAAAAAGATACCCAGTAACCAAACATACACTTACACCAAGTAACACAGACATACGCTGACACCAAGTAACAAAGACATCCACTTACACCAAGTCACAAAGACATACATTGATACCCAGTAACAAAGACATACATTGATACCCAGTAACACAGACACGCACTGACACCCAGCAACAAAGACATACACTGATACACAGTAACACAGACACGCACTGACACCCATTAACAAAGACATACACTGACACCAAGTCACAAAGACATACACTTACACCAAGTAACAATGACATACACTGATACCCAATATCACAGACACACACTTACACCAAATAACACAGACATACACTGACACCTAGTAACAAAGACATACACTGACACCCAGCAAAGCCGATAAACACTGACACCCAGTAACGCAGAGAAACACTTACACCAAGTAACAAAGACAGGCACTGATACCCAGTAACACAGACACGAACTTACACCAAGTCACATAGACATGCACTGACACCAAGTAACAAAGGCATACAATGATACCCAGTAACACAGACACACACTTACACCAAGTAACAAAGACATACAAAGATACCCAGTAACCAAGACATACACTTACACCAAGTAACACAGACACACACTTACATCAAGTAACAAAGACAGACACTGATACCCAGTAACACAGACACACCCTGACACCAAGTCACAAAGTCATACACTGACACCCAGTAACAAAGACATCACTGATACCCAGTAACACAGACACGCACTGACACTCAGTAAGAAAGACATAAACTTACACAAAGTAACAAAGACATACACTGATACCCAGTAACACAGACACACACTTACACCAAGTAACAAAGACATACACTGACACCAAGTAACAAAGACATACACTTACACCAAGTAACAAAGACAGACACTGATATCCAGTAACACAGACACACACTTGCAACAAGTAACAAAGACATACACTGATACCCAGTAACACAGACACGCACTGACACCCAGTAACAAAGACATACACTGTCACTAAGTAACAAAGACATACAATGACACAAAGTAACAAAGACATACACTGATACCCAGTAACACAGACACACACTTACACCAAGTAACAAAGACAGACACTGATACCCAGTAACACAGACACACCCTGACACCAAGTCACAAAGTCATTCACCGACACCCAGTAATAAAGACATCACTGATACCCAGTAACAAAGACATACACTGACACCAAGTCACAAAGACATAGACTGACACCAAGTAACAAAGACATACACTTACACCAAGTAACAAAGACATACACTGACACCAAGTAACAAAGACATACACTGATACCCAGTAACACAGACACACACTTACACCAAGTAACAAAGACATACACTGACACCAAGTAACAAAGACATACACTTACACCAAGCAAAAAAGACATACACTGACACCAAGTAACAAAGACAGACAATGATGCCCATTAACACAGACACACACTTAGACCAAGTAACAAAGACATACACTGATACCCAGTTACACTGACACACACTGACACCAAGTCACAAAGACATGCACTGACAGCCAGTAACAAAGACACACAGTGACACCAAGTAACAAAGACATACACTGATACCCAGTAACACAGACACACACTTACACCAAGTAACAAAGACATACACTGATACCCAGGAACACAGACACACACTTACACCAAGTAACAAAGACAGACACTGATATCCAGTAACACAGACACACACTTGCACCAAGTAACAAAGACATACACTGACACCCAGTAACAAAGACATTCACTGACACCAAGTCACAAAGACATGCACTGACACCCAGAAGCAAAGACACACACAGACACCAAGTAACAAAGGCTAACACATACCCACACTGTCACCAAGTAACAAAGACATACACTGACACCCAGTAACAAAGACATACACTGACACCAAGTCAAAAAGACATGCACTGACACCAAGTAACAAAGACACTTACTGACACCAAGTAACAAAGACATACACCGATACCCAGTAACACAGACACACACTTACACAAAGTAACAAAAACAGACACTGATACCCAGTAACACAGACACACACTTGCACTAAGTAATAAGGACATACACTGATACCAATTAATAAAGACATACACTGACACCAAGTAACAAAGACATACACTGATACCCAGTAACACAGACACAAACTTACACGAAGTAACAATGACATACACTGATACCCAGTTACACTGACACACACTTACACCAAGTAACACAGACACACACAGACGCCAAGTAACAAAGACATACACTGATACCCAGTAACACAGACACACACTTACACCAAGTAACAAAGACATACACTGACAACAAGTAACAAAGACATACACTTACACCAAGCAACAAAGACATACACTGACACCAAGTAACAAAGGCATACACTGATACCCAGTAACACAGACACACACTTACACCAAGTAACAAAGACATACAAAGATACCCAGTAACCAAGACATACACTTACACCAAGTAACACAGACATACGCTGACACCAAGTAACAAAGACATCCACTTACACCAAGTAACAAAGACATACATTGATACCCAGTAACAAAGACATACATTGATACCCAGTAACACAGACACGCACTGACACCCAGTAACAAAGACATTCACTGACACCAAGTCACAAAGACATGCACTGACACCCAGAAGCAAAGACACACACAGACACCAAGTAACAAAGGCTAACACATACACACACTGTCACCAAGTAACAAAGACATACACTGACACCCAGTAACAAAGACATACACTGACACCAAGTCAAAAAGACATGCACTGACACCAAGTAACAAAGACACTTACTGACACCAAGTAACAAAGACATACACCGATACCCAGTAACACAGACACACACTTACACAAAGTAACAAAAACAGACACTGATACCCAGTTACACAGACACACACTTGCACTAAGTAATAAGGACATACACTGATACCAATTAATAAAGACATACACTGACACCAAGTAACAAAGACATACACTGATACCCAGTAACACAGACACAAACTTACACGAAGTAACAATGACATACACTGATACCCAGTTACACTGACACATAACTTACACCAAGTAACACAGACACACACAGACGCCAAGTAACAAAGACATACACTGATACCCAGTAACACAGACACACACTTACACCAAGTAACAAAGACATACACTGACAACAAGTAACAAAGACATACGCTTACACCAAGCAACAAAGACATACACTGACACCAAGTACCAAAGGCATACACTGATACCCAGTAACACAGACACACACTTACACCAAGTAACAAAGACATACAAAGATACCCAGTAACCAAGACATACACTTACACCAAGTAACACCGACATCCACTTACACCAAGTAACAAAGACATACACTGACACCAAGTCACAAAGACATACACTGACACCAAGTAACAAAGACATACACTGATACCCAGTAACACAGACACACACTTACACCAAGTAACAAAGACATACACTGATACCCAGTAACACAGACAGACACTGACACCCAGTAACAAAGACATACACTGACACCAAGTCACAATTACATACACTGACACCAAGTAACAGAGACATACACTGATACCCAGTAACACAGACACACCCTTACACCAAGTCACAAATATATACAATGACACCCAGTAAGAAAGACATACCATGATACCCAGTAACACAGACACACACTTACACCAAGTAACAAAGACATACACTGATAACCAGTAACACAGACAAACACTTACTCTGAGTAATAAAGACCTACACTGACACAAAGTAACAAAGACATAAACTTACATCAAGTAACAAAGACATACACTGACACCAAGTAACAAAGACATACACTGATACCCATTAACACAGACACACACTTGCACCAAGTAACAAAGACACACACTGATACCCAGTAACACAGACACACACTTACACTAAGTAATAAAGACATACACTGTCACAAAGTAACAAAGACATACACTTACACCAAGTAACAAAGACATACACTGACACCAAGTCACAAAGACATACACTGACACAAAGTAACAAAGACATACACTGATACTCAATAACACAGACACACACTTGCACCAAGTAACAAAGACACACACTGATACCCAGTAACACAGACACACACTTACACTAAGTAATAAAGACATACACTGTCACAAAGTAACAAAGACATACACTGACACAAAGTAATAAAGACATACACTTACACCAAGTAATAAAGATATACTCTGACATCAAGTAACAAAGACATACACTGATACCCAGTAACACAGACACACACTGACACCAAGTCACAAAGACATACACTGACACCAAGTAACACAGTCATACACTGTCACCAAGTAACAAAGACGTCCACTTACACCAAGTAACAAAGACATACTTTGATACCCTTTAACAAAGAAATACATTGATACCAAGTAACACAGACAAGCACTGAAACCCAAATACAATGACATACACTGACACCCAGTAACACAGACACGCACTGACACCAAGTCACAAAGACTACCACTTACACCAAGTAACAAAGACATACATTGATACCCAATAACAAAGACATACATTGATACCCAGTAACACAGACACGCACTGACACCCAGTAACAATGACATGCACAGACACCCAGTAACACAGACACACACTTACTCCAAGTATCAAAGACATACACTGACACCAAGTAACAAAGACATACACTTACACCAAGTAAAAAAGACATACACTGATACCCAGTATCACACACACACACTGACACCCAGTAACAAAGACATACACTGACACCAAGTCACAAAGACATACACTGACACCAAGTAACACAGACATACACTGACACCAAGTAACAAAGACGTCCACTTCCACCAAGTCACAAAGAAATACACTGACGCCAAGTCACAAAGACATACACTGATACCAAGTAACAAAGACATACACTGATACCCAGTAACACAGACACACACTGATACCAAGTAACAAAGACATACAATGATACCCAGTAACACAGACACACACTTACACCAAGTAACAAAGACATACACTGACACCAATTAACAAAGAAATACACTGATACCCAGTAACGAAGACTTACACTTACACCAAATAAAAAAGACATACACTGACACCAAGTAACAAAGACATACAATGATACCCAGTAACACAGACACACACTTACACCAAGTAACAAAGACATACACTGACACCAATTAACAAAGAAATACACTGATACCCAGTAACAAAGACATACACTTACACCAAGTAAAAAAGACACACACTTACACCAAGTAACAAAGACATACACTGATACCCTGTGACACTGACACACACTTACACCATGTAACACAGACACACACAGACACCAAGTAACAAAGACATACACTGATACCCAGTAAAACAGACACACACTTACACCAAGTAACAAAGACATACAAAGATACCCAGTAACCAAACATACACTTACACCAAGTAACACAGACATACGCTGACACCAAGTAACAAAGACATCCACTTACACCAAGTAACAAAGACATACATTGATACCCAGTAACAAAGACATACATTGATACCCAGTAACACAGACACGCACTGACATCCAGCAACAAAGACATACACTGATACACAGTAACACAGACACGCACTGACACCCATTAACAAAGACATACACTGACACCAAGTCACAAAGACATACACTTACACCAAGTAACAAAGACATACACTGATACCCAATATCACAGACACACACTTACACCAAATAACACAGACATACACTGACACCTAGTCACAAAGACATACACTGACACCCAGCAAAACAGATACACACTGACACCCAGTAACGCAGAGAAACACTTACACCAAGTAACAAAGACAGGCACTGATACCCAGTAACACAGACACGAACTTACACCAAGTCACAAAGACATGCACTGACACCAAGTAACAAAGGCATACACTGATACCCAGTAACACAGACACACACTTACACCAAGTAACAAAGACATACAAAGATACCCAGTAACCAAGACATACACTTACACCAAGTAACACAGAAACACACTTACATCAAGTAACAAAGACAGACACTGATACCCAGTAACACAGACACACCCTGACACCAAGTCAGAAAGTCATACACTGACACCCAGTAACAAAGACATCACTGATACCCAGTAACACAGACACGCACTGACACTCAGTAACAAAGACATAAACTGACACCAAGTCACAAAGACATACACTGTCACCAAGTAACAAAGACATACACTGACACAAAGTAACAAAGACATACACTGATACCCAGTAACACAGACACACACTTACACCAAGTAACAAAGACAGACACTGATACCCAGTAACACAGACACACCCTGACACCAAGTCACAAAGTCATTCACCGACACACAGTAACAAAGACATCACTGATACGCAGTAACACAGACACGCACTGACACCCAGTAACAAAGACATACACTGACACCAAGTCACAAAGACATACACTGACACCAAGTAACAAAGACATACACTTACACCAAGTAACAAAGACATTCACTGACACCAAGTAACAAAGACATACACTGATACCCAGTAACACAGACACACACTTACACCAAGTAACAAAGACATACACTGACACCAAGTAACAAAGACATACACTGACACCAAGCAAAAAAGACATACACTGACACCAAGTAACAAAGACAGACAATGATACCCATTAACACAGACACACACTTAGACCAAGTAACAAAGACATACACTGATACCCAGTTCCACTGACACACACTGACACCAAGTCACAAAGACATGCACTGACAGCCAGTAACAAAGACACACAGTGACACCAAGTAACAAAGACATACACTGATACCCAGTAACACAGACACACACTTACACCAAGTAACAAAGACATACACTGATCCCCAGGAACACAGACACACACTTACACCAAGTAACAAAGACAGACACTGATATCCAGTAACACAGACACACACTTGCACCAAGTAAGAAAGACATACACTGACACCAAGTCACAAAGACATGCGCTGACACCCAGAAGCAAAGACACACACAGACACCAAGTAACAAAGGCTAACACATACACACACTGTCACCAAGTAACAAAGACATACACTGACACCCAGTAACAAAGACATACACTGACACCAAGTCAAAAAGACATGCGCTGACACCCAGTAACAAAGACACTTACTGACACCAAGTAACAAAGACATACACTGATACCCAGTAACAAAGACATACACTTACACCAAGTAAAAAAGACACACACTTACACCAAGTAACAAAGACATACACTGATACCCTGTGACACTGACACACACTTACACCAAGTAACACAGACATACGCTGACACCAAGTAACAAAGACATCCACTTACACCAAGTAACAAAGACATACATTGATACCCAGTAACAAAGACATACATTGATACCCAGTAACACAGACACGCACTGACACCCAGCAACAAAGACATACACTGATACACAGTAACACAGGCACGCACTGACACCCATTAACAAAGACATACACTGACACCAAGTCACAAAGACATACACTTACACCAAGTAACAAAGACATACACTGATACCCAATATCACAGACACACACTTACACCAAATAACACAGACATACACTTACACCTAATCACAAAGACATACACTGACACCCAGCAAAACAGATACACACTGACACCCAGTAACGCAGAGAAACACTTACACCAAGTAACAAAGACAGGCACTGATACCCAGTAACACAGACACGAACTTACACCAAGTCACAAAGACATGCACTGACACCAAGTAACAAAGGCATACACTGATACCCAGTAACACAGACACACACTTACACCAAGTAACAAAGACATACAAAGATACCCAGTAACCAAGACATACACTTACACCAAGTAACACAGAAACACACTTACATCAAGTAACAAAGACAGACACTGATACCCAGTAACACAGACACACCCTGACACCAAGTCAGAAAGTCATACACTGACACCCAGTAACAAAGACATCACTGATACCCAGTAACACAGACACGCACTGACACTCAGTAACAAAGACATAAACTGACACCAAGTCACAAAGACATACACTGTCACCAAGTAACAAAGACATACACTGACACAAAGTAACAAAGACATACACTGATACCCAGTAACACAGACACACACTTACACCAAGTAACAAAGACAGACACTGATACCCAGTAACACAGACACACCCTGACACCAAGTCACAAAGTCATTCACCGACACCCAGTAACAAAGACATCACTGATACGCAGTAACACAGACACGCACTGACACCCAGTAACAAAGACATACACTGACACCAAGTCACAAAGACATACACTGACACCAAGTAACAAAGACATACACTTACGCCAAGTAACAAAGACATTCACTGACACCAAGTAACAAAGACATACACTGATACCCAGTAACACAGACACACACTTACACCAAGTAACAAAGACATACACTGACACCAAGTAACAAAGACATACACTTACACCAAGCAAAAAAGACATACACTGACACCAAGTAACAAAGACAGACAATGATAGCCATTAACACAGACACACACTTAGACCAAGTAACAAAGACATACACTGATACCCAGTTACACTGACACACACTGACACCAAGTCACAAAGACATGCACTGACAGCCAGTAACAAAGACACACAGTGACACCAAGTAACAAAGACATACACTGATACCCAGTAACACAGACACACACTTACACCAAGTAACAAAGACATACACTGATACCCAGGAACACAGACACACACTTACACCAAGTAACAAAGACAGACACTGATATCCAGTAACACAGACACACACTTGCACCAAGTAAGAAAGACATACACTGACACCCAGTAACAAAGACATTCACTGACACCAAGTCACAAAGACATGCACTGACACCCAGAAGCAAAGACACACACAGACACCAAGTAACAAAGGCTAACACATACACACATTGTCACCAAGTAGCAAAGACATACACTGACACCCAGTAACAAAGACATACACTGACACCAAGTCAAAAAGACATGCACTGACACCCAGTAACAAAGACACTTACTGACACCAAGTAACAAAGACATACACCGATACCCAGGAACACAGACACACACTTAAACCAAGTAACAAAGACAGACACTGATACCCAGTAACACAGACACACACTTGCACTAAGTAATAAGGACATACACTGATACCAAGTAATAAAGACATACACTGACACCAAGTAACAAAGACATACACTGATACCCAGTAACACAGACACAAACTTACACGAAGTAACAAAGACATACACTGATACCCAGTTACACTGACACACACTTACACCAAGTAACACAGACACACACAGACGCCAAGTAACAAAGACATACACTGATACCCAGTAACACAGACACACACTTACACCAAGTAACAAAGACATACACTGACAACAAGTAACAAAGACATACACTTACACCAAGCAACAAAGACAGACACTGACACCAAGAAACAAAGGCATACACTGATACCCAGTAACACAGACACACACTTACACCAAGTAACAAAGACAGACAAAGATACCCAGTAACCAAGACATACACTTACACCAAGTAACACAGACATCCACTTACACCAAGGTACAAAGACATACATTGATACCCAGTAACAAAGACAAACATTGATACCCAGTAACACAGACACGCACTGACACCCAGTAACAAAGACATACACTGATACCCAGTAACACAGACACGCACTGACACCCAGTAACAAAGACATACACTGATACCCAGTAACACAGACACGCACTGACACCCATTAACAAAGACATACACTGACACCAAGTCACAAAGACAGACACTGACACCAAGTAACAAAGACATATACTGATACCCAGTAACACAGACAGACACTGACACCCAGTAACAAAGACATACACTGACACCAAGTCACAATTACATACACTGACACCAAGTAACAGAGACATACACTGATACCCAGTAACACAGACACACCCTTACACCAAGTCACAAAGATATACAATGACACCCAGTGAGAAAGACATACACTGATACCCAGTAACACAGACACACACTTACACCAAGTAACAAAGACATACACTGATACCCAGTAACACAGACAAACACTTACTCTGAGTAATAAAGACATACACTGACACAAAGTAACAAAGACATACACTTACATCAAGTAACAAAGACATACACTGACACCATGTAACAAAGACATACACTGATACCCATTAACACAGACACACGCTTGCACCAAGTAACAAAGACACACACTGATACCCAGTGACACAGACACACACTTACACTAAGTAATAAAGACATACACTGTCACAAAGTAACAAAGACATACACTTACACGAAGTCACAAAGACATACACTGACACCAAGTCACAAAGACATACACTGACACATAGTAACAAAGACATACACTGATACCCAATAACACAGACACACACTTACACCAAGTAACAAAGACATACATTGATACCCAGTAACACAGACACACACTTACACTAAGTCATAAAGACATACACTGACACAAAGTAATAAAGACATACACTTACACCAAGTAACAAAGATATACACTGACATCAAGTAACAAAGACATACACTGATACCCAGTAACACAGACACACACTGACACCAAGACACAAAGACATACACTGACACCAAGTAACACAGTCATACACTGACACCAAGTAACAAAGACGTCCACTTACACCAAGTAACAAAGACATACTTTGATACCCTTTAACAAAGAAATACATTGATACCAAGTAACACAGACAAGCACTGAAACCAAAATACAATGACATACACTGACACGCAGTAACACAGACACGCACTGACACCCAGTAACAAAGTCATACACTGACACCAAGTCACAAAGACATACACTGACACCAAGTAACAAAGACAGACACTGGTACCCAGTAACACAGACACACACTGGGCTGCATATTGGCGCAGTGGTTAGCACCGCAGCCTCACAGCTCCAGGGTCCCGGGTTCGATTCTGGGTACAGCCTGTGCGGAGTTTGCAAGTTCTGCCTGTGTCTGCGTGGGTTTCCTGCCGGGTGCTCCGGTTTCCTCTCACATGCCAAAGACTTGCAGGTTGATAGGTTAATTAGACATGATAAATTGCCCCTAGTATAGGTAGGTGGTAGGGAAAAAATATAGGGAAAGGTGGGGATCTGATAGGATTATGGGATTGGTGTCGGATTAATGTAAATGTGTGGTTGATGGTCGGCACACAATCGGTGGGCCGAAGGGCCTGTTTCAGTGCTGTATCTCGAAACTAAACTAAATACTGACACCCAGTGTCACAGACACACACTGACACCGAGGAATACAGATACACACTGACAGCCAGTCACACAGAGAAACACTGACGCCAAGTAGCAAAGACATGCACTGAAACCCAGTAACCAAGACATACACTTACACCAAGTAACACAGACATACACTGACACCAAGTAACAAAGACATACATTGATACCCAGTAACACAGACACGCACTGATACCCAGTAACACAGACACGCACTGACACAAAGTAACAAAGACATACACTGACACAAAGTCACAAAGACATACACTGACACCAAGTAACAAAGACATACACTGATACCCAGTAAAACAGACACACACTTGCACCAAGTAACAAAGACATACACTGATACCCAGTAACACAGACACACACTTAAACTAAGTAATAAAGACAAACACTGACACAAAGTAACAAAGACATACACTTACACCAAGTAATAAAGACATTCACTGATACCCAGTAACACAGAAACACACTTACACCAAGTAACAAAGACATACACTGATACCCAGTAACACAGACACACACTGACACCCAGTTACAAAGACATACACTGACACCAAGTCACTAAGACATACACTGACACCAAGTAACAAAGACATCCACTTACACCAAGTAACAAAGACATACATTGATACCCAGTAACAAAGACATACATTGATACCCAGTAACAAAGACATACACTGATACCCTGAAACAAAGACATACATTGATACCCAGTAACAAAGACATACATTGATACCCAGTAACAAAGACGTACACTGATACCCAGTAACACAGACACACACTTACACCAAGTAACAAAGACATACACTGATACCCAGTAACAAAGACGTACACTGATACCCAGTAACACAGACAAACAGTTACACCAAGTAACAAAGGCATACACTGATACCCAGTAACACAGACATACACTGACACCAAGTAACAAAGACATACTCTTACACCAAGTAACAAAAACACACACTTACACGAAGTAACGCAGACATACAATGACACCAAGTAACAAAGACATACACTGATACGCAGCAACACAGACACACACTTACACCAAGTAACAAAGACAGACACTGATACCCAGTAACACAGACACACACTTGCACCAAGTAACAAGGACATACACTGATACCCAGTAACAAAGACAACACTTACACCAATTAACAAAGACACACACTTACACCAAGTAACAAAGACATACACTGACACCAAGTAACAAAGACATACACTTACACAAAGTAACAAAGACAAACACTGACACCAAGTAGCAAAGACATACATTGATACCCAGTAACACAGACACGCACTGATACCCAGTAACACAGACACGCACTGACACAAAGTAACAAAGACATACACTGACACAAAGTCACAAAGACATACACTGACACCAAGTCACAAAGACATACACTGATACCCAGTAAAACAGACACACACTTGCACCAAGTAACAAAGACATACACTGATACCCAGTAACCAAGACATACACTTACACCAAGTAACACAGACATACACTGACACCAAGTAACAAAGACATACATTGATACCCAGTAACACAGACACGCACTGATACCCAGTAACACAGACACGCACTGACACAAAGTAACAAAGACATACACTGACACAAAGTCACAAAGACATACACTGACACCAAGTAACAAAGACATACACTGATACCCAGTAAAACAGACACACACTTGCACCAAGTAACAAAGACATACACTGATACCCAGTAACACAGACACACACTTAAACTAAGTAATAAAGACAAACACTGACACAAAGTAACAAAGACATACACTTACACCAAGTAATAAAGACATTCACTGATACCCAGTAACACAGAAACACACTTACACCAAGTAACAAAGACATACACTGATACCCAGTAACACAGACACACACTGACACCCAGTTACAAAGACATACACTGACACCAAGTCACTAAGACATACACTGACACCAAGTAACAAAGACATCCACTTTCACCAAGTAACAAAGACATACATTGATACCCAGTAACAAAGACATACATTGATACCCAGTAACAAAGACATACACTGATACCCTGAAACAAAGACATACATTGATACCCAGTAACAAAGACATACATTGATACCCAGTAACAAAGACGTACACTGATACCCAGTAACACAGACACACACTTACACCAAGTAACAAAGACATACACTGATACCCAGTAACAAAGACGTACACTGATACCCAGTAACACAGACAAACAGTTACACCAAGTAACAAAGGCATACACTGATACCCAGTAACACAGACATACACTGACACCAAGTAACAAAGACATACTCTTACACCAAGTAACAAAAACACACACTTACACGAAGTAACGCAGACATACAATGACACCAAGTAACAAAGACATACACTGATACGCAGCAACACAGACACACACTTACACCAAGTAACAAAGACAGACACTGATACCCAGTAACACAGACACACACTTGCACCAAGTAACAAGGACATACACTGATACCCAGTAACAAAGACAACACTTACACCAATTAACAAAGACACACACTTACACCAAGTAACAAAGACATACACTGACACCAAGTAACAAAGACATACACTTACACAAAGTAACAAAGACAAACACTGACACCAAGTAGCAAAGACATACACTGATACCCAGTAACACAGACACACACTGACACACAGTAACAAAGACATACACTGACACCAAGTAACAAAGACGTCTACTTCCACCAAGTCACAAAGACATACACTGATACCAAGTAACAAAGACATACACTGATACCCAGTAACACAGACACACACTGATACCAAGTAACAAAGACATACAATGATACCCAGTAACACAGACACACACTTACACCAAGTAACAAAGACATACACTGACACCAATTAACAAAGAAATACACTGATACCCAGTAACAAAGACATACACTTACACCAAGTAAAAAAGACATACACTGACACCAAGTAACAAAGACATACAATGATACCCAGTAACACAGACACACACTGACACCCAGTAACAAAGACATACACTGACACCAAGTCACAAAGACATACACTGACACCAAGTAACACAGACATACACTGACACCAAGTAACAAAGACGTCTACTTCCACCAAGTCACAAAGAAATACGCTGACACCAAGTCACAAAGACATACACTGATACCAAGTAACAAAGACATACACTGATACCCAGTAACACAGACACACACTGATACCAAGTAACAAAGACATACAATGATACCCAGTAACACAGACACACACTTACACCAAGTAACAAAGACATACACTGACACCAATTAACAAAGAAATACACTGATACCCAGTAACAAAGACATACACTTACACCAAGTAAAAAAGACACACACTTACACCAAGTAACAAAGACATACACTGATACCCTGTGACACTGACACACACTTACACCATGTAACACAGACACACACAGACACCAAGTAACAAAGACATACACTGATACCCAGTAACACAGACACACACTTACACCAAGTAACAAAGACATACAAAGATACCCAGTAACCAAACATACACTTACACCAAGTAACACAGACATACGCTGACACCAAGTAACAAAGACATCCACTTACACCAAGTCACAAAGACATACATTGATACCCAGTAACAAAGACATACATTGATACCCAGTAACACAGACACGCACTGACACCCAGCAACAAAGACATACACTGATACACAGTAACACAGACACGCACTGACACCCATTAACAAAGACATACACTGACACCAAGTCACAAAGACATACACTTACACCAAGTAACAAAGACATACACTGATACCCAATATCACAGACACACACTTACACCAAATAACACAGACATACACTGACACCTAGTAACAAAGACATACACTGACACCCAGCAAAGCCGATAAACACTGACACCCAGTAAAGCAGAGAAACACTTACACCAAGTAACAAAGACAGGCACTGATACCCAGTAACACAGACACGAACTTACACCAAGTCACAAAGACATGCACTGACACCAAGTAACAAAGGCATACACTGATACCCAGTAACACAGACACACACTTACACCAAGTAACAAAGACATACAAAGATACCCAGTAACCAAGACATACACTTACACCAAGTAACACAGACACACACTTACATCAAGTCACAAAGACAGACACTGATACCCAGTAACACAGACACACCCTGACACCAAGTCACAAAGTCATACACTGACACACAGTAACAAAGACATCACTGATACCCAGTAACACAGACACGCACTGACACTCAGTAAGAAAGACATACACTTACACCAAGTAACAAAGACATTCACTGACACCAAGTAACAAAGACATACACTGATACCCAGTAACACAGACACACACTTACACCAAGTAACAAAGACATACACTGACACCAAGTAACAAAGACATACACTTACACCAAGCAAAAAAGACATACACTGACACCAAGTAACAAAGACAGACAATGATACCCATTAACACAGACACACACTTAGACCAAGTAACAAAGACATACACTGATACCCAGTTACACTGACACACACTGACACCAAGTCACAAAGACATGCACTGACAGCCAGTAACAAAGACACACAGTGACACCAAGTAACAAAGGCATACACTGATACCCAGTAACACAGACACACACTTACACCAAGTAACAAAGACATACAAAGATACCCAGTAACCAAGACATACACTTACACCAAGTAACACAGACACACTCTTACATCAAGTAACAAAGACAGACACTGATACCCAGTAACACAGACACACCCTGACACCAAGTCACAAAGTCATACACTGACACACAGTAACAAAGACATCACTGATACCCAGTAACACAGACACGCACTGACACTCAGTAAGAAAGACATACACTTACACCAAGTAACAAAGACATTCACTGACACCAAGTAACAAAGACATACACTGATACCCAGTAACACAGACACACACTTACACCAAGTAACAAAGATATACACTGACACCAAGTAACAAAGACATACACTTACACCAAGCAAAAAAGACATACACTGACACCAAGTAACAAAGACAGACAATGATACCCATTAACACAGACACACACTTAGACCAAGTAACAAAGACATACACTGATACCCAGTTACACTGACACACACTGACACCAAGTCACAAAGACATGCACTGACAGCCAGTAACAAAGACACACAGTGACACCAAGTAACAAAGACATACACTGATACCCAGTAACACAGACACACACTTACACCAAGTAACAAAGACATACACTGATCCCCAGGAACACAGACACACACTGACACCAAGTAACAAAGACAGACACTGATATCCAGTAACACAGACACACACTTGCACCAAGTAAGAAAGACATACGCTGACACCAAGTAACAAAGACATCCACTTACACCAAGTCACAAAGACATACATTGATACCCAGTAACAAAGACATACATTGATACCCAGTAACACAGACACGCACTGACACCCAGCAACAAAGACATGCACTGATACACAGTAACACAGACACGCACTGACACCCATTAACAAAGACATACACTGACACCAAGTCACAAAGACATACACTTACACCAAGTAACAAAGACATACACTGATACCCAATATCACAGACACACACTTACACCAAATAACACAGACATACACTGACACCTCGTAACAAAGACATACACTGACACCCAGCAAAGCCGATAAACACTGACACCCAGTAACGCAGAGAAACACTTACACCAAGTAACAAAGACAGGCACTGATACCCAGTAACACAGACACGAACTTACACCAAGTCACAAAGACATGCACTGACACCAAGTAACAAAGGCATACACTGATACCCAGTAACACAGACACACACTTACACCAAGTAACAAAGACATACAAAGATACCCAGTAACCAAGACATACACTTACACCAAGTAACACAGACACACACTTACATCAAGTAACAAAGACAGACACTGATACCCAGTAACACAGACACACCCTGACACCAAGTCACAAAGTCATACACTGACACACAGTAACAAAGACATCACTGATACCCAGTAACACAGACACGCACTGACACTCAGTAAGAAAGACATACACTTACACCAAGTAACAAAGACATTCACTGACACCAAGTAACAAAGACATACACTGATACCCAGTAACACAGACACACACTTACACCAAGTAACAAAGACATACACTGACACCAAGTAACAAAGACATACACTTACACCAAGCAAAAAAGACATACACTGACACCAAGTAACAAAGACAGACAATGATACCCATTAACACAGACACACACTTAGACCAAGTAACAAAGACATACACTGATACCCAGTTACACTGACACACACTGACACCAAGTCACAAAGACAAGCACTGACAGCCAGTAACAAAGACACACAGTGACACCAAGTAACAAAGACATACACTGATACCCAGTAACACAGACACACACTTACACCAAGTAACAAAGACATACACTGATCCCCAGGAACACAGACACACACTTACACCAAGTAACAAAGACAGACACTGATATCCAGTAACACAGACACACACTTGCACCAAGTAAGAAAGACATACACTGACACCCAGTAACAAAGACATTCACTGACACCAAGTCACAAAGACATGCACTGACACCCAGAAGCAAAGACACACACAGACACCAAGTAACAAAGGCTAACACATACACACACTGTCACCAAGTAACAAAGACATACACTGACACCCAGTAACAAAGACATACACTGACACCAAGTCAAAAAGACATGCACTGACACCCAGTAACAAAGAAACTTACGGACACCAAGTAACAAAGACATACACTGATACCCAGTAACAAAGACATACACTTACACCAAGTAAAAAAGACACACACTTACACCAAGTAACAAAGACATACACTGATACCCTGTGACACTGACACACACTTACACCATGTAACACAGACACACACAGACACCAAGTAACAAAGACATACACTGATACCCAGTAAAACAGACACACACTTACACCAAGTAACAAAGACATACAAAGATACCCAGTAACCAAACATACACTTACACCAAGTAACACAGACATACGCTGACACCAAGTAACAAAGACATCCACTTACACCAAGTAACAAAGACATACATTGATACCCAGTAACAAAGACATACATTGATACCCAGTAACACAGACACTTACTGACACCCAGCAACAAAGACATACACTGATACACAGTAACACAGACACGCACTGACACCCATTAACAAAGACATACACTGACACCAAGTCACAAAGACATACACTTACACCAAGTAACAAAGACATACACTGATACCCAATATCACAGACACACACTTACACCAAATAACACAGACATACACTGACACCTAGTCACAAAGACATACACTGACACCCAGCAAAACAGATACACACTGACACCCAGTAACGCAAAGAAACACTTACACCAAGTAACAAAGACAGGCACTGATACCCAGTAACACAGACACGAACTTACACCAAGTCACAAAGACATGCACTGACACCAAGTAACAAAGGCATACACTGATACCCAGTAACACAGACACACACTTACACCAAGTAACAAAGACATACAAAGATACCCAGTAACCAAGACATACACTTACACCAAGTAACACAGAAACACACTTACATCAAGTAACAAATACAGACACTGATACCCAGTAACACAGACACACCCTGACACCAAGTCAGAAAGTCATACACTGACACCCAGTAACAAAGACATCACTGATACCCAGTAACACAGACACGCACTGACACTCAGTAACAAAGACATAAACTGACACCAAGTCACAAAGACATACACTGTCACCAAGTAACAAAGACATACACTGACACAAAGTAACAAAGACATACACTGATACCCAGTAACACAGACACACACTTACACCAAGTAACAAAGACAGACACTGATACCCAGTAACACAGA
Source organism: Heterodontus francisci (assembly GCF_036365525.1). Lineage (NCBI taxonomy): Eukaryota > Metazoa > Chordata > Chondrichthyes > Heterodontiformes > Heterodontidae > Heterodontus > Heterodontus francisci. The sequence continues at coordinate 2,405,480 of NW_027140794.1, forward strand.
CACACCCTGACACCAAGTCACAAAGTCATTCACCGACACCCAGTAACAAAGACATCACTGATACGCAGTAACACAGACACGCACTGACACCCAGTAACGAAGACATACACTGACACCAAGTCACAAAGACATACACTGACACCAAGTAACAAAGACATACACTTACACCAAGTAACAAAGACATTCACTGACACCAAGTAACAAAGACATACACTGATACCCAGTAACACAGACACACACTTACACCAAGTAACAAAGACATACACTGACACCAAGTAACAAAGACATACACTTACACCAAGCAAAAAAGACATACACTGACACCAAGTAACAAAGACAGACAATGATACCCATTAACACAGACACACACTTAGACCAAGTAACAAAGACATACACTGATACCCAGTTACACTGACACACACTGACACCAAGTCACAAAGACATGCACTGACAGCCAGTAACAAAGACACACAGTGACACCAAGTAACAAAGACATACACTGATAACCAGTAACACAGACACACACTTACACCAAGTAACAAAGACATACACTGATACCCAGGAACACAGACACACACTTACACCAAGTAACAAAGACAGACACTGATATCCAGTAACACAGACACACACTTGCACCAAGTAAGAAAGACATACACTGACACCCAGTAACAAAGACATTCACTGACACCAAGTCACAAAGACATGCACTGACACCCAGAAGCAAAGACACGCACAGACACCAAGTAACAAAGGCTAACACATACACACATTGTCACCAAGTAACAAAGACATACACTGACACCCAGTAACAAAGACATACACTGACACCAAGTCAAAAAGACATGCACTGACACCCAGTAACAAAGACACTTACTGACACCAAGTAACAAAGACATACACCGATACCCAGGAACACAGACACACACTTAAACCAAGTAACAAAGACATCACTGATACCCAGTAACACAGACACACACTTGCACTAAGTAACAAAGACATACACTGATACCCAGTTACACTGACACACACTTACACCAAGTAACACAGACACACACAGACGCCAAGTAACAAAGACATACACTGATACCCAGTAACACAGACACACACTTACACCAAGTAACAAAGACATACACTGACAACAAGTAACAAAGACATACACTTACACCAAGCAACAAAGACAGACACTGACACCAAGAAACAAAGGCATACACTGATACCCAGTAACACAGACACACACTTACACCAAGTAACAAAGACATACAAAGATACCCAGTAACCAAGACATACACTTACACCAAGTAACACAGACATACGCTGACACCAAGTAACAAAGACATCCACTTACACCAAGTAACAAAGACATACATTGATACCCAGTAACAAAGACAAACATTGATACCCAGTAACACAGACACGCACTGACACCCAGTAACAAAGACATACACTGATACCCAGTAACACAGACACGCACTGACACCCATTAACAAAGACATACACTGACACCAAGTCACAAAGACAGACACTGACACCAAGTAACAAAGACATACACTTACACCAAGCAAAAAAGACATACACTGACACCAAGTAACAAAGACAGACAATGATACCCATTAACACAGACACACACTTAGACCAAGTAACAAAGACATACACTGATACCCAGTTACACTGACACACACTTGCACCAAGTAAGAAAGACATACACTGACACCCAGTAACAAAGACATTCACTGACACCAAGTCACGAAGACATGCACTGACACCCAGAAGCAAAGACACACACAGACACCAAGTAACAAAGGCTAACACATACACACATTGTCACCAAGTAACAAAGACATACACTGACACCCAGTAACAAAGACATACACTGACACCAAGTCAAAAAGACATGCACTGACACCCAGTAACAAAGACACTTACTGACACCAAGTAACAAAGACATACACCGATACCCAGGAACACAGACACACACTTAAACCAAGTAACAAAGACAGACACTGATACCCAGTAACACAGACACACACTTGCACTAAGTAATAAGGACATACACTGATACCAAGTAATAAAGACATACACTGACACCAAGTAACAAAGACATACACTGATACCCAGTAACACAGACACAAACTTACACGAAGTAACAAAGACATACACTGATACCCAGTTACACTGACACACACTTACACCAAGTAACACAGACACACACAGACGCCAAGTAACAAAGACATACACTGATACCCAGTAACACAGACACACACTTACACCAAGTAACAAAGACATACACTGACAACAAGTAACAAAGACATACACTTACACCAAGCAACAAAGACAGACACTGACACCAAGAAACAAAGGCATACACTGATACCCAGTAACACAGACACACACTTACACCAAGTAACAAAGACATACAAAGATACCCAGTAACCAAGACATACACTTACACCAAGTAACACAGACATACGCTGACACCAAGTAACAAAGACATCCACTTACAACAAGTAACAAAGACATACATTGATACCCAGTAACAAAGACAAACATTGATACCCAGTAACACAGACACGCACTGACACCCAGTAACAAAGACATACACTGATACCCAGTAACACAGACACGCACTGACACCCATTAACAAAGACATACACTGACACCAAGTCACAAAGACAGACACTGACACCAAGTAACAAAGACATATACTGATACCCAGTAACACAGACAGACACTGACACCCAGTAACAAAGACATACACTGACACCAAGTCACAATTACATACACTGACACCAAGTAACAGAGACATACACTGATACCCAGTAACACAGACACACCCTTACACCAAGTCACAAAGATATACAATGACACCCAGTGAGAAAGACATACACTGATACCCAGTAACACAGACACACACTTACACCAAGTAACAAAGACATACACTGATACCCAGTAACACAGACAAACACTTACTCTGAGTAATAAAGACATACACTGACACAAAGTAACAAAGACATACACTTACACCAAGTAACAAAGATATACACTGACATCAAGTAACAAAGACATACACTGATACCCAGTAACACAGACACACACTGACACCAAGACACAAAGACATACACTGACACCAAGTAACACAGTCATACACTGACACCAAGTAACAAAGACGTCCACTTACACCAAGTAACAAAGACATACTTTGATACCCTTTAACAAAGAAATACATTGATACCAAGTAACACAGACAAGCACTGAAACCAAAATACAATGACATACACTGACACCCAGTAACACAGACACGCACTGACACCCAGTAACAAAGTCATACACTGACACCAAGTCACAAAGACATACACTGACACCAAGTAACAAAGACATACACTGATACCCAGTAACACAGACATACACTGACACCAAGTAACAAAGACAGACACTGGTACCCAGTAACACAGACACACACTGGGCTGCATATTGGCGCAGTGGTTAGCACAGCAGCATCACAGCTCCAGGGACCCGGGTTCGATTCTGGGTACAGCCTGTGCGGAGTTTGCAAGTTCTGCCTGTGTCTGCGTGGGTTTCCTGCCGGGTGCTCCGGTTTCCTCCCACATGCCAAAGACTTGCAGGTTGATAGGTTAATTAGCCATGATAAATTGCCCCTAGTATAGGTAGGTGGTAGGGAAAAAATATAGGGAAAGGTGGGGATCTGATAGGATTATGGGATTGGTGTCGGATTAATGTAAATGTGTGGTTGATGGTCGGCACACAATCGGTGGGCCGAAGGGCCTGTTTCAGTGCTGTATCTCGAAACTAAACTAAATACTGACACCCAGTGTCACAGACACACACTGACACCGAGGAATACAGATACACACTGACACCCAGTCACACAGAGAAACACTGACGCCAAGTAGCAAAGACATGCACTGATACCCAGTAACCAAGACATACACTTACACCAAGTAACACAGACATACACTGACACCAAGTAACAAAGACATACATTGATACCCAGTAACACAGACACGCACTGATACCCAGTAACACAGACACGCACTGACACAAAGTAACAAAGACATACACTGACACAAAGTCACAAAGACATACACTGACACCAAGTAACAAAGACATACACTGATACCCAGTAAAACAGACACACACTTGCACCAAGTAACAAAGACATACACTGATACCCAGTAACACAGACACACACTTAAACTAAGTAATAAAGACAAACACTGACACAAAGTAACAAAGACATACACTTACACCAAGTAATAAAGACATTCACTGATACCCAGTAACACAGAAACACACTTACACCAAGTAACAAAGACATACACTGATACCCAGTAACACAGACACACACTGACACCCAGTTACAAAGACATACACTGACACCAAGTCACTAAGACATACACTGACACCAAGTAACAAAGACATCCACATGCACCAAGTAACAAAGACATACATTGATACCCAGTAACAAAGACATACATTGATACCCAGTAACAAAGACATACACTGATACCCTGAAACAAAGACATACATTGATACCCAGTAACAAAGACATACATTGATACCCAGTAACAAAGACGTACACTGATACCCAGTAACACAGACACACACTTACACCAAGTAACAAAGACATACACTGATACCCAGTAATAAAGACGTACACTGATACCCAGTAACACAGACAAACAGTTGCACCAAGTAACAAAGGCATACACTGATACCCAGTAACACAGACATACACTGACACCAAGTAACAAAGACATACTCTTACACCAAGTAACAAAGACACACACTTACACGAAGTAACGCAGACATACACTGACACCAAGTAACAAAGACATACAATGATACGCAGCAACACAGACACACACTTACACCAAGTAACAAAGACAGACACTGATACCCAGTAACACAGACACACACTTGCACCAAGTAACAAGGACATACACTGATTACCAGTAACAAAGACAGCACTTACACCAATTAACAAAGACACAAACTTGCACCAAGTAACAAAGACATACACTGACACCAAGTAACAAAGACATACACTTACACAAAGTAACAAAGACAAACACTGACACCAAGTAGCAAAGACATACACTGATACCCAGTAACACAGACACACACTGACACCCAGTAACAAAGACATACACTGACACCAAGTCACAAAGACATACACTGACACCAAGTAACACAGACATACACTGACACCAAGTAACAAAGACGTCTACTTCCACCAAGTCACAAAGAAATACGCTGACACCAAGTCACAAAGACATACACTGATACCAAGTAACAAAGACATACACTGATACCCAGTAACACAGACACACACTGATACCAAGTAACAAAGACATACAATGATACCCAGTAACACAGACACACACTTACACCAAGTAACAAAGACATACACTGACACCAATTAACAAAGAAATACACTGATACCCAGTAACAAAGACATACACTTACACCAAGTAAAAAAGACATACACTGACACCAAGTAACAAAGACATACAATGAAACCCAGTAACACAGACACACACTTACACCAAGTAACAATGACATACACTGACACCAATTAACAAAGAAATACACTGATACCCAGTAACAAAGACATACACTTACACCAAGTAAAAAAGACACACACTTACACCAAGTAACAAAGACATACACTGATACCCTGTGACACTGACACACACTTACACCATGTAACACAGACACACACAGACACCAAGTAACAAAGACATACACTGATACCCAGTAACACAGACACACACTTACACCAAGTAACAAAGACATACCAAGATACCCAGTAACCAAACATACACTTACACCCAGTAACACAGACACACACTTACACCAAGTAACAAAGACATACCAAGATACCCAGTAACAAAGACATACACTTACACCAAGTAACACAGACACACACTTACATCAAGTAACAAAGACAGGCACTGATACCCAGTAACACAGACACACCCTGACACCAAGTCACAAAGTCATACACTGACACCCAGTAACAAAGGCATACACTGATACCCAGTAACACAGACACGCACTGACACTCAGTAAGAAAGACATAAACTTACACCAAGTAACAAAGACATACACTGATACCCAGTAACACAGACACACACTTACACCAAGTAACAAAGACATACACTGACACCAAGTAACAAAGACATACACTTACACCAAGTAACAAAGACAGACACTGATATCCAGTAACACAGACACACACTTGCACCAAGTAACAAAGACATACACTGATACCCAGTAACACAGACACGCACTGACACCCAGTAACAAAGACATACACTGTCACCAAGTAACAAAGACATACAATGACACAAAGTAACAAAGACATACACTGATACCCAGTAACACAGACACACACTTACACCAAGTAACAAAGACAGACACTGATACCCAGTAACACAGACACACCCTGACACCAAGTCACAAAGTCATTCACCGACACCCAGTAACAAAGACATCACTGATACCCAGTAACACAGACACACGCTTACAACAAGTAACAAAGACATACACTGACACCAAGTAACAAAGACATACACTTACACCAAGTAACAAAGACATTCACTGACACCAAGTAACAAAGACATACACTGATACCCAGTAACACAGACACACACTTACACCAAGTCACAAAGACATACACTGACACCAAGTAACAAAGACATACACTTACACCAAGCAAAAAAGACATACACTGACACCAAGTAACAAAGACAGACAATGATACCCATTAACACAGACACACACTTAGACCAAGTAACAAAGACATACACTGATACCCAGTTACACTGACACACACTGACACCAAGTCACAAAGACATGCACTGACAGCCAGTAACAAAGACACACAGTGACACCAAGTAACAAAGACATACACTGATACCCAGTAACACAGACACACACTTACACCAAGTAACAAAGACATACACTGATACCCAGGAACACAGACACACACTTACACCAAGTAACAAAGACAGACACTGATATCCAGTAACACAGACACACACTTGCACCAAGTAAGAAAGACATACACTGACACCCAGTAACAAAGACATTCACTGACACCAAGTCACAAAGACATGCACTGACACCCAGAAGCAAAGACACACACAGACACCAAGTAACAAAGGCTAACACATACACACACTGTCACCAAGTAACAAAGACATACACTGACACCCAGTAACAAAGACATACACTGACACCAAGTCAAAAAGACATGCACTGACACCCAGTCACAAAGACACTTACTGACACCAAGTAACAAAGACATACACCGATACCCAGTAACACAGACACACACTTACACAAAGTAACAAAAACAGACACTGATACCCAGTAACACAGACACACACTTGCACTAAGTAATAAGGACATACACTGATACCAATTAATAAAGACATACACTGACACCAAGTAACAAAGACATACACTGATACCCAGTAACACAGACACAAACTTACACGAAGTAACAATGACATACACTGATAACCAGTTACACTGACACACACTTACACCAAGTAACACAGACACACACAGACGCCAAGTAACAAAGACATACACTGATACCCAGTAACACAGACACACACTTACACCAAGTAACAAAGACATACACTGACAACAAGAAACAAAGACATCCACTTACACCAAGTAACAAATACATACATTGATACCCAGTAACAAAGACATACATTGATACCCAGTAACACAGACACGCACTGACACCCAGTAACAAAGACATACACTGATACCCAGTAACACAGACACGCACTGACACCCAGTAACAAAGACATACACTGACACCAAGTCACAAAGACATACACTGACACCAAGTAACAAAGACATACACTGATACCCAGTAACACAGACACACACTTACACCAAGTAACAAAGACATACACTGATACCCAGTAACACAGACAGACACTGACACCCAGTAACAAAGACATACACTGACACCAAGTCACAATTACATACACTGACACCAAGTAACAGAGACATACACTGATACCCAGTAACACAGACACACCCTTACACCAAGTCACAAAGATATACAATGACACCCAGTAAGAAAGACATACACTGATACCCAGTAACACAGACACACACTTACACCAAGTAACAAAGACATACACTGATACCCAGTAACACAGACAAACACTTACTCTGAGTAATAAAGACCTACACTGAAACAAAGTAACAAAGACATACACTTACATCAAGTAACAAAGACATACACTGACACCAAGTAACAAAGACATACACTGATACCCATTAACACAGACACACACTTACACCAAGTAACAAAGACACACACTGATACCCAGTGACACAGACACACACTTACACTAAGTAATAAAGACATACACTGTCACAAAGTAACAAAGACATACACTTACACCAAGTAACAAAGACATACACTGACACCAAGTCACAAAGCCATACACTGACACAAAGTAACAAAGACATACACTGATACTCAATAACACAGACACACACTTACACCAAGTAACAAAGACATACATTGATACCCAGTAACACAGACACACACTTACACTAAGTCATAAAGACATACACTGACACAAAGTAATAAAGACATACACTTACACCAAGTAACAAAGATATACACTGACATCAAGTAACAAAGACATACACTGATACCCAGTAACACAGACACACACTGACACCAAGTCACAAAGACATACACTGACACCAAGTAACACAGTCATACACTGACACCAAGTAACAAAGACGTCCACTTACACCAAGTAACAAAGACATACTTTGATACCCTTTAACAAAGAAATACATTGATACCTAGTAACACAGACAAGCACTGAAACCCAAATACAATGACATACACTGACACCCAGTAACACAGACACGTACTGACACCAAGTCACAAAGACTACCACTTACACCAAGTAACAAAGACATACATTGATACCCATTAACAAAGACATACATTGATTCCCAGTAACACAGACACGCACTGACACCCAGTAACAATGACATGCACAGACACCCAGTAACACAGACACACACTTACTCCAAGTATCAAAGACATACACTGACACCAAGTAACAAAGACATACACTTACACCAAGTAAAAAAGACATACACTGATACCCAGTATCACACACACACACTGACACCCAGTAACAAAGACATACACTGACACCAAGTCACAAAGACATACACTGACACCAAGTAACACAGACATACACTGACACCAAGTAACAAAGACGTCCACTTCCACCAAGTCACAAAGAAATACACTGACGCCAAGTCACAAAGACATACACTGATACCAAGTAACAAAGACATACACTGATACCCAGTAATACAGACACACACTGATACCAAGTAACAAAGACATACAATGATACCCAGTAACACAGACACACACTTACACCAAGTAACAAAGACATACACTGACACCAATTAACAAAGAAATACACTGATACCCAGTAACAAAGACATACACTTACACCAAGTAAAAAAGACATACACTGACACCAAGTAACAAAGACATACAATGATACCCAGTAACACAGACACACACTTACACCAAGTAACAAAGACATACACTGACACCAATTAACAAAGAAATACACTGATACCCAGTAACAAAGACATACACTTACACCAAGTAAAAAAGACACACACTTACACCAAGTAACAAAGACATACACTGATACCCTGTGACACTGACACACACTTACACCATGTAACACAGACACACACAGACACCAAGTAACAAAGACATACACTGATACCCAGTAAAACAGACACACACTTACACCAAGTAACAAAGACATACAAAGATACCCAGTAACCAAACATACACTTACACCAAGTAACACAGACATACGCTGACACCAAGTAACAAAGACATCCACTTACACCAAGTAACAAAGACATACATTGATAACCAGTAACAAAGACATACATTGATAACCAGTAACACAGACACGCACTGACACCCAGCAACAAAGACATACACTGATACACAGTAACACAGACACGCACTGACACCCATTAACAAAGACATACACTGACACCAAGTCACAAAGACATACACTTACACTAAGTAACAAAGACATACACTGATACCCAATATCACAGACACACACTTACACCAAATAACACAGACATACACTGACACCTAGTCACAAAGACATACACTGACACCCAGCAAAACAGATACACACTGACACCCAGTAACGCAGAGAAACACTTACACCAAGTAACAAAGACAGGCACTGATACCCAGTAACACAGACACGAACTTACACCAAGTCACAAAGACATGCACTGACACCAAGTTACTAAGGCATACACTGATACCCAGTAACACAGACACACACTTACACCAAATAACAAAGACATACAAAGATACCCAGTAACCAAGACATACACTTACACCAAGTAACACAGAAACACTCTTCCATCAAGTAACAAAGACAGACACTGATACCCAGTAACACAGACACACCCTGACACCAAGTCAGAAAGTCATACACTGACACCCAGTAACAAAGACATCACTGATACCCAGTAACACAGACACGCACTGACACTCAGTAACAAAGACATAAACTGACACCAAGTCACAAAGACATACACTGTCACCAAGTAACAAAGACATACACTGACACAAAGTAACAAAGACATACACTGATACCCAGTAACACAGACACACACTTACACCAAGTAACAAAGACAGACACTGATACCCAGTAACACAGACACACCCTGACACCAAGTCACAATGTCATTCACCGACACCCAGTAACAAAGACATCACTGATACGCAGTAACACAGACACGCACTGACACCCAGTAACAAAGACATACACTGACACCAAGTCACAAAGACATACACTGACACCAAGTAACAAAGACATACACTTACACCAAGTAACAAAGACATTCACTGACACCAAGTAACAAAGACATACACTGATACCCAGTAACACAGACACACACTTACACCAAGTAACAAAGACATACACTGACACCAAGTAACAAAGATATACACTTGCACCAAGCAAAAAAGACATACACTGACACCAAGTAACAAAGACAGACAATGATACCCATTAACACAGACACACACTTAGACCAAGTAACAAAGACATACACTGATACCCAGTTACACTGACACACACTGACACCAAGTCACAAAGACATGCACTGACAGCCAGTAACAAAGACACACAGTGACACCAAGTAACAAAGACATACACTGATAACCAGTAACACAGACACACACTTACACCAAGTAACAAAGACATACACTGATACCCAGGAACACAGACACATACTTACACCAAGTAACAAAGACAGACACTGATATCCAGTAACACAGACACACACTTGCACCAAGTAAGAAAGACATACACTGACACCCAGTAACAAAGACATTCACTGACACCAAGTCACAAAGACATGCGCTGACATCCAGAAGCAAAGACACACACAGACACCAAGTAACAAAGGCTAACACATACACACACTGTCACCAAGTAACAAAGACATACACTGACACCCAGTAACAAAGACATACACTGACACCAAGTCAAAAAGACATGCACTGACACCCAGTAACAAAGACACTTACTGACACCAAGTAACAAAGAAATACACTGATACCCAGTAACAAAGACATACACTTACACCAAGTAAAAAAGACACACACTTACACCAAGTAACAAAGACATACACTGATACCCTGTGACACTGACACACACTTACACCATGTAACACAGACACACACAGACACCAAGTAACAAAGACATACACTGATACCCAGTAAAACAGACACACACTTACACCATGTAAGAAAGACATACAAAGATACCCAGTAACCAAACATACACTTACACCAAGTAAACCAGACATACGCTGGCACCAAGTAACAAAGACATCCACTTACACCAAGTAACAAAGACATACATTGATACCCAGTAACAAAGACAGACATTGATACCCAGTAACACAGACACGCACTGACACCCAGCAACAAAGACATACACTGATACACAGTAAAACAGACACGCACTGACACCCATTAACAAAGACATACACTGACACCAAGTCACAAAGACATACACTTACACCAAGTAACAAAGACATACACTGATACCCAATATCACAGACACACACTTACACCAAATAACACAGACATACACTGACACCTAGTCACAAAGACATATACTGACACCCAGCAAAACAGATACACACTGACACCCAGTAACGCAGAGAAACACTTACACCAAGTAACAAAGACAGGCACTGATACCCAGTAACACAGACACGAACTTACACCAAGTCACAAAGACATGCACTGACACCAAGTAACAAAGGCATACACTGATACCCAGTAACACAGACACACACTTACACCAAGTAACACAGAAACACACTTACATCAAGTAACAAAGACAGACACTGATACCCAGTAACACAGACACACCCTGACACCAAGTCAGAAAGACATACACTGACACCAAGTAACAAAGACATACACTTACACCAAGCAAAAAAGACATACACTGACACCAAGTAACAAAGACAGACAATGATACCCATTAACACAGACACACACTTAGACCAAGTAACAAAGACATACACTGATACCCAGTTACACTGACACACACTGACACCAAGTCACAAAGACATGCACTGACAGCCAGTAACAAAGACACACAGTGACACCAAGTAACAAAGACATACACTGATAACCAGTAACACAGACACACACTTACACCAAGTAACAAAGACATGCACTGATACCCAGGAACACAGACACACACTTACACCAAGTAACAAATACAGACACTGATATCCAGTAACACAGACACACACTTGCACCAAGTAAGAAAGACATGCGCTGACACCCAGAAGCAAAGACACACACAGACACCAAGTAACAAAGGCTAACACATACACACACTGTCACCAAGTAACAAAGACATACACTGACACCCAGTAACAAAGACATACACTGACACCAAGTCAAAAAGACATGCACTGACACCCAGTAACAAAGACACTTACTGACACCAAGTAACAAAGAAATACACTGATACCCAGTAACAAAGACATACACTTACACCAAGTAAAAAAGACACACACTTACACCAAGTAACAAAGACATACACTGATACCCTGTGACACTGACACACACTTACACCATGTAACACAGACACACACAGACACCAAGTAACAAAGACATAGACTGATACCCAGTAAAACAGACACACACTTACACCAAGTAAGAAAGACATACAAAGATACCCAGTAACCAAACATACACTTACACCAAGTAACACAGACATACGCTGACACCAAGTAACAAAGACATCCACTTACACCAAGTAACAAAGACATACATTGATACCCAGTAACAAAGACAGACATTGATACCCAGTAACACAGACACGCACTGACACCCAGCAACAAAGACATACACTGATACACAGTAAAACAGACACGCACTGACACCCATTAACAAAGACATACACTGACACCAAGTCACAAAGACATACACTTACACCAAGTAACAAAGACATACACTGATACCCAATATCACAGACACACACTTACACCAAATAACACAGACATACACTGACACCTAGTCACAAAGACATATACTGACACCCAGCAAAACAGATACACACTGACACCCAGTAACGCAGAGAAACACTTACACCAAGTAACAAAGACAGGCACTGATACCCAGTAACACAGACACGAACTTACACCAAGTCACAAAGACATGCACTGACACCAAGTAACAAAGGCATACACTGATACCCAGTAACACAGACACACACTTACACCAAGTAACACAGAAACACACTTACATCAAGTAACAAAGACAGACACTGATACCCAGTAACACAGACACACCCTGACACCAAGTCAGAAAGTCATACACTGACACCCAGTAACAAAGACATCACTGATACCCAGTAACACAGACACGCACTGACACTCAGTAACAAAGACATAAACTGACACCAAGTCACAAAGACATACACTGTCACCAAGTAACAAAGACATACACTGACACAAAGTAACAAAGACATACACTGATACCCAGTAACACAGACACACACTTACACCAAGTAACAAAGACAGACACTGATACCCAGTAACACAGACACACCCTGACACCAAGTCACAAAGTCATTCACCGACACCCAGTAACAAAGACATCACTGATACGCAGTAACACAGACACGCACTGACACCCAGTAACAAAGACATACACTGACACCAAGTCACAAAGACATACACTGACACCAAGTAACAAAGACATACACTTACACCAAGTAACAAAGACATTCACTGACACCAAGTAACAAAGACATACACTGATACCCAGTAACACAGACACACACTTACACCAAGTAACAAAGACATACTCTGACACCAAGTAACAAAGACATACACTTACACCAAGCAAAAAAGACATACACTGACACCAATTAACAAAGACAGACAATGATACCCAGTTACACTGACACACACTGACACCAAGTCACAAAGACATGCACTGACAGCCAGTAACAAAGACACACAGTGACACCAAGTAACAAAGACATACACTGATACCCAGTAACACAGACACACACTTACACCAAGTAACAAAGACATACACTGATACCCAGGAACACAGACACACACTTACACCAAGTAACAAAGACAGACACTGATATCCAGTAACACAGACACACACTTGCACCAAGTAAGAAAGCCATACACTGACACCCAGTAACAAAGACATTCACTGACACCAAGTCACAAAGACATGCACTGACACCCAGAAGCAAAGACACACACAGACACCAAGTAACAAAGGCTAACACATACACACACTGTACACCAAGTAACAAAGACATACACTGACACCCAGTAACAAAGACATACACTGACACCAAGTCAAAAAGACATGCACTGACACCCAGTAACAAAGACACTTACTGACACCAAGTAACAAAGACATACACCGATACCCAGTAACACAGACACACACTTACACAAAGTAACAAAGACATACACTGATACCCAGGAACACAGACACACACTTAAACCAAGTAACAAAGACAGACACTGATACCCAGTAACACAGACACACACTTGCACTAAGTAATAAGGACATACACTGATACCAAGTAATAAAGACATACACTGACACCAAGTAACAAAGACATTCACTGATACCCAGTAACACAGACACAAACTTACACGAAGTAACAAAGACATACACTGATACCCAGTTACACTGACACACACTTACACCAAGTAACACAGACACACACAGACGCCAAGTAACAAAGACATACACTGATACCCAGTAACACAGACACACACTTACACCAAGTAACAAAGACATACACTGACAACAAGTAACAAAGACATACACTTACACCAAGCAACAAAGACAGACACTGACACCAAGAAACAAAGGCATACACTGATACCCAGTAACACAGACACACACTTACACCAAGTAACAAAGACATACAAAGATACCCAGTAACCAAGACATACACTTACACCAAGTAACACAGACATACGCTGACACCAAGTAACAAAGACATCCACTTACACCAAGTAACAAAGACATAAATTGATACCCAGTAACAAAGACAAACATTGATACGCAGTAACACAGACACGCACTGACACCCAGTAACAAAGACATACACTGACACCAAGTCACAAAGACATACACTGACACCAAGTAACAAAGACATACACTTACACCAAGTAACAAAGACATTCACTGACACCAAGTAACAAAGACATACACTGATACCCAGTAACACAGACACACACTTACACCAAGTAACAAAGACATACACTGACACCAAGTAACAAAGACATACACTTACACCAAGCAAAAAAGACATACACTGACACCAAGTAACAAAGACAGACAATGATATCCATTAACACAGACACACACTTAGACCAAGTAACAAAGACATACACTGATACCCAGTTACACTGACACACACTGACACCAAGTCACAAAGACATGCACTGACAGCCAGTAACAAAGACACACAGTGACAGCAAGTAACAAAGACATACACTGATACCCAGTAACACAGACACACACTTACACCAAGTAACAAAGACATACACTGATACCCAGGAACACAGACACACACTTACACCAAGTAACAAAGACAGACACTGATATCCAGTAACACAGACACACACTTGCACCAAGTAAGAAAGACATACACTGACACCCAGTAACAAAGACATTCACTGACACCAAGTCACAAAGACATGCACTGACACCCAGAAACAAAGACACACACAGACACCAAGTAACAAAAGCTAACACATACACACACTGTCACCAAGTAACAAAGACATACACTGACACCCAGTAACAAAGACATACACTGACACCAAGTCAAAAAGACATGCACTGACACCCAGTAACAAAGACACTTACTGACACCAAGTAACAAAGACATACACCGATACCCAGTAACACAGACACACACTTACACAAAGTAACAAAGACATACACTGATACCCAGGAACACAGACACACACTTAAACCAAGTAACAAAGACAGACACTGATACCCAGTAACACAGACACACACTTGCACTAAGTAATAAGGACATACACTGATACCAAGTAATAAAGACATACACTGACACCAAGTAACAAAGACATACACTGATACCCAGTAACACAGACACAAACTTACACGAAGTAACAAAGACATACACTGATACCCAGTTACACTGACACACACTTACACCAAGTAACACAGACACACACAGACGCCAAGTAACAAAGACATACACTGATACCCAGTAACACAGACACACACTTACACCAAGTAACAAAGACATACACTGACAACAAGTAACAAAGACATACACTTACACCAAGCAACAAAGACAGACACTGACACCAAGAAACAAAGGCATACACTGATACCCAGTAACACAGACACACACTTACACCAAGTAACACAGACATACGCTGACACCAAGTAACAAAGACATCCACTTACACCAAGTAACAAAGACATACATTGATACCCAGTAACAAAGACAAACATTGATACCCAGTAACACAGACACGCACTGACACCCAGTAACAAAGACATACACTGATACCCAGTAACACAGACACGCACTGACACCCAGTAACAAAGACATACACTGACACCAAGTCACAAAGACATACACTGACACCAAGTAACAAAGACATATACTGATGCCCAGTAACACAGACAGACACTGACACCCAGTAACAAAGACATACACTGACACCAAGTCACAATTACATACACTGACACCAAGTAACAGAGACATACACTGATACCCAGTAACACAGACACACCCTTACACCAAGTCACAAAGATATACAATGACACCCAGTGAGAAAGACATACACTGATACCCAGTAACACAGACACACACTTACACCAAGTAACAAAGACATACACTGATACCCAGTAACACAGACAAACACTTACTCTGAGTAATAAAGACATACACTGACACAAAGTAACAAAGACATACACTTACATCAAGTAACAAAGACATACACTGACACCAAGTAACAAAGACATACACTGATACCCATTAACACAGACACACGCTTGCACCAAGTAACAAAGACACACACTGATACCCAGTGACACAGACACACACATACACTAAGTAATAAAGACATACACTGTCACTAAGTAACAAAGACATACACTTACACGAAGTAACAAAGACATACACTGACACCAAGTCACAAAGACATACATTGACACATAGTAACAAAGACATACACTGATACCCAATAACACAGACACACACTTACACCAAGTAACAAAGACATACATTGATACCCAGTAACACAGACACACACTTACACTAAGTCATAAAGACATACACTGACACAAAGTAATAAAGACATACACTTACACCAAGTAACAAAGATATACACTGACATCAAGTAACAAAGACATACACTGATACCCAGTAACACAGACACACACTGACACCAAGACACAAAGACATACACTGACACCAAGTAACACAGTCATACACTGACACCAAGTAACAAAGACGTCCACTTACACCAAGTAACAAAGACATACTTTGATTCCCTTTAACAAAGAAATACATTGATACCAAGTAACACAGACAAGCACTGAAACCAAAATACAATGACATACACTGACACCCAGTAACACAGACACGCACTGACACCCAGTAACAAAGTCATACACTGACACCAAGTCACAAAGACATTCACTGACACCAAGTAACAAAGACATACACTGATACCCAGAAACACAGACATACACTGACACCAAGTAACAAAGACAGACACTGGTACCCAGTAACACAGACACACACTGGGCTGCATATTGGCGCAGTGGTTAGCACCGCAGCCTCACAGCTCCAGGGTCCCGGGTTCGATTCTGGGTACAGCCTGTGCGGAGTTTGCAAGTTCTGCCTGTGTCTGCGTGGGTTTCCTGCTGGGTGCTCCGGTTTCCTCCCACATGCCAAAGACTTGCAGGTTGATAGGTTAATTTGCCATGATAAATTGCCCCTAGTATAGGTAGGTGGTAGGGAAAAATATAGGGAAAGGTGGGGATCTGATAGGATTATGGGATTGGTGTCGGATTAATGTAAATGTGTGGTTGATGGTCGGCACACAGTCGGTGGGCCGAAGGGCCTGTTTCAGTGCTGTATCTCGAAACTAAACTAAATACTGACACCCAGTGTCACAGACACACACTGACACCGAGGAATACAGATACACACTGACACCCAGTCACACAGAGAAACACTGACGCCAAGTAGCAAAGACATGCACTGATACCCAGTAACCAAGACATACACTTACACCAAGTAACACAGACATACACTGACACCAAGTAACAAAGACATACATTGATACCCAGTAACACAGACACGCACTGATACCCAGTAACACAGACACGCACTGACACAAAGTAACAAAGACATACACTGACACAAAGTCACAAAGACATACACTGACACCAAGTAATAAAGACATACACTGATACCCAGTAACACAGAAACACACTTACACCAAGTAACAAAGACATCCACTGATACCCAGTAACACAGACACACACTGACACCCAGTTACAAAGACATACACTGACACCAAGTCACTAAGACATACACTGACACCAAGTAACAAAGACATCCACTTACACCAAGTAACAAAGACATACATTGATACCCAGTAACAAAGACATACATTGATACCCAGTAACAAAGACATACACTGATACCATGAAACAAAGACATACATTGATACCCAGTAACCAAGACATACACTTACACCAAGTAACACAGACATACACTGACACCAAGTAACAAAGACATACATTGATACCCAGTAACACAGACACGCACTGATACCCAGTAACACAGACACGCACTGACACAAAGTAACAAAGACATACACTGACACAAAGTAATAAAGACATACACTGATACCCAGTAACACAGAAACACACTTACACCAAGTAACAAAGACATCCACTGATACCCATTAACACAGACACACACTGACACCCAGTTACAAAGACATACACTGACACCAAGTCACTAAGACATACACTGACACCAAGTAACAAAGACATCCACTTACACCAAGTAACAAAGACATACATTGATACCCAGTAACAAAGACATACATTGATACCCAGTAACAAAGACATACACTGATACCCTGAAACAAAGACATACATTGATACCCAGTAACAAAGACATACATTGATACCCAGTAACAAAGACATACACTGATACCCAGTAACACAGACACACACTTACACCAAGTAACAAAGACATACACTGATACCCAGTAACAAAGACGTACACTGATACCCAGTAACACTGACAAACAGTTACACCAAGTAACAAAGGCATACACTGATACCCAGTAATACAGACATAAACTGACACCAAGTAACAAAGACATACTCTTACACCAAGTAACAAAGACACACACTTACACGAAGTAACGCAGACATACACTGACACCAAGTAACAAAGACATACACTGATACGCAGCAACACAGACACACACTTACACCAAGTAACAAAGACAGACACTGATACCCAGTAACACAGACACACACTGACACCCAGTTACAAAGACATACACTGACACCAAGTCACTAAGACATACACTGACACCAAGTAACAAAGACATCCACTTACACCAAGTAACAAAGACATACATTGATACCCAGTAACAAAGACATACATTGATACCCAGTAACAAAGACATACACTGATACCCTGAAACAAAGACATACATTGATACCCAGTAACAAAGACATACATTGATACCCAGTAACAAAGACATACACTGATACCCAGTAACACAGACACACACTTACACCAAGTAACAAAGACAGACACTGATACCCAGTAACACAGACACACACTTGCACCAAGTAACAAGGACATACACTGATACCCAGTAACAAAGACAACACTTACACCAATTAACAAAGACACACACTTACAACAAGTAACAAAGACATACACTGACACCAAGTAACAAAGACATACACTTACACAAAGTAACAAAGACAAACACTGACACCAAGTAGCAAAGACATACACTGATACGCAGCAACACAGACACACACTTACACCAAGTAACAAAGACAGACACTGATACCCAGTAACACAGACACACACTTGCACCAAGTAACAAGGACATACACTGATACCCAGTGACAAAGACAACACTTACACCAATTAACAAAGACACACACTTACAACAAGTAACAAAGACATACACTGACACCAAGTAACAAAGACATACACTTACACAAAGTAACAAAGACAAACACTGACACCAAGTAGCAAAGACATACACTGATACCCAGTAACACAGACACACACTTACACCAAGTAACAAAGGCAGATACTGATACCAAGTAACACAGACATCCACTGACACCAAGTAACAAAGACATACACTGACACCAAGTCACAGAGACATACACTTAAACCAAGTAACAAAGACATACACTGACACCAAGTAACAAAGACATACACTGATATCCAGTAACACAGACAACACTGAAACCAAGTAACAAAGACAGATACTGATACCAAGTAACACAGACAAGCACTGAAACCCAAATACAATGACATACACTGACACCCAGTAACACAGACACGCACTGACACACAGTAACAAAGTCATACACTGACACCAAGTCACAAAGACATACACTGACACCAAGTAACAAAGACATACACTGATACCCAGTAACACAGACATACACTGACACCAAGTAACAAAGACAGACACTGGTACCCAGTAACACAGACACACACTGGGCTGCATATTGGCGCAGTGGTCAGCACCGCAGCCTCACAGCTCCAGGGAGCCGGGTTCGATTCTGGGTTCAGCCTGTGCGGAGTTTGCAAGTTCTGCCTGTGTCTGCGTGGGTTTCCTCCGGGTGCTCCGGTTTCCTCCCACATGCCAAAGACTTGCAGGTTGATAGGTTAATTAGCCATGATAAATTGCCCCTAGTATAGGTAGGTGGTAGGGAAAAATATAGGAAAGGTGGGGATCTGATAGGATTATGGGATTGGTGTCGGATTAATATAAATGTGTGGTTGATGGTCGGCACACAATCGGTGGGCCGAAGGGCCTGTTTCAGTGCTGTATCTCGAAACTAAACTAAATACTGACACCCAGTGTCACAGACACACACTGACACCGAGGAATACAGATACACACTGACACCCAGTCACACAGAGAAACACTGACGCCAAGTAGCAAAGACATGCACTGATACCCAGTAACCAAGACATACACTTACACCAAGTAACACAGACATACACTGACACCAAGTAACAAAGACATACATTGATACCCAGTAACACAGACACGCACTGATACCCAGTAACACAGACACGCACTGACACAAAGTACCAAAGACATACACTGACACAAAGTCACAAAGACATACACTGACACCAAGTAACAAAGACATACACTGATACCCAGTAAAACAGACACACTCTTACACCAAGTTACAAAGACATACACTGATACCCAGTAACACAGACACACACTTAAACTAAGTAATAAAGACAAACACTGACACAAAGTAACAAAGACATACACTTACACCAAGTAATAAAGACATTCACTGATACCCAGTAACACAGAAACACACTTACACCAAGTAACAAAGACATACACTGATACCCAGTAACACAGACACACACTGACACCCAGTTACAAAGACATACACTGACACCAAGTCACTAAGACATACACTGACACCAAGTAACAAAGACATCCACTTACACCAAGTAACAAAGACATACATTGATACCCAGTAACAAAGACATACATTGATACCCAGTAACAAAGACATACACTGATACCCTGAAACAAAGACATACATTGATACCCAGTAACAAAGACATACATTGATACCCAGTAACAAAGACGTACACTGATACCCAGTAACACAGACACACACTTACACCAAGTAACAAAGATATACACTGATACCCAGTCACAAAGACATACATTGATACCCAGTAACACAGACACACACTGACACCCAGTAACAAAGACATACCCTGATGCCCAGTAACACAGACACGCACTGACACCGAGTAACAAAGACAAACACGAACACCAAGTGACAAAGACATACACTGATACCAAGTAAAACAGACAAACATTTACACCAAGTAACAAAGGCATACACTGATACCCAGTAACACAGACATACACTGACACCAAGTAACAAAGACATACACTTACACCAAGTAACAAAGACAAACACTTACACGAAGTAACGCAGACATACACTGACACCTAGTAACAAAGACATACACTGATACGCAGCAACACAGACACACACTTACACCAAGTAACAAAGACAGACACTGATACCCAGTAACACAGACACACACTTGCACCAAGTAACAAGGACATACACTGATACCCAGTAACAAAGACAACACTTACACCAATTAACAAAGACACACACTTACACCAAGTAACAAAGACATACACTGACACCAAGTAACAAAGACATACACTTACACCAAGTAACAAAGACATACACTGACACCAAGTAGCAAAGACATACACTGATACCCAGTAACACAGACACACACTTACACCAAGTAACAAAGGCAGATACTGATACCAAGTAACACAGACATTCACTTACACCAGGTAACAAAGACATACACTGACACCAAGTAACAAAGTCATCCACTTACACCAAGTAACAAAGACATACATTGATACCCAGTAACAAAGACATACATTGATACCCAGTAACAAAGACATACACTGACACCAAGTAACAAAGACATCCACTTACACCAAGTAACAAAGACATACATTGATACCCAGTAACAAAGACATACATTGATACCCAGTAACAAAGACATACACTGATACCCAGTAACAAAGACATACATTGATACCCAGTAACAAAGACATACATTGATACCCAGTAACAAAGACGTACACTGATACCCAGTAACACAGACAAACACTTACACCAAGTAACAAATACATACACTGATACCCAGTAACAAAGGCATACATTGATACCCAGTAACAAAGACAGGCACTGACACCCAGTAACAACGACATACCCTGATACCCAATAACACAGACACGCACTGACACCCAGTAACAAAGACATACACTAACACCAAGTAACAAAGACATACACTGATACCCAGTAACACAGACACACAGTTACACCAAGTAACAAAAGCATTCACTGATACCCAGTAACACAGACATACACTGACACCAAGTAACAAAGACATACTCTTACACCCAGTAACAAAGACACACACTTACACGAAGTAACGCAGACATACACTGACACCAAGTAACAAAGACATACACTGATACGCAGCAACACAGACACACACTTACACCAAGTAACAAAGACAGACACTGATACCCAGTAACACAGACACACACTTGCACCAAGAAACAAGGACATACACTGATACCCAGTAACAAAGACAAACACTTACACCAATTAACAAAGACACACACTTACACCAAGTAACAAATACATACACTGACACCAAGTAACAAAGACATACACTTACACAAAGTAACAAAGACATACACTGACACCAAGTAGCAAAGACATACACTGATACCAAGTAACACAGACACACACTTACACCAAGTAACAAAGACAGATACTGATACCAGGTAAAACAGACATCCACTGACACCAAGTAACAAAGACATACACTGACACCAAGTGACAGAGACATACACTTTCACCAAGTAACAAAGACATACACTGACACCAAGTAATAAAGACATACACTGATATCCAGTAACACAGACAACACTTAAACCAAGTAACAAAGACATTCACTGATACCCAATAACACAGACTCACACTGACACCCAGTATTAAAGACATACACTGACACCAAGTCACAAAGACATTCACTTACACCAGGTAACAAAGACATACATTGATACCCAGTAACAAAGACATACATTGATACCCAGTAACACAGACACGCACTGACACCCAGTAACAATGACATACACTGATACCCAGTAACACAGAGACGCACTGACACCCAGTAACAAAGACATACACTGACACCAAGTCACAAAGACAAACACTGACACCAAGTAACAAAGACATACACTGATACCCAGTAACGCAGACACACTCTTACACCAAGTAACAAAGACATACACTGATACCCAGTAACACAGACACACACTTACACTAAGAAATAAAGACATACACTGACATAAAGTAACAAAGACATACAATACACCATGTAACAAAGACATACACTGACACCAAGTAACAAAGACACACACTTACACCAAGTAACAAAGACAGATACTGATACCCCGTAACACAGACACACACTTACTCCAAGTCACAAAGACATATACTGACACCCAGTAAAAAAGACATACACTGACACCCAGTAGCAAAGACACACACTGACACCAAGTAACACAGACACGCACTGACACCCAGTAACAAAGACATACACTGATACCCAGTAACACAGACACACACTTACACTAAGTAATAAAGACATACACTGACACAAAGTAACAAAGACATACACTTAAACCAAGTAACAAAGATATACACTGACATCAAGTAACAAAGACATACACTGACACCAAGTAACAAAGACGTCCACTTACACCAAGTAACAAAGACATACTTTGATACCCTTTAACAAAGAAATACATTGATACCAAGTAACACAGACAGGCACTGAAACCCAAAAACAACGACATACACTGACACCCAGAAACACAGACACACACTGACACCCAGTAACGAAGAAACACACTGACACCAAGTAACAAAGAGAAACACTGACACCAAGTAACAAAGACATCCACTGACACAAATTAACAAAGACATACACTGATACCCAGTAACACAGACACACACTTACACTAAGTAATAAAGACATACACTGACACAAAGTAACAAAGACATACACTTACACCAAGTAACAAAGATATACACTGACATCAAGTAACAAAGACATACACTGATACCCAGTAACACAGACACACACTGACACCAAGTCACAAAGACCTACACTGACACCAAGTAACACAGTCATACACTGACACCAAGTAACAAAGACGTCCACTTACACCAAGTAACAAAGACATACTTTGATACCCTTTAACAAAGAAATACATTGATACCAAGTAACACAGACAGGCACTGAAACCCAAAAACAATGTCATACACTGACACCCAGTAACACAGACACGCACTGACACCCAGTAACAAAGACAGACACTGACACCAAGTCACAAAGACATACACTGACACCAAGTAACAAAGACATACACTGATACCCAGTAACACAGACATACACTGACACCAAGTAACAAAGACAGACAATGGTACCCAGTAACACAGACACACACTGGGCTGCATATTGGCGCAGTGGTTAGCACCGCAGCCTCACAGCTCCAGGGACCCGGGTCCGATTCTGGGTACTGCCTGTGCGGAGTTTGCAAGTTCTGCCTGTGTCTGCGTGGGTTTCCTCCGGGTGCTCCGGTTTCCTCCCACATGCCAAAGACTTGCAGGTTGATAGGTTAATTAGAAATGATAAATTGCCCCTATAATAGGTAGGTGTTAGGGAAAAATATAGGGACAGGTGGTGATCTGATAGGATTATGGGATTGGTGTCGGATTAATATAAATGTGTGGTTGATGGTCGGCACACAATCGGTGGGCCGAAGGGCCTGTTTCAGTGCTGTATCTCCAAACTAAACTAAATACTGACACCCAGTGTCACAGACACACACTGACACCCAGGAATACAGATACACACTGACACCCAGTCACACAGAGAAACACTGACGCCAAGTAGCAAAGACATGTACTGATACCCAGGAACCAAGACATACACTTACACCAATAGACCAAGTAACACAGCCATACACAGACACCAAGTAACAAAGACATGCATTGATACCCAGTAACACGGACACACAGTTACACCAAGTAACAAAGGCATACACTGATACCCAGTAACACAGACATACACTGACACCAAGTAACAAAGACATACTCTTACACCAAGTAACAAAGACACACACTTACACGAAGTAACGCAGACATACACTGACACCAAATAACAAAGACATACACTGAAACGCAGCAACACAGACACACACTTACACCAAGTAACAAAGACAGACACAGATACCCAGTAACACAGACACACACTTGCACCAAGTAACAAGGACATACACTGATACCCAGCAACAAAGACAAACACTTACACCAATTAACAAAGACACACAATTACACCAAGTAACAAAGACAAACACTGACACCAAGGAACAAAGACATACACTTACACAAAGTAACAAAGACATGCACTGACACCAAGTAGCAAAGACATACACTGATACCCAGTAACACAGACACACACTTACACCAAGTAACAAAGACAGATACTGATACCAAGTAACACAGACATCCACTGACACCAAGTAACAAAGACATACACTTACACCAAGTCACAAATGCATACACTGACACCAAGTAACAAAGACATTCACTTACACCAGGTAACAAAGACATACATTGATACCCAGTAACAAAGACATACATTGATACCCAGTAACACAGACACGCACTGACACCCAGTAACAATGACATACACTGACACCAAGTCACAAAGACATACACTGATACCCAGTAACGCAGACACACTCTTACACCAAGTAACAAAGACATACACTGATACCCAGTAACAAAGACATACATTGATACCCAGTAACACAGACACGCACTGACACCAAGTAACAATGACATACACTGATACCCAGTAACACAGAGACGCACTGACACCCAGTAACAAAGACATACACTGACACCAAGTAACAAAGACATACACTGATACCCAGTAACGCAGACACACTCTTACACCAAGTAACAAAGACATACACTGATACCCAGTAACGCAGACACACACTTACACTAAGTAATAAAGACATACACTGACATAAAGTAACAAAGACATACAATTACACCATGTAACAAAGACATACACTGACACCCAGCAACAAAGACAAACACTGACACCAAGTCACAAAGACATACACTGATACCAAGTAACAAAGACAGACACTGATACCCGGTAACACAGACACACACTTACACCAAGTAACAAAGACATACACTGATAGCCAGTGACACAGACACACACTTACACCTAGTAACAAAGACATACAGTGACACAAAGTAACAAAGACATACACTTACACCAAGTAACAAAGACATACACTGATACCCAGTAACAAAGACAAACACTTACACCAATTAACAAAGACACACACTTACACCAAGTAACAAACACAAACACTGACACCAAGTAACAAAGACATACACTTACAGAAAGTAACAAAGACATACACTGACACCAAGTAGCAAAGACATACACTGATACCCAGTAACACAGACACACACTTACACCAAGTAACAAAGACATACACTGACACCAAGTCACAGAGACATACACTTACACCAAGTAACAAAGACATACACTGACACCAAGTAACAAAGACATACACTGATATCCAGTAACACAGACAACACTTAAACCAAGTCACAAAGACATTCACTGATACCCAATAACACAGACACACACTGACACCCAGTATTAAAAACATACACTGACACCAAGTGACAAAGGCATACACTGACACCAAGTAACAAAGACATTCACTTACACCAGGTAACAAAGACATACATTGATACCCAGTAACAAAGACATACATTCATACCCAGTAACACAGACACGCACTGACACCCAGTAACAATGACATACACTGATACCCAGTAACACAGAGACGCACTGACACCCAGTAACAAAGACATACACTGACACCAAGTCACAAAGACATACACTGATACCCAGTAACTCAGACACACTCTTACACCAAGTAACAAAGACATACACTGATACCCAGTAACAAAGACATACACTGATACCCAGTAACGCAGACACACTCTTACACCAAGTCACAAAGACATACACTGATACCCAGTAACGCAGACACACACTTACACTAAGTAATAAAGACATACACTGACATAAAGTAACAAAGACATACAATTACACCATGTAACAAAGTCATACACTGACACCCAGCAACAAAGACATACACTGACACCAAGTCACAAAGACATACACTGACACCAAGTAACAAAGACAGACACTGATCCCCGGTAACACAGACACACACTTACACCAAGTAACAAAGACATACACTGATAGCCAGTGACACAGACACACACTTACACCAAGTAACAAAGACATACAATGACACAAAGTAACAAAGACATACACTTACACCAAGTAACAAAGACATACACTGATACCCAGTAACACAGACACACACTTACACCAAGTAACAAAGACTGACACTGATACCCAGTAACACACACACACACTTACACCAAGTAACAAAGACATACACTGATACCCAGGAACACAGACACACACTTACACCAAGTAACAATGACAGATACTGATACCCAGTAACACAGACACACACTTACTCCAAGTCACAAAGACATATACTGACACCCAGTAAAAAAGACATACACTGACACCCAGTAACAAAGACACACACTGACACCAAGTAACACAGACACGCACTGACACCCAGTAACAAAGACATACTCTGACACCCAGTAACACAGACACACACTTACACTAAGTAATAAATACATACACTGACACAAAGTAACAAAGGCATACACTTACACCAAGTAACAAAGATATACACTGACATCAAGTAACAAAGACATACACTGATACCCAGTAACACAGACACACACTGACACCAAGTCACAAAGACATACACTGACACCAAGTAACAAAGACGTCCACTTACACCAAGTAACAAAGACATACTTTGATACCCTTTAACAAAGAAATACATTGATACCAAGTAACACAGACAGGCACTGAAACACAAAAACAATGACATACACTGACACCCAGCAACACAGACACGCACTGACACCCAGTAGCAATGACATACACTGACACCAAGTCACAAAGACATACACTGACACCAAGTAACAAAGACATACACTGATACCCAGTAACACAGACATACACTGACACCAAGTAACAAAGACATACACTGACACCAAGTAACAAAGACGTCCACTTACTCCAAGTAACAAAGACATACTTTGATTCCCTTTAACAAAGAAATACATTGATACCAAGTAACACAGACAGGCACTGAAACCCAAAAACAATGACATTCACTGACACCCAGTAACACAGACACGCACTGACACCCAGTAACAAAGACATACACTGACACCAAGTCACAAAGACATACACTGACACCAAGTAACAAAGACATACACTGATACCCAGTAACACAGACATACACTGACACCAAGTAACAAAGACAGACACTGGTACCCAGCAACACAGACACGCACTGACACCAAGTAACAAAGACATACACTGATACCCAGTAACACAGACACACACTTACACTAAGTAATAAAGA
This sequence comes from Heterodontus francisci, assembly GCF_036365525.1. NCBI lineage: Eukaryota > Metazoa > Chordata > Chondrichthyes > Heterodontiformes > Heterodontidae > Heterodontus > Heterodontus francisci. Next base: position 2,435,678 of record NW_027140794.1, read on the forward strand.
CATACACTGACACAAAGTAACAAAGACATACACTTACACCAAGTAACAAAGATATACACTGACATCAAGTAACAAAGACATACACTGATACCCAGTAACACAGACACACACTGACACCAAGTCACAAAGACATACACTGACATCAAGTAACACAGTCATACACTGACACCAAGTAACAAAGACGTCCACTGACACCAAGTAACAAAGACATACTTTGATACCCTTTAACAAATAAATACATTGATACCAAGTAACACAGACAGGCACTGAAACCCAAAAACAATGTCATACACTGACACCCAGTAACACAGTCAGGCACTGACACCCAGTAACAAAGACATACACTGACACCAAGTCACAAAGACATACACTGACACCAAGTAACAAAGACATACACTGATACCCAGTAACACAGACATACACTGACACCAAGTAACAAAGACAGACACTGGTACCCAGTAACACAGACACACACTGGGCTGCATATTGGCGCAGTGGTTAGCACCGCAGCCTCACAGCTCCAGGGACCCGGGTTCGATTCTAGGTACTGCCTGTGCGGAGTTTGCAAGTTCTGCCTGTGTCTGCGTGGGTTTCCTCCGGGTGCTCCGGTTTCCTTCCACATGCCAAAGACTTGCAGGTTGATAGGTTAATTAGCCATGCTAAATTGCCCCTAGTATAGGTAGGTGGTAGGGAAAAATATAGGGACAGTTGGGGATGTGATAGGAATACTGGATTAGTGTAGGATTAATATAAATGTGTGGTTGATGGTCGGCACACAATCGGTGGGCCGAAGGGCCTGTTTCAGTGCTGTATCTCTAAACTAAACTAAATACTGACACCCAGGAATACAGATACACACTGACACCCAGTCACACAGAGAAACACTGACGCCAAGAAGCAAAGACATGTACTGATACCCAGTAACCAAGACATACACTAACACCAAGTAACACAGACATACACTGACACCAAGTAACAAAGACATACATTGATACCCAGTAACATAGACACGCACTGATACCCAGTAACACAGACACGCACTGACACAAAGTAACAAAGAATCCACTGACACAAAGTCACAAATACATACACTGACACCAAGTAACAAAGACATACACTGATACCCAGTCAAACAGACACACACTTACACCAAGTAACAAAGACATACACTGATACCCAGAAACACAGACACACACTTAAACTAAGTAATAAAGACAAAAACTGACACAAAGTAACAAAGACATACACTTACACCAAGTAATAAAGACATTCACTGATACCCAGTAACACAGAAACACACTTACACCAAGTAACAAAGACATACACTGATACCCAGTAACACAGACACACACTGATACCCAGTAACAAAGACATACACTGACACCAAGTCACAAAGACATACACTGACACCAAGTAACAAAGACATCCACTTACACCAAGAAACAAAGACATACATTGATACCCAGTAACAAAGACATACACTGACACCCAGTAAGACAGACACACACTTACACCAAGTAACAAAGACATACACTGACACCAAGTAGCAAAGACATACACTGATACCCAGTAACACAGACACACACTTACACCAAGTGACAAAGATATATACTGATACCAAGTAACACAGGCATCCACTGACACCAAGTAACAAAGACATACAATGACAACAAGTAACAGAGACATACACTTACAGCAAGTAACAAAGACATACACTGACACCAAGTAACAAAGACATACACTGATATCCAGTAACACAGACAACACTTAAACCAAGTAACAAAGACATTCACTGATACCCAATAACACAGACACACACTGACACCCAGTATTAAAGACATACACTGACACCAAGTCACAAAGGCATAAACTGACACCAAGTAACATAGACATTCACTTACACCAAGTAACAAAGACATACATTGATACCCAGTGACAAAGACATACATTGATACCCAGTAACACAGACACGCACTGACACCCAGTAACAATGACATACACTGATACCCAGTAACACAGAGACGCACTGACACCCAGTAACAAAGACATACACTGACACCAAGTCACAAAGACATACTCTGATACCCAGTAACAAAGACATACATTGATACCCAGTAACAAAGACATACACTGATACCCAGTAACACAGACACACACTTACACCAAGTAACAAAGACATACACTGATGCCCAGTAACAAAGACATACATTGATACCCAGTAACACAGACACGCACTGACACCCAGGAACAAAGACATACCCTGATACCCAGTAACACAGACACGCACTGACACCCAGTAACAAAGACATACACTAACACCAAGTAACAAAGACATACACTGATACCCAGTAACACAGACACACAGTTACACCAAGGAACAAAGGCATACACAGATACCCAGTAACACAGACATACACTGACACCAAGTAACAAAGACATACTCTTACACCAAGTAACAAAGACACACACTTACACGATTTAACGCAGACAAACACTGACACCAAGTAACAAAGACATACACTGATACGCAGCAACACAGACACACACTTACACCAAGTAACAAAGACAGAGACTGATACCCAGTAACACAGACACACACTTGCACCAAGTAACAAGGACATACACTGATACCCAGTAACAAAGTCAAACACTTACACCATTTAACAAAGACACACTCTTACACCAAGTAACAAAGACATGCACTGACACCAAGTAACAAAGACATACACTTACACAAAGTAACAAAGACATACTGACACCAAGTAGCAGAGACATACACTGATACCCAGTAACACAGACACACACTTACACCAAGTAACAAAGACAGATACTGATACCAAGTAACACAGACATCCACTGACACCAAGTAACAAAGACATTCACTGCCACCAAGTAACAAAGACAGACATTGATACCCAGTAACAAAGTCAAACACTTACACCAATTAACAAAGACACACTCTTACACCAATTAACAAAGACACACTCTTACACCAAGTAACAAAGACATACACTGACACCAAGTAACAGAGACATACACTTACACCAAGTAACAAAGACATACACTGACACCCAGTAACAAAGACATACACTGATATCCAGTAACACAGACAACACTTAAACCAAGTAACAAAGACATTCACTGATACCCAATAACACAGACACACACTGACACCCAGTATTAAAGACATACACTGACACCAAGTCACAAAGGCATAAACTGACACCAAGTAACAAAGACATTCACTGCCACCAAGTAACAAAGACAGACATTGATACCCAGTAACAAAGACATACATTGATACCCAGTAATACAGACACGCACTGACACCCAGTAACAATGACATACACTGATACCCAGTAACACAGAGATGCACTGACACCCAGTAACAAAGACATACACTGACACCAAGTCCCAAAGACATACACTGACACCAAGTAACAAAGACATACACTGATACCCAGTAACGCAGACACACTCTTACACCAAGTAACAAAGACATACACAGATACCCAGTAACACAGACACACACTTACACTAAGTAATAAAGACATACACTGACATAAAGTAACAAAGACATACAATTACACCATGTAACAAAGACATACACTGACACCAAGTAACAAAGACATTCACTGATACCCAGTAACACAGACACACACTTCCACCAAGCAACAAGGACAGACACTGATACCCTGTAACACATACACGCACTGACACCCAGCAACAAAGACATACACTGACACCAAGTCACAAAGACATACACTGACACCAAGTAACAAAGACAGACACTGATACCCGGTAACACAGACACACACTTACACCAAGTAACAAAGACATACACTGACACAAAGTAACTAAGACATACACTTACACCAAGTAACAAAGATATACACTGACATCAAGTAACAAAGACATACACTGATACCCAGTAACACAGACACACACTGACACCAAGTCACAAAGACATACACTGACATCAAGTAACACAGTCATACACTGACACCAAGTAACAAAGACGTCCACTGACACCAAGTAACAAAGACATACTTTGATACCCTTTAACAAATAAATACATTGATACCAAGTAACACAGACAGGCACTGAAACCCAAAAACAATGTCATACACTGACACCCAGTAACACAGTCAGGCACTGACACCCAGTAACAAAGACATACACTGACACCAAGTCACAAAGACATACACTGACACCAAGTAACAAAGACATACACTGATACCCAGTAACACAGACATACACTGACACCAAGTAACAAAGACAGACACTGGTACCCAGTAACACAGACACACACTGGGCTGCATATTGGCGCAGTGGTTAGCACCGCAGCCTCACAGCTCCAGGGACCCGGGTTCGATTCTAGGTACTGCCTGTGCGGAGTTTGCAAGTTCTGCCTGTGTCTGCGTGGGTTTCCTCCGGGTGCTCCGGTTTCCTTCCACATGCCAAAGACTTGCAGGTTGATAGGTTAATTAGCCATGCTAAATTGCCCCTAGTATAGGTAGGTGGTAGGGAAAAATATAGGGACAGTTGGGGATGTGATAGGAATACTGGATTAGTGTAGGATTAATATAAATGTGTGGTTGATGGTCGGCACACAATCGGTGGGCCGAAGGGCCTGTTTCAGTGCTGTATCTCTAAACTAAACTAAATACTGACACCCAGGAATACAGATACACACTGACACCCAGTCACACAGAGAAACACTGACGCCAAGAAGCAAAGACATGTACTGATACCCAGTAACCAAGACATACACTAACACCAAGTAACACAGACATACACTGACACCAAGTAACAAAGACATACATTGATACCCAGTAACATAGACACGCACTGATACCCAGTAACACAGACACGCACTGACACAAAGTAACAAAGAATCCACTGACACAAAGTCACAAATACATACACTGACACCAAGTAACAAAGACATACACTGATACCCAGTCAAACAGACACACACTTACACCAAGTAACAAAGACATACACTGATACCCAGAAACACAGACACACACTTAAACTAAGTAATAAAGACAAAAACTGACACAAAGTAACAAAGACATACACTTACACCAAGTAATAAAGACATTCACTGATACCCAGTAACACAGAAACACACTTACACCAAGTAACAAAGACATACACTGATACCCAGTAACACAGACACACACTGATACCCAGTAACAAAGACATACACTGACACCAAGTCACAAAGACATACACTGACACCAAGTAACAAAGACATCCACTTACACCAAGAAACAAAGACATACATTGATACCCAGTAACAAAGACATACACTGACACCCAGTAAGACAGACACACACTTACACCAAGTAACAAAGACATACACTGACACCAAGTAGCAAAGACATACACTGATACCCAGTAACACAGACACACACTTACACCAAGTGACAAAGATATATACTGATACCAAGTAACACAGGCATCCACTGACACCAAGTAACAAAGACATACAATGACAACAAGTAACAGAGACATACACTTACAGCAAGTAACAAAGACATACACTGACACCAAGTAACAAAGACATACACTGATATCCAGTAACACAGACAACACTTAAACCAAGTAACAAAGACATTCACTGATACCCAATAACACAGACACACACTGACACCCAGTATTAAAGACATACACTGACACCAAGTCACAAAGGCATAAACTGACACCAAGTAACATAGACATTCACTTACACCAAGTAACAAAGACATACATTGATACCCAGTGACAAAGACATACATTGATACCCAGTAACACAGACACGCACTGACACCCAGTAACAATGACATACACTGATACCCAGTAACACAGAGACGCACTGACACCCAGTAACAAAGACATACACTGACACCAAGTCACAAAGACATACACTGATACCCAGTAACAAAGACATACATTGATACCCAGTAACAAAGACATACACTGATACCCAGTAACACAGACACACACTTACACCAAGTAACAAAGACATACACTGATGCCCAGTAACAAAGACATACATTGATACCCAGTAACACAGACACGCACTGACACCCAGGAACAAAGACATACCCTGATACCCAGTAACACAGACACGCACTGACACCCAGTAACAAAGACATACACTAACACCAAGTAACAAAGACATACACTGATACCCAGTAACACAGACACACAGTTACACCAAGGAACAAAGGCATACACAGATACCCAGTAACACAGACATACACTGACACCAAGTAACAAAGACATACTCTTACACCAAGTAACAAAGACACACACTTACACGATTTAACGCAGACAAACACTGACACCAAGTAACAAAGACATACACTGATACGCAGCAACACAGACACACACTTACACCAAGTAACAAAGACAGAGACTGATACCCAGTAACACAGACACACACTTGCACCAAGTAACAAGGACATACACTGATACCCAGTAACAAAGTCAAACACTTACACCATTTAACAAAGACACACTCTTACACCAAGTAACAAAGACATGCACTGACACCAAGTAACAAAGACATACACTTACACAAAGTAACAAAGACATACTGACACCAAGTAGCAGAGACATACACTGATACCCAGTAACACAGACACACACTTACACCAAGTAACAAAGACAGATACTGATACCAAGTAACACAGACATCCACTGACACCAAGTAACAAAGACATTCACTGCCACCAAGTAACAAAGACAGACATTGATACCCAGTAACAAAGTCAAACACTTACACCAATTAACAAAGACACACTCTTACACCAATTAACAAAGACACACTCTTACACCAAGTAACAAAGACATACACTGACACCAAGTAACAGAGACATACACTTACACCAAGTAACAAAGACATACACTGACACCCAGTAACAAAGACATACACTGATATCCAGTAACACAGACAACACTTAAACCAAGTAACAAAGACATTCACTGATACCCAATAACACAGACACACACTGACACCCAGTATTAAAGACATACACTGACACCAAGTCACAAAGGCATAAACTGACACCAAGTAACAAAGACATTCACTGCCACCAAGTAACAAAGACAGACATTGATACCCAGTAACAAAGACATACATTGATACCCAGTAATACAGACACGCACTGACACCCAGTAACAATGACATACACTGATACCCAGTAACACAGAGATGCACTGACACCCAGTAACAAAGACATACACTGACACCAAGTCCCAAAGACATACACTGACACCAAGTAACAAAGACATACACTGATACCCAGTAACGCAGACACACTCTTACACCAAGTAACAAAGACATACACAGATACCCAGTAACACAGACACACACTTACACTAAGTAATAAAGACATACACTGACATAAAGTAACAAAGACATACAATTACACCATGTAACAAAGACATACACTGACACCAAGTAACAAAGACATTCACTGATACCCAGTAACACAGACACACACTTCCACCAAGCAACAAGGACAGACACTGATACCCTGTAACACATACACGCACTGACACCCAGCAACAAAGACATACACTGACACCAAGTCACAAAGACATACACTGACACCAAGTAACAAAGACAGACACTGATACCCGGTAACACAGACACACACTTACACCAAGTAACAAAGACATACACTGACACAAAGTAACTAAGACATACACTTACACCAAGTAACAAAGACATACAAAGATACCCAGTAAAACAGACACACACTTACACCAAGTAACAAAGACTTACATTGATACCCAGTAACACAGACACACACTTACACCAAGTAACAAAGACATACACTGATACCCAGGAACACAGACACACACTTACACCAAGTAACAAAGACAGATACTGATACCCAGTAACACAGACACACACTTACTCCAAGTCACAAGACGTATACTGACACCCAGTAACAAAGACATACACTGACACCCAGTAACAAAGACACACACTGACACCAAGTAACAAAGACATACACTGACACCAAGTAACTAAGACATACACTGATACCCAGTAACACAGGCACACACTTACACCAAGTGACAAAGACATACACTGAAACCCAATAACACAGACACACACTGACACCCAGTAACAAAGACACACACTGACACCAAGTCACAAAGACATGCACTGACACCAAGTAACACAGACATACACTGACACCAAGTCACAAAGACATCCACTTACACCAAGTAACAAAGACATACACTGACACCCAGTCACAAAGACATACATTGATACCCAGAAACGAAGACACGCACTGACACCCAGTAACAAAGACATACACTGATACCCAGTAACACAGACACGCACTGACACCCAGTAACAAAGACATACACAAACACCAAGTAACAAAGACATACACTGATACCCAGTAACACAGATACACAGTTAGACCAAGTAACAAAGACATACACTGAAAGCCAGTAACACAGACACACACTTACACCAAGTAACAAAAACATACACTGACACAAAGTAACAAAGACATACACATACACCATCTACCAAAGACATACACTGATACCCAGTAACACAGACACACACTTACACCAAGTAACAAAGACATACACTGATACCCGGTAACACAGACACACACTTACAACAAGTAACAAAGACATACACTGATACCCAGGAACACAGGCGCACACTTACACCAAGTAACAAAGACAGATACTGATACCCAGTAAAACAGACACACACTTACTCCAAGTCACAAAGACATATACTGACACCCAGTAACAAAGACATACACTGACACCCAGTAACAAAGACACACACTGACACCAAGTAAAAAAGACATGCACTGACACCAAGTAACTAAGACATACACTGATACCCAGTAACACAGAGACACTCTTACACCAAGTGACAAAGACAGACACTGATACCCAGTAACACAGACACACCCTTAAACCAAGTCACAAAGACATACACTGACACCCAGTAACAAAGACATACACTGATACCCAGTAACACAGACACACAATTCCACCAAGTAACAAAGACATACACTGATACCCAGTAACACGGACACACACTTACACTAAGTAATAAAGACATACACTGACACAAAGTAACAAAGACATACACTTACACCAAGTAAGAAAGACATACACTGACACCAAGTAACAAAGACAGACACTGATACCCAGTAACACAGACAAACACTTGCACCAAGTAACAATGACATACACAGACACCCAGTAACACAGACACGCAATGACACCCAGTAACAAAGACATACACTGACACCAAGTCAAAAGACATAAACTGATACCCAGTAACACAGACACACACTGACACCAAGTAACAAAGACATACACTGATACCCAGTAACATAGACACACACTTACACCAAGTAACAATGACATACACAGACACCCAGTAACACAGACATGCACTGACACCCAGTAACAAAGACATACACTGACACCAAATCAAAAGACATAGACTGATACCCAGTAACACAGACACACACTTACATCAAGTAACAAAGACATACAGTGACACCAATTAACAAAGACCTACACTGATACCCAGTAACACAGACACACACTGACACCCAGTAACAAAGACATGCACTGACACCAAGTCAAAAGACATACACTGATACCCAGTAACACACACACACACTGACACCAAGTAACAAAGACATACACTGATAACCATTAACACAGACACACACTTACATCAAGTAACAAAGTCATACACTGACACAAAGTATCAAAGACATACACTTGCACCAAGTAAAAAAGACATACACTGACACCAAGTAAAAAAGACATACACTGACACCAAGTAACAAAGAAATACACTTACACCAAGTAAAAAAGACATACACTGACACCAAGTAACAAAGACATACACTGATACCCAGTAACACAGACACACACTTACACCAAGTAACAAAGACATACACAGATACCCAGTTGCACTGAGACACACTTACACCAAGTAACACAGACACACACAGACACCAAGTATCAAAGACATACACTGATACCCAGTAACACAGACATACACTTACACCAAGTAACAAAGACATACACTGACACCAAGTAACAAAGGCATACACTGATACCCAGTAACACAGACACACACTTACACCAAGTAACAAAGACATCCAAGGATACCCAGTAACCAAGACATACACTTATACCAAGTAACACAGACATACGCTGACACCAAGTAACAAAGACATCCACTTCCACCAAGTAACAAAGACATACATTGATATCCAGTAACACAGACACGCACTGACACCCAGTAACAAAGACATACACTGATACCCAGTAACACAGACACGCACTGACACCCATTAACAAAGACATAACCTGACACCAAGTCACAAAGACATACACTGACACCAAGTAACAAAGACAGACACTGATACACAGTAACACAGACACACCCTTAAACCAAGTCACAAAGAGATACACTGACACCCAGTAAGAAAGACATACACTGATACCCAGTAACGCAGACACGCACTGACACTCAGTAAGAAAGACATACACTGACACCATGTCACAAAGACATACACTGAGACCAAGTAACAAAGAAATACAATGACACCAAGTAACAAAGACGTATACTGATACACAGCAACACAGACACACACTTACACCAAGTAACAAAGACATGCACTGATACCCAGTAACACAGACACAATCTTACACTAAGTAATAAAGACATACACTGACACAAAGTAACAAAGACATCCACTTACACCAAGTAACAAAGAAATACACTGATACCCAGTAACAAAGACATACACTGATAACCAGTAACACAGACACACACTTACACCAAGTAACAATGACATACACAGACACCCAGTAACACAGACACGCACTGACACCCAGTAACAAAGACATGCACTGACACCAAGTCACAAAGACATACACTGACACCAAGTCACAAAGACATACACTGATACCAAGTAACAAAGACATACACTGATACCCAGTAACACAGACACACAATGACACCAAGTAACAAAGACATACACTGAAAACCAGTAACACAGACACCCACTTACACCAAGTAACAAAGACATACACTGACACCAATTAACAAAGACATACACTGATGCCCAGTAACACAGACACACACTTACACCAAGTAACAAAGGCAAACACTGACACCAAGTAACAAAGACATACACTTACAGCAAGTAAAAAATACAAACACTGACACCAAGTAACGAAGACATACACTGAAAGCCAGTAACACAGACACACACTTACACCAAGTAACAAAAACATACACTGACACAAAGTAACAAAGACATACACTTACACCATCTACCAAAGACATACACTGATACCCAGTAACACAGACACACACTTACACCAAGTAACAAAGACATACACTGATACCCAGGAACACAGACGCACACTTACACCAAGTAACAAAGACAGATACTGATACCCAGTAAAGCAGACACACACTTACTCCAAGTGACAAAGACATATACTGACACCCACTAACAAAGACATACACTGACACCCAGTAACAAAGACACACACTGACACCAAGTAACAAAGACATGCACTGACACCAAGTAACTAAGACATACACTGATACCCAGTAACACAGACACACACTTACACCAAGTGACAAAGACAGACACTGATACCCAGTAACACAGACACACCCTTAAACCAAGTCACAAAGACATACACTGACACCCAGTAACAAAGACATACACTGATACCCAGTAACACAGACACACACTTCCACCAAGGAACAAAGACATACACTGATACCCAGTAACACGGACACACACTTACACTAAGCAATAAAGACATACACTGACACAAAGTAACAAAGACATACACTTACACCAAGTAAGAAAGACATACACTGACACCAAGTAACAAAGACAGACACTGATACCCAGTAACACAGACAAACACTTGCACCAAGTAACAATGACATACACAGACACCCAGTAACACAGACACGCAATGACACCCAGTAACAAAGACATACACTGACACCAAGTCAAAAGACATAGACTGATACCCAGTAACACAGACACACACTGACACCAAGTAACAAAGACATACACTGATACCCAGTAACACAGACACACACTTACACCAAGTAACAATGACATACACAGACACCCAGTAACACAGACATGCACTGACACCCAGTAACAAAGACATACACTGACACCAAGTCAAAAGACATAGACTGATACCCAGTAACACAGACACACACTTACATCAAGTAACAAAGACATACAGTGACACCAATTAACAAAGACCTACACTGATACCCAGTAACACAGACACACACTGACACCCAGTAACAAAGACATGCACTGACACCAAGTCAAAAGACATATACTGATACCCAGTAACACAGACACACACTGACACCAAGTAACAAAGACATACACTGATAACCATTAACACAGACACACACTTACATCAAGTAACAAAGTCATACACTGACACCAAGTAACAAAGACATACACTTGCACCAAGTAAAAAAGACATACACTGACACCAAGTAAAAAAGATATACACTGACACCAAGTAACAAAGAAATACACTTACACCAAGTAAAAAAGACATACACTGACACCAAGTAACAAAGACATACACTGATACCCAGTAACACAGACACACACTTACATCAAGTAACAAAGTCATACACTGACACCAAGTAACAAAGACATACACTTGCACCAAGTAAAAAAGACATACACTGACACCAAGTAAAAAAGATATACACTGACACCAAGTAACAAAGAAATACACTTACACCAAGTAAAAAAGACATACACTGACACCAAGTAACAAAGACATACACTGATACCCAGTAACACAGACACACACTTACACCAAGTAACAAAGACATACACAGATACCCAGTTGCACTGAGACACACTTACACCAAGTAACACAGACACACACAGACACCAAGTATCAAAGACATACACTGATACCCAGTAACACAGACATACACTTACACCAAGTAACAAAGACATACACTGACACCAAGTAACAAAGGCATACACTGATACCCAGTAACACAGACACACACTTACACCAAGTAACAAAGACATACACTGATACTAAGTAACACAGACATACGCTGACACCAAGTAACAAAGACATCCACTTCCACCAAGTAACAAAGTCATACACTGACACAAAGTATCAAAGACATACACTTGCACCAAGTAAAAAAGACATACACTGACACCAAGTAAAAAAGACATACACTGACACCAAGTAACAAAGAAATACACTTACACCAAGTAAAAAAGACATACACTGACACCAAGTAACAAAGACATACACTGATACCCAGTAACACAGACACACACTTACACCAAGTAACAAAGACATACACAGATACCCAGTTGCACTGAGACACACTTACACCAAGTAACACAGACACACACAGACACCAAGTATCAAAGACATACACTGATACCCAGTAACACAGACATACACTTACACCAAGTAACAAAGACATACACTGACACCAAGTAACAAAGGCATACACTGATACCCAGTAACACAGACACACACTTACACCAAGTAACAAAGACATCCAAGGATACCCAGTAACCAAGACATACACTTTACCAAGTAACACAGACATACGCTGACACCAAGTAACAAAGACATCCACTTCCACCAAGTAACAAAGACATACATTGATATCCAGTAACACAGACACGCACTGACACCCAGTAACAAAGACATACACTGATACCCAGTAACACAGACACGCACTGACACCCATTAACAAAGACATACCCTGACACCAAGTCACAAAGACATACACTGACACCAAGTAACAAAGACAGACACTGATACACAGTAACACAGACACACCCTTAAACCAAGTCACAAAGAGATACACTGACACCCAGTAAGAAAGACATACACTGATACCCAGTAACGCAGACACGCACTGACACTCAGTAAGAAAGACATACACTGACACCATGTCACAAAGACATACACTGAGACCAAGTAACAAAGAAATACAATGACACCAAGTAACAAAGACATACACTGATACACAGCAACACAGACACACACTTACACCAAGTAACAAAGACATGCACTGATACCCAGTAACACAGACACAATCTTACACTAAGTAATAAAGACATACACTGACAGAAAGTAACAAAGACATACAATTACACCAAGTAACAAAGACATACACTGATACCCAGTAACAAAGACATACACTGATACCCAGTAACACAGACACACACTTACACCAAGTAACAATGACATACACAGACACCCAGTAACACAGACACGCACTGACACCCAGTAACAAAGACATGCACTGACACCCAGTAACAAAGACATGCACTGACACCAAGTAACAAAGACACACAATGACACCAAGTAACAAAGACATACACTGAAAACCAGTAACACAGACACCCACTTACACCAAGTAACAAAGACATACAATGACACCAATTAACAAAGACATACACTGATGCCCAGTAACACAGACACACACTTACACCAAGTAACAAAGGCAAACACTGACACCAAGTAACAAAGACATACACTTACAGCAAGTAAAAAATACAAACACTGACACCAAGTAACGAAGACATACACTGAAAGCCAGTAACACAGACACACACTTACACCAAGTAACAAAAACATACACTGACACAAAGTAACAAAGACATACACTTACACCATCTACCAAAGACATACACTGATACCCAGTAACACAGACACACACTTACACCAAGTAACAAAGACATACACTGATACCCAGGAACACAGACGCACACTTACACCAAGTAACAAAGACAGATACTGATACCCAGTAAAGCAGACACACACTTACTCCAAGTGACAAAGACATATACTGACACCCACTAACAAAGACATACACTGACACCCAGTAACAAAGACACACACTGACACCAAGTAACAAAGACATGCACTGACACCAAGTAACTAAGACATACACTGATACCCAGTAACACAGACACACACTTACACCAAGTGACAAAGACAGACACTGATACCCAGTAACACAGACACACCCTTAAACCAAGTCACAAAGACATACACTGACACCCAGTAACAAAGACATACACTGATACCCAGTAACACAGACACACACTTCCACCAAGTAACAAAGACATACACTGATACCCAGTAACACGGACACACACTTACACTAAGTAATAAAGACATACACTGACACAAAGTAACAAAGACATACACTTACACCAAGTAAGAAAGACATACACTGACACCAAGTAACAAAGACATACACTGATACCCAGGAACACAGACGCACACTTACACCAAGTAACAAAGACAGATACTGATACCCAGTAAAGCAGACACACACTTACTCCAAGTGACAAAGACATATACTGACACCCACTAACAAAGACATACACTGACACCCAGTAACCAAGACATACACTTACACCAAGTAACAAAGACATGCACTGACACCAAGTAACTAAGACATACACTGATACCCAGTAACACAGACACACACTTACACCAAGTGACAAAGACAGACACTGATACCCAGTAACACAGACACACCCTTAAACCAAGTCACAAAGACATACACTGACACCCAGTAACAAAGACATACACTGATACCCAGTAACACAGACACACACTTCCACCAAGTAACAAAGACATACACTGATACCCAGTAACACGGACACACACTTACACTAAGTAATAAAGACATACACTGACACAAAGTAACAAAGACATACACTTACACCAAGTAAGAAAGACATACACTGACACCAAGTAACAAAGACAGACACTGATACCCAGTAACACAGACAAACACTTGCACCAAGTAACAATGACATTCACAGACACCCAGTAACACAGACACGCAATGACACCCAGTAACAAAGACATACACTGACACCAAGTCAAAAGACATAGACTGATACCCAGTAACACAGACACACACTGACACCAAGTAACAAAGACATACACTGATACCCAGTAACACAGACACACACTTACACCAAGTAACAATGACATACACAGACACCCAGTAACACAGACATGCACTGACACCCAGTAACAAAGACATACACTGACACCAAGTCAAAAGACATAGACTGATACCCAGTAACACAGACACAGACTTACATCAAGTAACAAAGACATACAGTGACACCAATTAACAAAGACCTACACTGATACCCAGTAACACAGACACACACTGACACCCAGTAACAAAGACATGCACTGACACCAAGTCAAAAGACATACACTGATACCCAGTAACACAGACACACACTGACACCAAGTAACAAAGACATACACTGATAACCATTAACACAGACACACACTTACATCAAGTAACAAAGTCATACACTGACACCAAGTAACAAAGACATACACTTGCACCAAGTAAAAAAGACATACACTGACACCAAGTAAAAAAGATATACACTGACACCAAGTAACAAAGAAATACACTTACACCAAGTAAAAAAGACATACACTGACACCAAGTAACAAAGACATACACTGATACCCAGTAACACAGACACACACTTACACCAAGTAACAAAGACATACACAGATACCCAGTTGCACTGAGACACACTTACACCAAGTAACACAGACACACACAGACACCAAGTATCAAAGACATACACTGATACCCAGTAACACAGACATACACTTACACCAAGTAACAAAGACATACACTGACACCAAGTAACAAAGGCATACACTGATACCCAGTAACACAGACACACACTTACACCAAGTAACAAAGACATACACTGATACCAAGTAACACAGACATACGCTGACACCAAGTAACAAAGACATCCACTTCCAACAAGTAACAAAGACATACATTGATACCCAGTAACAAAGACATACATTGATATCCAGTAACACAGACACGCACTGACACCCAGTAACAAAGACATACACTGATACCCAGTAACACAGACACGCACTGACACCCATTAACAAAGACATACCCTGACACCAAGTCACAAAGACATACACTGACACCAAGTAACAAAGACAGACACTGATACACAGTAACACAGACACACCCTTAAACCAAGTCACAAAGAGATACACTGACACCCAGTAAGAAAGACATACACTGATACCCAGTAACGCAGACACGCACTGACACTCAGTAAGAAAGACATACACTGACACCATGTCACAAAGACATACACTGAGACCAAGTAACAAAGAAATACAATGACACCAAGTAACAAAGACATACACTGATACACAGCAACACAGACACACTCTGACACCAAGTAACAAAGACATGCACTGATACCCAGTAACACAGGCACAATCTTACACCAAGTAACAAAGACATACAATGACACCAATTAACAAAGACATACACTTACACCAAGTAACAAAGACATACACTGATACCAAGTAACAAAGACATACACTGATACCCAGTAACACAGACACACAATGACACCAAGTAACAAAGACATACACTGAAAACCAGTAACACAGACACCCACTTACACCAAGTAACAAAGACATACACTGACACCAATTAACAAAGACATACACTGATGCCCAGTAACACAGACACACACTTACACCAAGTAACAAAGGCAAACACTGACACCAAGTAACAAAGACATACACTTACACCAAGTAAAAAATACAAACACTGACACCAAGTAACGAAGACATACACTGATACCCAGTAACACAGACACACACTGACTCCAAGTAACAAAGACATACACAGATACCCAGTTACGCTGACACACACTTACACCAATTAACACAGACACACACAGACACCAAGTAACAAAGACATACACTAATACCCAGGAACACAGACACACACTTACACAAAGTAACAAAGACATACACTGACACCATGTCACAAAGACATACACTGAGACCAAGTAACAAAGAAATACAATGACACCAAGTAACAAAGACATACACTGATACACAGCAACACAGACACACTCTGACACCAAGTAACAAAGACATGCACTGATACCCAGTAACACAGGCACAATCTTACACCAAGTAACAAAGACATACAATGACACCAATTAACAAAGACATACACTGATGCCCAGGAACACAGACACAAACTTACACCAAGTAACAAAGGCAAACACTGACACCAAGTAACAAAGACATACACTTACACCAAGTAACAAAGACATACACTGATACCAAGTAACAAAGACATACACTGATACCCAGTAACACAGACACACAATGACACCAAGTAACAAAGACATACACTGAAAACCAGTAACACAGACACCCACTTACACCAAGTAACAAAGACATACACTGACACCAATTAACAAAGACATACACTGATGCCCAGTAACACAGACACACACTTACACCAAGTAACAAAGGCAAACACTGACACCAAGTAACAAAGACATACACTTACACCAAGTAAAAAATACAAACACTGACACCAAGTAACGAAGACATACACTGATACCCAGTAACACAGACACACACTGACTCCAAGTAACAAAGACATACACAGATACCCAGTTACGCTGACACACACTTACACCAATTAACACAGACACACACAGACACCAAGTAACAAAGACATACACTGATACCCAGGAACACAGACACACACTTACACAAAGTAACAAAGACATACACTGACACCAAGTAACAAAGACATACACTTACACCAAGTAACAAAGACATACATTGATACCCATTAACAAAGACATACATTGATACCCAGTAGCACAGACACGCACTGACACCCAGTAACAAAGACATACACTGATACCCAGTAACACAGACACGCACTGACACCCAGTAACAAAGACATACACTGACACCAAGTCACAAAGACATACACTTACACCAAGTAACAAAGACATACACTGATACCCAATAACACAGACACAAACTTACACCAACTAACACAGACATGCACTGACACCAAGTAACAAAGACATACACTGACACCAAGTAACACAGAGAAACACTTACAACAAGTAACAAAGACAGGCACTGATACCGAGTAACACAGACACAAACTTACACCAAGTCACAAAGACATGCACTGACACCCAGTAACAAAGACACACACTGACACCAAGTAACAAAGACATACACTGACACCAATTAAAAAAGACATACACTGATACCCAGGAACAGAGACACACGCATGCACCAAGTAACACAGACATACACTGACACCAAGTAACAAAGACATACACTTACACCAAGTAAAAAAGACATACACTGACACCAAGTAACAAAGACAAACACGGATACCCAGTAACACAGAAACACAATTACACCAAGTAACAAAGACATACACTGATACCCAGTTACACTGACACACACTGACACCAAGTAACAAAGTCTAACACATACACACACTGTCACCAAGTAACAAAGACATACACTGACACCCAGTAACAAAGACATACACTGACACCAAGTCACAAAGACATGCACTGACACCCAGTAACAAAGACACACACTGACACCAAGTAACAAAGACATACACTGATACCCAGTAACACAGACACACACTTACACCAAGTAACAAAGACATACACTGATATGGAGGAACACAGACACACACTTACATAAAGTAACAAAGACAGACACTGATACCCAGTAACACAGACACACAATTGCACCAAGTAACAAGGACATACAATGATACCAAGTAAAAAAGACATACACTGACACCAAGTAACAAAGACATACACTGATACCCAGTAACCAAGACATACACTTACATCAAGTAACACAGCCATACACTGCCACCAAGTAACAAAGACAGACACTGATACCCAGTAACACAGACACACACTTACACCAAGTAACAGAGACATACACTGATACCCAGTAACACAGACACACACTTACACCAAGTAACCAAGACATACACTGATACCCAGTAACACAGACACACACTGACAACCAGTAACAAAGACATACACTGACACCAAGTCACAAAGACATACACTGACTCCAAGTAACAAAGACATCCACTTACACCAAGTAACAAAGACATACATTGATACCCAGTAACAAAGACATACATTAGTACCCAGTAACACAGACAAGCACTTTCAGCAAGTAACAAAGACATACACTGACACCAATTAAAAAAGACATACACTGATACCCAGTAACAAAGACACACGCATACACCAAGTAACAATGACATACACTGATAACCAGTAACACAGAGACGCACTGACACCCAGTAACAAAGACATACACTGACACCAAGTCACAAACACATACACTTACACCAAGTAACAAAGACATACACTGAAACCCAGTAACACAGACACAAACTTACACTAAGTAATAAAGACATACACTGACACAAAGTAACAAAGACATACACTGACACCAAGTAACAAAGACATACACTGATACCCAGTAACACAGACACACACTTACACCAAATAGCAAAGACATACACTGATACCCAGTAACACAGACACGCACTGACACCCAGTAACAAAGACATACACTGACACCAAGTCACAAAGACATACACTGACACCAAGTAACAAAGACAGACACTGATACCCAGTAACACAGACACACACTTTCACCAAGTAACAAAGACATACACTGATAGCCAGTAACACAGACTCACACTTTCAGCAAGTAACAAAGACATACACTGACACCAATTAAAAAAGACATACACTGATACCCAGTAACAAAGACACACGCATACACCAAGTAACAAAGACATACACTGACACCAAGTAACAAAGACATACACTTACACCAAGTAAAAAAGACATACACTGACACCAAGTAACAAAGACAAACACTGACACCCAGTAACACAGACACACACTTACACCAAGTAACATAGACATACACTTACACCAAGTAAAAAATACAAACACTGACACCAAGTACAAAGACATACACTGATACCCAGTAACACAGACACACGCTTACATCAAGTAACAAAGTCATACACTGATACCCAGTGACACTGACACACACTTACACCAATTAACACAGACACACACAGACACCAAGTAACAATGACATACACTGATACCCAGTAACACAGACACACATATACCCCAAGTAACAAAGACATACACTGACACCAATTAAAAAAGACATACACTGATACATAGTAACACAGACGCACGCATACACCAAGTAACAAAGACATACACTGACACCAAGTAACAAAGACATACACTTACACCAAGTAACAAAGACATACACTGACACCAAGTAACAAAGACAAACACTGATACCCAGTAACACAGACACACACTTACACCAAGTAACAAAGACATACACTGACTCCAAGTAACAAAGACATCCACTTACACCAAGTAACAAAGACATACATTGATTCCCAGTAACAAAGACATACATTAGTACCCAGTAACACAGACACGCACTGACACCCAGTAACAATGACATACACTGATAACCAGTAAAACAGAGACGCACTGACACCCAGTAACAAAGACATACACTGACACCAAGTCACAAAGACATACACTTACACCAAGTAACAAAGACATACACTGAAACCCAGTAACACAGACACAAACTTACACTAAGTAATAAAGACAGACACTGACACAAAGTAACAAAGACATACACTTACACCAAGTAACAAAAACATACACTTACACCAAATAACAAAGACATACACTGATACCCAGTAACACAGACGCGCACTGACACCCAGTAACAAAGACATACAATGACACCAAGTCACAAAGACATACACTGACACCAAGTAACAAAGACAGACACTGATACCCAGTAACACAGACACACAATTACACCAAGTAACAAAGACATACACTGATAGCCAGTAACACAGACTCACACTTACACCAAGTAACAAAGACATACACTGACACCAATTAAAAAAGACATACACTGATACCCAGTAACACAGACACACGCATGCACCAAGTAACAAAGACATACACTGACACCAAGTAACAAAGACATACACTTACACCAAGTAAAAAAGGCATACACTCACACCAAGTAACAAAGACAAACACTGATACCCAGTAACACAGACACACACTTACACCAAGTAACAAAGACATACACTGTCACCAAGTAACAAAGACATACACTTACACCAAGTAAAAAATACAAACACTGACACCAAGTAACAAAGGCATACACTGATACCCAGTAACACAGACACACACTTACATCAAGTAACAAAGACATACACTGATACCCAGTGACACTGACACACACTTACACCAATTAACACAGACACACACAGACACCAAGTAACAATGACATACACTGATACCCAGTAACACAGACACACATATACACACAAGTAACAAAGACATACACTGACACCAAGTAACAAAGACATACACTTACACCAAGTAACAAAGACATGCACTGACACCAAGTAACAAAGGCATACACTGATACCCAGTAACACAGACACACACTTACACCAAGTAACAAAGACATAGAAAGATACCCAGTAACCAAGACATACACTTACACCAAGTAACAAAGACATACACTGACACCAAGTAACAAAGGCATACACTGATACCCAGTAACACAGACACACATTTACCCCAAGTAACAAAGACAGACACTGACACCAATTAAAAAAGACATACACTGATACCCAGTAACACAGACGCACGCATACACCAAGTAACAAAGACATACAATGACACCAAGTAACAAAGACATACACTTACACCAAGTAAAAAAGACATACACTGACACCAAGTAAAAAATACAAACACTGACACCAAGAAACAAAGAGATACACTGATACCCAGTAACACAGACACACACTTACACCAAGTAACAGAGACATACAAAGATACCCAGTAACCAAGACATACACTTACACCAAGGTACACAGACATTCGCTGACACCAAGTAACAAAGACATCCACTTACACCAAGTAACAAAGACATACATTGATACCGATTAACAAAGACATAAATTGATACCCAGTAACACAGACAGGGACTGACACCCAGTAACAAAGACATACACTGATACCCAGTAACACAGACACGCACTGACACCCAGTAACAAAGACATACACTGACACCAAGTCACAAAGACATACACATACACCAAGTAACAAAGATATACACTGATACCCAATAACACAGACACACACTTACACCAACTAACACAGACATACACTGACACCAAGTAACAAAGACATACACTGACACCCAGGAACACAGATGCACACTGACACCCAGGAACACAGAGAAACACTTACACCAAGTAACAAAGACAGGCACTGATACCCAGTAACACAGACACAAACTTACACCAAGTCACAAAGACATGCACTGACACACAGTAACAAAGACACACACTGACACCAAGTAACAAAGACATGCACTGATACCCAGTAACACAGACACACACATACACCAAGTTACAAAGACATACACTGACACCAAGTAACATAGACATGCACTTACACCAAGTAAAAAAGACACACACTGACACCAAGTAACAAAGACAAACACTGATACCCAGTAACACAGACACAAACTTACACCAAGTAACAAAGACATACACTGATAGCCAGTAACACAGACTCACACTTTCACCAAGTAACAAAGACATACACTGACACCAATTAAAAAAGACAGACACTGATAACCAGTAACACAGACACACGCATACACCAAGTAACAAAGACATACACTGACACAAAGTAACAAAGACATACACTTACACCAAGTAAAAAAGACATACTCTGACACCAAGTAACAAAGACAATCACTGATACCCAGTAACACAGACACAATCTTTCACCAAGTAACAAAGACATACACTGACACCAAGTAACAAAGACATACACTTACACCAAGTAAAAAATACAAACACTGACACCAAGTAACAAAGCCATACACTGATACCCAGTAACACAGACACACACTTACATCAAGTAACAAAGACAGACACTGATACCCAGTGACAATGACACACACTCACACCAATTAACACAGACACACACAGACACCAAGTAACAATGACATACACTGATACCCAGTAACACAGACACACATTTACCCCAAGTAACAAAGACAGACACTGACACCAATTAAAAAAGACATACACTGACACCAATTAAAAAAGACATACACTGATACCCAGTAACACAGACGCACGCATACACCAAGTAACAAAGACATACAATGACACCAAGTAACAAAGACATACACTTACACCAAGTAAAAAAGACATACACTGACACCAAGTAAAAAATACAAACACTGACACCAAGAAACAAAGACATACACTGATACCCAGTAACACAGACACACACTTACACCAAGTAACAGAGACATACAAAGATACCCAGTAACCAAGACATACACTTACACCAAGGAACACAGACATTCGCTGACACCAAGTAACAAAGACATCCACTTACACCAAGTAACAAAGTCATGCATTGATACCGATTAACAAAGACATAAATTGATACCCAGTAACACAGACAGGGACTGACACCCAGTAACAAAGACATACACTGATACCCAGTAACACAGACACGCACTGACACCCAGTAACAAAGACATACACTGACACCAAGTCACAAAGACATACACATACACCAAGTAACAAAGACATACACTGATACCCAATAACACAGACACACACTTACACCAACTAACACAGACATACACTGACACCAAGTAACAAAGACATACACTGACACCCAGGAACACAGATGCACACTGACACCCAGGAACACAGAGAAACACTTACACCAAGTAACAAAGACAGGCACTGATACCCAGTAACACAGACACAAACTTACACCAAGTCACAAAGACATGCACTGACACCCAGTAACAAAGACACACACTGACACCAAGTAACAAAGACATGCACTGATACCCAGTAACACAGACACACACATACTCCAAGTTACAAAGACATACACTGACACCAAGTAACATAGACATGCACTTACACCAAGTAAAAAAGACACACACTGACACCAAGTAACAAAGACAAACACTGGTACCCAATAACACAGACACACACTTACACCAAGTAACAAAGACATACACTGATAGCCAGTAACACAGACTCACACTTTCACCAAGTAACAAAGACATACACTGACACCAATTAAAAAAGACATACACTGATACCCAGTAACACAGACACACGCATACACCAAGTAACAAAGACATACACTGACACCAAGTAACAAAGACATATACTTACACCAAGTAAAAAAGACATACTCTGACACCAAGTAACAAAGACAAACACTGATACCCAGTAACACAGACACACACTTACACCAAGTAACAAAGACATACACTGACGCCAAGTAACAAACACATACACTTACACCAAGTAAAAAGTACAAACACTGACACCAAGTAACAAAGACAAACACTGATACCCAGTAACACAGACACACACTTACATCAAGTAACAAAGACATACACTGATACCCGGTGACACTGACACACACTTACACCAATTAACACAGACACACACAGACACCAAGTAACAATGACATACACTGATACCCCGTAACACAGACACACATATACCCCAAGTAACAAAGACATACACTGACACCAAGTAACAAAGACATACACTTACACCAAGTAACAAAGACATACACTGAAACCAAGTAACAAAGGCACACACTTACACCAAGTAACAAAGACATACAAAGATACCCAGTAACCAAGACATACACTTACACCAAGTTATACAGACATACGCTGACACCAAGTAACAAAGACATCCACTTGCACCAAGTAACAAAGACATACATTGATACCGATTAACAAAGACATAAATTGATACCCAGTAACACAGACAGGGACTGACACCCAGTAACAAAGACATACACTGATACCCAGTAACACAGACACGCACTGACAACCAGTAACAAAGACATACACTGACACCAAGTCACAAAGACATACACATACACCAAGTAACAAAGACATACACTGATACCCAATAACACAGACACACACTTACACCAACTAACACAGACATACACTGACACCAAGTAACAAAGACATACACTGACACCCAGGAACACAGATGCACACTGACACCCAGGGACACAGAGAAACACTTACACCAATTAACAAAGACAGGCACTGATTCCCAGTAACACAGACACAAACTTACACCAAGTCACAAAGACATGCACTGACACCCAGTAACAAAGACACACACTGACACCAAGTAACAAAGACATGCACTGATACCCAGTAACACAGACACACACATACACCAAGATACAAAGACATACACTGACACCAAGTAACATAGACATGCACTTACACCAAGTAAAAAAGACACACACTGACACCAAGTAACAAAGACAAACACTGATACCCAGTAACACAGACACACACTTACACCAAGTAACAAAGACATACACTGATACCCAGTTACACTGACACACACTGACACCAAGTAACAAAGTCGTACACATACACACACTGTCACCAAGTAACAAAGACATACACTGACACCAAGTCACAAAGACATGCACTGACACCCAGTAACAAAGACACACACTGACACCAAGTAACAAAGACATACACTAATACCCAGTAACACAGACACACACTTGAACCAAGTAACAAAGATATACACTGATACCCAGGAACACAGACACACACTGACACCAAGTAACAAAGACAGACACTGATGCCCAGTAACACAGACACACAGTTGCACCAAGTAACAAGGACATACACTGATACCAAGTAAAAAAGACATACACTTACACCAAGTTACACAGACATACACTGACACCAAGTAACAAAGACATACACTGACACACAGGAACACAGATACACACTGACACCAGTAACAAAGACATACACTGACACCGAGTAACAAAGACATACACTTACACCATGTAAAAAAGTCACACACTGACACCAAGTAACAAAGACATACAC
Source organism: Heterodontus francisci (assembly GCF_036365525.1). Taxonomy (NCBI): domain Eukaryota; kingdom Metazoa; phylum Chordata; class Chondrichthyes; order Heterodontiformes; family Heterodontidae; genus Heterodontus; species Heterodontus francisci. The sequence continues at coordinate 2,462,711 of NW_027140794.1, forward strand.
TGATACCCAGTAACACAGACACACACTTACACCAAGTAACAAAGACATACACAGATAACCAGTTACACTGACACAAACTTACACCAAGTAACACAGACACACACAGACATCAAGTAACAAAGACATACACTGATACCCATTAACACAGACACACACTTCCACCAAGTAACAAAGACAAACACTGACACCAAGTAACAAAGACATACACAGACACCAAGTAACAAAGGCCTACACTGATACCCAGTAACACAGACACACACTTGCACCAAGTAACAAAGACATACAAAGATACCCAGTAACCGAGACATACACTTACACCAAGCAACACAGACATACGCTGACACCAAGTAACAAAGACATCCACTGACACCAAGTAACAAAGACATACATTGATACCCAGTAGCAAAGACATACGATGATACCCAGTAAAACAGACACGCACTGACACCCAGTAACAAAGACATACACTGATACCCAGTAACACAGACACGCACTGACACCCAGTAACAAAGACATACACTGACACCAAGTCACAAAGACATACACTGACACCAAGTAACAAAGACATACACTGATACTAAGCAACACAAACACACACTTACACCAAGTAACAAAGACATACACTGACACCCAGTAACAAAGAAATACACTGACACCAAGTCACAAAGACATACATTGACACCAGGTAACATAGACATACACTGATACCCAGTAACACAGACACACACTTACACCAAGTAACAAAGACAGACACTCATACCCAGTAACACAGACACACCCTTACACAAAGTAATAAAGACATACACTGACACAAAGTAACAGAGACATACACTGACACCAAGTAAGAAAGACATACACTGACACCAAGTAACAAAGACATACACTGATACCCAGTAACACAGACACACACTTACACCAAGTAACAATGACATACACAGACACCCAGTAACACAGACACGCACTGACACCCAGTAACAAAGACCTACACTGACACCAAGTCAAAAGACATACTCTGATACCCAGTAACACAGACACATACTGACACCAAGTAAAAAAGACATACACTCATAACAAGTAACACAAACACACACTTCCATCAAGTAACAAAGACATACAATGACACCAATTGACAAAGACCTACACTGATACCCAGTAACACAGACACACACTGACACCCAGTAACAAAGACATACACTGACACCAAGTCAAAAGACATACACTGATACCCGGTAACACAGACACACACTCTCACCAAGTGACAAAGACATACACTGATAACCAGTAACACAGACACACACTTACATCAAGTAACAAAGTCATGCACTGACACCAAGTAACAAAGACATACACTTACACCAAGTAAAAAAGACATACACTGACACCAAGTAACAAAGACATGCACTGACACCAAGTAAAAAAGAAATACACTGACACCAAGTAAAAAAGACACACACTGACACCAAGTAACAAAGACATACACTGACACCCAGTAACACAGACACACACTTACACCAAGTAACAAAGACATACACAGATACCCAGTTACACTGACACACACTTACACCAAGTAACACAGACACACACAGACACCAAGTATCAAAGACATACACTGATACCCAGTAACACAGACACACACTTACACCAAGTAACAAAGACAAACACTGACACCAAGTAACAAAGATATACACTTACACCAAGTAACAAAGACATACACTGACACCAAGTAACAAAGGCATACACTGATACCCAGTAACACAGACATACACTTACACCAAGTAAAAAAGACATACACTGACACCAAGTAACAAAGACAAACACTGATACCCAGTAACACAGACACACTCTTACACCAAGTAACAAAGACATACAATGACACCAAGTAACAAAGACAGACACTTACACCAAGTAAAAAATACAAACACTGACACCAAGTAACAAAGACATACACTGATACCCAGTAACACAGACACACACTTACATCAAGTAACAAAGACATAGACTGATACCCAGTGACACTGACACACACTTACACCAATTAACACAGACACACACAGACACCAAGTAACAAAGACATACACTGATACCCAGTAACACAGACACACATATACACCAAGTAACAAAGACATACACTGACACCAAGTAACAAAGACATACACTTACACCAAGTAACAAAGACATACACTGACACCAAGTAACAAAGGCATACACTGATACCCAGTAACACAGACACACACTTACACCAAGTAACAAAGACATACAAAGATACCCAGTAACCAAGACATACACTTACACCAAGTAACACATACAGGGACTGACACCCAGTAACAAAGACATACACTGATACCCAGTAACACAGACTCGCACTGACACCAAAAAACACAGACATACACTGACACCAAGTAACAAAGACAAACACTGACACCCAGGAACACAGATGCACACTGACACCCAGGAACACAGAGAAACACTTACACCAAGTAACAAAGACTGGCACTGATACCCAGTAACACAGACACAAACTTACACCAAGTCACAAAGACAAGCACTGACACCCAGTAACAAAGACACACACTGACACCAAGTAACAAAGACATACACTGATACCCAGTAACACAGACACACACGTACACCAAGTTACAAAGACATACACTGACACCAAGTAACAAAGACATGCACTTACACCAAGTAAAAAAGACACACACTGACTCCAAGTAACAAAGACAAACACTGATACCCAGTAACACAGACACACACTTACACCAAGTAACAAAGACATACAGTGATACCCAGTTACACTGACACACACTGACACTAAATAACAAAGTCGAACACATACACACACAGTCACCAAGTAACAAAGACATACACTGACACCAAGTCACAAAGACATGCACTGACACCCAGTAACAAAGACACACACTGACACCAAGTAACAAAGACATACACTGATACCCAGGAACACAGACACACACTTGCACCAAGTAACAAAGACATACACTGATACGCAGGAACACAGACACACACTGACACCAAGGAACAAAGACATACACTGATACCCAGTAACACAGACACACACTTACACCAAGAAACAAAGACATACACTGATACCCAGTTACACTGACACAAACTTACACCAAGTAACACAGACACACACAGACATCAAGTAACAAAGACATACACTGATACCCATTAACACAGACACACACTTCCACCAAGTAACAAAGACATACACTTACACCAAGTAACAAAGACATACACACACACCAAGTAACAAAGGCCAACACTGATTCCCAGTAACACAGACACACACTTACACCAAGTAACAAAGACATACAAAGATACCCAGAAACCAAGACATACACTTACACCAAGTAACACAGACATACGCTGACACCAAGTAACAAAGACATCCACTTACACCAAGTAACAAAGACATACACTGACACCAGGTAACACAGACATACACTGATACCCAGTAACGCAGACACACACTTACACCAACTAACAAAGACATACACTGATACCCAGTAACAAAGACCCACCCTTAAACCAAGTCACAAAGACATACACTGACACCCAGTAACAAAGACATACACTGATACCCAGTAACACAGACACGCTCTGACACCCAGTAACAAAGACATACATTGACACCAAGTAACAAAGAAATACACTGACATCAAGTAAGAAAGACATACACTGATACCCAGTAACACAGACACGCTCTGACACCAAGTAACAAAGAAATACACTGACATCAAGTAACAAAGACATACACTGATACCCAGGAACACCGACACACACTTACACCAAGTAACAATGACATACACAGACACCCAGTAACACAGACACGCACTGACACCCAGTAACAAAGACATACACTGACACCAATTCAAAAGACATACACTGTTACCCAGTAACACAGACACACACTGACACCAAGTAACAAAGAAATACCCTGACACCCAGTAACACAGACACACACTTACACCAAGTAACAAAGACATACACAGATACCCAGTTACACTGACACACACTTACACCAAGTAACACAGACACACACAGACACCAAGTATCAAAGACATACACTGATACCCAGTAACACAGACACACACTTACACCAAGTAACAAAGACAAACACTGACACCAAGTAACAAAGACATACACTGATACCCTTGAACACAGACACACACTTGCACCAAGTAACAAAGACATACACTGATACCCAGTAACACAGACACACACTTACACCAAGAAACAAAGACATACACTGATACCCAGTTACACTGACACAAACTTACACCAAGTAACACAGACACACACAGACATCAAGTAACAAAGACATACACTGATACCCATTAACACAGACACACACTTCCACCAAGTAACAAAGACATACACTTACATTAAGTAACAAAGACATACACACACACCAAGTAACAAAGGCCTACACTGATACCCAGTAACACAGACACACACTTACACCAAGTAACAAAGACATACAAAGATACCCAGAAACCAAGACATACACTTACACCAAGTAACACAGACATACGCTGACACCAAGTAACAAAGACATCCACTTACACCAAGTAACAAAGACATACACTGACACCAGGTAACACAGACATACACTGATACCCAGTAACGCAGACACACACTTACACCAACTAACAAAGACATACACTGATACCCAGTAACAAAGACCCACCCTTAAACCAAGTCACAAAGACATACACTGACACCCAGTAACAAAGACATACACTGATACCCAGTAACACAGACACGCTCTGACACCCAGTAACAAAGACATACATTGACACCAAGTAACAAAGAAATACACTGACATCAAGTAAGAAAGACATACACTGATACCCAGTAACACAGACACACACTTACACCAAGTAACAAAGACATACACTGATACCCAGTAACACAGACACACACTTACACTAAGTAATAAAGACATACACTGACACAAAGTAACAAAGACATACACTTACACCAAGTAAGAAAGACATACACTGACACCAAGTAACAAAGACATACACTGATACCCAGTAACACAGACACACACTTACACCAAGTAACAATGACATACACAGACACCCAGTAACACAGACACGCACTGACACCCATTAACAAAGACTTACACTGACACCAAGTCAAAAGACATACACTGATACCCAGTAACACAGCCACACACTGACACCAAGGAACAAAGATATACACTGATAACTAGTAACACAGACACACACTTACATCAAGTAACAAAGACATACAGTGACACCAATTAACAAAGACCTACACTGATACCCAGTAACACAGACACACACTTACACCCAGTAACAAAGACATACACTGACACCAAGTCAAAAGACATACACTGATACCCAGTAACACAGACACACACTGACACCAAGTAACAAAGACATACATTGATAACCAGTAACACAGACACACACTTACATCAAGTAACAAAGTCATACACTGACACCAAGTAACAAAGACATACACTTACACCAAGTAAAAAAGACATACACTGACACCAAGTAACAAAGACATACACTGACATCAAGTAACAAAGAAATACACTTACACCAAGTAAAAAAGACAGACACTGACACCAAGTAACAAAGACATACACTGATACCCAGCAACACAGACACACACTTACACCAAGTAACAAAGACATACACAGATACCCAGTTACACTGACACACACTTACAACAAGTAACACAGACACACACAGACACCAAGTACCAAAGACATACACTGATACCCAGTAACACAGACACAAACTTACACCAAGTAACAAAGACAAACACTGACACCAAGTAACAAAGACATACACTTACACCAAGTAACAAAGACATACACTGACACCAAGTAACAAAGGCATACACTGATACCCAGTAACACAGTCACACACTTACACCAAGTATCAAAGACATACACTGATACCCAGTAACACAGACACAAACTTACATCAAGTAACAAAGACATACACTGACACCAAGTCAAAAGACATACACTGATACCCAGTAACACAGCCACACACTGACACCAAGGAACAAAGATATACACTGATAACTAGTAACACAGACACACACTTACATCAAGTAACAAAGACATACAGTGACACCAATTAACAAAGACCTACACTGATACCCAGTAACACAGACACACACTTACACCCAGTAACAAAGACATACACTGACACCAAGTCAAAAGACATACACTGATACCCAGTAACACAGACACACACTGACACCAAGTAACAAAGACATACATTGATAACCAGTAACACAGACACACACTTACATCAAGTAACAAAGTCATACACTGACACCAAGTAACAAAGACATACACTTACACCAAGTAAAAAAGACATACACTGACACCAAGTAACAAAGACATACACTGACATCAAGTAACAAAGAAATACACTTACACCAAGTAAAAAAGACAGACACTGACACCAAGTAACAAAGACATACACTGATACCCAGCAACACAGACACACACTTACACCAAGTAACAAAGACATACACAGATACCCAGTTACACTGACACACACTTACAACAAGTAACACAGACACACACAGACACCAAGTACCAAAGACATACACTGATACCCAGTAACACAGACACAAACTTACACCAAGTAACAAAGACAAACACTGACACCAAGTAACAAAGACATACACTTACACCAAGTAACAAAGACATACACTGACACCAAGTAACAAAGGCATACACTGATACCCAGTAACACAGTCACACACTTACACCAAGTATCAAAGACATACACTGATACCCAGTAACACAGACACAAACTTACACCAAGTAACAAAGACAAACACTGACACCAAGTAACAAAGACATACACTTACACCAAGTAACAAAGACATACAATGACACCAAGTAACAAAGGCATACACTGATACCCAGTAACACAGACACACACTTACACCAAGTAACAAAGACATCCAAAGATACCCAGTAACCAAGACATACACTTATACCAAGTAACACAGACATACGCTGACACCAAGTAACAAAAACATCCACTTACACCAAGTAACAAAGACATACATTGATACCCAGTAACAAAGACATACATTGATATCCGGTAACACAGACACGCACTGACACCCAGTAACAAAGACATACACTGATACCCAGTAACAGGGACACGCACTGACACCCAGTAACAAAGAGATACATTGACACCAAGTAACAAAGAAATACACTGACATCAAGTAACAAAGACATACACTGATACCCAGGAACACCGACACACACTTACACCAAGTAACAAAGACATACACAGACACCCAGTAACACAGACACGCACTGACACCCAGTAACAAAGACATACACTGACACCAAGTCAAAAGACATACACTGTTACCCAGTAACACAGACACACACTGACACCAAGTAACAAAGAAATACCCTGACACAAAGTAACAAAGACATACACTTACACCAAGTAAGAAAGACATACACTGACACCAAGTAACAAAGACATACACTGATACCCAGTAACACAGACACACACTTACACCAAGTAACAATGACATACACAGACACCCAGTAACACAGACACGCACTGACACCCAGTAACAAAGACATACACTGACACCAAGTCAAAAGACATACACTGTTACCCAGTAACACAGACACACACTGACACCAAGTAACAAAGAAATACCCTGACACCCAGTAACACAGACACACACTTACACCAAGTAACATAGACATACACAGATACCCAGTTACACTGACACACACTTACACCAAGTAACACAGACACACACAGACACCAAGTATCAAAGACATACACTGATACCCAGTAACACAGACACACACTTACACCAAGTAACAAAGACAAACACTGACACCAAGTAACAAAGATATACACTTACACCAAGTAACAAAGACATACACTGACACCAAGTAACAAAGGCATACACTGATACCCAGTAACACAGACATACACTTACACCAAGTAAAAAAGACATACACTGACACCAAGTAACAAAGACAAACACTGATACCCAGTAACACAGACACACCCTTACACCAAGTAACAAAGACATACAATGACACCAAGTAACAAAGACAGACACTTACACCAAGTAAAAAATACAAACACTGACACCAAGTAACAAAGACATACACTGATACCCAGTAAAACAGACACACACTTACATCAAGTAACAAAGACATACACTGATACCCAGTGACACTGACACACACTTACACCAATTAACACAGACACACACAGACACCAAGTAACAAAGACATACACTGATACCCAGTAACACAGAAACACATATACACCAAGTAACAAAGACATACACTGACACCAAGTAACAAAGACATACACTTACACCAAGTAACAAAGACATACACTTACACCAAGTAAAAAAGACGTACACTGACACCAAGTAAAAAATACAAACACTGACACCAAGTAACAAAGGCATACACTGATACCCAGTAACACAGACACACACTTACACCAAGTAACAAAGACATACAAAGATACCCAGTAACCAAGACATACACTTACACCAAGTAACACATACAGGGACTGACACCCAGTAACAAAGACATACACTGATACCCAGTAACACAGACTCGCACTGACACCCAGTAACAAAGACATGCACTGTCTCCAAGTCACAAAGACATACACATACACCAAGTAACAAAGACATACACTGATACCCAATAACACAGACACACACTGACACCAAAAAACACAGACATACACTGACACAAAGTAACAAAGACAAACACTGACACCCAGGAACACAGATGCACACTGACACCCAGGAACACAGAGAAACACTTACACCAAGTAACAAAGACTGGCACTGATACCCAGTAACACAGACACAAACTTACACCAAGTCACAAAGACAAGCACTGACACCCAGTAACAAAGACAAACACTGACACCAAGTAACAAAGACATACACTGATACCCAGTAACACAGACACACACATACACCAAGTTACAAAGACATACGCTGACACCAAGTAACAAAGACATGCACTTACACCAAGTAAAAAAGACACACACTGACTCCAAGTAACAAAGACAAACACTGATACCCAGTAACACAGACACACACTTACACCAAGTAACAAAGACATACACTGATACCCAGTTACACAGACACACACTGACACCAAATAACAAAGTCGAACACATACACACACAGTCACCAAGTAACAAAGACATACACTGACACCAAGTCACAAAGACATGCACTGACACCCAGTAACAAAGACACACACTGACACCAAGTAACAAAGACATACACTGATACCCAGGAACACAGACACACACTTGCACCAAGTAACAAAGACATACACTGATACGCAGGAACACAGACACACACTGACACCAAGGAACAAAGACATACACTGATACCCAGTAACACAGACACAAACTTACACCAAGTAACACAGACACACACAGACATCAAGTAACAAAGACATACACTGATAACCATTAACACAGACACACACTTCCACCAAGTAACAAAGACATACACTTACACCAAGTAACAAAGACATACACACACACCAAGTAACAAAGGCCTACACTGATTCCCAGTAACACAGACACACACTTACACCAAGTAACAAAGACATACAAAGATACCCAGAAACCAAGACATACACTTACACCAAGTAACACAGACATACGCTGACACCAAGTAACAAAGACATCCACTTACACCAAGTAACAAAGACATACACTGACACCAGGTAACACAGACATACACTGATACCCAGTAACGCAGACACACACTTACACCAACTAACAAAGACATACACTGACACCAAGTAACAAAGGCATACACTGATACCCAGTAACACAGTCACACACTTACACCAAGTATCAAAGACATACACTGATACCCAGTAACACAGACACAAACTTACACCAAGTAACAAAGACAAACACTGACACCAAGTAACAAAGACATACACTTACACCAAGTAACAAAGACATACAATGACACCAAGTAACAAAGGCATACACTGATACCCAGTAACACAGACACACACTTACACCAAGTAACAAAGACATCCAAAGATACCCAGTAACCAAGACATACACTTATACCAAGTAACACAGACATACGCTGACACCAAGTAACAAAAACATCCACTTACACCAAGTAACAAAGACATACATTGATACCCAGTAACAAAGACATACATTGATATCCGGTAACACAGACACGCACTGACACCCAGTAACAAAGTCATACACTGATACCCAGTAACAGAGACACGCACTGACACCCAGTAACAAAGAGATACATTGACACCAAGTAACAAAGAAATACACTGACATCAAGTAACAAAGACATACACTGATACCCAGGAACACCGACACACACTTACACCAAGTAACAAAGACATACACAGACACCCAGTAACACAGACACGCACTGACACCCAGTAACAAAGACATACACTGACACCAAGTCAAAAGACATACACTGTTACCCAGTAACACAGACACACACTGACACCAAGTAACAAAGAAATACCCTGACACAAAGTAACAAAGACATACACTTACACCAAGTAAGAAAGACATACACTGACACCAAGTAACAAAGACATACACTGATACCCAGTAACACAGACACACACTTACACCAAGTAACAATGACATACACAGACACCCAGTAACACAGACACGCACTGACACCCAGTAACAAAGACATACACTGACACCAAGTCAAAAGACATACACTGTTACCCAGTAACACAGACACACACTGACACCAAGTAACAAAGAAATACCCTGATAACTAGTAACACAGACACACACTTACATCAAGTAACAAAGACATACAGTGACAACAAATAACAAAGACCTACACTCATACCCAGTAACACAGACACACACTGACACCCAGTAACAAAGACATACACTGACACCAAGTCAAAAGACATACACTAATAACCAGTAACACAGACACACACTGACACCAAGTAACAAAGACATACACTGATAACCAGTAACACAGACACACACTTACACCAAGTAAGAAAGACATACACTGACACCAATTAAAAAAGACATACACTGATACCCAGTAACACAGACACACGCATACACCAAGTAACAAAGACATACACTGACACCAAGTACCAAAGACATACACTTACACCAAGTAAAAAAGACATACACTAACACCAAGTAACAAAGACAAACACTGATACCCAGTAACACAGACACACACTTACACCAAGTAACAAAGACATACACTGTCACCAAGTAACAAAGACATACACTTACACCAAGTAAAAAATACAAACACTGACACCAAGTAACAAAGACATACACTGATACCCAGTAACACAGACACACACTTACATCAAGTAACAAAGACATACACTGATACCCAGTGACACTGACACACACTTACACCAATTAACACAGACACACACAGGCAACAAGTAACAATGACATACACTGATACCCAATAACACAGACACACATATACCCCAAGTAACAAAGACATACACTGACACAAAGTAACAAAGACATACACTTACACCAAGTAACAAAGACATACACTGAAACCAAGTAACAAAGGCATACACTGATACCCAGTAACACAGACACACACTTACACAAAGTAACAAAGACATACAAAGATACCCAGTAACCAAGACATACACTTACACCAAGTTATACAGACATACGCTGACACCAAGTAACAAAGACATCCAATTGCACCAAGTAACAAAGACATACATTGATACCGATTAACAAAGACATAAATTGATACCCAGTAACACAGACAGGGACTGACACCCAGTAACAAAGACATACACTGATACCCAGTAACACAGACACGCACTGACACCCAGTAACAAAGACATACACTGACACCAAGTCACAAAGACATACACATACACCAAGTAACAAAGACATACACTGATACCCAATAACACAGACACACACTTACACCAACTAACACAGACATACACTGACACCAAGTAACAAAGACATACACTGACACCCAGGAACACAGATGCACACTGACACCCAGGGACACAGAGAAACACTTACACCAATTAACAAAGACAGGCACTGATACCCAGAAACACAGACACAAACTTACACCAAGTCACAAAGACATGCACTGACACCCAGTAACAAAGACACACACTGACACCAAGTAACAAAGACATGCACTGATACCCAGTAACACAGACACACACTTACACCAAGTAACAAAGACATACACTGATACTCAGTAACACAGACACACACTTACACTAAGTAATAAAGACATACACTGACACAAAGTAACAAAGACATACACTTACACCAAGTAAGAAAGACATACACTGACACCAAGTAACAAAGACATACACTGATACCCAGTAACACAGACACACACTTACACCAAGTAACAATGACATACACAGACACCCAGTAACACAGACACGCACTGACACCCATTAACAAAGACTTACACTGACACCAAGTCAAAAGACATACACTGATACCCAGTAACACAGCCACACACTGACACCAAGTAACAAAGATATACACTGATAACTAGTAACACAGACACACACTTACATCAAGTAACAAAGACATACAGTGACACCAATTAACAAAGACCTACACTGATACCCAGTAACACAGACACACACTTACACCCAGTAACAAAGACATACACTGACACCAAGTCAAAAGACATACACTGATACCCAGTAACACAGACACACACTGACACCAAGTAACAAAGACATACATTGATAACCAGTAACACAGACACACACTTACATCAAGTAACAAAGTCATACACTGACACCAAGTAACAAAGACATACACTTACACCAAGTAAAAAAGACATACACTGACACCAAGTAACAAAGACATACACTGACATCAAGTAACAAAGAAATACACTTACACCAAGTAAAAAAGACAGACACTGACACCAAGTAACAAAGACATACACTGATACCCAGCAACACAGACACACACTTACACCAAGTAACAAAGACATACACAGATACCCAGTTACACTGACACACACTTACAACAAGTAACACAGACACACACAGACACCAAGTACCAAAGACATACACTGATACCCAGTAACACAGACACAAACTTACACCAAGTAACAAAGACAAACACTGACACCAAGTAACAAAGACATACACTTACACCAAGTAACAAAGACATACACTGACACCAAGTAACAAAGGCATACACTGATACCCAGTAACACAGTCACACACTTACACCAAGTATCAAAGACATACACTGATACCCAGTAACACAGACACAAACTTACACCAAGTAACAAAGACAAACACTGACACCAAGTAACAAAGACATACACTTACACCAAGTAACAAAGACATACAATGACACCAAGTCACAAAGGCATACACTGATACCCAGTAACACAGACACACACTTACACCAAGTAACAAAGACATCCAAAGATACCCAGTAACCAAGACATAAACTTATACCAAGTAACACAGACATACGCTGACACCAAGTAACAAAAACATCCACTTACACCAAGTAACAAAGACATACATTGATACCCAGTAACAAAGACATACATTGATATCCGGTAACACAGACACGCACTGACACCCAGTAACAAAGACATACACTGATACCCAGTAACAGAGACACGCACTGACACCCAGTAACAAAGAGATACATTGACACCAAGTAACAAAGAAATACACTGACATCAAGTAACAAAGACATACACTGATACCCAGGAACACCGACACACACTTACACCAAGTAACAAAGACATACACAGACACCCAGTAACACAGACACGCACTGTCACCCAGTAACAAAGACATACACTGACACCAAGTCAAAAGACATACACTGTTACCCAGTAACACAGACACACACTGACACAAAGTAACAAAGAAATACCCTGACACAAAGTAACAAAGACATACACTTACACCAAGTAAGAAAGACATACACTGACACCAAGTAACAAAGACATACACTGATACCCAGTAACACAGACACACACTTACACCAAGTAACAATGACATACACAGACACCCAGTAACACAGACACGCACTGACACCCAGTAACAAAGACATACACTGACACCAAGTCAAAAGACATACACTGTTACCCAGTAACACAGACACACACTGACACCAAGTAACAAAGAAATACCCTGATAACTAGTAACACAGACACACACTTACATCAAGTAACAAAGACATACAGTGACAACAAATAACAAAGACCTACACTGATACCCAGTAACACAGACACACACTGACACCCAGTAACAAAGACATACACTGACACCAAGTCAAAAGACATACACTAATAACCAGTAACACAGACACACACTGACACCAAGTAACAAAGACATACACTGATAACCAGTAACACAGACACACACTTACACCAAGTAAGAAAGACATACACTGACACCAATTAAAAAAGACATACACTGATACCCAGTAACACAGACACACGCATACACCAAGTAACAAAGACATACACTGACACCAAGTACCAAAGACATACACTTACACCAAGTAAAAAAGACATACACTAACACCAAGTAACAAAGACAAACACTGATACCCAGTAACACAGACACACACTTACACCAAGTAACAAAGACATACACTGTCACCAAGTAACAAAGACATACACTTACACCAAGTAAAAAATACAAACACTGACACCAAGTAACAAAGACATACACTGATACCCAGTAACACAGACACACACTTACATCAAGTAACAAAGACATACACTGATACCCAGTGACACTGACACACACTTACACCAATTAACACAGACACACACAGGCAACAAGTAACAATGACATACACTGATACCCAATAACACAGACACACATATACCCCAAGTAACAAAGACATACACTGACACAAAGTAACAAAGACATACACTTACACCAAGTAACAAAGACATACACTGAAACCAAGTAACAAAGGCATACACTGATACCCAGTAACACAGACACACAGTTACACAAAGTAACAAAGACATACAAAGATACCCAGTAACCAAGACATACACTTACACCAAGTTATACAGACATACGCTGACACCAAGTAACAAAGACATCCAATTGCACCAAGTAACAAAGACATACATTGATACCGATTAACAAAGACATAAATTGATACCCAGTTACACAGACAGGGACTGACACCCAGTAACAAAGACATACACTGATACCCAGTAACACAGACACGCACTGACACCCAGTAACAAAGACATACACTGACACCAAGTCACAAAGACATACACATACACCAAGTAACAAAGACATACACTGATACCCAATAACACAGACACACACTTACACCAACTAACACAGACATACACAGACACCAAGTAACAAAGACATACACTGACACCCAGGAACACAGATGCACACTGACACACAGGGACACAGAGAAACACTTACACCAATTAACAAAGACAGGCACTGATACCCAGAAACACAGACACAAACTTACACCAAGTCACAAAGACATGCACTGACACCCAGTAACAAAGACACACACTGACACCAAGTAACAAAGACATGCACTGATACCCAGTAACACAGACACACACATACACCAAGATACAAAGACATACACTGACACCAAGTAACATAGACATGCACTTACACCAAGTAAAAAAGACACACACTGACACCAAGTAACAAAGACAAACACTGATACCCAGGAACACAGACACACACTTACACCAAGTAACAAAGACATACAATGATACCCAGTTACACTGACACACACTGACACCAAGTAACAAAGTCGAACACATACACACACTGTCACCAAGTAACAAAGACATACACTGACACCAAGTCACAAAGACATGCACTGACACCCAGTAACAAAGACACACACTGACACCAAGTAACAAAGACATACACTAATACCCAGTAACACAGACACACACTTGAACCAAGTAACAAAGACATCCACTGATACCCAGGAACACAGACACACACTGACACCAAGTAACAAAGACAGACACTGATGCCCAGTAACACAGACACACAGTTGCACCAAGTAACAAGGACATACACTGATACCAATTAAAAAAGACATACACTTACACCAAGTTACACAGACATACACTGACACCAAGTAACAAAGACATACACTGACACCCAGGAACACAGATACACACTGACACCAGTAACAAAGACATACACTGAAACCAAGTAACAAAGACATACACTTACACCATGTAAAAAAGTCACACACTGACACCAAGTAACAAAGACATACACTGATACCCAGTAACACAGACAAACACTTACACCAAGTAACAAAGACATACACTGATACCCAGTTACACTGACACAAACTTACACCAAGTAACACAGACACACACAGACATCAAGTAACAAAGACATACACTGATACCCATTAACACAGACACACACTTCCACCAAGTAACAAAGACAAACACTGACACCAAGTAACAAAGACATACACAGACACCAAGTAACAAAGGCATACACTGATACCCAGTAACACAGACACACACTTGCACCATGTAACAAAGACATACAAAGATACCCTGTAACCGAGACATACACTTACACCAAGCAACACAGACATACGCTGACACCAAGTAACAAAGACATCCACTGACACCAAGTAACAAAGACATACATAGATACCCAGTAACAAAGACATACATTGATACCCAGTAACACAGACACGCACTGAGACCCAGTAACAAAGACATACACTGATACCCAGTAACACAGACACGCACTGACACCCAGTAACAAAGACATACACTGACACCAAGTCACAAAGACATACACTGACACCAAGTAACAAAGACCTACACTGATACTAAGCAACACAAACACACACTTACACCAAGTAACAAAGACATACACTGACACCCAGTAACAGAGACATCCACTGACACCAAGTAAGAAAGACATACACTGACACCAGGTAACATAGACATACACTGATACCCAGTAACACAGACACACACTTACACCAAGTAACAAAGACAGACACTCATACCCAGTAACACAGACACACCCTTAAACCAAGTCACAAAGACATACACTGACACCCAGTAACAAAGACATACACTGATACCCAGTAACACAGACACGCACTGACACCCAGTAACAAAGACATACATTGACATCAAGTAACAAAGAAATACACTGACATTAAGTAACAAAGACATACACTGATACGCAGTAACACAGACACACACTTACACCAAGTAACAAAGACATACACTGATACCCAGTAACACAGACAAACACTTCCACAAAGTAATAAAGACATACACTGACACAAAGTAACAGAGACATCCACTGACACCAAGTAAGAAAGACATACACTGACACCAAGTAACAAAGACATGCACTGATACCCAGTAACACAGACACACACTTACACCAAGTAACAATGACATACACAGACACCCAGTAACACAGACACGCACTGACACCCAGTAACAAAGACATACACTGACACCAAGTAAAAAAGAAATACACTGAAACCAAGTAAAAAAGACACACACTGACACCAAGTAACAAAGACATACACTGATACCCAGTAACACAGACACACACTGACAGCAAGTAACAAAGACATACACAGATACCCAGTTACACTGACACACACTTACACCAAGTAACACAGACACACACAGACACCAAGTATCAAAGACATACACTGATACCCAGTAACACAGACACACACTTACACCAAGTAACAAAGACAAACACTGACACCAAGTAACAAAGACATACACTTACACGAAGTAACAAAGACATACACTGACACCAAGTAACAAAGGCATACACTGATACCCAGTAACACAGACATACACTTACACCAAGTAAAAAAGACATACACTGACACCAAGTAACAAAGACAAACACTGATACCCAGTAACACAGGCACACCCTTACACCAAGTAACAAAGACATACACTGACACCAAGTAACAAAGGCATACACTGATACCCAGTAACACAGAAATACACTTACACCAAGTAAAAAAGACATACACTGATACCCAGTAACACAGACACACACTTACAGCAAGTAACAAAGACATACACTGATACCCAGTGACACTGACACACACTTACACCAATTAACACAGACACACACAGACACCAAGTAACAAAGACATACACTGATACCCAGTAACACAGACACACATATACACCAAGTAACAAAGACATACACTGACACCAAGTAACAAAGACATACACTTACACCAAGTAACAAAGACATACACTGACACCAAGTAACAAAGGCATACACTGATACCCAGTAACACAGACACACACTTACACCAAGTAACAAAGACATACAAAGATACCCAGTAACCAAGACATACACTTACACCAAGTAACACATACAGGGACTGACACCCAGTAACAAAGACATACACTGATACCCAGTAACACAGACACGCACTGACACCCAGTAACAAAGACATACACTGTCTCCAAGTCACAAAGACATACACAGACACCAAGTAACAAAGACATACACTGATACCCTATAACACAGACACACACTTACACCAACAAACACAGACATACACTGACACCAAGTAACAAAGACAAACACTGACACCCAGAAACACAGATGCACACTGACACCCAGGAACACAGAGAAACACTTACACCAAGTAACAAAGACATACACTGATACCCAGTAACACAGACACAAACTTACACCAAGTCACAAAGACAAGCACTGACACCCAGTAACAAAGACACGCACTGACACCAAGTAACAAAGACATGCACTGATACCCAGTAACACAGACACACACATACACCAAGTTACAAAGACATACAAAGATACCCAGTAACCGAGACATAAACTTACACCAAGCAACACAGACATACGCTGACACCAAGTAACAAAGACATCCACTGACACCAAGTAACAAAGACATACATTGATACCCAGTAACAAAGACATGCATTGATACCCAGTAACACAGACACGCACTGACACCCAGTAACAAAGACATACACTGATACTAAGCAACACAAACACACACTTACACCAAGTAACAAAGACATACACTGACACCCAGTAACAAAGACATACACTGACACCAAGTCACAAAGACATACACTGACACCAGGTAACATAGACATACACTGATACCCAGTAACACAGACACACACTTACACCAAGTAACAAAGACAGACACTCATACCCAGTAACACAGACACACCCTTAAACCAATTCACAAAGACATACACTGACACCCAGTAACAAAGACATACACTGACACCCAGTAGCAAAGAGATACATTGACACCAAGTAACAAAGAAATACACTGACATCAAGTAACAAAGACATACACTGATACCCAGTAACACAGACACAAACTTACACCAAGTAACAAAGACATACACTGATACCCAGTAACACAGACACACACTTACACAAAGTAATAAAGACATACACTGACACAAAGTAACAGAGACATACACTGACACCAAGTAAGAAAGACATACTCTGACCCCAAGTAACAAAGACATACATTGATACCCAGTAACACAGACACACACTTACACCAAGTAACAATGACATACACAGACACCCAGTAACACAGACACGCACTGACACCCAGTAACAAAGACATACACTGACACCAAGTCAAAAGACATACTCTGATACCCAGTAACACAGACACACACTGACACCAAGTAACAAAGACATACACTGATAACAAGTAACACAAACACACACTTACATCAAGTAACAAAGACATACAGTGACACCAATTAACAAAGACCTACACTGATACCCAGTAAGACAGACACACACTGACACCCAGTAACAAAGACATACACTGACACCAAGTCAAAAGACATACACTGATACCCAGTAACACAGACACACACTGACACCAAGTAACAAAGACATACACTGATAACCAGTAACACAGACACACACTTACATCAAGTAACAAAGTCATGCACTGACACCAAGTAACAAAGACATACACATACACCAAGTAAAAAAGACATACACTGACACCAAGTAACAAAGACATACACTGACACCAAGTAAAAAAGAAATACACTGAAACCAAGTAAAAAAGACACACACTGACACCAAGTAACAAAGACATACACTGATACCCAGTAACACAGACACGCACTGACACCCAGTAACAAAGACATTCACTGATACCCAGTAACACAGACACGCACTGACACCCAGTAACAAAGACATACACTGACACCAAGTCACAAAGACATACACTGACACCAAGTAACAAAGACATACACTGATACTAAGCAACACAAACACACACTTACACCAAGTAACAAAGACATACACTGACACCCAGTAACAAAGACATACACTGACACCAAGTCACAAAGACATACACTGACACCAAGTAACAAAGACATACACTGATACTAAGCAACACAAACATACACTGACACCCAGTAACAAAGACACACACTGACACCAAGTAACAAAGACATACACTGATAACAAGTAACACAAACACACACTTACATCAAGTAACAAAGACATACAGTGACACCAATTAACAAAGACCTACACTGATACCCAGTAACACAGACACACACTGACACCCAGTAACAAAGACATACACTAACACCAAGTCAAAAGACATACACTGATACCCAGTAACACAGACACACACTGACACCAAGTAACAAAGACATACACTGATAACCAGTAACACAGACACACACTTACATCAAGTAACAAAGTCATGCACTGACACCAAGTAACAAAGACATACACATACACCAAGTAAAAAAGACATACACTGACACCAAGTAACAAAGACATACACTGACACCAAGTAAAAAAGAAATACACTGAAACCAAGTAAAAAAGACACACACTGACACCAAGTAACAAAGTCATACACTGATACCCAGTAACACAGACACACACTTACACCAAGTAACAAAGACATACACAGATACCCAGTTACACTGACACACACTTACACCAAGTAACACAGACACACACAGACACCAAGTATCAAAGACATACACTGATACCCAGTAACACAGACACACACTTACACCAAGTAACAAAGACAAACACTGACACCAAGTAACAAAGACATACACTTACACCAAGTAACAAAGACATACACTGACACCAAGTAACAAAGGCATACACTGATACCCAGTAACACAGACATGCACTTACACCAAGTAAAAAATACAAACACTGACACCAAGTAACAAAGACATACACTGATACCCAGTAACACAGACACACACTTACGTCAAGTAACAAAGGCATACACTGATACCCAGTGACACTGACACACACTTACACCAATTAACACAGACACACACAGACACCAAGTAACAAAGACATACACTGATACCCAGTAACACAGACACACATATACACCAAGTAACAAAGACATACACTGACACCAAGTAACAAAGACATACACTTACACCAAGTAACAAAGACATACACTGGCACCAAGTAACAAAGGCATACACTGATACCCAGTAACACAGACACACACTTACACCAAGTAACAAAGACATACAAAGATACCCAGTAACCAAGACATACACTTACACCAAGTAACACATACAGGGACTGACACCCAATAACAAAGACATACACTGATACCCAGTAACACAGACACGCACTGACACCCAGTAACAAAGACAAACACTGACACCCAGGAACACAGATGCACACAGACACCCAGGAACACAGAGAAACACTTACACCAAGTAACAAAGACTGGCACTGATACCCAGTAACACAGACACAAACTTACACCAAGTCACAAAGACAAGCACTGACACCCAGTAACAAAGACACGCACTGACACCAAGTAACAAAGACATACACTGATACCCAGTAACACAGACACACACATACACCAAGTTACAAAGACATACACTGACACCAAGTAACAAAGACATGCACTTACACCAAGTAAAAAAGACACACACTGACACCAAGTAACAAAGACAAACACTGATACCCAGTAACACAGACACACACTTACACCAAGTAACAAAGACATACACTGATACCCAGTTACACTGACACACACTGACACCAAATAACAAAGTCGAACACATACACACACAGTCACCAAGTAATAAAGACATACACTGAAACCAAGTTACAAAGACATGCACTGACACCCAGTAACAAAGACACACACTGACACCAAGTAACACAGACATACACTGATACCCAGGAACACAGACACACACTTGCACCAAGTAACAAAGACGTACACTGATACGCAGGAACACAGACACACACTGACACCAAGTAACAAAGACATACACTGATACCCAGTAACACAGACACACACTTACACCAAGAAACAAAGACATACACTGATACCCAGTTACACTGACACAAACGTACACCAAGTTACACAGACACACACAGACATCAAGTAACAAAGACATACACTGATACCCATTAACACAGACACACACTTACACCAAGTAACAAAGACATACACTTACACCAAGTAACAAAGACATACACAGACACCAAGTAACAAAGGCCTACACTGATACCCAGTAACACAGACACACACTTACACCAAGTAACAAAGACATACAAAGATACCCAGAAACCAAGACATACACTTACACCAAGTAACACAGACATACGCTGACACCAAGTAACAAAGACATTCACTTACACCAGTAACAAAGACATACATTGATACCCAGTAACACAGACACGCACTGACACCCAGTAACAAAGACATACTCTGATACCCAGTAACACAGACACGCACTGACACCCAGTAACAAAGACATACACTGATACTATGTAACACAAACACACACTTACACCAAGTAACAAAGACATACACTGACACCCAGTAACAAAGACATACACTGACACCAAGTCACAAAGACATACACTGACACCAGGTAACACAGACATACACTGATACCCAGTAACACAGACACACACTTACACCAACTAACAAAGACAGACACTGATACCCAGTAACACAGACCCACCCTGAAACCAATTCACAAAGACATACACTGACACCCAGTAACAAAGACATACACTGATACCCAGTCACACAGACACGCACTGACACCCAGTAACAAAGACATACATTGACACCAAGTAACAAAGAAATACACTGACATCAAGTAACAAAGACATACACTGATACCCAGTAACACAGACACACACTGACACCAAGTAACAAAGACATACACTGATAACCAGTAACACAGACACACACTTACATCAAGTAACAAAGTCATACACTGACACCAAGTAACAAAGACATACACTTACACCAAGTAAAAAAGACATACACTGACACCAAGTAACAAAGACATACACTGACACCAAGTAACAAAGAAATACACTTACACCAAGTAAAAAAGACAGACACTGACACCAAGTAACAAAGACATACAATGATACCCAGCAACACAGACACACACTTACACCAAGTAACAAAGACATACACAGATACCCAGTTACACTGACACACACTTACACCAAGTAACACAGACACACACTGACACCAAGTACCAAAGACATACACTGATACCCAGTAACACAGACACAAACTTACACCAAGTAACAAAGACAAACACTGACACCAACTAACAAAGACATACACTTACACCAAGTAACAAAGACATACACTGACACCAAGTAACAAAGGCATACACTGATACCCAGTAACACAGTCACACACTTACACCAAGTATCAAAGACATACACTGATACCCAGTAACACAGACACAAACTTACACCAAGTTACAAAGACAAACACTGACACCAAGTAACAAAGACATACACTTACACCAAGTAACAAAGACATACACTGACACCAAGTAACAAAGGCATACACTGATACCCAGTAACACAGACACACACTTACACCAAGTAACAAAGACATCCAAAGATACCCAGTAACCAAGACATACACTTATACCAAGTAACACAGACATACGCTGACACCAAGTAACAAAAACATCCACTTACACCAAGTAACAAAGACATACATTGATATCCAGTAACACAGACACGCACTGACACCCAGTAACAAAGACATACACTGATACCCAGTAACACAGACACGCACTGACACCCAGTAACAAAGACATACATTGACACCAAGTAACAAAGAAATACACTGACATCAAGTAACAAAGACATACACTGATACCCAGTAACACCGACACACACTTACACCAAGTAACAAAGACATACACTGATACCCAGTAACACAGACACACACTTACACTAAAGTAATAAAGACATACACAGACACAAAGTAACAAAGACATACACTGATACCCAGTAACACAGACACACACTTACACCAAGTAACAATGACATACACAGACACCCAGTAACACAGACACGCACTGACAACCAGTAACAAAGACATACACTGACACCAAGTCAAAAGACATACACTGATACCCAGTAACACAGACACACACTGACACCAAGTAACAAAGAAATACACTGATAACTAGTAACACAGACACGCACTTACATCAAGTAACAAAGACATACAGTGACACCAATTAACAAAGACCTACACTGATACCCAGTAATACAGACACACACTGACACCCAGTAACAAAGACATACACTGACACCAAGTCAAAAGACATACACTAATAACCAGTAACACAGACACACACTGACACCAAGTAACAAAGACATACACAGATAACCAGTAACACAGACACACATTTACATCAAGTAACAAAGTCATACACTGACACCAAGTAACAAAGACATGCACTTACACCACGTAAAAAAGACATACACTGACACCAAGTAACAAAGACATACACTGACACCAAGTAACAAATAAATACACTTACACAAAGTAAAAAAGACATCCACTGACACCAAGTAACAAAGACATACACTGATACCCAGCAACACAGACACACTCTTACACCAAGTAACAAAGACATACACAGATACCCAGTTACACTGACACACACTTACACCAAGTAACACAGACATACACTGACACCAAGTAACAAAGACATACTCTGACACCAAGTAACAAAGACATACACTGACACCAAGTAACAAATAAATACACTTACACCAAGTAAAAAAGACATACACTGACACCAAGTAACAAAGACAAACACTGACACCAAGTAACAAAGACATACACTTACACCAAGTAACAAAGACATACACTGACACCAAGTAACAAAGGCATACACTGATACCCAGTAACACAGACACACACTTAAACCAAGTAACAAAGACATCCAAAGATACCCAGTAACCAAGACATACACTTATACCACGTAACACAGACATACGCTGACACCAAGTAACAAAGACATACACTGACACCAAGTAACAAATAAATACACTTACACAAAGTAAAAAAGACATCCACTGACACCAAGTAACAAAGACATACACTGATACCCAGCAACACAGACACACTCTTACACCAAGTAACAAAGACATACACAGATACCCAGTTACACTGACACACACTTACACCAAGTAACACAGACATACACTGACACCAAGTAACAAAGACATACTCTGACACCAAGTAACAAAGACATACACTGACACCAAGTAACAAATAAATACACTTACACCAAGTAAAAAAGACATACACTGACACCAAGTAACAAAGACAAACACTGACACCAAGTAACAAAGACATACACTTACACCAAGTAACAAAGACATACACTGACACCAAGTAACAAAGGCATACACTGATACCCAGTAACACAGACACACACTTAAACCAAGTAACAAAGACATCCAAAGATACCCAGTAACCAAGACATACACTTATACCACGTAACACAGACATACGCTGACACCAAGTAACAAAGACATCCACTTACACCAAGTAACAAAGACATACATTGATACCCAGTAACAAAGACAAACATTGATATCCAGTAACACAGAAACGCACTGACACCCAGTAACAAAGACATACACTGACACCAAGTAACAAAGACAGACACTGATACACAGTAACACAGACACACCCTTAAACCAAGTCACAAAGACATACACTGACACCCAGTAAGAAAGACATACACTGATTCCCAGTAACGCAGACACGCACTGACACTCAGTAACAAAGACATACACTGACACCAAGTCACAAAGACATACACTGAGACAAAGTAACAAAGAAATACAATGACACCAAGTAACAAAGACATACACTGATACCCAGTAACACAGACACACACTTACATCAGTAACAAAGACATACACTGATACCCAGTAACACAGACACAAACTTACACTAAGTAATAAAGACATACACTGACACAAAGTAACAAAGACATACACTTACACCAAGTAACAAAGACATACACTGATACCCAGCAACACAGACACACACTTACACCAAGTAACAATGACATACACAGACACCCAGTAACACAGACATACACTGACACCAAGTCACAAAGACATACACTGACACCAAGTAACAAAGACATACACTGATACCAAGTAACAAAGACATACACTGATACCCAGTAGCACAGACACACAATGACACCAAGTAACAAAGACATACACTGATAACCAGTAACACAGACACACACTTATACCAAGTAACAAAGACATACACTGACACCAATTAACAAAGACATACACTGATGCCCAGTAACACAGACACAAACTTACACCAAGTAACAAAGGCATCCACTGACACCAAGTAACAAAGACATACACTTGCACCAAGAAAAAATACCAACACTGAAACCAAGTAACGAAGTCATACACTGATACCCAGTAACACAGGCACACACTTACTCTAAGTAACAAAGACATACACTGATACCCAGTTACGCTGACACACACTTACACCAATTAACACAGACACACACAGACACCAAGTAACAAAGACATACACAGATACCCAGTAACACAGACACACAATTACACCAAGTAACAAAGACATACACTGACACCAAGTAACAAAGACATACACTTACACCAAGTAACAAAGACATACACTGACACCAAGTAACAAAGGCATAAACTGATACCCAGTAACACAGACACACACTTACACCAAGTAACACAGACATACTCTGACACCAAGTAACAAAGACATCCACTTACACCAAGTAACAAAGACATACATTGATACCCATTAACAAAGACATACATTGATACCCAGTAACACAGACACGCACTGACACCCAGTAACAAAGACATACACTGATACCCAGTAACACAGAAACGCACTGACACCCAGTAACAAAGACATACACTGACACCAAGTCACAAAGACATACACTTACACAAAGTAACAAAGACATACACTGATACCCAATAACACAGACACAAACTTACACCAAATAACACAGACATGCACTGACACCAAGTAACAAAGACATACACTGACACCCAGGAACACAGATACACACTGACACCCAGTAACACAGAGAAACAATTACACCAAGTAACAAAGACAGGCACTGATACCGAGTAACACAGACACAAACTTACACCAAGTCACAAAGACATGCACTGACACCCAGTAACAAAGACACACACTGACACCAAGTAACAAAGACATACACTGATACCCAGTTACACAGACACACACTGACACCAAGTAACAAAGACATACACTGATACCCAGTAACACAGACACACACTTACACCAAGTAACAAAGACATACACTGACACCAATTAAAAAAGACATACACTGATACCCAGTAACACAGACACACGCATGCACCAAGTAACAAAGACATACACTGACACCAAGTAACAAAGACATACACTTACACCAATTAAAAAAGACATACACTGACACCAAGTAACAAAGACAAACACTGATACCCAGTAACACAGACAAACACTTACACCAAGTAACAAAGACATACACTGATACCCAGTTACACTGACACACACTGACACCAAGTAACAAAGTCTAACACATACACACACTGTCACCAAGTAACAAAGACATACACTGACACCCAGTAACAAAGACATACACTGACACCAAGTCACAAAGACATGCACTGACACCCAGTAACAAAGACACACACTGCCACCAAGTAACAAAGACAGACACTGGTACCCAGTAACACAGACACACACTTACACCAAGTAACAGAGACTTACAATGATACCCAGTAACACAGACACACACTTACACCAAGTAACAAAGACATACACTGATACCCAGTAACACAGACACACACTGACAACCAGCAACAAAGACATACACTGACACCAAGTCACAAAGACAAACACTGACTCCAAGTAACAAAGACATCCACTTAAACCAAGTAACAAAGACATACATTAGTACACAGTAACACAGACACGCACTGACACCCAATAACAATGACACACACTGATAACCAGTAGCACAGAGACGCACTGACACCCAGTCACAAAGACATACACTGACACCAAGTCACAAAGACATACACTTACACCAAGTAACAAAGACAAACACTGATACCCAGTAACACAGACACACACTTACACCAAGTAACAAAGACATACACTGATACCCAGTTACACTGACACACACTGACACCAAGTAACAAAGTCTAACACATACACACACTGTCACCAAGTAACAAAGACATACACTGACACCCAGTAACAAAGACATACACTGACACCAAGACACAAAGACATGCACTGACACCCAGTAACAAAGATACACACTGACACCAAGTAACAAAGACATACACTGATACCCAGTAACACAGACACACACTTACACCATGTAACAAAGACATATACTGATACCGAGGAACACAGACACACACTTACACCAAGTAACAAAGACAGACACTGATACCCAGTAACACAGACACACAATTGCACCAAGTAACAAGGACATACACTGATACCAAGTAAAAAAGACATACACTGACACCAAGTAACAAAGACATACACTGATACCCAGTAACCAAGACATACACTTACACCAAGTAACACAGACATACACTGACACCCAGTAACAAAGACATACACTGACACAAAGTCATGATGACATACACTGCCACCAAGTAACAAAGACAGACACTGATACCCAGTAAAACAGACACACAATTACACCAAGTAACAGAGACATACAATGATACCCAGTAACACAGACACACACTTACACCAAGTAACAAAGACATACACTTATACCCAGTAACACAGACACACACTGACAACCAGTAACAAAGACATACACTGACACCAAGTCACAAAGAAATACACTGACTCCAAGTAACAAAGACATCCACTTACACCAAGTAACAAAGACATACATTGATACCCAGAAACAAAGACATACATTAGTACACAGTAACACAGACACGCACTGACACCCAGTAACAATGACATACACTGATAACCAGTAACACAGAGACGCACTGACACACAGTAACAAAGACATACACTAACACCAAGTCACAAAGACATACACTTACACCAAGTAACAAAGACATACACTGATACCCAGTAACACAGACACAAACTTACACTAAGTAATAAAGACATACACTGACACAAAGTAACAAAGACATACACTTACACCAAGTCACAAAGACATACACTGACACCAAGTAACAAAGACATACACTGACACCAAGTAACAAAGACAGACACTGATACCCAGTAACACAGACACACACTTACACCAAATAACAAAGACATACACTGATACCCAGTAACACAGACACGCACTGACACCCAGTAACAAAGACATACACTGACACCATTTCACAAAGACATACACTGACACCAAGTAACAAAGACAGACACTGATACCCAGTAACACAGACACACACTTACACCAAGTAACAAAGACATACACTGATAGCCAGTAACACAGAGTCACACTTACACCAAGTAACAAAGACATACACTGACACAAAGTAACAAAGACATACACTTACACCAAGTAACAAAGACAGACACTGATACCCAGTAACACAGACACACACTTACACCAAGTAACAAAGACATACACTGATACCCAGTAACACAGACACACACTTACACCAAGTAATACAGACACACACTGACACCCAGTAACACAGACACACGCATACACCAATTAACAAAGACATACTCTGACACCAAGTCACAAAGACATACACTGATACACAGTAACACAGACACACCCTTAAACCAAGTCACAAAGACATACACTGACACCCAGTAAGAAAGACATACACTGATACCCAGTAACGCAGACACGCACTGACACTCAGTAACAAAGACATACACTGACACCAAGTCACAAAGACATACACTGAGACCAAATAACAAAGAAATACAATGACACCAAGTAACAAAGACATACACTGATACCCAGTAACACAGACACACACTTGCACCCGTAACAAAGACATACACTGATACCCAGTAACACAGACACAAACTTACACTAAGTAACAAAGACATACACTTACACCAAGTAACAAAGACATACACTGATACCCAGCAAC
Organism: Heterodontus francisci; assembly: GCF_036365525.1. Classification (NCBI taxonomy): domain Eukaryota; kingdom Metazoa; phylum Chordata; class Chondrichthyes; order Heterodontiformes; family Heterodontidae; genus Heterodontus; species Heterodontus francisci. The sequence continues at coordinate 2,493,309 of NW_027140794.1, forward strand.
ACAGACACACACTTACACCAAGTAACAATGACATACACAGACACCCAGTAACACAGACATACACTGACACCAAGTCACAAAGACATACACTGACACCAAGTAACAAAGACATACACTGATACCAAGTAACAATGACATACACAGACACCCAGTAACACAGACATACACTGACACCAAGTCACGAAGACATACACTGATACCAAGTAGCAAAGACATACACTGATAACCAGTAACACAGACACACACTTACACCCAGTAACAAAGACATACACTGACACCAATTAACAAAGACATACACTGATGCCCAGTAACACAGACACACACATACACCAAGTAACAAAGTCATCCACTGACACCAAGTAACAAAGACATACACTTGCACCAAGAAAAAATACAAACACTGAAACCAAGTAACAAAGACATACACTGATACCCAGTAACTCAGACACACACTTACTCTAAGTAACAAAGACATACACTGATACCCAGTTACGCTGACACACACTTACACCAATTAACACAGACACACACAGACACCAAGTAACAAAGACATACACTGATACCCAGTAACACAGACACACAATTACACCAAGTAACAAAGACATACACTGACACCAAGTAACAAAGGCATACACTGATACCCAGTAACACAGACACACACTTACAGCAAGTAACACAGACATACGCTGACACCAAGTAACAAAGACATCCACTTACACCAAGGAACAAAGACATACATTGATACCCGTTAACAAAGGCATACATTCATACCCAGTAACACAGACACGCACTGACACCCAGTAACAAAGACATACATTGATACCCAGTAACACAGAAACGCACTGACGCCCAGTAACAAAGACATGCACTGACACCAAGTCACAAAGACATACACTTACACAAAGTAACAAAGACATACACTGATACCCAGGAACACAGATACACACTGACACCCAGTAACACAGAGAAACACTTACACCAAGTAACAAAGACAGGCACTGATACCGAGTAACACAGACACAAACTTACACCAAGTCACAAAGACATGCACTGACACCCAGGAACACAGACACACACTTACACCAACTAACAAAGACAGACACTGATACCCAGTAACACAGACACAGACTTACACAAAGTCACAAAGACATCCACTGACACCCAGTAACAAAGACATACAATGACACCCAGTAAAAAAGACAGACACTGTCACCAAGTAACAAAGACATACACTTACACCAAGTAACAAAGACATACACTGATACCCAGCAACACAGACACACACTTACACCAAGTAACAATGACATACACAGACACCCAGTAACACAGACATACACTGACACCAAGTCACAAAGACATACACTGACACCAAGTAACAAAGACATACACTGATACCAAGTAACAATGACATACACAGACACCCAGTAACACAGACATACCTGACACCAAGTCACAAAGACATACACTGACACCAATTAACAAAGACATACACTGATGCCCAGTAACACAGACACACACTTACACCAAGTAACAAAGTCATCCACTGACACCAAGTAACAAAGACATACACTTGCACCAAGAAAAAATACAAACACTGAAACCAAGTAACAAAGACATACACTGATACCCAGTAACTCAGACACACACTTACTCTAAGTAACAAAGACATACACTGATACCCAGTTACGCTGACACACACTTACACCAATTAACACAGACACACACAGACACCAAGTAACAAAGACTTACACTGACACCAAGTCACAAAGAAATGCACTGACACCAAGTAACAAAGACATACACTGATACCCAGTAACACAGCCGCACACTTACACCAAGTAACAAAGACATACACTGATACCCATTAACACAGACACACACTTACACTAAGTAATAAAGACATATCCTGACACAAAGTAACAAAGACATACACTTACACCAAGTATCAAAGAAATACACTGACACCAAGTAACAAAGAAATACACTGATACCCAGTAACACAGACACACACTTACACCAAGTAACAAAGACATACACTGATACCCAGTAACACAGACACACACTGACACCCAGTAACAAAGACATACACTGACACCAAGTCACAAAGACATACACTGACACCAAGTAACACAGACATACACTGACACCAAGTAACAAAGACGTCCACTTACACCAAGTAACAAAGACATACTTTGATACCAATTAACAAAGACATACATTGATACCCAGTAACTCAGACACGCACTGACACCCAGTAACAATGACATACACTGACACCAAGTAACACAGAACCGCACTGACACCCAGTAACAAAGACATACGCTGACTCCAAGTAACAAAGACATCCACTTACACCAAGTAACAATGACATACATTGATACCCAGTAACAAAGACATACATTAGTACACAGTAACACAGACACGCACTGACACCCAGTAACAATGACATACACTGACACCAAGTCACAAAGACATACACTTACACCAAGTAACAAAGGCATACACTGATACCCAGTAACACAGACGCAAACTTACACTAAGTAATAAAGACATACACTGACACAAAGTAACAAAGACATAAACTGACACCAAGTAACAAAGACATACACTGATACCCAGTAACACAGACACACACTTACACCAAATAATAAAGACATACACTGATACCCAGTAACACAGACACGCACTGACACCCAGTAACAAAGACACACACTGACACCAAGTCACAAAGACATACACTGACACCAAGTAACAAAGACAGACACTGATACCCAGTAACACAGACACACACTTACACCAAGAAACAAAGACATACACTGATAGCCAGTAACACAGAGTCACACTTACACCAAGTAACAAAGACATACACTGACACAAAGTAACAAAGACATACACTTACACCAAGTAACAATGACAGACACTGATACCCAGTAACACAGACACACACTTCCACCAAGTAACAAAGACATACACTGATACCCAGTAACACAGACACACGCATACACCAAGTAACAAAGTCATGCACTGACACCAAGTAACAAAGACATACCCTTACACCAAGTAAAAAGACATACACTGACACCAAGTAACAAAGACAAACACTGATACCCAGTAACACAGACACACACTGTCACCAAGTAACAAAGACATGCACTGACAACCAGTAACAAAGACACACACTGACACCAAGTAACAAAGACATACACTGATACCCAGCAACACAGACAGACACTTACACCAAGTAACAAAGACATACACTGATACCGAGGAACACAGACACACACTTACACCAAGTAACAAAGACATACACTGATACCCAGTTACACTGACACACACTTACACCAAGTAACAAAGACACACACAGACACCAAGTGACAAAGACATACACTGATACCCAGTAACACAGACACACACTTACACCAAGTAACAAAGACATACACTGACACCAAGTAACAAAGACATACACTTACACCAAGTAACAAAGACATACACTGACACCAAGTAACAAAGGCATACACTGATACCCAGTAACACAGACATGCACTTACACCAAGTAACAAAGACATACAAAGATACCCAGTAACCAAGACAGACACTTACAGCAAGTGACACAGACATACGCTGACACCAAGTAACAAAGACATCCACTTACACCAAGTAAAAAAAGACATACATTGATACCCAGTAACAAAGACATACATTGCCAGCAAGTCACAAAGACATACACTGACACCAAGTAACACGGACATACACTGATACCCAGGAACAAAGACACACACTTACACCAAGTAACAAAGACAGACACTGATACCCAGCAACACAGACACACCCTTACACCTAGTCACAAAGACATACACTGACACCCATTAACAAAGACATACAATGATACCCAGTAACACAGACAAGCCCTGACACCCAGTAACAAAGACTTACACTGACACCAAGTCGCAAAGAAATGCCCTGACACCAAGTAACAAAGACATACACTGATACCCAGTAACACAGACGCACACTTACACCAAGTAACAAAGACATACACTGATACCCATTAACACAGACACACACTTACACTAAGTAATAAAGACATATCCTGACACAAAGTAACAAAGACATACACTTACACCAAGTATCAAAGAAATACACTGACACCAAGTAACAATGAAATACACTGATACCCAGTAACACAGACACACACTTACACCAAGTAACAAAGACATACACTGATACCCAGTAACACAGAAACACACTGACACCAAGTAACAAAGACATCCACTTACACCAAGTAAAAAAAGACATACATTGATACCCAGTAACAAAGACATACATTGCCAGCAAGTCACAAAGACATACACTGACACCAAGTAACACGGACATACACTGATACCCAGGAACAAAGACACACACTTACACCAAGTAACAAAGACAGACACTGATACCCAGCAACACAGACACACCCTTACACCTAGTCACAAAGACATACACTGACACCCATTAACAAAGACATACAATGATACCCAGTAACACAGACAAGCCCTGACACCCAGTAACAAAGACTTACACTGACACCAAGTCACAAAGAAATGCACTGACACCAAGTAACAAAGACATACACTGATACACAGTAACACAGACACACACTTACACCAAGTAACAACGACATACACTGATACCCATTAACACAGACACACACTTACACTAAGTAATAAAGACATATCCTGACACAAAGTAACAAAGACATACACTTACACCAAGTATCAAAGAAATACACTGACACCAAGTAACAAAGAAATACACTGATACCCAGTAACACAGACACACACTTACACCAAGTAACAAAGACATACACTGATACCCAGTAACACAGACACACACTGACACCCAGTAACAAAGACATACACTGACACCAAGTCACAAAGACATACACTGACACCAAGTAACACAGACATACACTGACACCAAGTAACAAAGACGTCCACTTACACCAAGTAACAAAGACAGACACTGATACCCAGCAACACAGACACACCCTTACACCTAGTCACAAAGACATACACTGACACCCATTAACAAAGACATACAATGATACCCAGTAACACAGACAAGCCCTGACACCCAGTAACAAAGACTTACACTGACACCAAGTCACAAAGAAATGCCCTGACACCAAGTAACAAAGACATACACTGATACCCAGTAACACAGACGCACACTTACACCAAGTAACAAAGACATACACTGATACCCATTAACACAGACACACACTTACACTAAGTAATAAAGACATATCCTGACACAAAGTAACAAAGACATACACTTACACCAAGTATCAAAGAAATACACTGACACCAAGTAACAAAGAAATACACTGATACCCAGTAACACAGACACACACTTACACCAAGTAACAAAGACATACACTGATACCCAGTAACACAGAAACACACTGACACCAAGTAACAAAGACATCCACTTACACCAAGTAAAAAAAGACATACATTGATACCCAGTAACAAAGACATACATTGCCAGCAAGTCACAAAGACATACACTGACACCAAGTAACACGGACATACACTGATACCCAGGAACAAAGACACACACTTACACCAAGTAACAAAGACAGACACTGATACCCAGCAACACAGACACACCCTTACACCTAGTCACAAAGACATACACTGACACCCATTAACAAAGACATACAATGATACCCAGTAACACAGACAAGCCCTGACACCCAGTAACAAAGACTTACACTGACACCAAGTCACAAAGAAATGCACTGACACCAAGTAACAAAGAAATACACTGATACCCAGTAACACAGACACACACTTACACCAAGTAACAAAGACATACACTGATACCCAGTAACACAGACACACACTGACACCCAGTAACAAAGACATACACTGACACCAAGTCACAAAGACATACACTGACACCAAGTAACACAGACATACACTGACACCAAGTAACAAAGACGTCCACTTACACCAAGTAACAAAGACATACTTTGATACCCATTAACAAAGACATACATTGATACCCAGTAACTCAGACACGCACTGACACCCAGTAACAATGACATACACTGACACCAAGTAACACAGAACCGCACTGACACCCAGTAACAAAGACATACGCTGACTCCAAGTAACAAAGACATCCACTTACACCAAGTAACAATGACATACATTGATACCCAGTAACAAAGACATACATTAGTACACAGTAACACAGACACGCACTGACACCCAGTAACAATGACATACACTGACACCAAGTCACAAAGACATACACTTACACCAAGTAACAAAGGCATACACTGATACCCAGTAACACAGACGCAAACTTACACTAAGTAATAAAGACATACACTGACACAAAGTAACAAAGACATACACTGACACCAAGTAACAAAGACATACACTGATACCCAGTAACACAGACACACACTTACACCAAATAATAAAGACATACACTGATACCCAGTAACACAGACACGCACTGACACCCAGTAACAAAGACACACACTGACACCAAGTCACAAAGACATACACTGACACCAAGTAACAAAGACAGACACTGATACCCAGTAACACAGACACACACTTACACCAAGTAACAAAGACATACACTGATAGCCAGTAACACAGAGTCACACTTACACCAAGTAACAAAGACATACACTGACACAAAGTAACAAAGACATACACTTACACCAAGTCACAATGACAGACACTGATACCCAGTAACACAGACACACACTTCCACCAAGTAACAAAGACATACACTGATACCCAGTAACACAGACACACACTTACACCAAGTAACAAAGACATGCACTGACACCAATTAAAAAAGACATACACTGATACCCAGTAACACAGACACACGCATACACCAAGTAACAAAGACATACACTGACACCAAGTAACAAAGACATACCCTTACACCAAGTAAAAAGACATACACTGACACCAAGTAACAAAGACAAACACTGATACCCAGTAACACAGACACACACTGACACCAATTAAAAAAGACATACACTGATACACAGTAACACAGACACACGCATACACCAAGTAACAAAGACATACACTGACACCAAGTAACAAAGACATACCCTTACACCAAGTAAAAAGACATACACTGACACCAAGTAACAAAGACAAACACTGATACCCAGTAACACAGACACACACTGTCACCAAGTAACAAAGACATACACTGACACCAAGTCACAAAGACATGCACTGACAACCAGTAACAAAGACACACACTGACACCAAGGAACAAAGACATACACTGATACCCAGCAACACAGACAGACACTTACACCAAGTAACAAAGACATACACTGATACCGAGGAACACAGACACACACTTACACCAAGTAACAAAGACATACACTGATACCCAGTTACACTGACACACACTTACACCAAGTAACAAAGACACACACAGACACCAAGTGACAAAGACATACACTGATACCCAGTAACACAGACACACACTTACACCAAGTAACAAAGACATACACTGACACCAAGTAACAAAGACATACACTTACACCAAGTAACAAAGACATACACTGACACCAAGTAACAAAGGCATACACTGATACCCAGTAACACAGACATGCACTTACACCAAGTAACAAAGACATACAAAGATACCCAGTAACCAAGACAGACACTTACAGCAAGTGACACAGACATACGCTGACACCAAGTAACAAAGACATCCACTTACACCAAGTAAAAAAAGACATACATTGATACCCAGTAACAAAGACATACATTGCCAGCAAGTCACAAAGACATACACTGACACCAAGTAACACGGACATACACTGATACCCAGGAACAAAGACACACACTTACACCAAGTAACAAAGACAGACACTGATACCCAGCAACACAGACACACCCTTACACCTAGTCACAAAGACATACACTGACACCCATTAACAAAGACATACAATGATACCCAGTAACACAGACAAGCCCTGACACCCAGTAACAAAGACTTACACTGACACCAAGTCACAAAGAAATGCACTGACACCAAGTAACAAAGACATACACTGATACCCAGTAACACAGACGCACACTTACACCAAGTAACAAAGACATACACTGATACCCATTAACACAGACACACACTTACACTAAGTAATAAAGACATATCCTGACACAAAGTAACAAAGACATACACTTACACCAAGTATCAAAGAAATACACTGACACCAAGTAACAAAGAAATACACTGATACCCAGTAACACAGACACACACTTACACCAAGTAACAAAGACATACAATGATACCCAGTAACACAGAAACACACTGACACCCAGTAACAAAGACATACACTGACACCAAGTCACAAAGACATACACTGACACCAAGTAACACAGACATACACTGACACCAAGTAACAAAGACGTCCACTTACACCAAGTAACAAAGACATACTTTGATACCCATTAACAAAGACATACATTGATACCCAGTAACTCAGACACGCACTGACACCCAGTAACAATGACATACACTGACACCAAGTAACACAGAACCGCACTGACACCCAGTAACAAAGACATACAATGATACCCAGTAACACAGACACGCACTGACACCCAGTAACAAAGACATACACTGACACCAAGTCACAAAGACACACACTGACACCAAGTAACAAAGACAAACACTGATACCCAGTAACACACACACACACTTACACAAGTAACAAAGACAGACACTGACACCAATTAACAAAGACATACACTGATAACCAGTAATACAGACATGCACTGACACCAAGTAACAAAGACAGACACTGATACCCAGTAACACAGACACACACTGGGCTACACATTGGCGCATTGGTTGGCACCGCAGCCTCACAGCTCCAGGGACCCGGGTTCGATTCTGGGTACTGCCTGTGCGGAGTTTGCAAGTTTTGCCTGTGTCTGCGTGGGTTACCTCCTGGTGATCCGGTTTCCTCCCACATGCCAAAGACTTGCAGGTTGATAGGTTAATTGGCCATGATAAATTGCCCCTAGTATAGGTAGGTGGTAGGGAAAAATATAGGGACACGTGGGGATGTGATAGGATTATGGGATTGGTGTCGGATTAGTATAAATGGTTGGTTGATGGTCGGCACACAATCGGTGGGCCGAAGGGCCTGTTTCAGTGCTGTATCTCTGAACTAAACTAAATAGTGACACCTAGTGTCAGTGACGCACACTGACACCCAGGAAAACAGATCCACACTGACACCAAGTAACAAAGACATACACTGACACAAAGTCATGAAGGCAAACACTGACACCAAGTAGCAAAGACAGACACTGATACCCAGTAACACAGACACACACTTACACCAAGTAACAGAGACATACACTGATACCCAGTAACACAGACACACACTTACACTGAGTAAGAAAGACCTACACTGACACAAAGTAACAAAGACATACACTTACACCAAGTAACAAAGACATACACTGATACCCAGTAACACAGACAAACACTGACAACCAGTAACAAAGACATACACTGACTCCAAGTAACAAAGACATCCACTTACACCAAGTAACAAAGACACACATTGATACCCACTAACAAAGACATACATTAGTACCCAGGAACACAGACACGCACTGACACCCAGTAACAATGACATACACTAATAAGCAGTAACACAGAGACGCACTGACACCCAGTAACAAAGACATACACTGACAACTAGTCACAAAGGCATACACTTACACCAAGTAACAAAGACATACACTGATACCCAGTAACACAGACACAAACTTACACTAAGTAAGAAAGACATACACTGACACAAAGTAACAAAGACATATACTTACACCAAGTAACAAAGAGATACACTGACACCAAGTAACAAAGACATACACTGATACCCAGGAACACAGACACACACTTACACCAAATAACAAAGACATACACTGATACCCAGGAACACTAACACGCACTGACACCCAGTAACAAAGACATACACTGACACCAAGTCACAAAGACATACACTGACACCAAGTAACAAAGACAGACACTGATACCCAGTAACACAGACACACACTTACACCAAGTAACAAAGACATACAGTGATAGCCTGTAACACAGACTCACACTTACACCAAGAAACAAAGACATACACTGACACAAAGTAACAAAGACATGCACTTACACCAAGTAACAAAGACATACACTGATACCCAGTAACACAGACACACACTTACACCAAGTAACAAAGACATACACTGATACCCAGTGACACAGACACACACTTACACAAAGTAACAAAGACATACACTGATACCCAGGAACACAGACACACACTTACACCAACTAACAAAGACAGACACTGATACCCAGTAACACAGACACACACTGACAACCAGTAACAAAGACATACACTGACACCAAGTCACAAAGACATACACTGACTCCAAGTAACAAAGACATCCACTTACACCAAGTAACAAAGACACACATTGATACCCACTAACAAAGACATACATTAGTACCCAGGAACACAGACACGCACTGACACCCAGTAACAATGACATGCACTGATAACCAGTAACACAGAGACGCACTGACACCCAGTAACAAAGACATACACTGACAACTAGTCACAAAGGCATACACTTACACCAAGTAACAAAGACATACACTGATACCCAGTAACACAGACACAAACTTACACTAAGTAAGAAAGACATACACTTACACCAAGTAACAAAGAGATACACTGACACCAAGTAACAAAGACATACACTGATACCCAGTAACACAGACACACACTTACACCAAATAACAAAGACATACACTGATACCCAGGAACACAGACACGCACTGACACCCAGTAACAAAGACATACACTGACACCAAGTCACAAAGACATACACTGACACCAAGTAACAAAGACAGACACTGATACCCAGTAACACAGACACACACTTACACCAAGTAACAAAGACATACAGTGATAGCCTGTAACACAGACTCACACTTACACCAAGAAACAAAGACATACACTGACACAAAGTAACAAAGACATGCACTTACACCAAGTAACAAAGACATACACTGATACCCAGTAACACAGACACACACTTACACCAAGTAACAAAGACATACACTGATACCCAGTGACACAGACACACACTTACACAAAGTAACAAAGACATACACTGATACCCAGGAACACAGACACACACTTACACCAACTAACAATGACAGACACTGATACCCAGTAACACAGACACACACTTACACAAAGTCACAAAGACATCCACTGACACCCAGTAACAAAGACATACAATGACACCCAGTAAAAAAGACAGACACTGTCACCAAGTAACAAAGACATACACTGACACCAAGTAACAAAGACATACACTGATACCCAGCAACACAGACACACACTTACACCAAGTAACAATGACATACACAGACACCCAGTAACACAGACATACACTGACACCAAGTCACAAAGACATACACTGACACCAAGTAACAAAGACATACACTGATACCAAGTAACAATGACATACACAGACACACAGTAACACAGACATACCTGAAACCAAGTCACAAAGACATACACTGACACCAATTAACAAAGACATACACTGATGCCCAGTAACACAGACACACACTTACACCAAGTAACAAAGTCATCCACTGACACCAAGTAACAAAGACATACACTTGCACCAAGAAAAAATACAAACACTGAAACCAAGTAACAAAGACATACACTGATACCCAGTAACTCAGACACACACTTACTCTAAGTAACAAAGACATACACTGATACCCAGTTACGCTGACACACACTTACACCAATTAACACAGACACACACAGACACCAAGTAACAAAGACTTACACTGACACCAAGTCACAAAGAAATGCACTGACACCAAGTAACAAAGACATACACTGATACCCAGTAACACAGACGCACACTTACACCAAGTAACAAAGACATACACTGATACCCATTAACACAGACACACACTTACACTAAGTAATAAAGACATATCCTGACACAAAGTAACAAAGACATACACTTACACCAAGTATCAAAGAAATACACTGACACCAAGTAACAAAGAAATACACTGATACCCAGTAACACAGACACACACTTACACCAAGTAACAAAGACATACACTGATACCCAGTAACACAGACACACACTGAAACCCAGTAACAAAGACATACACTGACACCAAGTCACAAAGACATACACTGACACCAAGTAACACAGACATACACTGACACCAAGTAACAAAGACGTCCACTTACACCAAGTAACAAAGACATACTTTGATACCAATTAACAAAGACATACATTGATACCCAGTAACTCAGACACGCACTGACACCCAGTAACAATGACATACACTGACACCAAGTAACACAGAACTGCACTGACACCCAGTAACAAAGACATACGCTGACTCCAAGTAACAAAGACATCCACTTACACCAAGTAACAATGACATACATTGATACCCAGTAACAAAGACATACATTAGTACACAGTAACACAGACACGCACTGACACCCAGTAACAATGACATACACTGACACCAAGTCACAAAGACATACACTTACACCAAGTAACAAAGGCATACACTGATACCCAGTAACACAGACGCAAAGTTACACTAAGTAATAAAGACATACACTGACACAAAGTAACAAAGACATACACTGACACCAAGTAACAAAGACATACACTGATACCCAGTAACACAGACACACACTTACACCAAATAATAAAGACATACACTGATACCCAGTAACACAGACACGCACTGACACCCAGTAACAAAGACACACACTGACACCAAGTCACAAAGACATACACTGACACCAAGTAACAAAGACAGACACTGATACCCAGTAACACAGACACACACTTACACCAAGAAACAAAGACATACACTGATAGCCAGTAACACAGAGTCACACTTACACCAAGTAACAAAGACATACACTGACACAAAGTAACAAAGACATACACTTACACCAAGTAACAATGACAGACACTGATACCCAGTAACACAGACACACACTTCCACCAAGTAACAAAGACATACACTGATACCCAGTAACACAGACACACGCATACACCAAGTAACAAAGTCATGCACTGACACCAAGTAACAAAGACATACCCTTACACCAAGTAAAAAGACATACACTGACACCAAGTAACAAAGACAAACACTGATACCCAGTAACACAGACACACACTGTCACCAAGTAACAAAGACATGCACTGACAACCAGTAACAAAGACACACACTGACACCAAGTAACAAAGACATACACTGATACCCAGCAACACAGACAGACACTTACACCAAGTAACAAAGACATACACTGATACCGAGGAACACAGACACACACTTACACCAAGTAACAAAGACATACACTGATACCCAGTTACACTGACACACACTTACACCAAGTAACAAAGACACACACAGACACCAAGTGACAAAGACATACACTGATACCCAGTAACACAGACACACACTTACACCAAGTAACAAAGACATACACTGACACCAAGTAACAAAGACATACACTTACACCAAGTAACAAAGACATACACTGACACCAAGTAACAAAGGCATACACTGATACCCAGTAACACAGACATGCACTTACACCAAGTAACAAAGACATACAAAGATACCCAGTAACCAAGACAGACACTTACAGCAAGTGACACAGACATACGCTGACACCAAGTAACAAAGACATCCACTTACACCAAGTAAAAAAAGACATACATTGATACCCAGTAACAAAGACATACATTGCCAGCAAGTCACAAAGACATACACTGACACCAAGTAACACGGACATACACTGATACCCAGGAACAAAGACACACACTTACACCAAGTAACAAAGACAGACACTGATACCCAGTAACACAGACACACCCTTACATCTAGTCACAAAGACATACACTGACACCCATTAACAAAGACATACAATGATACCCAGTAACACAGACAAGCCCTGACACCCAGTAACAAAGACTTACACTGACACCAAGTCACAAAGAAATGCCCTGACACCAAGTAACAAAGACATACACTGATACCCAGTAACACAGACGCACACTTACACTAAGTAATAAAGACATATCCTGACACAAAGTAACAAAGACATACACTTACACCAAGTATCAAAGAAATACACTGACACCAAGTAACAAAGAAATACACTGATACCCAGTAACACAGACACACACTTACACCAAGTAACAAAGACATACACTGATACCCAGTAACACAGAAACACACTGACACCAAGTAACAAAGACATCCACTTACACCAAGTAACAAAAGACATACATTGATACCCAGTAACAAAGACATACATTGCCAGCAAGTCACAAAGACATACACTGACACCAAGTAACACGGACATACACTGATACCCAGGAACAAAGACACACACTTACACCAAGTAACAAAGACAGACACTGATACCCAGCAACACAGACACACCCTTACACCTAGTCACAAAGACATACACTGACACCCATTAACAAAGACATACAATGATACCCAGTAACACAGACAAGCCCTGACACCCAGTAACAAAGACTTACACTGACACCAAGTCACGAAGAAATGCACTGACACCAAGTAACAAAGACATACACTGATACCCAGTAACACAGACGCACACTTACACCAAGTAACAAAGACATACACTGATACCCATTAACACAGACACACACTTACACTAAGTAATAAAGACATATCCTGACACAAAGTAACAAAGACATACACTTACACCAAGTATCAAAGAAATACACAGACACCAAGTAACAAAGAAATACACTGATACCCAGTAACACAGACACACACTTACACCAAGTAACAAAGACATACACTGATACCCAGTAACACAGACACACACTGACACCCAGTAACAAAGACATACACTGACACCAAGTCACAAAGACATACACTGACACCAAGTAACACAGACATACACTGACACCAAGTAACAAAGACGTCCACTTACACCAAGTAACAAAGACATACTTTGATACCCATTAACAAAGACATACATTGATACCCAGTAACTCAGACACGCACTGACACCCAGTAACAATGACATACACTGACACCAAGTAACACAGAACCGCACTGACACCCAGTAACAAAGACATACGCTGACTCCAAGTAACAAAGACATCCACTTACACCAAGTAACAATGACATACATTGATACCCAGTAACAAAGACATACATTAGTACACAGTAACACAGACACGCACTGACACCCAGTAACAATGACATACACTGACACCAAGTCACAAAGACATACACTTACACCAAGTAACAAAGGCATACACTGATACCCAGTAACACAGACGCAAACTTACACTAAGTAATAAAGACATACACTGACACAAAGTAACAAAGACATACACTGACACCAAGCAACAAAGACATACACTGATACCCAGTAACACAGACACACACTTACACCAAATAATAAAGACATACACTGATACCCAGTAACACAGACACGCACTGACACCCAGTAACAAAGACACACACTGACACCAAGTCACAAAGACATACACTGACACCAAGTAACAAAGACAGAAACTGATACCCAGTAACACAGACACACACTTACACCAAGTAACAAAGACATACACTGATAGCCAGTAACACAGAGTCACACTTACACCAAGTAACAAAGACATACACTGACACAAAGTAACAAAGACATACACTTACACCAAGTAACAATGACAGACACTGATACCCAGTAACACAGACACACACTTACACCAAGTAACAAAGACATGCACTGACACCAATTAAAAAAGACATACACTGATACCCAGTAACACAGACACACGCATACACCAAGTAACAAAGACATACACTGACACCAAGTAACAAAGACATACCCTTACACCAAGTAAAAAGACAAACACTGACACCAAGTAACAAAGACAAACACTGATACCCAGTAACACAGACACACACTGACACCAATTAAAAAAGACATACACTGATACCCAGTAACACAGACACACGCATACACCAAGTAACAAAGACATACACTGACACCAAGTAACAAAGACATACCCTTACACCAAGTAAAAAGACAAACACTGACACCAAGTAACAAAGACAAACACTGATACCCAGTAACACAGACACACACTGACACCAATTAAAAAAGACATACACTGATACCCAGTAACACAGACACACGCATACACCAAGTAACAAAGACATACACTGACACCAAGTAACAAAGACATACCCTTACACCAAGTAAAAAGACACACACTGTCACCAAGTAACAAAGACATACACTGACACCAAGTCACAAAGACATGCACTGACAACCAGTAACAAAGACACACACTGACACCAAGGAACAAAGACATACACTGATACCCAGCAACACAGACAGACACTTACACCAAGTAACAAAGACATACACTGATACCGAGGAACACAGACACACACTTACACCAAGTAACAAAGACATACACTGATACCCAGTTACACTGACACACACTTACACCAAGTAACAAAGACACACACAGACACCAAGTGACAAAGACATACACTGATACCCAGTAACACAGACACACACTTACACCAAGTAACAAAGACATACACTGACACCAAGTAACAAAGACATACACTTACACCAAGTAACAAAGACATACACTGACACCAAGTAACAAAGGCATACACTGATACCCAGTAACACAGACATGCACTTACACCAAGTAACAAAGACATACAAAGATACCCAGTAACCAAGACAGACACTTACAGCAAGTGACACAGACATACGCTGACACCAAGTAACAAGGACTTCCACTTACACCAAGTAAAAAAAGACATACATTGATACCCAGTAACAAAGACATACATTGCCAGCAAGTCACAAAGACATACACTGACACCAAGTAACACGGACATAGACTGATACCCAGGAACAAAGACACACACTTACACCAAGTAACAAAGACAGACACTGATACCCAGCAACACAGACACACCCTTACACCTAGTCACAAAGACATACACTGACACCCATTAACAAAGACATACAATGATACCCAGTAACACAGACAAGCCCTGACACCCAGTAACAAAGACTTACACTGACACCAAGTCACAAAGAAATGCACTGACACCAAGTAACAAAGACATACACTGATACCCAGTAACACAGACGCACACTTACACCAAGTAACAAAGACATACACTGATACCCATTAACACAGACACACACTTACACTAAGTAATAAAGACATATCCTGACACAAAGTAACAAAGACATACACTTACACCAAGTATCAAAGAAATACACTGACACCAAGTAACAAAGAAATACACTGATACCCAGTAACACAGACACACACTTACACCAAGTAACAAAGACATACACTGATACCCAGTAACACAGAAACACACTGACACCCAGTAACAAAGACATACACTGACACCAAGTCACAAAGACATACACTGACACCAAGCAACACAGACATACACTGACACCAAGTAACAAAGACGTCCACTTACACCAAGTAACAAAGACATACTTTGATACCCATTAACAAAGACATACATTGATACCCAGTAACTCAGACACGCACTGACACCCAGTAACAATGACATACACTGACACCAAGTAACACAGAACCGCACTGACACCCAGTAACAAAGACATACACTGACACTAAGTCACAAAGACATACACTGACATCAAGTAACAAAGACATACACTGATAACCAGTAATACAGACATGCACTGACACCAAGTAACAAAGACAGACACTGATACCCAGTAACACAGACACACACTGGGCTACACATTGGCGCATTGGTTGGCACCGCAGCCTCACAGCTCCAGGGACCCGGGTTCGATTCTGGGTACTGCCTGTGCGGAGTTTGCAAGTTTTGCCTGTGTCTGCGTGGGTTACCTCCTGGTGATCCGGTTTCCTCCCACATGCCAAAGACTTGCAGGTTGATAGGTTAATTGGCCATGATAAATTGCCCCTAGTATAGGTAGGTGGTAGGGAAAAATATAGGGACACGTGGGGATGTGATAGGATTATGGGATTGGTGTCGGATTAGTATAAATGGTTGGTTGATGGTCGGCACACAATCGGTGGGCCGAAGGGCCTGTTTCAGTGCTGTATCTCTGAACTAAACTAAATAGTGACACCTAGTGTCAGTGACGCACACTGACACCCAGGAAAACAGATCCACACTGACACCAAGTAACAAAGACATACACTGACACAAAGTCATGAAGGCAAACACTGACACCAAGTAGCAAAGACAGACACTGATACCCAGTAACACAGACACACACTTACACCAAGTAACAGAGACATACACTGATACCCAGTAACACAGACACACACTTACACTGAGTAAGAAAGACCTACACTGACACAAAGTAACAAAGACATACACTTACACCAAGTAACAAAGACATACACTGATACCCAGTAACACAGACAAACACTGACAACCAGTAACAAAGACATACACTGACTCCAAGTAACAAAGACATCCACTTACACCAAGTAACAAAGACACACATTGATACCCACTAACAAAGACATACATTAGTACCCAGGAACACAGACACGCACTGACACCCAGTAACAATGACATACACTGATAAGCAGTAACACAGAGACGCACTGACACCCAGTAACAAAGACATACACTGACAACTAGTCACAAAGGCATACACTTACACCAAGTAACAAAGACATACACTGATACCCAGTAACACAGACACAAACTTACACTAAGTAAGAAAGACATACACTGACACAAAGTAACAAAGACATATACTTACACCAAGTAACAAAGAGATACACTGACACCAAGTAACAAAGACATACACTGATACCCAGGAACACAGACACACACTTACACCAAATAACAAAGACATACACTGATACCCAGGAACACAAACACGCACTGACACCCAGTAACAAAGACATACACTGACACCAAGTCACAAAGACATACACTGACACCAAGTAACAAAGACAGACACTGATACCCAGTAACACAGACACACACTTACACCAAGTAACAAAGACATACAGTGATAGCCTGTAACACAGACTCACACTTACACCAAGAAACAAAGACATACACTGACACAAAGTAACAAAGACATGCACTTACACCAAGTAACAAAGACATACACTGATACCCAGTAGCACAGACACACACTTACACCAAGTAACAAAGACATACACTGATACCCAGTGACACAGACACACACTTACACAAAGTAACAAAGACATACACTGATACCCAGGAACACAGACACACACTTACACCAACTAACAAAGACAGACACTGATACCCAGTAACACAGACACACACTGACAACCAGTAACAAAGACATACACTGACACCAAGTCACAAAGACATACACTGACTCCAAGTAACAAAGACATCCACTTACACCAAGTAACAAAGACACACATTGATACCCACTAACAAAGACATACATTAGTACCCAGGAACACAGACACGCACTGACACCCAGTAACAATGACATACACTGATAACCAGTAACACAGAGACGCACTGACACCCAGTAACAAAGACATACACTGACAACTAGTCACAAAGGCATACACTTACACCAAGTAACAAAGACATACACTGATACCCAGTAACACAGACACAAACTTACACTAAGTAAGAAAGACATACACTGACACAAAGTAACAAAGACATACACTTACACCAAGTAACAAAGAGATACACTGACACCAAGTAACAAAGACATACACTGATACCCAGTAACACAGACACACACTTACACCAAATAACAAAGACATACACTGATACCCAGGAACACAGACACGCACTGACACCCAGTAACAAAGACATACACTGACACCAAGTCACAAAGACATACACTGACACCAAGTAACAAAGACAGACACTGATACCCAGTAACACAGACACACACTTACACCAAGTAACAAAGACATACAGTGATAGCCTGTAACACAGACTCACACTTACACCAAGAAACAAAGACATACACTGACACAAAGTAACAAAGACATGCACTTACACCAAGTAACAAAGACATACACTGATACCCAGTAACACAGACACACACTTACACCAAGTAACAAAGACATACACTGATACCCAGTGACACAGACACACACTTACACAAAGTAACAAAGACATACACTGATACCCAGGAACACAGACACACACTTACACCAACTAACAATGACAGACACTGATACCCAGTAACACAGACACACACTTACACAAAGTCACAAAGACATCCACTGACACCCAGTAACAAAGACATACAATGACACCCAGTAAAAAAGACAGACTCTGTCACCAAGTAACAAAGACATACACTGACACCAAGTAACAAAGACATACACTGATACCCAGTAACACAGACACACACTTACAACAATTAACAAAGACATACACTGATACCCAGTAACACAGACACACACTGATACCCAGTAACAAAGACATACACTGACACCAAGTCACAAAGACGTACACTGACACCAAGTAACACAGAGATACACTGACACCAAGTAACAAAACATCCACTTACACAAAGTAACAATGACATACACTGACACCAAGTAGCAAAGACATACACTGATACCCAGTAACACAGACACACACTTACACCAAGTAACAAAGACAGACACTGATACCTAGTAACACAGACACACCCTTAAACCAAGTCACAAAGACATACTCTGACAACCAGCAACAAAGACATACACTGTTACCCAGTAACACAGACAAGCACTGACACCCAGTAACACAGACACACACTGACACCAAGTAACAAAGACATACACTGATAACTAGTAACACAGACACACACTTACATCAAGTAACAAAGACATACAGTGACACCAATTAACAAAGACCTACACTGATACCCAGTAACACAGACACACACTGACACACAGTAACAAAGACATACACTGACACCAAGTCAAAAGACATACATTGATACCCAGTAGCACAGACACACACTGACACCAAGTAACAAAGACATACACTTACACCAAGTAACAAAGACATACACTGACACCAAGTAACGAAGTCAGACACTGATTCCCAGTAACACAGACGCACACTTAAACCAAGTAACAAAGACATACACTGACACCAAGTAACAAAGACATACACTGATACCCAGTAACACAGACAAACACTTACACCAAGTAACAAAGACATGCACAGATACCAATAACACAGACACACACTTACAGCAGGTAGCTCCGACATACACTGACACCAAGTCATAAAGACATACACTGATACCAATAACATAGACACACACTTAAGCCAAGTAACAAAGACATGCACTGACACCAAGTAACAAAGACATACACTGATACCCAGTAACACAGACACACACTTACACCAAGTAACAAAGACATACACTTACACCACGTAACACAGACATACAATGATACCCAGTAACAAAGACATACACTTACACCAAGTAACACAGACATACACTGACACCAAGTAACAAAGACATCCACTTACATCAAGTACAAAGACATACACTGACACCAAGTAACAAATAAATACACTTACACCAAGTAACAAAGACATACACTGATACCCAGTAACACAGACACGCACTGACACCCAGCAACAAAGTCATACACTGATACCCAGTAACACAGACACACACTGACACCCAGTAACACAAACAAATACACACTGACACCCAGTAACACAGAGAACCACTGATACACAGTAACAAAGACATTCACTGACATGAAGTACACAGAGACACACTGACACCCAGTAATAAAGACATACAATGACACCAAGTCACAAAGAAATGCACTGATACCAAGTCGCAAAGACATACACTGATACCCAGTAACAACGACACACACTGACACCAAGTAACAAAGACATACACTGACACCAAGTATCAAAGGCATACGATTACACCAAGTAACAAAGACACACACTTACACCATGTAACACAGACATACACTGACACCAAGTAACAAAGACATACACTGATTCCCAGTAACACATACACACATTCACACCAAGTAACAAAGACATACACTGATACCCAGTAACACAGACTCACACTTACACCAAGTAACACAGACATACACTGACACCAACTAACAAAGACATACACTGATACCCAGTAACACAGGCACACACTGACACCAAGTAACAAAGACATACACTGACACCAGGTAACACAGACATACACTGATACCCAGTAACACAGACACACACTTACACCAAGTAACAAAGACAGACACTGATACCCATTAACACAGAAACACACTGACACCCAGTAACAAAGACACACACTGACACCAAGTCACAAAGGCATACACTGACACCAGGTAACACCGACATACACTGATACCCAGTAACACAGACACACACTTACACCAAGTAACAAAGACAGACACTGATACCTAGTAACACAGACACACCCTTAAACCAAGTCACAAAGACATACTCTGACAACCAGCAACAAAGACATACACTGTTACCCAGTAACACAGACAAGCACTGACACCCAGTAACAAAGACACACACTGACACCAAGTAACAAAGACATACACTGATAACTAGTAACACAGACACACACTTACATCAAGTAACAAAGACATACAGTGACACCAATTAACAAAGACCTACACTGATACCCAGTAACACAGACACACACTGACACACAGTAACAAAGACATACACTGACACCAAGTCAAAAGACATACACTGATACCCAGTAGCACAGACACACACTGACACCAAGTAACAAAGACATACACTGATAACCAGTAACACAGACACACACTTACATCAAGTAACAAAGTCATACACTGACACCAAGTAACAAAGACATACACTTACACCAAGTAAAAAAGGCATACACTGACACCAAGTAACAAAGAAATACACTTACACCAAGTAAAAAAGACATACACTGACACCAAGTAACAAAGACATACACTGATACCCAGCAACACAGACACACACTTACACCAAGTAACAAAGACATACACTTACACCACGTAACACAGACATACAATGATACCCAGTAACAAAGACATACACTTACACCAAGTAACACAGACATACACTGACACCAAGTAACAAAGACATCCACTTACATCAAGTACAAAGACATACACTGACACCAAGTAACAAATAAATACACTTACACCAAGTAACAAAGACATACACTGATACCCAGTAACACAGACACGCACTGACACCCAGCAACAAAGTCATACACTGATACCCAGTAACACAGACACACACTGACACCCAGTAACACAAACAAACACACACTGACACCCAGTAACACAGAGAACCACTGATACACAGTAACAAAGACATTCACTGACATGAAGTACACAGAGACACACTGACACCCAGTAATAAAGACATACAATGACACCAAGTCACAAAGGCATGCACTGATACCAAGTCGCAAAGACATACACTGATACCCAGATACAACGACACACACTGACACCAAGTAACAAAGACATACACTGACACCAAGTATCAAAGGCATACGATTACACCAAGTAACAAAGACACACACTTACACCATGTAACACAGACATACACTGACACCAAGTAACAAAGACATACACTGATTCCCAGTAACACATACACACATTCACACCAAGTAACAAAGACATACACTGATACCCAGTAACACAGACTCACACTTACACCAAGTAACACAGACATACACTGACACCAACTAACAAAGACATACACTGATACCCAGTAACACAGGCACACACTGACACCAAGTAACAAAGACATACACTGACACCAAGTCACAAAGACATACACTGACACCAGGTAACACAGACATACACTGATACCCAGTAACACAGACACACACTTACACCAAGTAACAAAGACAGACACTGATACCCAGTAACACAGAAACACACTGACACCCAGTAACAAAGAGATACACTGACACCAAGTCACAAAGACATACACTGACACCAGGTAACACAGACATACACTGATACCCAGTAACACAGACACACACTTACACCAAGTAACAAAGACAGACACTGATACCTAGTAACACAGACACACCCTTAAACCAAGTCACAAAGACATACTCTGACAACCAGCAACAAAGACATACACTGTTACCCAGTAACACAGACAAGCACTGACACCCAGTAACACAGACACACACTGACACCAAGTAACAAAGACATACACTGATAACTAGTAACACAGACACACACTTACATCAAGTAACAAAGACATACAGTGACACCAATTAACAAAGACCTACACTGATACCCAGTAACACAGACACACACTGACACACAGTAACAAAGACATACACTGACACCAAGTCAAAAGACATACACTGATACCCAGTAGCACAGACACACACTGACACCAAGTAACAAAGACATACACTGATAACAAGTAACACAGACACACACTTACATCAAGTAACAAAGTCATACACTGACACCAAGTAACAAAGACATACACTTACACCAAGTAAAAAAGACATACACTGACACCAAGTAACAAAGACATACACTGACACCAAGTAACAAAGAAATACACTTACACCAAGTAAAAAAGACATACACTGACACCAAGTAACAAAGACATACACTGATACCCAGCAACACAGACACACACTTCCACCAAGTAACAAAGACATACACTTACACCACGTAACACAGACATACAATGATACCCAGTAACAAAGACATACACTTACACCAAGTAACACAGACATACACTGACACCAAGTAACAAAGACATCCACTTACATCAAGTACAAAGACATACACTGACACCAAGTAACAAATAAATACACTTACACCAAGTAACAAAGACATACACTGATACCCAGTAACACAGACACGCACTGACACCCAGCAACAAAGTCATACACTGATACCCAGTAACACAGACACACACTGACACCCAGTAACACAAACAAACACACACTGACACCCAGTAACACAGAGAACCACTGATACACAGTAACAAAGACATTCACTGACATGAAGTACACAGAGACACACTGACACCCAGTAATAAAGACATACAATGACACCAAGTCACAAAGACATGCACTGATACCAAGTCGCAAAGACATACACTGATACCCAGTAACAACGACACACACTGACACCAAGTAACAAAGACATACACAGTGACACCAAGTATCAAAGGCATACGATTACACCAAGTAACAAAGACACACACTTACACCATGTAACACAGACATACACTGACACCAAGTAACAAAGACATACACTGATTCCCAGTAACACATACACACATTCACACCAAGTAACAAAGACATACACTGATACCCAGTAACACAGACTCACACTTACACCAAGTAACACAGACATACACTGACACCAACTAACAAAGACATACACTGATACCCAGTAACACAGGCACACACTGACACCAAGTAACAAAGACATACACTGACACCAAGTCACAAAGACATACACTGACACCAGGTAACACAGACATACACTGATACCCAGTAACACAGACACACACTTACACCAAGTAACAAAGACAGACACTGATACCTAGTAACACAGACACACCCTTAAACCAAGTCACAAAGACATACTCTGACAACCAGCAACAAAGACATACACTGTTACCCAGTAACACAGACAAGCACTGACACCCAGTAACACAGACACACACTGACACCAAGTAACAAAGACATACACTGATAACTAGTAACACAGACACACACTTACATCAAGTAACAAAGACATACAGTGACACCAATTAACAAAGACCTACACTGATACCCAGTAACACAGACACACACTGACACACAGTAACAAAGACATACACTGACACCAAGTCAAAAGACATACACAGATACCCAGTAGCACAGACACACACTGACACCAAGTAACAAAGACATACACTGATAACCAGTAACACAGACACACACTTACATCAAGTAACAAAGTCATA
Organism: Heterodontus francisci; assembly: GCF_036365525.1. NCBI lineage: Eukaryota > Metazoa > Chordata > Chondrichthyes > Heterodontiformes > Heterodontidae > Heterodontus > Heterodontus francisci. Next base: position 2,519,457 of record NW_027140794.1, read on the forward strand.
CACTGACACCAAGTAACAAAGACATACACTTACACCAAGTAAAAAAGACATACACTGACACCAAGTAACAAAGACATCCACTGACACCAAGTAACAAAGAAATACACTTACACCAAGTAAAAAAGACATACACTGAAACCAAGTAACAAAGACATGCACTGATACCCAGCAACACAGACACACACTTACACCAAGTAACAAAGACATACACAGATACCCAGTTACACTGACACACACTTACACCAAGTAACACAGACACACACAGACACCAAGTATCAAAGACATACACTGATACCCAGTAACACAGACACAAACTTACACCAAGTAACAAAGAGAAACACTGACACCAAGTAACAAAGACATACACTTACACCAAGTAACAAAGACATACACTGACACCAAGTAACAAAGGCATACACTGATACCCAGTAACACAGACACACACTTACACCAAGTAACAAAGACATCCAAAGATACCCAGTAACCAAGACATACACTTATACCAAGTAACACAGACATACGCTGACACCAAGTAACAAAGACATCCACTTACACCAAGTAACAAAGACATGCATTGATACCCAGTAACAAAGACATACATTGATATCCAGTAACACAGACACGCACTGACACCTAGTAACAAAGACATACACTGATACCCAGTAACACAGACACGCACTGACACCCCTTAACAAAGACATACCCTGACACCAAGTCACAAAGACATACACTGACACCAAGTAACAAAGACAGACACTGATACCCATTAACACAGACACACACTTACACTAAGTAATAAAGACATACCCTGACACAAAGTAACAAAGACATACACTTACACCAAGTATCAAAGAAATACACTGACACCAAGTAACAAAGAAATACACTGATACCCAGTAACACAGACACACACTTACACCAAGTAACAAAGACATACACTGATACCCAGTAACACAGACACACACTGACACCCAGTAACAAAGACATACACTGACACCAAGTCTGAAAGACATCCACTTGCACCAAGTAACAAGGCATACTTTGATACCCTTTAACAAAGACAGACATTGATACCCAGTAACACAGACACGCACTGACACCCAGTAACAATGACATACACTGACACCCAGTAACACAGACCCGCACTGACACCCAGTAACAAAGACATACACTGACACCAAGTCACAAAGACATACACTGACATCAAGTAACAAAGACATACACTGATAACCAGTAATACAGACATGCACTGACACCAAGTAACAAAGACAGACACTGATACCCAGTAACACAGACAAACACTGGGCTTCACATTGGCGCATTGGTTGGCACCGCAGCCTCACAGCTCCAGGGACCCGGGTTCGATTCTGGGTACTGCCTGTGCGGAGTTTGCAAGTTTTGCCTGTGTCTGCTTTTGTTTCCTCCGGGTGATCCGGTTTCCTCCCACATGCCAAAGACTTGCAGGTTGATAGGTTAATTGGCCATGATAAATTGCCCCTAGTATCGGTAGGTGGTAGGGAAAAATATAGGGACACGTGGGGATGTGATAGGATTATGGGATTGGTGTCGGATTAGTATAAATGGTTGGTTGATGGTCGGCACACAATCGGTGGGCCGAAGGGCCTGTTTCAGTGCTGTATCTCTGAACTAAACTAAATAGTGACACCTAGTGTCAGAGACGCACACTGACACCCAGGAATACAGATACACACTGACACCCAGTCACAAAGAGAAACACTGACACCAAGTAACAAAGACATACACTGACACAAAGTCATGAAGGCATACACTGACATGAATGTGAAATCTGTGGCAGCTTTGTCTTTACAGCCAACTGGCATAGTCGGGGTTCGAGGTTTCTTGTTGCTGTTTTTAAGTAACCCAGAAAATGCAATGAATTACTGGGGCGGGAATTGTATTACTTACTTTCCGTTGAACTCCTCCAATCTGTTGTCAGTCACTTCCAGAACTCTGTGCCAGAGCTGAGCTGTTAACAGCTTTCTCAATCACCTACCAACTGGACCCTCAAACGACAGATCCATCAAGAAGAAGGTAATGATCCCCTCCCATTGCCCCGACATGCACCACCGCAATTCCCCCGATACTATGACGTTCTGCCAAATAGTGGGAAGAGATGGTTCATTGAACTCCCCAGAGGAAGCTTTGCAAGCCCCATGGTTCTACGGACAGCATCAGAACTCTCCCTATTGTGTCCTCCCCTTTACAACATGTAACTAAGTTTTGAAGGGGAATGAACGAGCCTGTATCAGATCCAATGACCCCTCCTCTTGTCCATATATGATACAACCCTGCGTATTGTCCTTGTTTTCCTGTTCATTGCAATGTATCTATTCGAAATTATCACAGCCAACCATGAAGCTCGTGGCTTGTTTCAACAAATAGATCAACGACAGTTTGTACTTCCTTCGTCTACCCTGTAATTTTCCACTTTCAATTATTCGGTCAAACATTGAAGCCAGTATTGACGAAATTTGGATGAATGACAAACAAGCTGAACCTGTCTTCATTCACTGCCAACTAAACACACCATAGATTATGCATTGTTTGCATCAGGCTTGTGCTCATAAAAGGACATTGAAAATCACATCACACATTTGCCAGGAAATTGCCAAGTGCAGCAAGTGAGAAACTAACGACCTCCCCTTGATATTCATCATCGTGGTCAATTTCCAGTTCCCACATTATCAGCATCCTAGGCATTCCCTTTGATCAGTAATTTAACTGGGCCAGCCAGATAAATATTGTTGCTCCTAGAAAAGATCAGGCGCTGGAATTTATGCAACAAATAACTCATCCACTGCCTCTTAGGTTCGCAATCTACCGAGGCATAAGTCAGAAATAATGGAATGCTCTCCATTTTCCTGGATCTGTGCCGCCTCCAACAAAACTCAAGCGCCTCAGTAAGATCCAGGTAAGTGAACGCACTTGATGTGCACCTGATGCACCACGTTAACACTGAACTCCTTCCACCACTGCACACAGTGGCTGCTGTGTGTTATCTTTGGCCTCCTTATCTCGAGAGACAATGTGTAACCGCCTGGACGTGGTCAGTGGTGTATGGAGCAGCGCCTGGAGTGGCTATAAAGACCAATTCTAGAGTGACAGGCTCTTGCACAGGTCTTGCAGAAAAATGTATTTGTCGGGGCTGTTACACAGTTGGCTCTCCCCTTGCGCCTCTGTCGTTTTTCCTGCCAACTACTAAGTCTCTTCGACTCGCCACACTTTAGCCCCGCCTTTATGGCTGCCTGCCAGCTCTGGCGAACGCTGGCAACTGACTCTGACGACTTGTGATCAATGTCACAGGATTTCATGTCGCGTTTGCAGACGAAATTTAAAACAGAGACCTGGACGGCCGGTGGGTCTGATACCAGTGGCGAACTCGCTGTACAATGTGTCTTTGGGGATCCTGCCATCTTCCATGCGGCTCACATGGCCAAGCCATCTCAAGCGTCGCTGACTCTGTAGTGTGTATAAGCTGGGGATGTTGGCCGCCTCGAGGACTTTTGTGTTGGAGATACGGTCCTGCCACCTGATGCCAAGTATTCTCCGGAGGCAGCGAACAAGGAATGAATTGAGACGTCGCTCTTGGCTGACATACGTTGTCCAGGCCTCGCTGCTATTGAGCAAGGTACTAAGGACGCAGGCTTGATACACTCGTACTTTTGTGTTCCGTGTCAGTGCGCCATTTTCCCACACTCTCTTGGCCAGTTTAGACATAGCAGCGGAAGCCTTTCCCATGCGCTTGTTGATTTCTGCATCGAGAGACAGGTTACTGGTGATAGTTGAGCCCAGGTAGTTGAACTCTTGAACCACTTCCAGAGTGTGGTCGCCAATATTGATGGATGGAGCATTTCTGACGTCCTGCCCCATGATGTTCGTTTTCTTGAGGCTGATGGTTATGCCAAATTCATTGCAGGCAGCCGCAAACCTGTCGATGAGACTCTGCAGGCACTCTTCAGTGTGAGATGTTAAAGCAGCATCGGCAGCAAAGAGGAGTTCCCTGATGAGGACTTTCCAGACTTTGGACTTCGCTCGTGGACTGGCAAGGTTGAACAACCTGCCCCCTGATCTTGTGTGGAGGAAAATTCCTAATTCAGAGGACTTTAACGCATGTGAAAGCAGCAGGGAGAAGAAAATCCCAAAAAGTGTGGGTGTGCAGAATACTCAATTTCACAACGCAGGAAGTGACTAATTTTACTTCGACAGCTCCTTTCTAGCACGCGACCTCTAACACCTTAAAGGATAAGGGGGCGTACGCATGGAAACATGGACACCTGCAAGTTCCCTCAAGCCATACACATCCTGAGTTGGAACGACGTCACCATTTCTTCACTATTGCTGGGTAAAAATACGAGAACTTTCTTTCTAATTGCACTGCCGGTGTGTCAAAAGCAGATGGAGCCTAGGGTTTCAAGAAGGTGGCTCTCCATCACGTTCTCAAGGCAAACAAAAGATGGATCACAAATCCCAGCCTCGCCAGAAATGCCCTCGTCCAAGTTACAAGAAAGAAGCGCCTTCAACTTGCGACCTCAGGCTAAGCCCACATTGGTGCCCCAGCCAGCCCGGAAATCAGCATCCTCCCCTTGTATCCAAGCCATCAGAAACCTGCTATTGATCACCTCTGAAATATTGGCTGCTCTCACACTTTGCTTCCACAACCGTAATCCAGCCTTCCTCACCTCGACTGTCAATCTCCATACTGCTCCCCTTACCAAGTAACCCATTTCCCTCCACCGCAACCTACAGGCATACCGAATGCCACAGCTCAGGTCCTAATCTGGTCAAGGACGCATACCCTTGAACTCTGCCTTCTTGCCAAATTCCACATTTTTGCAGTGGTTCCAGTGAAACAATTTGAAGAACTTTGTCAATTCCTAACATTAATTTCGTGGTCCACTTCCCGGCCAGCTCAGTGATCAACCACAGCCATAGATCTCTGTGCACATTCTCCACCGTTTATGAATAAGTGGTCTCCCAATTAAAATGGTAATGAGGAGGAATTTCTTCTCTTGAAAGTTCCATCACATTTAGAATTCTCTTACCCAGAAGGCAGTGGAGTCTGCGTCATTGAATATATTCAAGGTTGGTTGAGACTAACTTTTCATTTGCGAGGGAGTGAAGACTTATTGTTGTCTGGCAGGAAATTGAAATTACAGCCATGTTCAGATCAGCCATTGTGGTATTGAATGGCAGAACATGATCTATGGGCTGAATGGCCTACTCCCGCTTTTATTTCTAAAGACCTTATCATCATAGGTGCATCTCTTGCACTTGAATAGAAAGAAGCCGCAGGCAAGGAGATTAGATCTTGGGTGTGATTTAAGAATGAACAAAGATATTTTGTTCGCGATTTTAGTTTGTCATGGTGGAAATGGAGGAGGATGATGTATTGAAGGTGGAGGCATTGGACTGGAAATTGAGATTAAGTGAATTAATATCCTGGTTCTGTAAGGTAGGGAAGGAGGTGAGAACAGTCACTCGGGTGATGGAACAGATACCGCTGAGGCCTCTGCAAAACTAATGTGAGGAATGCACGGTTAACGTGAAATGAAGAGACTGCAAAAGCTCTGCCATGGAAGATGGCAGCGTTGGGACAAACAGAAGGCGATGAGGATACTGAAAGAATGGAAGTTATTATTTACACAAAGCAGAGTTGGAGAATATATCTGTGGGAGTTGGTGGTTCACAGTAACTGTTGATGCAGAGCCTGTCCATTTAAATGGAGAGAGGGAGTTCGTGAAAGAGAAGTGAAGGGTCACAGATGGACCGTTTTCAGGCGAGGGAGGGACAGATATTTCAATGCAATTGTGATTAAATTTTCGAGCTCAATGTGAAAGAAGGTTTTGACACAAATCCAATCATCAATGTATTGGATAAAGAGGTGGAAAAGAGAACCACACTAGCTAAGAGCGTGTGAGGGATGGAACAATATTGAAAATCCTGACATTGTGCCCAGTTCCAGGCACAAAACTTGCGGAACAATGTGTCGGCTTTAGAGTGGGTGTAGAAAATGATCAAGAGAAAATTTCCAAGTGTGACAGTTGTTTTATGCCGACAGATTAGAGAATCAAATTGAGAGAAAGGTTGATCGAGTGGTTAAAAAGCACGGACGGATTAAACAGAATGGGCACAGAGAAACTGCTCTCATTGGCAGACGTAGCGAAAACCAAAGGACACATACATAGAATCAATGGCGACATAAGGGAAAACGTATGTTTCCACAGCACGTGTTGAGGATATGAAATGAACTGCCAAATAGTGTGGTGAATACCGATTGAATCAGAAGCAAACTGAATAATCAACTGAAGAGAAAAGCAATGCAGGTCAGTGAGGAGGAGATGTGGAAGTCAGATTAGCTGAGGTGCCCGTGCAGAGAACAGACACGGAGAAGACAGACCAAATGGCCAAATGCAGTGTTGCAACCATTCTATGTTCCTCTTTTATTTGAATTTATGAATTGTTGAACAGAATTGTACAGCTAATGAGGGCACCCAAAGTGTAGACGAACATCCCTGAGAGGCTACTCTGACGTTAGGAATTAAATTTTTGAATTGTCATGCAGAGTGAAGGTCTTCACTGAAACAACATGAAATCTACAGATGGGACTCATGATTTTTCGAGGACTTCCTTGATTTCTCTTTAACGCAGCTTCCACTTATGATTAGTTGCTTGTTGTGATCAGATTTGCCCAGTCTTGGGGGGTGGGGATGGGGATTGGTCCAATTCAATTTCAGTGAAAAATATATTCCATCTACAGGGAATTAACACAACTGTCCTAATCTGTTTGTTCAAAGATTAAGAAAAACTGTTTGAACAATTTTGCAACATCAGTATCCCCATGGAGATCCGGGAGGGTATAAAGTTAATGCACTGGGAATGTGTCACCTCAGAATGTATTTCAGAGGTATAACCTGCAGCACGAACAGACCGATCATTCCTAGCAGAAAATGCACCGACCAATTCAATGGGTGGGGAAAATATTCTGTCTGATCCTTGCTATCATTGGCGTTCCTGGTAAGTACCTCTAACCAATGAAGTTTTGCAAATCTGTGTATGAGCTGGTTTCTTCCATTACCATGGGAATAATAATACTACATGAGATCGAATGGTTACAGTTAGACAGACACATATTCAATAATATAATTGCATTAATTTCCTGAATTATCTGTGCAGTTTGAATCTGTTGTCTCAACTGTTCCTAGCTCAAGGCACACTGCATTGTAAAGTTATTGAATTATGTGGAATGTTGTGTTCTGTCGAATCACAGCTCAAAGCAGGAGAATATCAGAGGGTAAGGATTACTGCAATTATCTGTTAATGTAGAATTATACAGTGTGTGTGCACTAACTGGTGTGGAGCCCCTGACCTCAGTGATCATGTCTAACTGGGAGTCTCTGTCACTCGAGAATTACACTGCTTGTGTCTGACTAACTGGTGTGGACAAAGTAACACTAGGTACCGTGTATTTTCTGGAGTATCTGTCATTGTATTCATTGCTGGTCCCCATCTTACTCTTACTCGAAGTAGTGTTGTTGACATTAGATGCTGATTAATTGACTTCCCGAACACGGTCCTGAGAAGCGTTTGGTCATGAGTGCACTGCAATAATAAATAATCCTGCGCTGTAATATTCTAATTCTAATTCTAAAAAAAAAAATAATCCTCTTCAATATTATGAATAATACTGATGACTATGACTTGTTAATCGACAAGTTACCGATTTTACAGCACAGAAACAGGACATTTGGCACAACTAGATCACGACTGTATTCCCTCTCTGCACGATGCTCTCTTCATTCCCGCTCATCTAATTCCATCTGTATATCCTTCCAATCCTGTCTCCCTCATTTTCTCACCTCGCTTCTTCTTTTTTTTTTCCATTGCAACTTCCACGTTCTCAGCACTCCAAGTAAATAGGTCTCTCTTGAATTCCATCGTGCATTTATTGATGATCATCTTATTTTGAGGAAATACTGAACTGGTCACCAGCAAAGGTGGACATATCAGTTCCACGTTTTCCTTCTCTAATCCCTATATAATTTCAAAGGCCTCTATTAGTTGGACACACATACTTCTCTTATCAAAAGAATCGAGCCACAACATATCCCAATCATTATAATCTCTCAGTTATTGTATTTTTCGTAAAGAATGTGTGCACCTGTTGGTTACCCTGGATACTTTTATCATGTGTAGCCCAGAAGAGTACATTATTATTTATGTGTTCAATCACCGCCTTTCTAACATGTTAATGATATTCCTGTAGAAATGAAAGCCTGTGCGTTGATCATATTTGCACTATCTCATGCAAATCCCTGTTCAATTTCAATCATTTATACATCAGAAGGAATGGGCAAAGACGTATGAGTGCCTCCTATCCGAGGGAGTGATTCGAATCAGGCTGAAATTACTTCAATGCCAGGGAGTGATTCGAGCCCGGGATGGGTTCCGACAGTGGGAGTTGTTGAAGACTGGGTAATGTTCACCAATCTACCCGTTTTTTGGCTCCTCGTCACTATAATGAACTGGATGACCAGCGTCCAGTGAGCAGTTGTTCGTCCCTTCCTGGATTTGTTAAATCTGGAAGTGCAGGTTGGTGTCATGGACCCGATCTGACCTGATCCCAACCCACACGGTTTTTTGTGCGAAAATCCTTCCAGCTTGTGTTGAGAAGTGGAGAATGCTTTTCAGTTTTTTCAGTAGTTCGCAACCACTTCTCCTTTCTCTCCATTTCAGTTAATTTAGTGTCAATTGTGATCCTGTCCAAGGGAAATTGTTGACTCTCCACCTGCACCACCCGCTACCTGGTGGCCATGTCAACGGCGGATCTACTGGTCATTATCACTGAGATCATACTCCGGAGAATCACTAACCTTTATTTCCCATTAAATTTCTTGGACCTCACCTCTGTTTGTCGCACTCTCTCTGTCCTGATCCGTGCAGCCATCGACTGTTCCGTCTGGTTCACCATCACTTTCACATTTGATCGATTTGTCGCCATTTGTTGCCAGAAGCTGAAATCAAAATATTGTGCCAGGAAAACTGCGACTGTGGTTCTAACAACTACCGGCATTCTCCTCTGTCCAAAAAATATTCCCCTCTACTTTAGATTTAACCCTAGAGGGGTCATCGACGATGTACAATGGGGCTGCTCTAACAAGCCAAGCTATTTTACTGACCCTCGATGGATTGGATTTGCAATGTTTGAAAAAGTTTTAACACCATTATTGCCATTCATTTTAATTCTGTTGCTGAACGCTCTGACGTTCAGACACATTTTAGTGACCAATCGTGTTCGTCAGAGACTGAGACGTCAGAGAAAGAAAGATAATCACAGTGACTCTGAAATGGACAGAAGAAGGAAGTCTATGATTTTACTCTTCACCATATCTGGCAGTTTCATATTTCTGTGGCTGGTGTATATTTTATATATATCTGATGCTGGTTATTTCTTAGATGATGATTCTTACTATACCTTTGAAGATTTCGCATATATGCTGCGGAATTTAAGTTGCTGTACAAACATATTTATATATGTGGCCACTCAGTCCGAGTTCAGAGAGCAGTTAAAGAGCTCGGTGAAATATACAGTTACATCAATTATTAAATTAATTCATAAACAAAGCAACTGAGACCAGCTTAAAGATCAAGTGGTTAATGGACAAGAGGTGACCGCTGGAGATCAAGAAGAAAATGGCCTGCAGGAGTAAAGACAAAAACTAGAGCTGTTAGTGGCGGGTAGCGGGGGTCCAGAGCAAGAGGATCGGTCGTAAATTAGCAGAAGTCAAAAAAAGATAATGAGCATAGAGCAAAGGGAAAGAGATGACCATCGTAAAGCGGTCAGGAGGAGAGTGATTGCAATCCATTAAGGAACTGATGTGAAAGAAGCTTAAACTGGATATGACACCGATCATTAAACAAGAACCATGCAGTTTAATAAGATTGCTAACTGACTTGATCAATTAAATATATCTGCAGTGGAAAACATTTATAATGAAAAACAACGTTGTTTTTTCCTGATATTGCGTTAGACACAACGCTGGCACCCTGGGAAGGTTGAGGTCAATTGTTTACGGCAGTTGGCATTGTTGATAAGAAGAGGAAAGATTGATGTACAATTGCTTTGTATCTACAAGGATGTGTTGTTTGTTCAAACAATGAAATGTTAACTCTTGGAGCCGAGGAAATAAGAGATGGACATGCATTTCGCATCTTCAGTCTAATTACAGAGGTGCGGTGTCAGCAGATGAACCTCATGTTAAACTAATGGAAGCGTTAATTCAAAGGATATCATAATGATGAATCGGAAGCCCAAAAGATGGAAACTCGGAGTCTTTGCTGGTACAGTTTACAATGGTGGCTGTGGATTAATTATTCTGAAACACAGTTCCACGTAATGTCAATTCAGAGACTGGAGAACAAAGGGATCGCCTGTGCTGGCAACATTCAATGAATCCTGGCCTTGAAGGATAAGAAACTTGCATGTTGTCTTCAGTGCTCTTTTGTTAAGTATTTATAACATCTTGCTTAATAAATTATACTGGATTCATAAGTAGCCGTTATTTGTAACTTGTTAGGTCAGGCACAACTGAGGACACCATTGTAATAAATTGAAAATTCAGAACCGAGAATTTTTAAATAAAAGTGTTTAAGCCTCAAAACCCCAAAACATACAATGGTGTAACCTGGGGCCAGACGTTGAAAAAGGCTAAACCGAAATGATTGGCTGTGAAGTTGAGTGGAATCTTGCTCTGATTAGTCTGACCAACTATTTTCATTCAAGGAAGGGAATCCATAAGGGGAACAACCAGACATAGATCCGCAAGACCGGAGAATAAGATGAATTACGAGGTAAAAGATTGGCCAAAAACATGGAACGAATATCAGTAGAAAAGATGAATAACTTACTATTTTAACCTTCCAAGAACCATGGAATCACAGAAAAATAAAATGTTTAAGGCACAGAAAGAGGCCACTTTGACGCATCGTTTCTGTGCCAGCCGAAAAAAGGATCCACCTATTCCAATCCCACCGTCCAACATTTAGTTCTTAGCCCTGCAGATTATGGCATCTGAGGTGCATATCAAGACTCCTTTTCAATGAGTCGAGAGTCTCTGCCTCAACTACTCTTTCAGGCAGTGAGGTCCAGATCACTACCACCCTCTGGGTGAAAAACGTTTTTCGTCATCTCCCCTCTATTTTTCCAGCAATCAGTTTAAAACTGTGCCCCCTCGTCACTGAGCTCTCTGATATGGCGAATAGATTCTTCACCTCCACTCGATCTAGGCTTCTCAAGATGTTGTACATTTCAATCAGATCTCCCCTCACCCTTCTCTGTTCAAAGGAGAATAACCCCAGCCTATCCAATATTTCCTCCTACTTGCATTTTTCCAGTCCTGGCAACATCCTCGTAAATCTCTTCTGTACCCTCTCAAGTGCAATTACATCCTTTCTGTAATGAGGTGACCAGAACTGCACACAGTACTCAAGTTGTGGACTAACCAATGAGTTATACAGTTCCAGCATAACCTCCCTGCTCTTATATTCTACACCACAGCGAATAAAGGAAAAGATTCCATATGCCTTCTGAAACACCTTATCGACCTGTCCTGCTACTTTCAGGGATCTGTGGACATTGACGCCAAGGCCCCTCACTGCCTCTACACTTCTCAGTGATTTATCATTTAAAGTGTACTCCTTTGTCTTGTTTGACCTCCCAAAATGCATCACCTCGTATTTCTCCGGCTGGAATTCCATTTGTAACTTTTGTGCCCATCTGACCAGACCATCAATATCTTCCTGCAGTCTACAGCTATCCTCCTTGCTATCCACAAAACAGCCAATCTTCGTCTCGTCTGCAAACTTCTTGATCATGAGGTCTACATTTACATCCAAATCGTTAAGATATACCACAAAAAGCAGTGGAGCAGTATTGAGCTCCCCGGAATACCACTGGAAATAGTCCTCCTGTCATTAAGACACAAATCAACAATTACCCTTTGTTTCCTGCCACAAAGCCAATTTTGAACCCACCTCGGATTTTGTGATAATTACCATTCCTGAATTACCACGTGTATCTGGACAGAAGGAACTTATCTGGCTCCAAGCCAAATGGACCTTGTGTTCTTTGTTTCTCTAAATTATTGGACCATATGGTCACAGAGATCAATCAACACCAGCAGTTTAAGACTTCTGCAACATTTATGACAGCATGGTAATATTTTGATCTGAAGGTTTGGCCTTATTTTTATAAAAAGTCAGGAATTGGCATTAATTCATTCATACATTTGTTTCCATTTGTTATCTTTCTGGAGAAAGTCTTTGTAATTATTTGCAGATAGCTCGCATAACAACTGTGGACAGTAGTGCCTCTGATAAATTCATCTGAAACAACGAAACATGGAAATGATTGTTTAAGACATTTAAATCAATAATAAATAAATTAATGTGAGTTGCTATTCCAAGTACTCAAAAGGAAATGTACCTTAGTTTAAAGGGATATAAACATCCGTAATTTTCAAAAAAGTTAATGTGAATACTGTCGAGGTTGTTGCTGAATATTAAGGAAAACCTCCTTTTCAGATAATTAAATGAAAGATATTATCAATTGATGACAGCATTATTTGAATTTGGGAAACTTAGATGAAAAAATAATCAGTATGATTCGGTACATTTCCTATCAACAGGAAAGGGGTATCTGAGGTAAATAATAAGCCAGCGTGCATAATCTATTGTTTTAATTGTATGTACTTACATGATAATAGTTTAGGAATTAACAGCACAACTGTGAAAGAATACTGACTGTCATCGAGTGAGGTGATCAGCAGGTGGGGTGACAGTCTTCAATCTGAGGGGTGTCAATGAAGTTTTAACAGATAATAACATTCTTCATCGTGAGTAGTCACTTCGGGTTGTGATATTTTAGAAGGTAAGAACATGCAAAATTTGTGCAGATCACAGCACTCATGAGCTAGAGAACAGAAAGAGTGGTCAACAACAATAATCAGATTAAGGAGGAGGCAGATTTTGTCCTGTGGGGAATTGGAGGTTCTTGGAATGGTTTTTTAAAATGACAAACATTAATTAATCCTCATAATAATTAATCAGTGAACTCATTAAGAAAGGAATTAGTCAATTTCATACTTTGTGAATGATAACATGATTAGTAACTGGTTTGTAACTTTTCCTTGGATTCACAATGAAACATCCATCAACAATATAAATGTGTTAATGTGGGGTAAAATCAGTTGAGCTGCATTTATCTTTAAATAGGCAACTATTTTGTTGCAACTTGCAATAAGTCATTTGAGTTATAAGATAATCCAGTTTCTGTTTTAACCAAACTTACATCATGCAAATAAGAGAGAAAATATTTGAGTATGACCACTGGGATTTAGAAGTGCAACAACAGCTGAGACAAAGACAAAGGAATGATTTTTGGAGGAATCAAATGAATAGACAAACAAAACATGGTGAAGCCTGGAATAAAATGGAATGTTGATTCTTGAAAGAAAAAATAAGCATTTTAAATATTGTATTGGATAATAAAATTTCTTCAAAGCTCAACAGTTGGTGCATAACAGTTGTTAGAGAACAACTCCAAGTAGCTGGTTTGGAAAGTAAAGGGAAAGGGAAAGGTCTACAGTTTTTTTTTTAATATAGTAGGTCGTTTCTTTTCGGGACCCAAGGTCCTTTGTGTCAATAATCTAATTGTTGGGTAATTTAAGGGTATAAATTAAAGGTAAGTTATGGCAGGGCAGCTCGGAAACCTGGAATGCTCCTCTTGAGAGATCTGGGAAGTCAGGGACACTTCCAGTGTCCAGGGCGAACACGTGTGCAGGAGGTGTCTCCAGATGCAGCGACTCGAAATCCGCGTTTCGGATCTTGAGCGGCGGTTGGGGACACTGTGGAACATCTGCGAGGTTGATATCATCGTGGATAGCACGTAAAGCGAGGTGGTCACACTGCAGGTAAAGACTGCTCATGTAGAAAGGGAATTGGGTGACCCCCACATGCAGAGTAGAAGAACTAGGCAGATAGTGCAGGTGTCCCCTTGGTCCATTTCCAATTCTAACAGATGTTCCACTTTGGATACTGTCGGGGGAAGAGAGCTTCGCAGGGGAACGCGGCAAAAGCCAGGTCAGTGGCACCACCGGTGGCTCAGCTGCACATCAGAGTAGGAAAAAGAGTGGGGAACTATTGTGATCTGGGATTCTATCGTAAGGGGTACAGACACGCGTTCATTTGTCCACATAAGTGACTCCAGGATGGTATGTTGCTTGCCTGGCGCTCGGGCCAAGGATCTCACGGAACGGCTGCAAGACATTCTGCAGGGGGAGGGTGAACAGTCAGAGGTTGTGGTACACATTGGTACCAGCGACATAAGCAGAAAGAGGGATGAGCTGATGCAACAAGTATTTAGGGTGCTAGGTAGCAAATTAAAAAGCAGGACCTCAAACGTTCTAATCTCTGAATTACTCCCAGTGCCACGTGCTAGTGAGTATAGGAATAAGAGGATCGAGCATATGCATGCATGGCAAGCGGGAGGGCGTTAGTTTCCTGGATCACTGGTTTGTTTCTGGCAAAGGTGGGACCTGTACAAGTTAGACGGGTTGCACCTGAACTGCAATGGGACCAACAGCCTTGCTGGGAGGTTTGCTGGTGCTGTCTGGGGGTGGAGGGTGGTTAAACTAATTTGGCAGGTGGATGGGATACAGAGTGGATGCACACTAAGGGTGATGTACAGTCGAATATAGAAGAGAAACTGAGTGAGACTGGAAGGCTCAGCAAATATAGACCAGGACCCTTGACTGGTTCCGTTCGACATGAATCAATGAGTCGTTCCAAGGCTGGCGGGAGGGTTCAGGGAGACCAGAGAGAACCCCGACCTTTTCAGCTCTTTTCAAACAGAAAACCAACATTGCATTGGCAGTGATATTAATAAAACCCTGAGGAAGACAGAAGGAGGCCATTCGGCCCCTCGAGCATGTCCCACCCATTCACTCAGATTATAGCTGATTTGCTTCTTATCCAAATCAACTGTCTCGGCACCGTAAATGTTGATACCCTTTCCTAACAAATCTCTACCAATAATCAGGAATTAATGCTGTTAACACTGGGGAATTCCTTTTCTCAACTTCTCTGCCTCTCTACCTCTCATACCTGCTTAAAGACATTCCTTAAAACTAATCGTTTTGACCTAGCTTTTGGGCATCAGCCTTAATCTCTCCTTATGTGTGTTTGATGTCAGATTTTTTGTTTTATAATGCACCCTGTGTAGTATCTTTGGGACATTTAATACTCGCCTTCTCCCTCACACCATCTCTATCTCTCTCTCTCTCTCTCTCTCTCTCCTCGCCTCGAAGAAAAGTATATCCTTCCTGAACACCAACATTTGACAGTTTCTCACCATTTGAAAAATGTTCTGCGTTTCTATTTTTCCTGCCGAAGTGAAGAACCTCACATTTTTCCACATGATATTCCAGCTGCCAATTTCTTGCCCACTCACTTAACCTGTCAATCTCTTTGAAGTCTCTTTGTGCCTTCCTCACAGCTTACTGTCCCACCTAAACTTGCATCATCAGCCCATATGAACCCAACATATGCAGAATTTGAGAGAGGCGCTTCTGTTCTGACAAGTATTATGATACAACTGGTTGATATTTTGTGCAGGATATTTCGGTATATTCATCGGAGTTGTTAAGATGAAAGATCCTTAATAAGAGATTATAGGAACATAGGAAGATAGCAACAGGAATAGGCCATTCAGCCCCTCTAGCCTGTCTCACCATTCAATTCGATCATGACTGATCCGCAGCCTAACTTCATATACCTGCCTTTGGCCCACATCTCTTATTATCAAAAGTCTATCTCAGATTTAAAGCTAACAACTGTTCTAGCTTCAACCGCTGTTTGTGGGAGAGAGTTCCAAACCTATACCACTCTTTGCGTGAAGAAGTGTTTCCGAACATCTCCCCTGAATGGTCTGGCCCTAATTTGTAGACTATGTACCCGAGGTTTAGAATCTTCGAACAGTGGAATTAATTTATCTTTATCTAGCCTGTCTTTCACTGGAACATCTTGAAGACTTCGATCAGATCACCCCTGAACCTTCTAAATTCTAGCGATAACAGGTCTAATTTGTGCAATCTCGCCTCGTAACTTCACCCCTGTAGTCCAGGTGTCATTCTTGTAAACCTACGTTGCACTCCATCCAAGGCCAATATAGCCTTCCTAAGGTGTGGTGCGCAGTACTGCTCACAGTACTCCAAGTGGGGTCTAAACAGGGATTTGTACAGCTGCAGCATAACCTCTGTGTCTTTATACTTCATTCCTCTAGATATAAATGCTGGCATTCCATTAGCCTGTTTTATCATTTTCTGCACTTGCTTGTGGTATTTTAAAGATCTATGCACCTGAACCCCCAAGTCTCTTTGGACATCCACTGTGCTTAACCTATTCCCATTTAGGAAGTACCCTTCTCTATACTTTATTGGTCCAAAATGGACAACCTCACACTTGCCCACATTGAAATCCATCTGCCACAGTTTTGTCCATTCACCTAGTCTGTCTATATCTCCGTGTAACTTTATGCTATCATCTAGACGGTCGACAATGCCGCCTAACTTTGCATCATCAGCAAATTTGGATATATGACTTACTATGCCATCATCCAAGTCGTTAATAAATAGTGTGAATAATTAAAGCCCCAACACAGTTTCCTGTGGTACGCCACTAGTTACATCCTGCCAATAAGAGTACTTACCCAATATCCCGTCTCTCTGTCACCTCCCACTCAACCAACTTCCTAAGCATGTCAATAATTTGTCCTCAACTCCCTGGGATTCTACCTTAGTTAACAGTCTCTGATGTGGGGCTTTATCAAATGCCTTCTGGAAGTTGATATAAATAACATCCATCGACATTCACCTGTCCAGTATCTTATTGACCTCTTCAAAAAAATTCAATGAGATTTGTCCGGCGTGACCTCCCATCATGAATCCATGCTGGCTGTCCCTGATTAACTGAAATTTTCGAGGTGTTTAGTCACTGTGTCCTTGTTTATAGACTCCAGCAACTTGCTCACCACAGATGCCAGGCTAACTCGTCTGTAATTTCCTTGGTTCCCCCTTTCACCCTTCTTTAAAAATGGAGTGACATGTGCAACTTTCCAGTCCAGAAGGACCACTCCTGAATCTAGGGAACTCTGAAAGACTATAGTTAGGGCATCCACAATGTGGTCTCCTACTTCCTTTAACACGCTCGGATGGAAACCGTCAGCTCCAGGGGATTTCTCACAATTTAATTGCATTAATTTCTGATGTTTTACTTAACGTTAATTGTATTAAGTCCCTGTCCCCTATCGGCTATTAATTTTTCGGGACTTCCGGTAAGTTATCCTCCTTTTCAACTGTAAATACTGAGGCAAAGTAATTGTTCAACATGTCTGCCATTTCCCCATTATCAATGACAATATCTCAATTTTCAGCTTTCAGTGGGCCGACATTGCTCTTGACCACCCGCTTTCCCTTTATATAATTATAACATTTCTTCTTATTGATTTTGATGTTCCTTGCAAGTTTCTTTTCATAATCCCTTTTAGTAGCTCTTTTAAGCTGCTTTGTGACCATTTGCTGGTCTTTGTAGCGATGCCATTCGGCCGGATCTGTGCTGTGTTTTGCATTTTTGTAATCCCTTGCTTTCACTTTGATGCTGTCCCTAATCTCTTTGGTAGTCCATGGCTGTTTTTTTTCCGTGAAGTGGAGCTTTTTCCTCTCAGGGGTATATACTCGCTCTGCATTGTGTTAAATGTTTCTTTAAATATTCTCCATTGTTCTTCAGTCGTTTGACCCATTAACAGATCTCCCCAGTTTACCGTGGACAGTCTCTGCCTCATCCCGGTAAAGTCAGCCTTACCCAAGTCTAAAATTCTCGTAGCTGATTCGTGCTTTTCACTTTCAAACGTTACCTTGAACTCGATCATGTTGTGATCACTGTTTGATAAATGTTCACGCATAGTTAGGCTGCTAATTAAATTTAGCACAGTACTCATAACTAAATCAAATATTACCTGTCCCCTCGTTACATCTAGGACATATTGCTGTCGGAAACTATCCCGGACACATTCCAGAAAATCACGACCTTTCTGACAGGTGCTAGTCTGCCTCTCCCAATCTATGTGTAATTTAAAATCCCCCATTAATACTACTCTGCCTTTGTTCCACACTTGTCTAATTTGTACATTTATACAATCTAACACCTCAGAACTGCTGCCAGGGGGTCTATACACAAAAGTTATTCTAGTTTTCTATACTTTTCTGTTCTTCAGTTCCACTCATAAGGTGTCCACTGGATGAGAGAGTGTCCTTCGGTGTTCTCTCCCACCCTCACATCCAGCATTGGAAACACAAACACAGAGAGACAAAGCCACACACAGACACAATGACAGTCAAATAAACACAGGCAGAATGACATGTCCAGATAAACACACACACACACATAGAAATCAACAGCCAGACACATCCATTCCCACTGACCGAGAGAGAGAGAGAGAGAAAAACCCCCACAGAGGCACATATATTCACATTGACCAACTTAGGCAGCTAAACACAACCTCTTCCCTCTGTGGAAAGAATGTTTTTAGAAACATTAAAATCTCTCTTTTCTCCTTTTATATTTCACTCTCGGGGTTTCAATTTATTGTCAATATGATTTCACATGGATCAAGATAATTTTTGCTCTCCTTTTCTTGTATTTGGGGTCAGGGGATCATGGGTCAATCCCCTCACCCAGCACTGTGACACCGAGGTGTGGGGGGGGGAGCGGAGGGGCGAAAGGGAGAGGGTCAGTCCCAACCTCTGGCAGGGACCCCGTACCACCAGAACTGCTCCTTAGGTTTAAACCTTCGAGTGAGTCTGGAGGAGTTTGATCAAGGATGGGAACAACGTGATATTGAATCCTCCAATATTTATTCATTCAGTGATAATAATAAACTCTCTCTCTCTCTCTCTCCTTCTCGCTCTCTCGTTCTCTCTCTCCCTCTCTCTCTCTCGAGAAGGACAATAGAATCATCGAGTACTTTAACACATTCGGAGGCGATACGATCAGTAATCTTAAAGGAGAAACTATTATCAATTAGTTTGTTTATTTATTTATTCAAAATTAGCATTGCGACCCTGTATATTTCAGGATTTAATATTAGTAAAGCCCTTCGGAAGATCGGAGGAGGCCGTTAGGCCCCATCAAACTTCTTCCACCAGTTTGGGACATTTAATTCTCACCCTCTACATCAACCTGTCTTTCTCTCTGCCCCTCAGCCATTCTCTCTATCTCTCCCTCAACCCATCTCTCTCTCCCTCCCTCCCACTCTATCACTTGTCCTCCCTCTCTCCCTGCCACTCGCTCTCTCATCTCCCCCTCCCTATCTTTCTCACTCTCTCTCTGTCACTCTTTCTCTCTCTCTCTCTGTCTTTATTTCAGTTCTTTCAGATATATGGATAGATTGGAGAGCTTGGGTTATTCTTCTTTGGTCTTTCCTATGCAATCTGTCTACGCCCCTTATAATTTTATGCACCTCCATTAAATCTCCCCTCAGCCTCCTCTGTTACAAAAAAATAACTCTAGCCTGTCCAATCTTTCCTCATACCTAAAATTCTCCATTCCTGACAACATCCTCTATAAATCTCCTCTCTATCCTCTCTCCTGCAATCACATCCGTCCTTTAATGTGCTGACCAGAACTGTACACAGTACTCCAGCTGTTGTCTAACTAGCGTTTTATACAGTTCCAGCATAACCTCCTGCTCTTAGATTCCATACATCAGCCAATGAAGGAAAATACTATCGAAAGCCCTGCGAGGAAAACAATCCCTATTGTTAAAAAAAAACTGCTAACTATTGTGACAGTGCAACACTAGTATGATTTATTAAACACTAACACAGCAGAGTTTGTTATTCAGTCGTGTAAAGTGCATTACACTATTACTGACCTTTAATCCAGTCCCTCAATCCCACTTCATCTCGGGGGATTGTTATAAGACAATCCTTTCAAACATAAATATTACCCACATCAAACCAGAGCAATTAGAAATTGTACACAGCTGTTGACAGCTAGTAACAAGACTGAAGGTATTTGAACGACCAAAAATGATTCCATCTCCAACCGAGACAAATGTATATCTTTATTTCTAATAATATCCATCCATCCATCCATTCATCCATCCATCTGAGTGGAGTCAGATGGAGGCCGGGCCTCTCCTGTAACAAAAACAAGAAATGCTGGAATCACTCAGCAGTTCTGACAGCATCTGTGGAAAGAGAAGCAGAGTTAACGTTTCGGGTCAGTGACCCTTCTTCGGAACTAGGGTTCTTGTTTTCTTGTTTTTGTTTCAGATTTCCAGCATCCGCAGTATTTTGCTTTTACTCTCCTGTAACAACATTGCTTGACTATTTCACTTCTTATGACAGACTGAACGCTTTCACCTATCTGGTCTCCATTTTATTCGAATTCTTTGTCTGATATTAATGAGTCGTTTATTTCTGTAGGATCTGCGATGACCTCTCCCATGACAGAGAATTCTGTGACAAGAACATCAGGTGAAACCTTTCTCTCCTGAACTCCCTGTTTCCTGTTTGTTTCTTGCTGTCTTGTTGCCAATTCCGTCTGGAGCCAGCAGAGTGAAAAGGCTGAGGGGATTTGCGGGGAAGGAGGTTTTTTAAAATCTCAAACTGTACCGGAGCAAGTGGAACTCTCTTCCACAAACGGAAATTGATGCTGAGCCACTTGTTCATTTTTAAATCTCAGTTTGATAGTTTATTGATAACCAAAGGTAATAAGTGATAAGGGGCCAAGACGGATATATGATCTGAGATCACAGATCAGCCATGAGCTTGTTTCATGACAGAACAGGGATGAAGGGCAACATGGCCTCCTTCTCTTCCTATGTTATATGACAAAATGACTGCTATCATTCTGTGTGTCTCACTCACCCTATCGGTCTGTGTTAACTCTCTCTCTGCCTGTCTGACACTCCTCTCTGAGAACGTATAAAACCAGACATCAGTCAGCCATTTTAGGTATGTTCTGTGTTCAAAGTCATGAGGGGTCCAGACAGGTTAAAAGGTTGGGACAGTTCTGGCAGTGCAGGGTCCCTTTATCTGAGGCAAAATTCTGTGGATGCTGGAAATCTGGAAAGCATCTCCCTGTCACTCTCCCTCTCCCTCCCTTTCCCCCTCTCTCTCTCTTTCTCCCTCCTTCTCTCTGTTTCTGTCACTCTCTCACTCCGTGCCTCTCTCTGCTCTCTTACTCTCTCTGTCTCCCTTGATCTGTCTCTGTCTCTGTCTCTGTCTCTGTCTCTGTCTCTCTCTCTCTCTCTGTCTCGCACTCTTCTCCCTCTCTGCCTTTCTTTCACTCACCTTCCAATATGTCTCCCTTTCTCTCCCTCCCTATATGTCTCTCCCTCCCTCTTTCACTTGCTCGTACTCTCTCTGTCTGTCTGTCTCTCCCTCCCTCTCTCTCCATACGCCTCCCTCACTTCGTCTCCCGCTTTATTCCTCTATGTCTCTCTCTCACCCTCCCTCTCTCGTCTCTCTATGCCTCCCCCTCTCTGTCCCTCCCTGTCTCTCTCTATCTCTATGCCTCACTCACTTAGTCTCATCTCTCCCTCTCCCTCCATCTCTCTCTCTGTCTCTCTGTCTCTGTCCCTCTATGCCTCCCTCACTTCGTCTCTCTCTTCCTCCCTCTCTTTGTCTATATGCCTCCTTCTCTTCATCTCTCCACCCCTCCCTCGTTCTCTCGCTCCCTCCCTCCCTCTCTGTTTCCCTGTCTCTCTGCATCACTCTCTCCTGCTCTCTCTGTCTCCCTCTCTCCATATCTCTCTCTCTTTCCCTCCCTCTCTCTGTTTTTGTCACTCACTCCACGCCTGTCTGACTCCCTTGCTCTGTCTCGACCTCCCTCTCTTCTCCCTCTCCCTCTCCCTCTGTCTATCTATCTTTGTCTCCCTCTTTCTGTCACTCTATCACTCCATACTTCTGTCTGTCTCCCTCTCTCCTCTCTCTGTCTCCCTTGCTCTGTCTCTCTCTCTCTCTCTCTCTGTCTCCCTCTCTTCTCCCTCTCACCTCTCTCTATCTATCTCTTTTTCTCTCCCACCCTCTCTCTGTCTCTCTCTTTCTTTGCCTCCCGCTCTCTATCTCTCCCTCTCTCTCTCTCTCTCTTTCTCTCCCTTGCTATCTGTTTCTCTATTCCTCTCTCTATGTCTCTCTCTCTCCCTCCCTCTCTGTCTCTCTATGCATCCCTCTCTCTCTCTAGCTCTCCTTCCCTCGCTCTCTCTCTTACTCTCCCTCCCTCTCTCTGTCTCTCTCCCACCCTCTCTCTGTCTCTCTCTATGCCTCCCTCACTTCTGTATCTAACATTGAGCAAGAGACTGAACACAGTGCTGAACGGTTGTCTCAGACTGGAGGGAGGTATAGAATGATGCCCTCCAGAGGTTTGCATGGGACCACTGCTCTTGTTGATATATATGAATGACCTGACTTGGGTTTACAGGGCAGACCATCAAAGGAGAGTGAGCTGTGAGGTAAATGCAAAGAAGCTCCAGTGTGATTTGGTCAGGTTGAGTGACTGGGAAAATGCATGGCAGATGCAGTATAATATGGAAAATGTGAGGTTATCCGCTTTGGTGGCAAAAACAGAACGGCGACAGATTGGGAAAGGGGGAGGTGCAGCGAAACCTGGGTGTCCTTGTGCACCAGTCATGAAAGTAAGCATGCAAGTGCAGCAGGCACTTAAGAAGGCAAATGGTATGTTGGCCTTCATAGTGACGGAATCGAGTACAGGAGCAAAGATATCCTGTTGCAATTATACAAGGCCTTCGTGAGGCCACATCTGGAGGATTGTGTGCAGTTTTGGTCTCCTTATCTGAGGAAGGATGTTCTTGCTAGGGAGGGAGCGCAAAGAAGGTTTACTGGACTGATTTATGGGGCTGGCGTATGAAGAGTGATTGGGTCGTTAACTCCAGAGAATATAGACCCAATGTACATGAGCACACGACCAGGGGTTATGGGCTAAAGATAAGGGGTAAGCCATTTAGGACTGAGATGCGGTTAGGTTTCTTCACCCAGAGAGTGTTGAACCTGTGGAATTCTCTAGCAAGGAAAGCAGTTGAGGCCAAATTATTAAATATATTCAATAAAGTGTTAGATATGTTTCTTAGGGCAAATAGGATCAAGCGATATGGGGGAAAAAGTGGGAAAAGGTAACTGACTTTGGTTGATAAGCCATGATGATATTGAATGGCAAAGCAGGCTCGAAGGGTCAAATGGTCTACTCCTGCTCCTATTTTTGCATGTTTCTATGACACAAATTTTTGGAAATGTAGGAAAGAGAGAAGAGAACAGTAGCAGAGTTTAAGAAGCTATTGGCAGGCTGGTTAACTGGACAGACACATGTCAGGTTAATTACAATGCTGAGAAAAGTGAAGTGTTGGATTTTCGAAGGAAGACGTTGAGAGAGGCAATATAAACTAAATGGTACAAACTAAAACGGGTGCAGGAACAGAGAGACCTGACGTTCTACCCACAGTCCTTTACACATACAGGAGCAGATGGCTTCTCTTTCTCTCTCTCTCTCTCTCTCTGTCTTTCCATTTCATGCTCTCTCTTTCTCTTTCAATACGTATCCTGACTTTTCACTGAATACTTCCTTGTTGAGTAGGAACCTGAAATAGTTCAGTCTGAAAAATTAAAAGAGCAGCTGACATTTCTTTCTTTCAATTCGGATATTCCTGCACTGTGGAACTGTCAGTTATCTGTGCAGAGGCAGGATATCGAGGTGTTTGAATGAAGTTGAAAATTTTGGTTGATTGAATATGCTGTGAATTCGATTGTGGATTGTGTCCCTCCCAGATACACACAACTGAAGGTCTTTACAGTAGATGTCCTGAGAGACTGAAGTGGTTTGCCAATGTCTGATTAACAATAGACACGTGGAAGAAAAAGATTGGGGGCAATATACAAAAGCTGAGACAGTCAGGCAACAGTTGGAAGGTGAATGTCTTTTATGAACCTGAATTTCTCTGGAAAAAAAAACTAGATTTGGAATAATAAATCCTCCAAGATGAAATCATTCCCTCCCACTGCTCTGACACTGATTTATCTTCAAGTAGCTTTTTCCAGTCCACTTTTACTAAATAGCCTTCCACCGGCCCAGCGTCATTCCCGAAAACTAAGAGTAGAACTGACTCATCTCTAGTTGGCTTTGCTACATACTGGCCGAAAAAAGTTTGCCTGAATGCATTGTGGAAATCTGCATCCTCGTTGCTTTTTACACTAGGCTGAGTTATCAATGCACTAGTTAGGACTGCACTAGACCCCATCTTACACATGGCCTTGACTCTGCTATAAAAATTGGTTTCAATTGTATGAGGTGTACGTGGGCCCGCCCTCCATTTTACGCATCTGGCGAGAACACCCTCCATTTTATACACAAGATTATAAGAAATAGGAGTAGGAGTAGGCCATTCAACCCCTTGGGCCTGCTCTGCCATTCAGTAAGATCATGACTTATCTGATAGCGGCCTTAACTCCACTTTACTGCCTCCCACCACCACCCACCCACCCCCCCCCCCCACATAATTTTTGACTCCCTTGTTGCTTATAACTGCTTATAACTATCTAACTGAGCCTTGAATATATTCAATGACCCAATCTCCACTGCTCTCTGGGGAGGAGAATTCCAGAGTCATACCAACCGCTGAGAGAAAGAAAATCCTCCTCATTTTTGTCACAAATAGGAGACCCTCTATTTTAAAACTGTGCCCCCTCGTTCTAGACTCCCCCACAAGGGGAACATCCTCCCAGCAACCGCCCTGGAAAGTCCCCTCAGAATCTTGTATATTTCAATAAGATCACCTCTCATTCTTCTAAACTCCAATGTGTACAGGCCCATCCAGTTCAACCATTTCTCACTGGACAACCCCTTCATCCCAGGAATCAGTCCAGTGAACCTTCTCTGAACTGATTCCAATGCATCCAAGCCTGACCATTTATTCACTTTCAAAACTGCCAAACACCTTAATATTTCCCTCTCACTCTGTTTATCCCATCCAATATTTCACACTCTCCTCTTTAACTACAATTTTACATCATCAGTTTAACATCATTCCCCCTCTTTTATGAAAACAGACACAATGTATTCATTAAGAACCATGCACCCAACACCCACCTCCACAGATAGGAAGAAGGAGGAGAGAGAATCTAAACTAAAGGATACTGTTATAATGTGGGGAAGTGTGAAGTTGTTCACTTTGTTGTAAAATAGAAAATCAGATTTTTATTTTGTCATGTGTGAAAATGGTAAGTGTTGATGCTCAGAGAGGCATGAGGACACTTGTAGAGGGAACACACACAGTTAACATGCTAGTGCAGTGCAGCAGTCAAATGTCTTGTTGGCCTTAATTATAAGGGGATTGGAGTAAGTAATTTTGAAAACTTGCTAAAATTGTACAAGGCATTGGTGAGGCCGCACCTGGAATACTGTGTGCAGGTTTGGTCTCCACATTTAACAGACGATATACTTGCACTGGAGGCGTTCAGCTACGATTTACTAAATTGGTTCCTGGGACGAGGGGGCTGTCCTATGATGAGAGGTCGAGTATATTTGGTCTATATTCTGTGGAGTTTAGAAGAATGAGAGGGAATCTCATGGACATATACAAGATGCTGAAAGGGCTCGGGAGGGTAGAATCTGAGAGATTGATCCACTGGTCGTGGAATCTAGAATGCAGGGGTA